>NC_137471.1:12463443-13663443 GCF_964235325.1 Thermobia domestica
GAAATGTCACATATTCAAAGCAACGAGAAAATTATTTTACTCAAAATTTATTATATTTTATGGCATAAAAGCACTATGTACAGGGCGTAGCATATACACACACATTTTCACAGCAAATGTTGGAAATGTCCCCAATGAGCCTCCAAATGTCCCCCACTCCCACGATTCAGGTGTATAGAGACTTTTTGAACGCTCTGTGTATATATATATATAGTGAACAGAAAACAATAAATTTAAAAAAAAATCACAGCTCTAATTACCATGGAAGTGCGCAAAATTAAAGTTGCGAAATATGACTTTTGCCCCCACAAAAATAGTGATGTAATAAAACAAAAGGCATTGTAAAATAAAATCGTTTTTCAACGTTCGAATCAAACCACGCGGCGTAACAGTCTTTTGTGGGCCGCTCGAACGCCACCTGTGAGTGATCGGCTGAAATAAGGCCCACCCTACCGACGAGCACGTGGTGAGTGAGCGTGCTGCGTTGCCCAATCTGTAACACGCGTATCAGAAGCTTTATGGACCTAGTGGCCGTCACACGTCTTCTATTCACTACCATTGTAATATCGACCGATACAATTATGGGAAAGTGACCCCCCCAGTTTGCCTCACGACGCTGTGTGGACGCCAGAAAAACTGGGAAGCACCGGAAGGGAATCGAACCCGGGACACCGCGGACAAGAGTCCAACGCACCAATCACCAGACTACAGTGTTTGCGATAGCTTGCTGATGTTTAAGCTTTAAAAAAAAATGGACATAAGACCTCTCCTCAACACAGCCTCTTTGAAGCCCAAAGACAGATGACAGAAAATCTTATATCTTCCTCAGCCGTTAGTTAGCATATTCATTTATATAATTTTAATTGTTGTTTATATATATATATATATATATATATATATATATATATATATATATATATATATATATATATATAAATTTAAATTTATAATATGTAATAATATCATATAATTACATTGAAAATACATAGTAAGACTATTCATGGCTTTGGATTAATTGTTTTAACAAAAGAGACACTGACCAAAGCTTAAAACTTTATTTTCAATTATAATTTGTAACTGTTTCGGATATCTAGCATATCCTTCTTCAGACACGATCCCATGCTAGATATCCGAAACAGTTACAAATTATAATTTAAAATAAAGTTTTAAGCTTTGGTCAGTGTCTCTTTTGTTGAAAATACATGTTAATTGTCAATGCAATTTTACAATTATATTGATCTTTATATAAAATAAAATAAAATGTAACTGTAACAAAAAAACGTATAGTTATTAAATAATTCATTTTGTTCTGGTCAGAACTGTGTTTTAAATGTTATTGTGATTATCCAGAACCATGGAGTTTGTTTAATATATATATATATGTGTGTGTGTGTGTGTGTGTGTGTGAGAGAGAGAGAGAGAGAGAGAGAGAGAGGAGACCCAACTGGAAAACATTCACCCTCTCATAAAGCATCTTCTTTTAAAACCGTTTTGCTAAGCGGTTTGCGTACGCGCCTTTCACGTGGAAGACCCGAGTTCGATTCTCGGCGGGAGCTCACGTGGTTTGGATACCACGTTAATCCGTAGGTTCCGTCTCATATAGCGTCGTTGCTGAAAGGGACATTAACCTCAAAATCGACTCGACTCTAACCCTATTTTAATATTACATCCTTCGTGGATCTGTCCTAGGATTCTGATAACTTCTAGACCGAAATGAAATCTTTAAGTTTTACGTCCCACGGTTATGCCGGCCAGGCTAAAGGATACGGTAATGAAGAGAAATGAATGAATTGGTGGAATGAAGAAAGTGAGAGGAAACGGGAAAAACCCGAGAAAACTCAAGCACACGGTGTTCATCCACCACAAAGTCCACTTGGCGCGCGCTGGGATCGAATAAGAAAAAACGATCAGGGCACACATTTCATACATAAATCTACAAAACAGGACGAAAAGAGAAAAGATATACGAGAATCAAGAGGAGACAAGGCCTACAAATTTTAAAAGACACCCTTATTTTTCATGCCGTCTCCTCTCGTGGGTAACACTAATTCTTACGAATAAAAGTTGAGCCCACTTGAAAAAAGTTTGAGAAATCCGGTCTAAAGAAAGTGTCCATCTCTGTGCTTTCTTCTGGAATTTTCTTCAATGATCGATGCACTAAAGTAAAAAAGTATTTCGACGTTTCCTTCAAATCTTAAGCCTTCAACTAAGCTTGGCATGACAAGGAATAACACTCAGTGAAGCTGAATCAGCAATGCCAGGTATAGAATCCATACAACAAACTCACGAGACAGTCCAAGGCTTTTAAGAGAACCATAAAGAAATGGCTTTTCAATACAAAATAAACCTTGACCGAATTCCCTCAAACAATATCCATGAGTCTTAAACTTCCGTACACGAGATGGGAACCTTGGCGATAAATTCTGCACTATATCGCCTCAAGGAAATGATTCTTTTTTTTTTTTTTTTTTCGTCTTCGGAAACGCGTAGAAAAGGGAAAGAATATGAAAAAGAAAGACGTTAAAAAAAAAGACGTAATCCTTCCACTTGCACTCGCAGCTGGTATAAGGAAACGAAGACGGTATTCCAAGCTTTGAAGCCACATCCGGCAAATATGAGGGTGGTGGGGAATGGCGATACAAATGTGACGGTAAAGAAGGTTTAAAAAAATGTGGAGCATAATAGACGAAAAGGGAAGATAGGGTGTAAGGAAGTACCACACCTGCCCCCTGCTGTTTATAAGCAGCTGAGTTATCCAAAAATGTTCATCGTTGCTTCAGACAGGTGCCTATAATCTCACCTGGAGTCCTCCTTTATCAAGAAACGTTGGATCTGCATTTGTGCAATAAATATTAACGGAAAATTGAGCTATTTGTACGTATCATATTATTAATACACGTATTATTAATAAAGCACTGTGTATATGTTTGAGAGTAAAATTTCACAAAGTTCCAACGGAAAATTATGAAGTTCCAAGCTCGATGTTCGGGATCAATACTTTTTTTTTTCTTTCTTCAAGTCGCAATTTTCAGAACACGCTATTACAAAAATCTTTCAGTTTAACGTCCCACGATTACTCCCTTTAGGCCAAAGGAGACGGATAATTAGTAGAATGAAAACGTGGGAGGAAACTGGAATTACTCCGAAAAAACCCACGAACACGATGTTGTCCACCCCAAACTTACTTGAACCAAAGACCCCATGCCCCAAAGCATGGGCGCCCGAATGGGAGGCCAGGGTGGGGGCCGAGCCCCAACCTATTGGCTTACGAAAATGTATTAAATTTCTTAAGATTTTCTTAATACAAATAAAAAAAATACCAAACGTAATATAGCAAACAGGTATTTGAGCCCCCTTAGAAAATTTTCTTCGGGCGCCCATGCCCCAGAGGTAAGCTGCTCTACCACTGAGCCACCGTGCCGTAGAGACCTGCACGGGCCGGGCTTAGGCGGACCGACTGTTATTTCTCCGATCCGGGCCGGACTTGGGCGGGCCGACACTGATTTCTCTTCAGGTAGGGCCGGGCTGGGGCCGATTAATTGCAATTCTTTAATAGTTATATATTGACTTTCGTTAAACGATAATTAGAATAAGGCAAACGTTGAAAAAGTGTGACCGTGAAAAATGTTACAAAATGAAACTTTTAAAAAATCATCGGGCCGGGCCGGGCTCGGGCCGAAAATCTCCAAAACTTTTCGGGCCCTGGCTAGGCTGGGCCGGGCCTAGGTACATCCGGGCTGGATTGGGCTCGGGCCGAAACATTCGGCCCCTGCAGATCTCTACCGTGTCCCCAACACGCTTTTAGAGTAAAGGAAAACTGTCAAACCATGCGATACGCTATAATATTTTTAGTATCACGCAAGCGGGCCTTATAAGTTATTAGGATCACGCAAACGGGCCTTATAAGTTATTAGAATCACGCTAATGGACCTTATAACATTGTAATGTTATTGGAATCACACTAATGGGTATCATTATAAGACTGTAATGTTAGCACGTCTGTCCCTTACTTCACACGATAACTTTTGAAGTAAATTTTCGAATTTTGTTTTTTTTTTTTTTTTTTTGCAATACACGTACAGGGTGGCCCAAAATTAGATATACACCGCTGCATTGATCAAATATAACATTTTAGTTTATGGATTTATTTGCTTCGACTGTTTCGGGTTTAAGTTATAAGTAAAAAGACGTTAAGAACAAATAATAAAGAAACTAGGTCTACCTGTTTGATAACAATA
Organism: Thermobia domestica; assembly: GCF_964235325.1. Taxonomy (NCBI): domain Eukaryota; kingdom Metazoa; phylum Arthropoda; class Insecta; order Zygentoma; family Lepismatidae; genus Thermobia; species Thermobia domestica. The sequence continues at coordinate 12,467,682 of NC_137471.1, forward strand.
ATTAATGACATAAAATACGGAACAAGACTGTATTCCTACTTTTGGGCCACCCTGTATAGTTACAGCAAGTGGCTCGTCAATGGAGTCAATCCGTTTATATCTTTACAGGTGACGGTGACTTAAACGGTGGATAATTACATTTCATTTTCTACTATTGGAACAAAGGTAACATATGTTACACATTGCGCCACTAGATGGCAGCCAACATCCTTCCACGAATGACACCTATTCGATGAAACTGAAATATCCACCGCGTGACAGTTTTTACTGTCTATTAAAGTTTATGCTAGATGGCATGGTCCAGCGATCTAAAATACTAAGGTTGGCGATTGCAAGACTTATCAGTCACGGAGAGTGGGGCACGGTAGGTCAGTGGCAGAGCGCTTACCTTTGGTGTGTGGGGTCCCTGGTTCGATCTCCGGCCATCGTGAGTTTTCCCAGGTACTCCGATTTCCTTTCACTTTCTCATTCCATCAATAGGGGGCCGCGATGGCTCAGTGGTGGAGCGTTCACTTCTGGTGATTGAGGTCCCTGGTTCGATCCCAGCTCACGCCAAGTGAGCTTTGTGTTGCACAAACACCTTGCGCGAGGGGTTTTCTTGGGGTTCTCCCGTTCACTCCCAATTTCTTAATTCCACCATTTCATTCATTTCTCATCGTTGCCGTCTCCTTTATGCTAGCCTGTATAATCGTGGAACGTAAAACTTCAAGATTTGATTTTTTTCATTACATCAATACTTCCTTCATCATTCACTTGCCTTAATCATCGTCACCCTTAGTCTAAAAATACATAATCGTGGGACGTTAAACTGAAAGATTTCATTTCATTTATCCAGTGGCGGATCCAGGATGTAATCAAGGGAGGGGCTAAACCATAGTTTACCGCTTTATCCAGTGTAAAACAGGATTGAAGTCCATTTTATCCACTGTATACATGAGCGTCAAGGAGGGAGGCTATAGCCCCTATAGCACGCTCCCTGGAACCACCCTTGCGATTTATCTGTCACGAGTTCGAAATCCGTTCAGGTCAAGGCATTAGGCTATATACTGTCCTTTCACCAATCATTTCTTACCATCACCTACAGAATAGTGGGACGTGAGGCTCAAAAATGCGCCTTTTTAAAGCTTAGTGCTGCATTGGAGGGCGTCGTTTATTTTTTGCACTGCAATGTTTAAAATGACGTAACTTCTAAGCTATTTAACATATTCGAGTTTATGCTTTAGGAATGTGAGTTAATTGTGCAGAATTTAAATATCCTTCAGTCTTTATCGCTCCGTCAAGCACAGCTTTAAATCCCCGCGTCACTGAGGGGTTAAGGGTCTTCACTACAGCGAAATTAAACTACCGCTAATTTTAGAATTCTTCTGTAATATCTTCAAAACAAATAAAAAAAAAACACTCGAAAAGCAGAAACGTAGTGAACTAGATAATATGATTTTGCATGTGATACCGTTATCACAACTCAAGTATCTGCTTTCGATTTGTAACTGTAGAAAGATTTAGCATTTTTTTGCGGGTTCTGTAAATAGCGGGATACCTAAAGCGGATAGGTGAATTGTGGCAAAGGTATCACATTCAAAACCGTATTATCTAGTTCACTACGTTTCTGCTTTTCGAATATTTTTATTTGTTTTTAAGATATTACAGAAGAACTTTAAAATTAGCGGTAGTTTAATTTCGCTACAGTGAAGACCCTTAAGGCAGCGGTTCCCAACAGGAGTGTCACGCTGTCTCATAATATCACAAAATTTTAAGAATTTGAAAATCATGAAGCACTTATAGTGATCGCAATGAGTCGTGAAGCTTGACCTAGATTTACCAATTTCACCATCCAATAGAAAGCGAGAGGTGTGTACCTCGCCTCTCATACTATACGAATAAAATCTCATGAGAGAGCAGTGTTGTCGAATTGCCACTAAGTTTCGTTTTGTTGTTATTATTGTTGACGTTGTTTTATATTTTTGCTATTATTATTCTTACCGCTTAATTCGAATAACTGTCAGTGTTCGTATTACTGTTTCTTAAGTGCTTTTTTCTATCTCGCTCATTTGTCATATCTTCTAAGTTTGGTAAAGTTGTTGGTGAGCTTCAGCTGTTTTACTTTTCTCCAAGTATGCGTTCGGAAGGCAACTTCACGAATCATCCCGAAATCTTCCGATGCATCATACGTAAGAGAAAGTAGCTCTATCATTCGTGTAGAACACAGGCTTCAAGAATCGTCACGGACACTATAGTAATTAGTTAAAATCAATCTTGAAACGGATTGTACCAATCAACGTTCCAGCGTCAGAAACAATATTTCGAATTGAAATAAATGAAATCTTTTGAGTTTCACGTCCCACTATTATGCCGTCAGGCTAAAGGAGTCCGTCGTGATGAGAAATGAATGAAATGATGGAATGAAGAAAGAGGGAGAAAACGGGAGATCCCGAGAAAACCCACGCACATGTTTTTTGTCCACCACAAAGTTCACTTGGCGCGAGCTGGGATCGAACAAAGGACCCCATGCACTGAAGGTGAACGCTCTAACCCTAAACCCCCCGCGGCCCCGATACTTCGAATTGAGTTGAGTTGATTTTGAATTTAACGTCCCGTTCAGCAGCGAGGCTACATAAGACGCGGACCTAATGATTAACGTGGAATCCGAACCACATGAGCTGTCACCGGGAATCGAACCCAGATCTCCCACGCCAAAGGCGTACTTCGAATTGAATAGTGTCACTTTTTCATCGGAACTTCTAGTTTTATATTAATACATATTAAAACCAAATAAATGTGTCATGATGTCATGTGTGTTCAGGAAACTGTGTCACCAGTGAAAATGATTGAGAACTACTTGGTTAAGTGGCAACAGAACCACCGTAATAAGTATAATTGCTCTCCCATTGAGAATCAAAGGTGCCCAAGCTCTTAGTAGACCAGTGCTAAGAAGTGTTAGAAATTCAACCTGGAAGTAAATTTAAATAAACTACTTGGTCACAGGTCAAGCACATTGTCACAGAAAGATCGTAATAAATAATGTCATAGAATATTTTAATGATTTAAAATACTTACAAGGCAGGGTACCCCGATGTAACACACCGATTTTGATAAGATTCACAGACTTAGAGAACACAGAAAAAAAAAACGACACGTATTTTTTTTTTTATATCGGCCAACAAGCACATTGAATGGGGTCAAAATGAGATTATGTGGAATATAACGAGAACAAGAAGAGATATCAGAAAAAGTTAAATGTACGAAATACTATCCATAGTTGGCGAGGTAGAACAGACCCATGCGAAGAAAGGAGAACATCCGGAAATGGGCCAATCACGTGTACAATATTGTCACATTGTGTTACGGAAACGAGTGAAGATATTGACAATGAGCAGGAAGAAAGAAAAAAACAAAAACAGAAAATACGTGTTTTTGTTTTGGGTGCATACGTTGCCCGTGTGCGAAAGGGACGCAGATTCATCTCAATGCACGAAGATGAGAGAACACACAGGAAGGATGCAAACGCCGTTTGCATAGACAGCCAGCAAGGCAGCACTCTGCAGTGGGTTGCATATATCGCGTAGTGGGGACTACGATGAGATGGATGTTGAAAACGAAAATGTGTGTAAGCAGTAGTAACAAAAACAAATATATTACTATTACTGTTATGTTGTACACGTGTTTTCATAGTGATATAACGTAGATACTCATGCGTAATGCTGATACTATTGTTGCTGTTTACCTCATATATGTAGCTACACTGTCCTTTGAATTTTTGTTCCCATTACGCAATATATGCAACCCACTGCGCAGTAGTGTTTTGCTGGCTGTCTATACGAACGGCGTTTGCATCCTTCCTGAGTGTTCTCCCATCTTCGTGCATTGAGATGAATCTGCGTCTCTTTCGCATACGGGCCACGTATGCACCCAAAACGAAAACACGTATTTTCTGGTTTTGTTTATTCTTTCTTTCCGCTCGCTGCCAACCTCTTCACTCGTTTCCGTAACACATTGTGACAATATTGTACACGTGATTGATCCATTTCCGGATGTTCTCCTTTCTTCGCATGGGTCTGTTGTACCTCATTGCTTAGCGTCGACTATGGGTGTCGCTTCTTTTTCGATGTTCTCTAAGTCTGTGCAATCTCATCACAATCGGCGTGTTACACCGAATGGTGACCGAAGAATAATAGCGAAAAGTATGTGTTAATATTCTCTACAAAATCTCTGTATCATCGTGAGTAACATCGAGCTAGATTAGAACATCCATGAAGAGTATAGTTCTGCCTGTTGTATTATATGGATATGAAAGTTGGTCGCTAATTTGAAGAAAATAGAAGGATCAGAAATTAGATTTCTGGGCTTTCAGTATCTATGGCCATGTTAGCCGTCACGTATGAGGAACGACGTCCCTTGGCGATCACACTTGCGAGGAAAAGGAAGGAAGGAAATGACCTGGGACCTGTGTGTTAGGTACCATCAAGACATTTGCTGGTGTTAACGAGGAAAACGCAGAGAAATTTCACTCAGGATGACTGGCCTGAAAAAAGTCTCACTTTCTGACCGAGTGTGACCCCGGCAGTCGAACCCGGGACCGTTCGCACTAAAGACAAGCGAGTTAGGTACTACGCTACACGGAGCCACGAAGAAAAGAGGCACTGAATTTTAGAAGTCAGTATATTTCACTATGCGACCAAGTCGTTCGTTAAGCGATAAACTGTAATTGACAGTTGCCGGATACCATTTCTTTTAAAAATCCAGTTTACGTGCAATGAGAAACTGGCTCTTTAATAAGAGTCCCTATCACTGCGAAATTAAAATACCGCTAATTTTACAGTAATTATGTGATATTTTCAAACAGATAACAGATAATCGAAAAGTGAATTAAGACCTCCCTAGACGATGTTATTTTGCATAAGGTGCCGTTATCACGAGTCACTTAGTAGCTTTCAGTTTGCAGTTATTTAGAAACGCGAAAATAAATGCCGATTTTCTAAATGGCTGGAAATCGAAAGCCATTACTGTAAAATTAACGGTATTTTAATTTCGCAGTGATGAGGCCTCTTAAACTAAATTCTTGCACAAACAGGATCTTTAAATTTATTCTCCGATTCCTTTTTTTTTTCAGTTGTGAATAGAAGCACAAAGTAACCACGGTAAAACATGGGATAATTAAAAAAAATGTGTATCGTGTTTTGAATCAACCTGTTTATAAATTCCTTACTTGAACTAGCAGGACAAAGATCTAAAGAAGTTAATTTAGTAAAGTCAAAAAAGAACGGGTGATTTTACAAAGTCATAGCGTATGGCTTTACAATGTAGTACCTACCTACAGGTCACCGCATAGTTTACGGATAATAAAGTCCAGAGGGTCTAAAGGAAGGCAAAAAATTTATGTTTAACGTCCCACGGTTATGTCCTTTACAGGGGCTATAGACGCACACACTTGCATGACTAACATGCATGAAAGATTTGTTTCATCATTATCATGCATGTTGGAAGATTTTTTTTTTTTGCCCACACACGTACCAACTTGCTGTTCAACTTAAGAGTCTTCATCCCGGCGAAATTAAAATACCGCTAATTTTACAGTATTTATGCGATATCTTCAAATAGATAAAAGATAATTGAAACGTGAAACAAGAGCGCCCTAGACAATATTATTTTGCGTGAGGTACCGCTATCACAAGTCACCTAGTGGCTTTATGTTTTCAGCTGTTAAGAAAAGCGAAAATAAATGCCGATTTTCAAAATGGCTCGAAATCGAAAGCAGATAAGTGAGTCGTGATAACGGTTTCTCATGTAAAATGATATTGTCTAGGGCGCTCTTGTTCCACATTTCGATTATCTTTTATCTATTTGAAGATATCACATAATTACTGTAAAACTAACGGTATTTTAATTTAGCCGGGATGAAGACTCTTAACGACCTTGGCATTACAGAGAAAAGAATCAAGTGATTTCTTCCGTTGTCGTGATTGGCGGACCTAAGTATAAAACAATCAACTTACATCAACGAGCCCATACACGCATGCATGAAGAACGGCAAAACCATCAATCACCCATGTTTACAGAAGATTTTGAAAACTTTCAACATGCATGAACGAGACCATACACGAGCACCTTGTTTGTGGTTTTATCATTTTTCATGCATGTTGGAAGGCTTCTTTATGCATGTGTCTGCGTGTACGGGCCCCTTAAGGCTGAAGGAGACGGAGCCCAGGGAGCGATAAGAGATGTCCAAATTCACACGCATGGCTCTCGGTTCAATCGGCCTCGAGTTCAATACTTGAGCGCGAGCACTTCTGACAAGGAACGGACATGAACGTGTCATCCGGACATTCGAATCAAACGTAGTCCATTCAATAAACATAACAAAGATATGTCCATGCACAAAAAATTAGGTGCCATGGACAACGGAATAAGTCCCTGGCGCCCATTAACTCTGTTAATATAAAGAAAATCGTAGACTCGCAGTGAAATAGCTATTGCATTAACACTTTTCATTGGAAAGTCATGGTTTATAGTTCACTCTCTTCCGCATGAAACAAGCTTTCCAGAGGTGTTATGTATTGGAACTCATAACATACCTGAATAGGGAAAATTGGGATAATGTTGGGAAAATTCTCTTTAAATATCCCTCCTATCAACTTTGGCCCCCTCTGAAGTGGCCCCGGGTAAAAGCGCACATTCTAAATGAATCTTAAAAAATAGAAATGTGTGTACCACATATAAGTTCAGGTCATAAGTTCCGTTTTGTATGTACAGAGCGTATTGGTATACAACCTTTCCCCTCATACCTATTCCGTCTATCACAACAAAACTTGGTACACTCATTTCTTATAGTATTTTTCGAGATGCATTTGGATTGTGTATTTTTACCCAGGACCAGTCCAGAGGGTCCAAAGTTGATGGGAGGGATTTCTGAAGGGAATATTCCCGACATTCTCCCAATTTTCCCTATTCAAGTACGTTATGGGTCCCAATATATAACACCTCAGGAAAGCTTGCTTCGTGCTGAGGAGAATGAGCTATAAACCATGACTTTCCAATGAACAGTGTTGATGCAATAACTATTTCACTGCGAGTCTATGATTTTCTTTAAACTAACAGGGTTAATGAGCCACATGGACTTAATCCGTTGTCCATGGCACCTAATTTTTTCTGCATGAACATATCTTTTTTGTTATGTTTATCGAATGGACTACGTTAGACTCGAATGTCCGGATGACACGTTCATGTCCGTTCCTTGTGAGTACGAATGATATTAAGTGAAGAGCGACGCAGAATGTAAACCTGGCCACACATTGACTAGAGGACAGGATAGCCAGGCTAAGGTATAGTAACGTGAGCAAAGCAACAAACCGTCGATCCCGCATATTTGCTCGAGCACATGATAGACAAAGGCCTCTCTAACTTAGGGATTGCAACTTATGGTCAATGCACTCAGGCAGGAGTCTCTCTCTCCGCGTTATCTTCTATCCTGCCTTCTTCTACCTTGGCTTAGTCAGAAATTACAGCAGCTCAGTGAATCAAGTGGGTCGACAGGACGTAACTCACTCTGCTCAGTCCATTGTAGACAGCATCTTCTGAACACTGGTAAATTTGTCTACGTTTTACTTTCAAGGAAGGGACGTACGCAGCGGGTGGACCCTCCACATTTCGATTTAGCCTAATGTTAGGGCAATTTTGTGTAAATTTAGCCTAATTTTAGGGCAATTTTAGGAATTACAATATAAAATACAATCATATTGACTATGGATCCCTCCCGAAATAAATTCCTGTGTACGTTACTGTTTTAAGGCCTCCATTTTTTCTCCCTTTTTCATTTGCTTCTACTTGAGATGAGTATATCTAAGCGAAAAAAAAAATCAGTCACTTTTGGATATTGATATTTGTAAGTGTTATAATAGCAATAGAACTTACTACTTTGCTTTCCAAACATAGTCGAATTTTACATACTTTTTTTTTTTTTTTTACGTTGGTCTCCTTTACCTTGATTTGAAACTTTCAAGTTTCATCCTATTCTCCACTGAAAAGTATCTGTAATTCAACAAAGAAATAATCATATATATATATATGATAATTAAATTGAAATTCATCGTAATATGGCCCATGGCAAACACTTTACCATTTTATATCGTAAAGGTCAGATCCACTAGTATTGTAACAGAGCGGTGCTTGAGCGATTGACCGTAGAAATTCAAACTCAGATTAGTGATAGTTTCACAGCCTTGTTTTATTACAAGTGTAAACTCTTTAGCCAATGCAGAGGAGGGAGTAGATCCACGTGCCAGAGTAGATGACGATGACTTTTGCTGGGTGGTGGGTCTTGGAGTCAGCGGATCACAGTGGGTAAAGTTTTCATTGACCCACGGCATCTCTGGGTCTATTGGTTGTCTTGCCTCTGGTCAATGTGCCGCCTTCCTAAGTCTGAGCGAGTGCGGCCTCTACTGAAAATAGCAAACGCGAGTCAAATGGGGATAACGAGCCTGAGCTGAAACAGGTGTGAGTTGCAGCTAACACGAACCTCAGTGATATTACAGAGCGAAGCTTCATTCGAGATAGTAATCCTAAATATGCACAAGAGCGAGTTAGTCCCAATAACAAAATAGAGTCACGGTCAGGAAGTTTACAGGAAAAAAGACCTTTGGGTAAACCTAAAAACAGGAAGATACTTAACCCTTAATTACTAACCATTTGTATAAACACACGATTACTAGCCCCGGGTGTATTTTCACCCTATGTTCAAGGCAGTAGTCAAACTCAAGACGTTTGTACACTTCCGCTGCCACTAGCACACTGAGTGATAAGAAAAAATAAAATATATTAAGAGGCCTCGTCCCGGCGAAGTTAAAATACCGCTGATTTTACAGTAATTATGTGATATCTTATAATAGATAAACGATAATCGAAACGTGGAACAAGAGCGCCCTAGACAATATACAGTAATTTTACATGAGATACCGTTATCACGACTCACTTATCTGCTTTCGATTTCGAGCCATTTTGAAAATCGACATTTATTTTCGCGTTTCCAAACGGCTGAAAACGAAAAGCTACTAGATGACTTCTGATAACGATATCTCACGCAAAATAATATTTTCTAGCGCGTTCTAGTTCCACATTTCGATTATCTTTTATCTATTGGAAAATATCACATTATTACTGTATAATTAGCGGTATTTAAATTTCGCCGGGACGAGGCCTCTTAAAAGACAGTTTCGTAGATGCTAACCTCTTTTGGCGGTAAACGAAAATAATTTTTTTAGGTGTTTTTTTTTTCACCCTGGGTTAGTAATTAAGGGTTAAAGTATGATTTCTAGGAGATTAGTGAACAAAATTTTTATAACATTTTTTTAATTATAAGTTTAGCGTCCCGTTCAGCAGCGAGGCTACATGAGACGTAGACCAACAGTTTAACTAGGATCCGAACCACGTGAGCTCCCACCGAAAATCGAACCTGGGTCTTCCACGCCATAAGCGTGTACGTTAATCACTTATCCACGAGGAGATCACCAAGTGATTCAGTACAAAAAAAAATGATTCAACAGTGATCTTTTTTGATTCTCTGCCGATGAATATTTTCTTAAGACATTGGATTGCTATTTTCTTAGAAATATCAACAAAATATCCCAAACAGTTCCTCTAATATTGGGTTTCTTGCTGTGAACACACTCAACCACAAAAGGGAATTAATTTAACATGAACATTTGGCTTCTGCGCGACATGTATATTAAGCAATACAAAGAATAGGTGTACACGATACGTAAGGGAGGGGACGAAAAGAGAACAGCCGCACACCGGGCTCAACCGAAAATTTGGCCTCTGCTAATCAAGAACTGCACCGGTGCACATTTTCTGATGGGAGCAGAACAGGAAGAAAGGATATCGGACAGCCGTCTTCCTTCCATCGATGCTTTCCAGTTGTCTTTCCTAAACTTCCGGCTACTGGAGCGAACGACAACGGCTGCACAATTTGGACGTTAATATCCCCAGCTGCCCCGTCCACGTGCTCTGTCTCCGTACACACGTTACACACTCCAAATACACACATATTGCGTATTGTTATGTATGTATATGTATGCGCAGGTGTAATATGGGAGGAAAAACTTTTGCTTTAAAATCGCTATCACGAACATGCACTCAAATCAGCAGGAAAATTACAATGTAACGAACATTCTTCGATAAAATTGATAAGATCTACGGCTCGTGGTCTTCTTTTCTTTTTAATCCAACTGATGACTAAATGAACGTATGTTTTCTTGCATATTATATATCCATAGTCTTTTTTTTTTAAATGGGAGCTCCTTCGCGGCTAAGCGTTTAGCGTACGCACCTTTGGCGAGGGAGACCCGGGTTCGATTCCCGGCGGGAGTTCATGCGGTTCGGATTCCACGTTAATCAGTAGGTTCACGTCTCATATAGCCTCGCTGCTGAAGGGGGCGTTAAACTCAAAATCAACTCAACTCTTTTTTTTAATGGGACTGCAGCCTCTCCATCAGATGCTACTTGGTCAACTGAATAATGAACAGTCGGTGTATCAACTTCTAGTGCTATTACTGTAGTTTTTAACTTATTTAATTATTTACTATCAGAATACCCGTTCTTCGCACGGGGAGAATAAATTTCATTTTGGATATAAAGAACTGAATTTGGATTTAAACGGAATCGAGTGTCACTGTTCATCTCAACGACCCCGCAAACTATGAATTCGACACTAATATAGGTCATCTTTGGTTATATATATATATATATATATATATATATATATATATATATATATATATATATATATATATATCACATCCGTCTCCCTCAAGTCGTGGGGCTGAATTTGGATTTAAACGACATTGGAAGTGTCATTCGTCTCAGGACCATGATAATTATGGATTCGACACTAATATGGGTCATTTTCGGTCACTTTTACATATATCTTCCCCCTCAAAAGCACGAACCTCGTCTATGTTGAAAATTTGATCGAGATCGATCGGGTGGTTTAATAGTTGTTAAGTTACAAACATAGTCACTTTTATTTATATACAGTATTAACGAGTCTGAAAATATGTATTTTTTTAAAAATTAATACTAATTATTTAACAGTTATACCTTTGAATTATTTAACATTTGATTTCCTATTACTAAGTGTGTAAAAATCCACTAAGATTATTTATCAAAACCAATTTACAAAACGAAAAGAGAAACTTTTGAGTTGACACTATTTCGATGACAGAACGATGACACTTCTACAAAATTTACAAGTCACGAAAAGATTATTCCTTGTTTTGTCTCAGTTTGTGCGCCAAACTAGTTGTGATAAAACTATACGTTGCCTTGCAGAATAAATTTTATTCAATTTCGAGACTTCTTGCCGTTCTTAAAAGCATTATTTGCCATTTTTAAAGTACCCCCTTCCCGCCCCCACACACATATATAAATCTCATGAGTACAACCTGTACGCTCTGAAATTGGCCTTCGGACACCCCTGTATAGGTAGAACATATTGCTTAAGGCCTTCGGGCACCCATGTATAGGTAGAACATATTGCTTAAGGCCTTCGGGCACCCCTGTATAGGTAGAACATATTCCTTAAGGCCTTCGGGCACCCATGTATAGGTAGAACATATTGCTTAAAGCCTTTGGGCACCCCTGTATAGGTAGAACAAATTGCTTAAGGCCTTTGGGCACCCCTGTATAGGAAGAACATATTCCTTAAGGCCTTTGGGCACCCCTGTATAGGTAGAACATATTCCTTAAGGCCTTCGGGCACCCATGTATAGGTAGAACATATTGCTTAAAGCCTTTGGGCACCCCTGTATAGGTAGAACAAATTGCTTAAGGCCTTTGGGCACCCCTGTATAGGAAGAACATATTCCTTAAGGCCTTTGGGCACCCCTGTATAGGTAGAACATATTGCTTAAGGCCTTTGGGCACCCCTGTATAGGTAGAACATATTCCTTAAGGCCTTCGGGCACCCCTGTATAGGTAGAACATATTGCTTAAGGCCTTTGGGCACCCCTGTATAGGTAGAACATATTGCTTAAGGCCTTTGGGCACCCCTGTATAGGTAGAACATATTGCTTAAGGCCTTTGGGCACCCCTGTATAGGTAGAACATATTCCTTAAGGCCTTTGGGCACCCCTGTATAGGTAGAACATATTGCTTAAAAGCGAATACTTGTTTTTTTTCTAAAAGCGAAGCGAAGTAGGTCAAGTGGTAGAGCGTTAGCTTTGCATTCGGGAGGTCGTGGGTTCGATTCTTGCTACCGATCATCCTGACTATGGTTTTTCAGGGTTTTCCTCAGTCCTACCAGGCAAATGCCGGGCTGGTACCTACCAAACAAACCCTGACCGATACCTTCCCAAATCCTTTCCACTGTTATTGTTGTTGTTATATATCCAGTATAAAATGACCTCTGAGCTGTATCTGGTGATTGTTAAATAAACAAATAAATACTGTTATCACATTACGTAGGTAGGTCTATGTACACAAACTTCCAACTTTGTTGAATTTTACGTATCACATTATCCTTTTGACGAATTTCAACCCCAACCAATAGGCTTATTTTATCAGCCTGAACGACAGAATATGAATACTTTCATTAAATCGAATGATTAAAAAAAAACTGCCGCTTACGCCACTGGTGAAAAAGTGCCGGCGCTTGGATAATTTTTAGTTTCACTTTTTAAGTTAATTTGGTACGTACTGAATCCAACGGAACTAGTGTTGCGCACGAGGAGAGACGAGAAACTTGTCTCGTCTCGTCTTGATTCTCAAAAAAGCTTTGATCAAGGGGGCCAAGGGGACCCAGGTCCCCCCAAAAGCTCATGTGGGCCCCCTATTGTATTTATGAGTGTACAATATTTGGCATAATTTGAGTGCAATTTGTCTTTAAAATCTTCATATATATATAAACCTTCTGCATCTGAATGCCCCCCCCCCCCCCCCGAATTTACAGAGAAATCGGCGTCCTTGACTTTGATCGGCTCGTCTCGTTCTGAAAATGTATGTATCTAGAAAATTTATGCCCTGTTTTTTTCTTTATTTCAGCTATAAGTTACCAGAATCCTTCAGCATCACTTGATATATGTATGACATAACAACATTTAAACTACAGTTGTAATTGTTGTGTATCGCGTAATTATTTAAGTATTTTTAAACGTTGATAAATGATTTTTAATGGTATTTACAATCATTTTACCAATTTACATTTTTCCTAATATGAACACTAAAACTGTTTTGATTTGATTTGATTTTGATTTTCGTATTCCTTTCAGCAGCAAGACAATACCAGACTTGAACCTAGAGCTTAAGGTTGGTTTAAAGGGACAAGTTTCGCCGATAGATATCACTACAGTCTACGTCTCTCATGTATTTTTTTACCTTTCACAAAAATTCACGATTTCTCTTACAAATTTCATGCTACAAACTTCACATTTTTAGAGAAGGAACTTCATAACCTATCGAAGGCAACAATCCGTGCAGATTTTTTATTTAGAATTTTCTTCATTGTTGAAACAGTATATTCAGTTTCAACAATTGTCATTTCAACTATGAAGAAAATACTAAATAAAAAAATCGGCACGAATTGTTGCCTTCGATAGGTTATGGAGTTTCTTCTCTAAAAATTTGAAGTCTGTAGTTTGCAATTTGTAAGATAAATCGTGAATTTTCGTGAAAGATTTAAAAAAAATATACATAAGGGAGATACGAAGACTGTAGTGACACCTATTGAGAAAACTTGTCCCTTTAAACCAACCTTAAGGTAGGATCCGAACCATATGAAATCCATCGAGATAGAACCCGGATCCTCTCACACAAAAAGCACGCCCGCTAACCGCTTAGCCACGAGGGGGTTCGTAAACCTGTGTTTGATATCGAAGAATGGGAAACAGTTCACAAACGATGAGGAACTCAAGCAAGCACTGACAGCCTGGCTCAGGTCTTTAGAAGCAAATAAGTTGGCACTGAAAAACTGGTCCCACGTTCTAACAAGTGTTTTAACAACTACGGCGATTACATAGAAAAGTAGACCAAGGCCTGTGGCTTTGTAAATAAAGACCTGTGCTGATATCTTTTGTTTTTATTTAATCATGCCAAAACGTTCTTTACTTTCGAGACGACTCTCGTACCTTCATTTTCCTTCGACTATTTTCCTCTCAGTAACGAAATTGAACAGACTGACCCCTACACATGAGAACAATACACAACCAATTGCGCAATTTCACTAATTAAGACTGTTGATAGAGATCTCCTTTCTCAGGACATTAGTTATATCTAATTAATGTCATTCATCTTTGTTTTATCGCTGAATTCTCCAACACAGGTGCCAGATACCTTCTTAGATTAGTTGCCATGTGGCGGTAAGCCAGATAATCCAAATCTAGACTTAAGATCATTCAGGTGAGGTATCCGCCAGGAATTTAACACTTTTGGACAATTACTCGTATATCTATGTTGTGTCACGAAGATGCAACCTTCATGTGATCATTGTTTGTCCAAAATCAAAACCTATCCATTCCAGTAACAAGTTAATTCGCAAAACTTTAATATATTATTCTGCCTTTCCGTAGATACGATGGAACTAATGAGTTTTTTTTTTTTTTACTTGTTTTTATTTATTTATTTATTTATTTTAGATTTGGACCTGACAATGTTTCTTCCACTTTTGTCAATCTTCAGCTTCCTCTTTTAACTCAAAATATTTTTTTCTATTTTCCAAATCATCAATCAGTTGTGTTCTTCTTCTTCATATTCCTCGCTTTTCTTCCATCTTTCCTTCTATGACGGTATGAAGAAGAAAATTTCTTCGCAAGATGTGTCCAATCCAATTGGCGTACCTACGAAGGATGGTGGCTAGAAGCGTCCTCTTCTCTCCTATCCGTTTTAAAACATCTTCGCTTGTTGCTCTCTCAGTCCATTTTATCGTCTCCATCTTTCTCCACTCCAACACTACATTTCGAAGTTCTCTAAATATTTTTTTCTCTAACTTCCGTAATATCCAGGTCTCTGAACCATACAGTCCAATACTCCATACATAACATTTGACCAACTTCTTCCTAAGTCCATGAGCCTACGAATTAAGATTGATGACATTTAAAAATAAATTAATAAATAAAAAATGGAATTTTGAAAGGGATTCACAGAAATTACATTAATTTTATTTATTTATTTTACAAAAGAAACGAGTTCCCTCGTGGTTAAGTGGTTGGCGTACGCGCCTTTAACATGGGGGACCCGAGTTGGATTCCTGGCGGGAGTTTATGTGGTTCGGATCCACGTTATGCTGTAGGCCCACGTATTATATAGCCTCACTGCTGAAAAAAGGATGCTACACTGAAAATCAAATCAAATAACCCTTATTTTACTAAATGAATGAAAGGCACAAATTAACATTAATTGCTACTAGTTTTTTTTCTTCTAGTCCTACGTTAAGCTTTTATGACAGAATTAAACTCTATGCGTATCTTCATTAGTTGATATATACGAGGTGCATACCAAAATTATGTAGTGTTTCCCCATAACTCTCGAAGATTTCAATTTTAGAGCTATACCTTCCTGTTACTTTTTAACACAATTTCCAACCACATCCTCATATAATTTTAATCTTTGTATAATACTATCAAAAGCAGTTGGCAAGTCTTTTTGTGGGATATGTTTAAGACACTGGAAAATGACACTTCCGAGGGCCATTCTGGACTCAGAACATCTGCATTTAGGTGAATCCTTCGTTTTTTTGAAAATAGGTCACGGGGATAGTTCTTTGGAGAAGAAAGGTTGAAGGACGACTTCAAAGTTCTTATCCTGTAAAAAGCCTTCTTATCCGGAGACGTTCTTTTCTCCATCCAACTGTCGAGGAATCTTACGTCAAATGACCATCGACATCTTCCGGATCTTGGCGGCAGATCTGTTGGAGAGTCAAATTCATGGCAAAAACCTTCAACTGCCTATAAATATTGATGACACCTTCTTAACACAATGTAGACAAAAACTTCAATTAGGAGCTCCTTCGTGGATAAGCGGTTAGCGTACGCGCTTGTGGCGCGGGGAACTCGGGTTTGATTCCCAGCGGGAGCTCATGTGGTTCGGATTCCACGTTAATCAGTAGGTCTCGTCTTATATAGCCTCCCTGCTGAAAGGAAAGTTAAACTCAAAATCAACTCAATTCAAAAACTTCAATTAGGTATCTCTATGGTGAAATCGGTCGCTTCAAATCACTACTAAAAAAGGCCCTCTTTCACAGCTGAATTTGTTAAAACTGAACCCAGTTAGACGTTTGAAATTTTGCATAGTTAAACCTTAGAGTCTGAAGATAATTCATATGTAACAGTATGAACCTGTCTTTATTAGTCTTTGAACTGTGATAAAACGATACGTAATTTTGATATTGTACACTATATTAGTGACTTTCACGTTCTGCTAAATATCAATACAAAAGTCATGAATATATCAATTTGCAGCCTCATCTATATAATTCACAGCTGCAGTGACATAATCGCTATGCTAAGGTGCTCTACCTACTGACGTAAGGCCGAGATCGATCCCCGGTGACGAACTTTACTCGTACTATCCTCTTTCCAATGCGGATGAAGGGCCCACACAGTTTCAATAAAATGCAAGTCGCCTGGGAAGTGAAGGCTGGAGCATAGTGCAGACCACAACAAACGTCGACATATCACAAAATTTGGAGCCTTACATCCACTTAGCTTAACTATAGCCTGTCCTAAATGAGCACGCTATATAATAAACTAGCAGAATATACACTTGTTCTTCGCACGGGAAGAATAGATCTCATTCTCGACATACAGGGCTTAATTCGGATTTAAACGGCATCAGAAGTGTCACTGTTCGTCTCAGCGACGCCGAAAACCATGGATTCGACACCAGTATCGGTTATTTTCGATCATTTTTGTATATCTCCTCCTCTTCCTCCCTTAAGTTGCGCGTCTGAATTTGGATTTTAACGGCATCGAAACTGTCGCTGTTCGTCTCAACGACACCGAAAACTATGGATTCGGCACTAATATCGGTCATTTTCGATCATTTTTAAATATCTTCCCTTCTCCTAAGTTGCACCGTCAAAGTGAAATGATAAAAACCATCCCAGGTCCGAACCTCATCTATGTTGAAACTTTGATAGAGATCGGTCAGGTGGTGCAGGAGGTAAGAAGTCACAAAGACAGTCACTTTCATTTATACATAAAATAAGTATATGGTCATTTGGGGCAATACCGACACCCTAAGGACATTAACGCTACTACAAGATTGTAATGAATTATTAAAGTAACGAATTATAGCCCATGATAAATTATATTATTTCAGCTAATTGACAGATACAATACATTGTTACACAAAAGCAATGTGTGGCTGTGGAGACACAATTGAAATGAACGATGAAGAAGTGTCGGTCTTCCCCAACTCTATGGAGAAGACCGACAGGTTGTTGGGGTAATACCGACATCAACATTAAAACCTTATGTACTATGATAGTGTCACTAATAATTCCACAACGCACATTACTGTTCATAAAGTAGTTCATATGCCTTAAACAAACACGGAAATCTATAAATTTAGGAACGTAGAATATCTTTATTTACAGCTCCGGAAAATATTAAAAAATGTCACTGAGTTCCAAATGAGGGAAAGAATAATCACAAATTTGTTCAGTTACAAGAAATATATGAAACAAGAATTTCTTTTAAAAAATAATGAACCAAATGCGAGCTAGTGCAGAAAGCAGAACAATTCTGTGCTTCATGATAAAGTATTTGTTAATTTATGTTAATCATATGTTACCAAAAGTGTGGTTATAGATTAAAATATTAGTGTTAGCTTCATATACAGGAAAAAGCAAACATTGTACTCATATTTCTCTGAGATTTCACATTGTTGACATACAAAGCAGGGATCGTCTGGATGAAGAAAACAGTCCTCGTTAAACCTATGAAATTATTTTGTACATTGAACTCAATCAGCGGAATTGCTTTTGCCGTAAACTAATCTCAACAGATAGCACAATAATTTTCTTTTTGAGTTTTCTCATTTTTGTCACTGTGTTTTGCAACATTTTTATGTCTGTACATTCTTTTATGTGTCACTGCCTTTTGATTTTTCTATCTTACTATTTTTCTGTGCAGATCTTAAAAGTTTGGCACTATTGTCTTTCGCTTTACAGTACTACATCTCATTTTCTTGGATGAACCCATACCCGTCTAATATAATTAACTTTTCTTCTAGTGCGGGTTCGTCTTCTTCAGTAAATGTTGTATGTTCACCAAAATGTTTCTTGCAGTTAACTTTCAATAACCTGTCACGTAATATATCCGAGGGACTTGAAAAGCTCTTGAAGCAGTAGCAAGTAGCCATTTTTTACGGCCTCTATAGCTACTGACGGATCTTACTGGGGTTTGAAGTGGGAGTCTGGAAGTTTTCCCGCAGGAAATTGTTAATATAAAAACTCGGTCTTTGAGTAATTCTCTATAATACAACATAAGGGGATTTTTATTTATTTTTTTTTTTTTTTTATAGAAAGTTGTTGACGATAGATCAAAATCTCTCCATGTCCCCTCCCCGTAACTAAAAAGAAGCTCTCCAGTGGTTTTCAGTTATAATGTAAACAGAAATACAATGTTTTAGGGAACATACCCTCATTGTATTTCAACATTTAGATAGCCGGTATGTCGAATCAAAATCGTAATACAACGTACTGCCTCTGCTTTTTTTCCACTTCGAGCACTGCAAAGAACCGTGTATCTGAATATTAAGGAAGTACAACTACATCAACAGGTCAAAAAAAAAAAAAAAAACCTAGCATTAAATGGCAAAAAAATCTGAAATTTGCATTTTGGACAATATCTAGAGAAATTCAATCCCAAAGTACTGAATGCCACTTAGCATATGGTACACGTTAAAAAAATAATTAAAAAGAAAGTAGATACAATACAATACACATTGTGCAATATAATTCTCAGTAAGCTGTAACGCTTTTCCATCGTCATAAGAAGTATTACGTGGTGATACGAAGCCATGACTAGCCCAATTAAGAGCATCAAACGAGGTTGGTGACATCCCCAAGACACGTCATAGTGGTTATAATCCCGGATTTGCTTCCGATGACTGATCCACACAGTAGCTGAGCAAAGAAACATAATAAAAGCCAGCCAGGAGACACTAGGAGAAGGGGGAAAAAGAACTACTCGTGCATGATAATGAACGGCAGAACAAGTGACTTTCAGAGGATAAACCTTGTCTCTTTGTGGGATGGGACAGTTTATTCTCTATCAGACAGTGGCGGAAAATGCCCTCCCTTGTTGTTCATCAGTCTAATCGCAGCGAAAAAGGGCGACTTTCAAATGGGGCGAAATTAACAAGCACATCCCTTACCATCAGCCGGAGCTCCAAAAAGACAGAAGACGCGCAGACGATGCGGGAAATACACATGTATCCCCTAACGCAAAGGGGTTCCAAGCCAGTGTTGCTACGTTTATAATTTTTTTTTTAATCTATCTTACGTTTTTAATATTGCTCAGTATTTCTTCGATATGTTAGAATTTGTTTATGCAGTTCATACACGGAGAATACATAAGAACTAAGGAGGAGAGATGGGAAGTTGAGAGAAAGATATAAAGAAGTATTGAAAGTGCACCTGCAAACAGTATTCGTAGTTTAACAGTCTTCATCCCGGCGAAATTAAAATACCGCTAATTTTACAGTAATGATGTGATATCTTCAAATAAATAGAAGATAATTGAAATATGGAAAAAGAGCGCCCTAGACAATATTATTTTGCGTGAGGTACCGTTATCACAAGTCACCTAGCGGCTTTCCGTTTTCAGCTGTTTAGAAACGCGAAAATAAATGCCGATTTTGAAAACGGCTCGAAATCAAAAGCAGATAAGTGAGTGGTGATAACGGTATCTCATGTAAAATAATATTGTCTAGGGCGCTCTTGTTCCACATTTCGATTATCTTTTTATCCATTTGAAGATATCACATAATTACTGTAAAATTAGCGGTATGTTAATTTCGCCGGGATGAAGACTCTTAAGGGAAATTTCCCCAATTTAGGGAAATTTTTAAGTAAATTCAGCAAAATCGAAACAAGGGATTTTTTTTTGATAAAACGTTGAAAATCCAGGGAAATTCTCGCGCTTACTGATTTATCGATATATAAGTGCTTAAATTTTACCCTGTTTTTCATAAAATAAACCAATAGAACAACAATAGTCTTGTATGTGTATGTGTCTGTTCAAAGGAGCATAATTATTGTACCCATTGTTGGCTATGGCTGAGTGTATTTTTTTTTTCTTTTTGTAGAAAAGAGTCACGGGATAAAGTAAAAAAAAAAGGAAAAAGAAACAAAACGCAAACGAATAAAACAAATGTGGTTGGCATTTCCTTTACTGTAGCCAAGGGCGCCCATCAGGGGGGAAGGGGCCAAGGCGGGGCGCTCGCCTCCCTAGAGGAAATTGTACTTCAGAATATCGAAAATCCAATAGAATTTTTACATTAGTTACAGCAAAATGTGGAACTATTTTTGAAACGTCGCTTATACTTGCCCCCCTTGGAAACCACAATATGGGCGCTCTTGACTAGCTAAACTAATCATATCACCAGTGGGGAGGCGCGGGGCCTACGTCCTCCAGTTTTATGAGTAACAAAAAATAATTGCAACTATTATTTACATATTTTTGGAAGTTTATAATAAACGTTGCATTTTATTCTTTGTTAGAAATTTTTTGAAACATTAGATCCAGTTTCAGTTATACTTTTTCTGTTATGCAGTGTGTAAAACAATACCTGAGTTTCACAATCTCAGCGTCCAACCTAGGCATAATATCCATCAGAAGAGAGTTAAGTTTGAAACTTCAGCAGGACCAATGAAAAATTGTAAAACTCATGATATACCTATCATAGTCTGGGTTCTGGCTGGTCCACCCGTTTTTTTACCTTCTAGTTTCGCCACTCCTTCTCACATAACTTCTGTCGTAGGAATTTGACACTCAACTAGGGAAAATTTGATACGAAGAGGGAAAATTTTGAGTAATTTGAGGGAAATTTTCTTACACAAACCTACGAACACTGCCTGCAAAATAATGCTGCCCACGAGATAAGACGAGACGTTTTCTCGTCTTGCCTCAATTCTGGAAGAATTGTCTCTCGTCCTGTCTCGATTCTCGAAAAGCTCGTCTCATTTTCAAAATATTTGTCGTCTCTTTTTGTAAATTTATGTTTTCTTTCCCCTTAGATTTAATCTAGAAGTTATTATAACCCTTCTGTATTACGAGAAGTCTACAAAGGGTGTGACATAACAACGTTCAAAATATATTTATTATTGGAGTATATTGTATAATGACCTAGCGATGGGTACAACCGATTTTTATAAAAAACGGAAACCGGTTTCTAGAAAAATCAAAATTCGAAGAAACAGTTCGGTTTTCTCCAAAACCGCTTCAGTTTTTCACTGAAACCGGTGTCGGTTTTCTCCAAAAACCGGTTCGGTTTTCACCGAAACTAGAAAACCCAAAACTGTTTTGGAAAGCACATAAAACTATTTCTGTGGAAACGGAATTAGTTTCCGAAAAACAATGAAACACTATTCTGGTCAGAAAATAGAACCAGTTTTGAAAAAACTGAAACCAGTTTCGATAAAAAAAAATTGATCCCCTTTTGAAGAAACCCGAAACCGAATTCGATAAAAAAAAAACGAACCGGTTTTGGAGAAAACCGGTTTCGGCGAAAAAGCTTTTGAAAATTTTCAAAAACCGGTTTCGGTTTTCCCAAAAGCCGAGAACCGAAAAACCGGTTTTTGTGCTCAGCATTAACTTTAAACGTTGATGAAAGATTTTAATTGCATATATATAATCACCTTTATAGATTCTCTACTATGAATCAGTAACACGAAAACAGTGTCTGAGATCTAAGACTTGGTTTAACTAGTGTTGCTGATGAGACGAGATTTTTTTCTTCTCGTCTCGTTTTCGATAACCGAATTAAGTCGGTTTGGCAGGAGATAGAATATCAGCTTAATGTGTGCCATGTAACTCAAGGTGCTCATATTGAACACGTGTGATATATTTGAAGAAAATTTTGAAAGTTTACCTTCCTTAGCACGTCTCACAATAACTTATGATTATTGGATTTCACAGAGTAAATATCTAAAATCAGGACCATCTTTTTGACTTGTCCTGTACAGGGTGGCTCGGATCCGACTTCCACATTTGAAAGCTGAACATTGCGCTGACACGAAAGCTTACAGTGGGTTGCGGGTAGGACATTAAAAAAAAAGGTTAGAATACCATACCAAGACAGTTACCATGGACATCGCTGGAGTGTTTTAACAATATGTTTTCTATATTTGTACCTATTACGAAACGAAGTCTATGACTTAAAGTGCTGTGATTATTCAGACAATATTTCATCGTTTGCTGGTATCGCTCCAGAAGTTCATGGTAGCTTCTTATAAAACGGCAGTTCGCATTCCTCTACCCATCCTATACACTTTTCATAAACGGCCACGTTGAGCACGACAATGTACCGTATCAATATCTTTCAAACATAGATATGTTCAGTTTTCTCCTCCTCGAATTTTAACAGCCTCAAATTAATATAGCGTTATTCACACCACTGGCGTCTCTAGCATGTAAAATTTGGGGGGGGGGGGGCATCAAAGAAAGTGATTTGATTGGTACTACCTAGCCCAACTTGTGTATTATCTTCGATTCCATTTCTTACCTTACTGCTTACCTTCACGGAACCCTTGAGGTATATAAAGAGCTCTGTTGTAATCGTTTCACAGCCTGAATTTTATGTTCCAAATAAATATATAATTATTATCATTTATATGTTATTCTGTCGTTAGTATATAAATTAAATTAGAATAAAATATTGGATATTTTGTACTTCAAAATAATGGGAGGACGTCCCCCTCGTCCCTCCCCCCCCCTCGTCAGAGACGCCCGTGATTCACAACGATACGTGTTCCACGTATGTTCCTACATAAAATGTGACTTTAGATTCTAAAATCATCACCAAGTTAAGTTTTAATTTAAATTATACATAAATTGTAAATGACACTTTTGCTTCATAAAATAACTATAACTAATTGCATTTTCAAATCAGTTGTTGCTAATTAAAGGGACTAGGTTTATGATTTAATAACTCTTGAACCACTCAACAGATCACAATCAAATTTTCAACATACGTGAGGTTCGGGCCTGGAATAGTTTTTATCATTTTACTTTCACGGTGCAACTTAGGGGAGGAGTAGGGATATATATATATATATATATATATATATATATATATATATATATATATATATATATATATATATATATATATATATATATATATATATAATCATCTAAAATGACCGATATTACTATTGAATCTATAGTTTTTGGGGTCACCGAGACGAACAGTGACACTTCCGATGCCCTTCAAATCCAATTTCATCCCTCGTTAGTACTCCTAAAGGGGATGGTGATATGTAAAAATAATTGAAAATGGTCGATATTAGTGTCAAATTCATAAGTTTTTCTGGAGTCGCTAAGTTGATTGGTAATAGTTTTGGTGCCTTTTATGTCTAAAATGAAACGTATTCTCCCCGTGCGAAGAGCGAGTATTCTGCTAGTCCTTAATAATACATTTCTGTCATTAGGCATTACTCTTAATACCTCTACCAGGTGCGCATCCAGACATGTTTGTTGAAAGTTCAGAGTTTGGGGTGGATCCAATGTTACAAGATAGTACGTCTAAGTTGTATTGAACCAGTGTTATTTTTCACCCGAAAAGAAGATAGTAATTGTTAGGTACTGAGAGCTATATTCTCAGAACAAATGACAGAATTAGATTGTTTTTATGAGAAAAGAATATAGATGAATTTGAAGGTCAAATTTTTATGTTACATCAATCACTGTCTGTCAAACAAACATACTTCTATTAAGAAAGTGTGCAAATGTAAAGGTTTATTCAAAAACCGCGCTGGTTTTGTATCAGGGCTCCGGATCGCTATTCTCAATCAAGGCTTGGCCTCAATGAAGATTCAAGTTAGCAATTCTCAATAAGGCTTGGGCTCATTAAGGGCTCAGGCTCGCTATTATCAACAAAGTTTGAGCTCAATAAGGGCTCATGCTCGTTATCCTCAATAAGGCTTGGGCTCAATGAGGGTTCAGGATCGCTATCCTTAATAACGGCTCAGGTTCGATATTCTCAATCAAAGCTTGGGTTGAATGAGGGTTCAGGATCGCTATCCTCAATAAGGCCTGAGATTCGATACTCTCAATCAAGGCTTGGGCTCAATGACGAATCAAGTTAGCCATTCTCAATAAGGTTTAGGCTCAATGAGGATTCAGGTTAGCTATTCTCAATAAGGTTTAGGCTCAATAAGGGCTCAGGATCACTATTCTCAATAAGACTTAGGTTCAATGAGGGCTCAGGATCACTATTTTCAATAAGGTTTGGGTTCAACAAGGGCTCAGGATCACTACTCTCAATAAGGTTTAGGTTCAATAAGGGCTCAGGATCACTATTCTCAATAAAGTTTGGGTTCAATAAGGGCTCGGGATCACTATTCTCAATAAAGTTTGGGTTCAATAAGGGCTCGGGATCACTATTCTCAATAAAGTTTGGGTTCAATAAGGGCTCAGGATCACTATTCTCAATAAAGTTTGGGTTCAATAAGGATTCAGTGTCGTTATCCCTAATGAGGTTTATAATCGCTCGTGGTTACATTTACCAATCTATTGGAAATCGAACTGGCTCGGGCTCCCGAGTTCCTGGTGGTACGGACACGTAATACACCTATAATGAAGTTGACTCGAATTCGCTATCATCAACGAAACTTACGCCCACTTGATCTCGCATTCACTAACCTCATTGAAGACCTAGGTTCGATTTCCGCTTGGTTTTCGTGTAATTCGTATACCAAATTAAGCTGTAGGTCCACGTATCATTTAGCCTCGCTGCTGCTGAAAAGTAGGCAAAACTCTTAATCCAACCAACTTTCAAAGGGTCTCGCGGTCACTTGGAGCTGGGCGTTGGCTCGCTATCTACTTATAGTGCTCGTGCTCAATCGTTGAGCTCGAGCTTCAGGCTCGTGAACCCTCTGAGTAGACTAAAAAGAAAGAACAAGGAAAATATAAAATAGGGTGTTAGGGGCGGGAAATAGTAAATAACTAAAATCCTGATTATTTGGCTAGGCAGACGGTATTATCTAATAAATTATTTTGTTTTTGTGACAATGAATTGTGAGTGTCTTAAGCCACAGAGTTTGTTAATACTTGATACTCAATCCAACATGGAGAAAAAGTTTGGTTGTAGCACATAAATGACTAATGTTCCTTATCTTTGAGTAAATACGAAGAACCTTATTGACAGAAAAGTGCTAATTTCGGAGGGCGTACCAAAAGTCAATTTCTGACTCTTGTCTGACGCGCAAGATGTTAGCACACGTAAGTTAAGCTCCCTTCTCTTTTCCCGTTCAAAGTAAAAAGAAAGAAAAAAAAACGTTTGTAAGAGACGACGAAAATGGCATGTGAGAAGACGGTCACAGGTGTTTCCCACGGTTGCTTCAAGGCGGGCCCCCATGTACATACATACAACACAACCCCACCACCAAAAATAGTGTGGAAAAGCCTCCCTCTTGGGCCAACTGCAAAGGTTTCATTTGGGCAACACATGCCTTTTTTCAAAATAAAATAAAAAATATCACACACCCTCCTTAGAAGAGCATTGCTCGTCTTCTCTATTCATAGCACAAGAAGTTTCAAAGTTACAGAAATGTCAACAGCGTATGGCGGCATATGTGGAGCATCCTCTCTGTTGCTTATATGTGACGCCTTTTGCTCTCCTTCTGAAGACACCCGATGTCCGTCATCAGTATCACACCTTTGTCCAACTTCTCTGTGTTCCGCTTCTTTCAAGAGCTTCACATATCCACACATACACGACATATGCATATAGTAGCTGTAGGGTTGCCATATTTTTGTAACTGAAAAACCAGACCACGGTCCTCAAATTGTGCTCCACAGAGGATCAAAATGCTCAAAGATCCACGAATAACTTTCTGAGTTCAGGAAGGTACTGAGATAACTTACTATATACGAAATACTCTGTGGAAAGGTTTCAATGAGTATGAGCAGGTACGATTAATATTAAGGGAAAATCTCTCTTAAACTGCTTGATGTTAGTAATGTTACCTGCGAGTTTTGTTCTGTGGGAAAAGTATAAGTTGTTTGAACTAACGCTAACATAAGCATTCAAATAATGTTTAAATTATAAATGTCTTCCAATTAACTCGTTATTAGTATAATTGTGTATTGTACTGGAATGGCGAAAACTTCATAACGAGGGTCTGAATAATTTATACCGTTTACCAAACATTGTTAGGGTCACCAAGGGCGCTGATTTCTCTGTAAATTTGCGGGGGGGGGAGCATTCAGATGCAGAAGGCATATATATGAGGATTTTAAGACAAATTGCATTCAAATTATGCCAAATATTGTATATTCATAAATACAACGCGGGGGCCCACATGAGCTTTGGGGCCCTCTCGGTCCCCCAGGATCGGCGTCCATGAGGGTCACCAACTCTAGGAGGCTCAGGTGGGCAGGTCATGTAGCCAGAATGGAAGAAAGTAGGAATGTTTTCAGTTTTAATTGGAAATCCAATCGGAAAACGACCATTAGGAAGACCTAGGCACAGACGGGAGGACAATATTACAATGGATCTTTCAGAAATGGAAATACAAAGTAGAAACTGGATCCAGCTGGCTCAGGATAGAAGTCAGTGGAGAGCTTGTGTGAACACGGCATTGAACCTCCGGGTTCCGTAGGCCATACAGTTAGTATATTGTACTGTAAATCGATAGCTGGTACACAAATATTTTTCGAATAATCATTCCTACCTCGTATAATTCTTTGGACTATTATTTATTACTTGCATAAATATTTGAATAATCATTCGTTATTCGTATGATATTTCGACCAATCGTCGTTATTCGTATAGTTCTTTCAACAACCATTCGTTATTGTATAACTGTTCGAATAATCATTAGTCAGTCGTATAACTCTTCGAACGGATTTCTAATTACTAACGTAATTGTTCGAACGTTCATTATTATATAACATCCCTAAATTTTGTCTTAATTTCATCCAACAGTTATCAGAATCCTTCTGTGTTACGAGAAGTCCACGAAGCGTGTGACCATATTTATTATTAAGGGGTGGCGCGGTGGCTCAGTGGTAGAGCGTTCACCTCCGGTGCTTGGGGTCGCTAATTCGATCCCAGCTTGCGCCGTGTGGACTTTGTGGTGGACAAACACCGTGCTCGTGGGTTTTCTCGGAGTTCTCCCGTTTTCTCCCACTTTCTTCATTCCACCATTTCACTCATCTCTCATCATCACCGTCTCCTATTATAGACTAACCGGCATAACCGTGGTACGTAAAACTTAAAGATTTCATTTCAATTTTTTTCCATATTTATTATTGGAGCAGACTGTACAATTACTTGTATTATCTTTGAACACTGATAAATGTTCCTCATTGTGTTCGTATAATATCTTTATCAATTTATAGTTTTTATACTGTGAATAAAAAAAACACTTGGAGTACAAACCCATTTGAGGACCTGAGCCACTCCAACGCCATCTGTCAGCGACCGACTGAACTAAGTCCACAATGCATCGCTGCGTCATCCTGTCACTAAACGGCGTTATCGAGAGATCTCTAGAGACCTAGTGGCCGACACGTCTTTTATTCACGTGACTCCCCACTTTGTCTCCTGACACTGGGTGGATGCCGAAAATTGAGAAGCACGGTCGGGGAATCGAACCCGGAACCACGTGGACGTGAGTTCAACACTCTAACCACGATGTCCCCTTATGCTATGAATGACGTATCACTAAAAACAGGGTTTGAGATCTAAAACTTGGGTTAACTAGGATAACCACGAGACTCACGAAATGTATCGTCTCGTCTCGGATTTAAAAATGTTTTAGTACAATGGTTCTCAACCTAATTCCTATCACGATCCCCATTTTATCACATCCTCTTGCCAGCGACCCCCCCTTATAATTTCTGGTTTGCAATAAACTTGTGTGGGGTTTCTAATATACCTATTGCTGAGATCTCACGATATGCATCTATTTCTATAATAGTAGAATCCATTTCTTGTATATAGTGGACACAGTAATTCCCCTACAAGCGGATTAAAACCAAATTTGGTCAGTTCATTCATCTTCCACTTATCTTCGAGTGCCCCGGGTTGAGAAACCCTGTTTTAGAGTTAAATTATTCAAAGCATGATACAAACAATGAATAGCATTTACCAACATCTAAAGATGTGCAAGTTATGACACAATTATATTCAATACTATATCCCTCGTGGACCTCTCGTAACATGGAAGAATTCTGATAATTTCTAGATCACTGGTTCTCAAACTTGTTGTTACCGCGGCTCATATTAAATATTAAAAAGTACTTTGTGGCCCACCTACTTTTATTCAATTACGCATTGTCTTTCTATCTAATGGTGGTGTATTTCAATCCTATTAAATTCTGTAAATCATATTGCTAATTTTTCCATAGAAAGGTAACACAGAGCTAGTACTATTCCCAACGCAATGCTCTACCTTGTGACAGATGTTGACTCACCCATTCTCTTTCCGTCCTAACCGAACATCTCTACTGAGTGTACATCAGGGCAGAGCTCTGAGTAACCACTTACTCTTCGTTTCATTAACAAACGCTTCCAATGTTCATTTCCTGAATGATACTTTACAACATATGTTTCTGCATCAAAATAAAATTTTCATAAGGGGGCCTTATCACTGCGAAATTAAAATACTGCTAATTTTACAGTAATTCTGTGATATCTTCAAATAGATAAAAGATAATCGAAATGTGGAACAAGAGCGCCCTAGACAATATTATTTTGCATGAGGTACCGTTATCACGAGTCACCTAGTAGCTTTCTGTTTAAAGCCATTTAGAAACGCGAGAATAAATGCCGGGTTTCTAAATGGCTTGAAATCGAAAGTAGATAAGTGAGTGGTGATAATGGTATCTCATGTAAAATAATATTGTCTAGGGAGGTCTTGTTCCACTTTTTGATTATCTTTTATCTATTTGAAGATATCACAGAATTACTGTAAAATTAGCGGTATTTTAGTTTCGCAGTGATAAGGCCTCTTAAAAGGTAAAACTTCACACGACCCAGCAAAAAAACGGCCCGTGACCCATCAATGGGTCGCGACCCACACTTTGAGAAACACTGTTCAAGACGAAATTAAGAAGCAAGAAAACATGATGTAAATTTTGTACATAAATTTATAAAACGAGACGGCACGACACAGGAATCTTCAAGCATCGGGACGAGAGGCTACTTCTACAAAATTTAAAGCCAATATTGACTATTGAAGCACAGGAACAAAGTCACCTGTTTCAAAAGCATTGTGAACTGTTCAGTATCAAAAACCAGGGAGTCTGGCAACCCTAGACACATACAACCTTCTAATCATCTGCTCCATCAGCTATTCTTATCCTTCTTCAGGTTGTAAGCTTAAGGAGAACCATGCTGTTAAATCACTGACAAAAAGTTTTACTTTTGTCACGCGTCAAGATTGAAACAAACACAAGATACGTAGTTATCAATCAATTTACAGCATAGGATCACACATAGAGAGGCTAATACTACTTAAAACGAGGAAAGGGCAAAACAGGTTTTTATTTTTTTAAAAAATAGAAACCGGTTTGTAGAAAAACCGGCATTTACTGAAACAGGTTTCTGGTAGAAAACTGAACCGGTTTTCAAACACCTGGGGTTCTGAAAGTTTTTAAAAAAAGAGTTTTCAGTTTTTCTAAAAATTGGAAAATCTGTTTTTGTGCCCATCTTATTACTACTTAAAACACGTCAAATAAAGTCTACTTGGACACTCAGTCGAAAAAGTGTAAAAGCTTCTTCAGGTCAGCCATTTTGAGAGAGATTTTCCTGGGTTTTCCTCATTCACACCAGGCAAATGCCGGGATGATACCTAAAATACCCAGGCTCCTTCCTTGCTTTTCTAATCCTTTCTTCTTTCCCCTTTTCTCGGATAGTGTGGGGGCCGTAGTGGCTCAGGGGTAGAGCGTTTACCTCTGGTGCTGGGGGTCCCAGCTCCCGCCAAGTGAACTTCGTGGTGGACAAACACCGTGTGCGTGGGTTTCCTCGGGGTTCTCCCATTTCCTCCCACTCCCTTCATTCCACCTTTCATTCATTACTCATCATCACCGTCTCCTTTAGCCTAACTGGCATAACAGTGGGACCTTTCATTCATTACTCATCATCACTGTCTCCTTTAGCCTAACTGGCATAACCGTGGGACGTAAAACTCAGATTTCATTTCATTTCATTTTTTCGGATAGTGCGATCTCCGAGGGACGTCGTCTCTCATACGCTATGGGCTAACATGACTCTAGATGCCGAAAGCCCAGAAATCTAATTCCTAATCCTAGTGACAGCCTAACATGGTCATAGATGCCGAAAGCCCGGAAATCTAATCCTAATCCTAGTGACGGCCTAACATGGCCATAGACGCCGAAAGCCCAGAAATCTAATCCTAATGCTAGTGACGGCCTAACATGGCCATAGATGCCGAAAGCCCAGAAATCTAATTCCTAATCCTAGTGATAGTCTAACATGGTCATAGATGCCGAAAGCCCAGAAATCTAATCCTAATCCTAGTGACGGCCTAACATGGCCATAGATGCCGAAAGCCCAGAAATCTAATTCCTAATTCTAACGACCAATATTAGGAAACAAAGTATCAAAACCTTGCGAATATATTCTCAGGAACAGCCGTTAAATGCAACGCAAACCTTCATTACTCCAAGACTAATAATAAGTAATATACACGGGGAAAAATCTATACTGAAAACTTAAAAAAAAAAATCCTATATAAAAGCTTTTTACCTTTCAGTTTATAAACTGATATACATTTTATTAAGACTCTTAAGAAACATATATGAACCAACAAGTGAGTGTTAGAAAAGGGCTGGAAATGACAGAGAAGAATGCAATTGGAAGGGGAGTTCCACAAGGATGTTGTCTCTCTCCAACACAATTTAATATCTGTCTAAGAGAGAAAGTGGAAAAGAGCCTACATAATTAAGACGGCATTTCAGAAGACGGTAGATTGGTTAAGTGTATACGGATTGCAGATGATATAACACTTTTTGCGGAATCTGAAGAGAAAAATCAATAAGATGTTAGGAAAACTTCTGGGAGGGCTGTGAAGAATATGTGATGAAAAATCAGAAAAATAAAGCCATGGTGATTGGAACGAAGCGGTTGGTGACGAACATAGAAGTAGGAGCGAGAAAATAGAACAGGTGACTAGTTTTCGATATCTGGGTAGTATTATTAGTGATCATATGAAGTGTAAACATGAAGTACAAGCAAGGACAGGAATGCCGAAACAATCCTTTAGGAGGAAGAAAATACTATTTTGTGGGACTTCGAGTAAAGAGTTGAGAAAAAGACTTATAAAATAGTTTGTGTGGAATATTGTACAGTATGGGGCTGAAACATGAATATTACGCAAAAATGTTGAAAAACGACTTGAAGCTTTCGAAATGTGGGTGTGGATACGAAATGGAGAGGATCAGCTGGGTCGAGCGAAAAACGAATGAGAAGGTGTTAGAAATGGTTAGGGGAGAAAAGAACAATTTTAGATATTATTAAGAAGAGGAAGAGAAACTGATTGGGACATTGGCTAAAAAGAAACTATATAATGAGGGACGGGCTAGAGAGTATGGTGGCAGGAAAAAAGAGAGGAGGCAAAGGACATTACAATTAATGGACGACATCAAAACAGAAAAATCGTACGTAAAGACGAAGAGGTTAGAGTAATATCGTAGAGCATGGAAGCTTCTCAGTTGCGGCAAGTGACCTGCCAATAATGGCAGAATACCTATGATTATTATTATTGATGTTATGTACATAATTTGATATTTTCTTTTCATATTTTCTATATTTGATACATATTTTCTATTTTTTTTCTATATTTGATACATATTTTCTACATTTGATATTTTCTATATTTGATACATATTTAAATCCAACAATATTTTCAGTGTTTAACGGAAAATAAATGTTGACCAAAGATCGGACATATACAATCTCAATGGAAACTCAGGATAGCTATTCTCAAGAAGGGCTCAAGGCTCGCTGTCTTCAATAAGGCTTGGGTTCAATAAAAGCTCAGGCTCGTTATTCTCAATCTAGGCTTGGACTCAATGAAGATTCAGGTTAGCCAGTCTCAATAAGGCATGGGCTCAATAAAGACTCCGGCTCACCATTCTAAACAAGGTTTGGGCTCAATAACGGGGCCATACTGATCTGGAGAAAACTATTTCCCTGACTTTCCCTGACCTCTGGCAGGAAATTCCCTGACTTTCATGACAGATGTCGGATGACGTTGACATATAAATAAGGAATAAATAACAGTGAATATGTGAGAACATTCATTCTATAGAGACAAATAATCATCAATTGCTCATACGTACATTCCACTTACCACCCATAAAAATCTGAACAACGTTCCATATTGTGATCATTAATGGTTGGCTAAGCTGATATTGGTGTACAATTAATGTTAGAAAAAATATATTTTATAAAATTTCCCTGATTTTCCCTGATTTCTAGTCTTTTTCCCTGACCAGTGGGATCCCTGAATAAGGGCTCAAGCTGACTATCCTCAATATGGCTTGAGTTCAATGAGGGCTCAGAATCGCTAATTATCAATAAGGTTTCATGTTCGCTATTCCTAATAGGGTTTGCACTCACGTCTGGTTACGTTTATCAATCGTATTGGAAATCAACCTGGCTGGGGCTTCCGAGTTTCTGGTAGTACGGATTGGTGATACACCTTTAACGTTCTGAACCTAGCCAATAGATACGAACACCTATCCTGAAACATATGGTAAAAACGTTTATTACATTAGCATCTTCCCTTATTGCCCTGTTATTTTTGTATATTTTAAAGGTGTGTGTGCTTTCCCTTGTTTCCGGCTCAACTATTTCTTCCTCCCTACGCATTTTCTATCTTTACAAACAGCTCTCATTTTTCCTGTACACACGAAGAAGCCAGACTACACATGGATTCAGCTGTCGCGCAGAAAATAGTATTCGTAGCTGTTATGAGCAAGCTTATCAAAAATATTTTTATTTATTTTATTTTTATTATTCATAAAATTTGCATATGCAATCTAAATTTTATATTCAGATTTAATATATATATTAATTTAGTTTAGTTATTTTATATACATTAGATTTCAAGCTAATCATTCTGATATTATTTTATTTTATTTTATTTAAAATTTCATTAAGTTTAGTGACATAACAGAAAACTGCTTTTTTTAAGTATATTTGTGGAAAGTTCTGTATGATTTTTTGAAACTTAAGGGAGATAGAGGTTAGTGACCTTTAGAGTACCAAATATTGCCAACCTATAGTAACTAGAAAATACTATAAACAAGATTCTTTCAATGTGTTATAACTATTATAGAAATATATTATAAGAAAAGGAAAGAAATACTAAGGATGGACAAAACAAAATTGGCGACAGAAAGTCGCTGAGCAATCTTTTGTTAAACTATACGCACCTAGATACGAAATTTCGAATACAATACGTGAGAAATTGTTTCACTGACCGCGATTTTCACACTTTTAATGGAACCGCTACCTCTCCGGTGGGGGTGGTTCAACAGTTCTGGGTGCCTAGTCAGCGAACCTTCATCAATTCAATTTTCATATTGTTCCAGGGTTACCAGAAGGTACTGATATATGAAATACATATTTGAATATAAATTCCAACCTATAACAATTCTTGGACAGATCCGATATAGTTATATTAGTATATAGAATCGCGATCCTTACCGTATTTTCTTTATAGAATAGCTATTTTGGCAGTTTGCTATTCTTTGCTTAATTTTTAACTCAGTATGTTGATTCTGGCACTCCCGGCATGCCTTGGAGTGTGATGGAAGGTAGCAGAAGACAATTGTCTACCACCAACAAGTTATTTGGTATTTTTTCTGCTTTTTGACAATGACAACTCCACCCAAGTGTATAAATGTAAAATAGGATATTTAAATATTGGTTTTCAACTTTTGTTACATGTCAATTGTAATTCGTAATCAGTAATATCATTAATTATAAATGTAAACAGAAAAGGATATCGGTCACTGAGAGAGGTTGTTTACATTCGAAAATGAAACAGTAACCGCTAGAGGGATACACCTGTTAGGCCTCTCGCAAGCAACCCTTTGTGAAAGAAAGTCCCGCTATCCTCTGACAATGAAGAAAGAAAAAAAAAAACTTTTGAAAGCCGCGAAGGAGGCGAGTTTTGGTAAAAACTAGCTTTAGTGTGTGTAATAAAAGGAAATGAGAGTAAAACATAG
Organism: Thermobia domestica; assembly: GCF_964235325.1. Classification (NCBI taxonomy): domain Eukaryota; kingdom Metazoa; phylum Arthropoda; class Insecta; order Zygentoma; family Lepismatidae; genus Thermobia; species Thermobia domestica. The sequence continues at coordinate 12,502,103 of NC_137471.1, forward strand.
GGTTAGTTGAAGATCGACTGTAACCAATGTCAGACAATAATTTTTTTTATGAAAAACTGAGAGTTGAAGTCATATCTTCATACATACATAACTTCAGCCGTAAAGAATAGAGCTAATTGTTATTTGGATATCTGTTATATAAAGATAATTATTCTGAAGAACTACATTTTATTTTATGCTAAATTGAATAATCTTTGACGTAAAGTTACAGCTGAAAATGTCTGACAAGTTAACGAATATCAGTTTAGCATACGAAAAGTAAAACACTATGTTTGCATTGCTGAACTTAAATTTGACATCAGTGCAATGTTATTTATTTAAAAACAAGACTGAGTTAAAGATGCCAGTGTGTTTTATCAGCAGTTTCTCTGTAACTGAAACTTTATTCTCAAGAGAAGACAAGATCTAAAGACAGTGACTCCCGAAGAAGAAGGAATTGGACCTCTCCCGGAGAATCATCTGAAGTGAAGTGTAATTACCGTGACTGTGCATTGAAATATTTTGTTTAAACGGTTTAGTGACAGTGAACAGTTGAATTGAGAGAGATCTCTATTTATTTTATAAAAAAAAATCATTTAAGGCAGTTATCAAAGTGATTGTTTAAAAATATATATCTATATCTATATATATATATATATATATAAATATATATTATTATATATATATATTGAATATCTAGTGAATATATATCTATATATTGCGTGTGGTGGTGTTGTGTGTTCAGTAGTGAAATTAAAAAATAAATATAGGTGTATTTTCTAGAAAGTGTGTGGAGTTTTAATTGAATACTTAGCCGCAGGGTGAGTACAAAATAACTTGTAATTTATTTATTTATTTTTTTTTACTTTTCAGGCATTTCAGGATATGTTGTGTCTGCCGGGTTTAACTAATGCAAATGATGATAAATTCACATTTTCTAAATATTAAAACAATATCTTACCTAAGTCAGATCTTCAAGCAGCATTACTGTCCCTAACGGGGCAATGGGACGTTAATATAGAACTCATGTTTACAGGAATGTAAATTCTAACTTTATTTGTAATTTGGCTCTACCGACACTAAATTATTTTTTTTTTTTATTTTTTATATTTGGCTAATCTAAATTTTATTAATTATTTACAACATTTATATATCATTTGCTTATGTCGTACATTCCTGTGGTGAGAGGGTGAGATGGGTATTGAAAGCACCTCCCACCTATCTCATGCTCTTCACAATAATTTGGCGCCCATGCGTGTAAGCTTGATCACGCTGGTCATTGTGTTACATAAATTCTCTCCAGCGTGTTGCTAGACTAAATGCTGCATCTGTCATTTATTGCAAATGAGAATTTATCATCACAAGTCAAAATTAACTGTTCGCGAAAATATTTTCCCATATCTGGTCCAAGAATTGTTACATAATTAAGTATGAAGATCATTAATACAAAAGCTGTGTGTTAGATGTAAACAATAAAGGGGGAGATAATTTTTTTTTTTTAGGATTTCAAAAATCGAATTTTAGAGATAATTTTGAGAATTTTTAGAGAAAGTTAATGGTATTGACTCGGTCACAAAAGAGAAAGATGGATGAAAATCTGGTATTCTTAGATTATGCACAAAGGTTGAGTCCTTCAGAGGAAGACATAATAAATGTCCAAGAAATAAGTGAAGTATCAACAGGTGATAGGAGAGAAACATTAGAAGTTAGGCAATCAGAAGGTGATAAAGTAGAACGTAGTCAAGAAGAGATAGGAGATAAAGAGAAAACTAGGCCAAGTAATCCAGTAGCACCACCATTAGGAGTAAATAGTGAGGAAATGAGAAATCTAATGGAATTTATAAAATTAACGATAGTTGCTTCACAGAAGGAAATAGAACAGAAAATTGATAGTACAAATCATAAGTTAGATCAAACGAACGCTTGCCAAAAAGAAATAGAAAGTAAACTTTTGCAGGTTGAAGAAAAATTAGAGAATACAAATACAGAAATTAGAAATGCGCGTAGGGATTTTGAAAATGCTCACAAGGATTTAGAAGAAAGACTATCTAAAGCTCTCGAAAATACAAAGCAACAGTTACATAATGATCTTGAGAAAACAGTAAATCAAGTAGATGGTGCATTAGGAAAGGTAAACGATAGAATTGAGGCCACTGAAAATTCAATTGTAAGTGTTAGGACAGAAATAGGTTCAAAACTAGTCACATTAGAAGAGAAAAATGACACTATTCAAAATGAAATAGTTCACACTAGATCAGAATTTGAAGATAAGTTAGAAAATGTAATCGCAGGACAGGTCATTTTGCAAGAAGACATAGAGAAAAAAATTAGTGAGGCCAATACTGTGTTCAAACAAGATGTAATAGAAAAAGTGCAAAATTTAGAAGGAAAACTTATTGCATTAGATAATGTTACCAACAAGAAAGTGCAAGAATTATGTAATTCAATTAGCAGGTTACAAGATAGGACACAAGGCGAAGAATGTAGGGGAATGCATGTCAATAATGAAAATACAGGCAATGGTAATAGGTCAGACAGTGTAACCTTTCAATTAGAACAGGAATTACCATCATGTTCAAGGCCAGTAGGTGATAATACCTTCCAACCAATAAGCTCACCACCTGCACAGTCATTAACTCAGATGGATAGTCAGGTTGCCTTGGCAACGGCTATGAATTCCTTTTTACATAGAGATTTAAAGTTACCGTGTTTTCAAGGATTAGAAGATGAGGCCCAGACTTATAGCTTCCTTGTTGACCTAGATAATTATTTTGAACTAACTGGTGTCAACACTGAAGCACGTCTGTCCTTCATCTCTCGCACATTAAAAGGTAGTGCCTTGCAATGGTTTAAAGTCATGAGAAGCAAGATTGTTACATATTCAGACTTTATAACAGCATTTAAAGCCACATATTTGAACCAAGAAAGATTAGCTGCTTTAAGAGCAAACATATTGACAAGTCAATTCAATCCAAAAGTACACAAAAGCGCATCGGAGTACTTGCTCCACTTGCTACACTTAAATGCGGTCTTAGACCCTCCCCTTGAAGAGAAAATCCTGTTAAAGGTTCTTCCGCGCCAACTTTCGCCTTCTCTTTTCAGGATTATAATAGCCGCAAAACCAGAAACTATTTCAGAATTACTCACGCTTGTGACTGAAGTTCAGTATTCATACCAGGATAGGATTAATGTCCCTCAGAGGAGGAGCATTAATATGCTAGAGGTCACACGTGAACAACACGAGACCACACAGCCACAAAGGAACAATCGTGTTCACAGACAAAACCGTGGTCCTTACTCTAGGAATGCAAGAGGTCGCGTAGAAAGGACTGAAAGAAATTTCAATGCAAATGAAGAGACCTCAAGGGGGCGTGGCAGAAATACTGAAAATCATTCCACCAGAAATAACAGACACAATTCTCAAAACGCATCTCATCAAAACACGAGACCACAGAGAGGTACACGGGGTGTAAATTCAAGGAATTTTTACAACCGTAGTAATAATAATAATAATAATAATAATAACAGGAACACATATGATGACACAGAACAAATTCAAGTATTAGAAACATATGACAGCAGACAAACTTCCAACACTTACACAGCACAAGGAAATACAACCAGTGCAAGGGAAAACAATCTCAATGAACAATGAGAATTTCCAGCATGCACTGAGGAAGAGTTGATACTTGACATCCGAAATAACGAACCCAGTATCCAACTAGTGGTCCAACCCCAGTGCGTGCTCGATGACGGTCAAAACAGTAATAATGGTAGTATGATATACAATGAAAAAGAAACTTCAGTGAAGATTTTAGAATATAGGTCATTAGAAGAAAAAGAAAATTGTGTCACTTGTACAAAAATAATAGAAAAGAAATATTTTGATCAAAGTAGTGACATAGAAAATAACTCAGTTAAGTTAGTATTAAAAGATGGTAAAAGTGTGTTAATTAGTAAACCAGTATTTGAACAAGCAAATGGGATATTTGATGAATTGCTTGATATTCGAGACGAGCCGGTGACTCGAAACAATATTATACATTTACCTGAAATTAATGTGATGATTTATGCGCAGTCAATCAATGCATTGCTAGACAGTGGGTCATCCATCTCAGCATTGAGTGAAAATCTTTGGAATACAGTTAAGGACAGTAATCCCGCACCACCTTTTTTGAAAAGTAACAATATGAAAGTTACTTCTGCGTTTGGTAGAAAGGTAGCTGTCATATTGGGGCAAACTCTATTAGCATTGTACATTAATGGGAAACTATTTCACACAGTAGGGATCATAGTGAAAAACCTTAATCGTGATTTAATCCTTGGATCTCAGTTCTTTGTAGAAGCACATGCTGTGTTAGATTATTCTAGAGGATTATTAGTATTACATAAGCCACACACTGTAGAAATAAATTTTCGAGACGTGGAAGTAGATAACCAAGATTTAGTATTGAGATATATAGAGGAGACAATAAATTGTGATGCTGATAATGCAATCACGGTAGAGAATTTTAGTGAATTAGAGAGGCATGATGAATTGCAGCAAATGGTTTATGGCAATTCAAGGGAGCAGCTAAATGAGACTGACCCCAAGCCACAGTTGAAGCTTAGAAAGTTTCCAACAATTAAGGAACTGCAAGAAAGAGTATTGTCACCCTCAGAATGGTTACAGGTGGATACGAAAACCACTGTAGAAGAAATCCACGAACATGTAAACGCTTATGTAGAACTTAATAATGATCAAAAGGCCATGTTAGCTTCTTTGTTAATTAAACATCGTGATATATTTGACGAGAGACCTGGAACAATCAAAGGGTATGAACATTGTATTGAAATAATTGATCCCACACCCATTAGGTCAAAAATGTACAATTTTCCCATGAAATATCAGAATCCAATTCGGAATGAAATTCACAGATGGCTCGCATGGAAAATTATAAAAAAATCACCTAGTAGCTATAGTCATCCACTTGTTGTTGTAGAGAAACCAAATGGGCAGATTCGTCTATGTGTGGATGGGAGGAGGCTTTCGCAAGTTATAAAAGGACAGACCGACAAACCATTGGTCCCTCTTGACATCTTGCAATCACTTAGTAATAAGAATTATTTCAGTAAACTCGATATAGTTGAATTCTTTGTAAACATGAAAGTCAGGAAAAAAGACCAACAATTTTTAGGCTTCGTATATGAAGGTATATCATATTGTTTCATGAAACTACCATTTGGAACAAAAAGCAAGTCTGTCATCGTGCATCAGAGCACTCGATCGAGTTCTGGGGAATGAAGTAAAATAGGAATATTCGGATGTCCTGTATCCACTATACTACTGTAGTTGTTAAAGAAAAATGTAAATTGTAATGGAAGTTCACCGCAAGAGGATACTATACCCCTGGAAAGTAGTCCACAAGACAGACACCAATGTCTATACACTTGCAGACCTCAACACTGGCAAGGAGATAATTAAAAGAAATGCTTTTCTATTAAAAAAATATAACATGCGAGAAAGTGATACACCTGAAAAGGAGAATGCAGAAACATAAATTCTCAAGATGGTAATTCCAACGTATCATGGGATACATAGATAATCATTAAGTAGTATTTATATTATTATATTCACACATATAATCACATTAGGTTAAAGCATATTTCTATATATACAGTATTGTTAGTAATATAGTTTTTCATACAAGTCTATTGATAAATAGGTAGACAAATACGCATAAATTTGCTAGGATAGTTGTATTTTTATTAATTCTAATCAAAGTGTCATATATAGTATTCACTCTAGGTAACTCTATTCATATTTAATTAGCATAAGTGAGAACGTTGTGATATCTTTTCACAAGTATATCCCAACCTTCTCAAAAGGGGGATTTGTTATGAGCAAGCTTATCAAAAATATTTTTATTTATTTTATTTTTATTATTCATAAAATTTGCATATGCAATCTAAATTTTATATTCAGATTTAATATATATATTAATTTAGTTTAGTTATTTTATATACATTAGATTTCAAGCTAATCATTCTGATATTATTTTATTTTATTTTATTTAAAATTTCATTAAGTTTAGTGACATAACAGAAAACTGCTTTTTTTAAGTATATTTGTGGAAAGTTCTGTATGATTTTTTGAAACTTAAGGGAGATAGAGGTTAGTGACCTTTAGAGTACCAAATATTGCCAACCTATAGTAACTAGAAAATACTATAAACAAGATTCTTTCAATGTGTTATAACTATTATAGAAATATATTATAAGAAAAGGAAAGAAATACTAAGGATGGACAAAACAAAATTGGCGACAGAAAGTCGCTGAGCAATCTTTTGTTAAACTATACGCACCTAGATACGAAATTTCGAATACAATACGTGAGAAATTGTTTCACTGACCGCGATTTTCACACTTTTAATGGAACCGCTACCTCTCCGGTGGGGGTGGTTCAACAGTTCTGGGTGCCTAGTCAGCGAACCTTCATCAATTCAATTTTCATATTGTTCCAGGGTTACCAGAAGGTACTGATATATGAAATACATATTTGAATATAAATTCCAACCTATAACAATTCTTGGACAGATCCGATATAGTTATATTAGTATATAGAATCGCGATCCTTACCGTATTTTCTTTATAGAATAGCTATTTTGGCAGTTTGCTATTCTTTGCTTAATTTTTAACTCAGTATGTTGATTCTGGCACTCCCGGCATGCCTTGGAGTGTGATGGAAGGTAGCAGAAGACAATTGTCTACCACCAACAAGTTATTTGGTATTTTTTCTGCTTTTTGACAATGACAACTCCACCCAAGTGTATAAATGTAAAATAGGATATTTAAATATTGGTTTTCAACTTTTGTTACATGTCAATTGTAATTCGTAATCAGTAATATCATTAATTATAAATGTAAACAGAAAAGGATATCGGTCACTGAGAGAGGTTGTTTACATTCGAAAATGAAACAGTAACCGCTAGAGGGATACACCTGTTAGGCCTCTCGCAAGCAACCCTTTGTGAAAGAAAGTCCCGCTATCCTCTGACAATGAAGAAAGAAAAAAAAAAACTTTTGAAAGCCGCGAAGGAGGCGAGTTTTGGTAAAAACTAGCTTTAGTGTGTGTAATAAAAGGAAATGAGAGTAAAACATAGGGTTAGTTGAAGATCGACTGTAACCAATGTCAGACAATAATTTTTTTTATGAAAAACTGAGAGTTGAAGTCATATCTTCATACATACATAACTTCAGCCGTAAAGAATAGAGCTAATTGTTATTTGGATATCTGTTATATAAAGATAATTATTCTGAAGAACTACATTTTATTTTATGCTAAATTGAATAATCTTTGACGTAAAGTTACAGCTGAAAATGTCTGACAAGTTAACGAATATCAGTTTAGCATACGAAAAGTAAAACACTATGTTTGCATTGCTGAACTTAAATTTGACATCAGTGCAATGTTATTTATTTAAAAACAAGACTGAGTTAAAGATGCCAGTGTGTTTTATCAGCAGTTTCTCTGTAACTGAAACTTTATTCTCAAGAGAAGACAAGATCTAAAGACAGTGACTCCCGAAGAAGAAGGAATTGGACCTCTCCCGGAGAATCATCTGAAGTGAAGTGTAATTACCGTGACTGTGCATTGAAATATTTTGTTTAAACGGTTTAGTGACAGTGAACAGTTGAATTGAGAGAGATCTCTATTTATTTTATAAAAAAAAATCATTTAAGGCAGTTATCAAAGTGATTGTTTAAAAATATATATCTATATCTATATATATATATATATATATAAATATATATTATTATATATATATATTGAATATCTAGTGAATATATATCTATATATTGCGTGTGGTGGTGTTGTGTGTTCAGTAGTGAAATTAAAAAATAAATATAGGTGTATTTTCTAGAAAGTGTGTGGAGTTTTAATTGAATACTTAGCCGCAGGGTGAGTACAAAATAACTTGTAATTTATTTATTTATTTTTTTTTACTTTTCAGGCATTTCAGGATATGTTGTGTCTGCCGGGTTTAACTAATGCAAATGATGATAAATTCACATTTTCTAAATATTAAAACAATATCTTACCTAAGTCAGATCTTCAAGCAGCATTACTGTCCCTAACGGGGCAATGGGACGTTAATATAGAACTCATGTTTACAGGAATGTAAATTCTAACTTTATTTGTAATTTGGCTCTACCGACACTAAATTATTTTTTTTTTTATTTTTTATATTTGGCTAATCTAAATTTTATTAATTATTTACAACATTTATATATCATTTGCTTATGTCGTACATTCCTGTGGTGAGAGGGTGAGATGGGTATTGAAAGCACCTCCCACCTATCTCATGCTCTTCACATAGCTCACATGCTCTTTTCACATATACACACGTACACACACATATATATACGAATTAGACAAGACTCTTTCATCTGTGCCATTCCCAAAACCACGTGCGACACATGCAATCACACTTCACATACTATGACACCCCTTCTCGTCTGCATGCCACAAGCGGTACACTCTTTCTCACCGTTAGAGATGCCATGTGTTAGTTGCGTTAAATATTTCCTCCTCTATGTATGTGCATCCCACATGAAGGGAACGTAACCATTATAGCTCACACACACACACACACCTTTGTAACCCCTGACTGTATGTAAGATAGTTTACACGGATGTTCATATATTATAATTATTAATACGGTCTCGTCTTTCCGGTAGGTCGATCAAAAAGGAGGCTTCTGTAACACTTCCTTGGAAGTTGTCACCCCTTTATAGCATCCTTCAGAATACTGTGCATGACAAAATACATTGAGGTATTCATATAATTTTTTGAAATGCAGCAAAATCTTTAATTCAATGTTCTGAGGTTATATCTTAATAAAACTATAGGTGAAATAAATAAGTAGAAGGGAACTAGGAAATCCTAGAGAAAATCAGACGATGCTATTTACCACAAACTGATAGGCCTGCAACGAAATCTGTGTATTAACGTGCTTCTACATACTTCTCTTAGTCTCTTGAATTTTGTCTTCACTGTTGTGAATGTTGAGCTTGAGGGGGGAAATATAGGTACGATATGATGAGGAAATGAATTGAAATCTTTCAGTTTAACGTCCCACGGTTATGCTCTTTAAGGCTAAGGGAGACGATCACTAAGGCAAGTAAATGATGATAGAAGAATTGGTGGAATCAGAAAGTGGGAGGAAACGGGAGTACTTTGAAAAAAACACAGTCACGGTGTTGTCCGGGGATCGAATCAGAGACCCCATGCACAAGAAATGAGAGATCTACCACTGAACCATCGTGTGCCCCAAGATATGATAAGGAAGGTGACTTCATCTATGGGCACTGTTGCCAACAATATTTTGGGCAAGTCCCTCCAAGTAAGTCCCTACTATACAAGGGCGCCCATGTTGTGGTTTCCAGAGGGGGGGGGGGCAAGTATGAGCGACATTCCAAATATAGTTTCAAATTTTGCGGTAACTATTCTAAAAATTCTATTGGATTTTCGAACTTTCGAAGTATAATTTCCTCTAGCACGGGTAGGGGGACGAGGGCCCCACCTTGCCCCCCTAATGAGCGCCCTTGCTACTATATGTCCCCACTTTTCAACGAAAAGTCCCGCACGAGAAATCTCAACTTTAAATGTTAATACTGAACATATGACCATACATTAGAAATGTCATTTTACATAATTTCGCTACATAAAATTATGTAGTTTTACTCGCCAGAAATCCTTTATGGCATGCAGATGTTTCATTCCATAATGTTATTCTGCAAACATTGAAAGGCGAGATTGTATTTCAGATACAGCTCTTTTCCAGTATAACTGGGTTCGAATCTCTTGAAGAACAACTGAACCTCTATAATACTTGGGTTATGGAGAGATATGTGCTGATCTGCTATGCCAAACTTTCTACAAGTTTCAATCTTGTGCCTTAAGGAAGAATTTCTAACTAAAGCAGTTTTGAATTAAGAAGCTCTGGTCCCAAATCTGTTTTTCATTTTTGTTTCAGTGTCATACAACATAGAAGTTCGTCACAGTTAACTCAAATTGTACGGTAATTTTATTCTTTCTCGGATGTTAGAATCTGAATCGATCGAAACTAGGGTTAGTAACCAAGGTATAATTATAATTTGTCATGATTGCACCAATCAACATTATCATTTAACTGCGCTTTAAGGATGGTGAAAAAGGGACAAGTATTGCCAATAGATGTCACTACAGTCTTCGTATCTCTCTCATGTATTTTTTACCTTTTACGAAAATTTACAATTTCTCTTACAAATTTGAACCTACAGATTTCAAATGTTTAAAGAAGGAAGTTCATAACCTATCGAAGGCAACAGTCCATGCCGATTTTTTTTTTTTTTTTTTTTATTTAGAATTTTCTTCATTGTTGAAACAGTTATGTTGTTAAAGGTTTGGATATTCATTTCAACAATCAAGTCATTCCAACAATGAAGAAAATTCTAAATAAAAAATCGGCGCAGATTGTTGCCTTCGATAGGTTATGGACTTTCCTTCTCTAAAAATTTGAAGTCTGCAGGCTGAAATTTGTAAGAGAAATCGTGAATTTTCTTGAAAGGTAAAAAATACATGAGAAAGATACGGACTGCAGTGACACCTATCGGCAAAACTTGTCCACTTAAACCAAGGATGTTATAAATAGAGGATCTGCCCATATGTATCTTCATCCTATTAAATCGATTAAGCCAAAAAACAACCGAGCATCGGCACGTCTGATTGGCTACTTTCGTTTCCGCCATGATTGTTGGCTCAAAACATTGCGATCTTATTGGGCGGAGTGGGCAGAGTAGGAGTGGCGAAACTGTGACCTATGGCTTCAAGATTTTGTTGTAAGGGCAGATCCTCTATTTTATAAGATCCTTGATTTAAACTAACCTTAACTCTTTTTTTTTTTTTTTTTTTTTTTTTTTTTTTTTTAATCCTACGTTTCCTACCAATGTACAAAATATGTCCCTACGGTCTGCAAAAAAATCTAAAGAACCCTCGTTCACACATGTCCATAAGTTGGCAACAATTTACACTTGCTTCACATACTGGAAAATAAAAAGAACACCAAAATCGGTCATTTATGGAACCAACCAGTATATTGACTCAGTTTCACACGACGCCTAATGTATCTGCAACACACATTACATCGAGAATGTATCTCTCAGATCTACTGCTTCTTGTGACGAATTTAACGCCGATTTACATCAAATATCGTTAAATATGTCCGGACAAGTTAAGAAAAATAATTGGGCGATAGTCTACCTTATCAAGTTTCAAAATTAAAAAGAGTGGGAGAATTTTGGGGCGCGCCAACAACGAGGTCTTTTTACACCCATGCGCTGACGTAACTTAAGAGTCTTCATTAAGGCGAAATTAAAATACCGCTAATTTTACAGAAATTATGTGATATCTTCAAATAGATAAAAGATAATCGAAATGTGGAACAAGAGCGCCCTAGACAATATTATTTTACGTGAGAAACCGTTATCACGACTCACTTATCTGCTTTCGATTTCGAGCCATTTGAAAATCGGCATTTATTTTCGCGTTTCTAAACAGCTGAAAACGGAAAGCCACTAGGTGACTTGTGATAACGGTACCTCACGCAAAATAATATTGTCTAGGGCGCTCTTGCTCCATATCTCAATTATCTTTTAACTATTTGAAGATATCACATAATTACTGTAAAATTAGCGGTATTTTAATTTCGTCGGGATGAAGACTCTTAATCATAAACGCAGAACAGACAAAAGCAACAATAATAAAACTAGGAATAAGTTAATTAATGAACTATTAGTAAACAAGTTTTAATCAATGTTGGTTAAACTGGCTGTCAATATTTACACTATACCATAAAACTATATTGAACTACGAAACCTGTTATTATACGTTCATAACTATGAAGTAGCTATCGTGGTTAGGTCCTATGATCTAGCTGTCTTAGTTCGTGGTTCGGAGCAGACGCTAATAGTAGGTGATATTTCTCCATGAGAAAAGACAAGACGAGAAATTTTTACAAGTCTCGTGGGCAGGGGCGGATTCAGAACGGACTTCTGGGGGGGGGCGGTGGGTTGTAATACTGCTACTTAGAGCTACTTTTAACAGCTCCAAACTCTAGGATGGATTTTAAAATCTTTGAGTTTGACGTCCCACCGTTATGCCGGTTAGGCTAAAGGAGACGGTTATAATGAGTAATGAATGAAATGGTGGAACGAACGAAGTGGGAGGAAACGGGAGAACCCCGAGTAAACCCACGCACACGGTGTTTGTCCACCACAAAGTTCACTTGGCGGGAGCTGGGTGGATGGATTTTATTTATATATACTCACATACGTTATTACAAAATAAATAAGTTATTACAAAATAAATACAAATATTATTTAAAAAGTAGTTAACAAGGAACATAGTTAACAAGGAACACAGACAGCATAAGTCGTCAATCACCGTTTAGTTCCTTTTTGTAGTTGTTGCCTTAACCTAGATTTTTGGGTAGTTCAAATTCTGGTCACACTGTAATTTCTATGGATGGCAACACTGAAAATTATTCCGTTTCATATTTTCGGGTGTAGAATAACATCTATTACTGAAGTAAGTTACATTTCATTATCTCTTTTCATTTACGAAAAACTGGCAAAAGAAAAATTGTTAGCTTTGGAAAAATATTTAGTAGTCTGCCCTCTTAAATGTAATTTCACACCTTTCGTGGATCTCTTGTAACGTAGACTCTGGTAACTTCTATATGAGATTAAAAAACAATCACGGCATATAAATTTCGAACCTAAATTTACAAGATGTGACCTGATGAGACAGAATTTTTCGAGAATCCAGACGATACTTGTACAAAATTTACAAGACGAGATACAAACACATTATTTCTCGTCCCGTCTCATAGTTAACACTACTTTTAATGCCACCAAAATTTAAACTAAAAGAATGGCTGCCCCTCTATACCAATAAAAGTAGTATACCAAAATTTAAAAACCCCAAAATTGTGAAAATTCTTCTAAATAATTTAGGCTGACTTGAGTACTAACTGTCTGAATTAAGTCGGATTGTTTCCAAACTCTAATCTCGTTTATTGAGACAAGACCAAAACTTACTTTATTCTATCAGACATATATGTGGAGCTTCCAGACAAGGAAATATGGAAAACACGACATGCGGACTGCACTCCGTAGTTTCACATCAGGGTTCCTACTGATCTGGAGAAATCTATTTCCCTGACCTTTGGCAAGAAAATACCTGACTTTCATGACAGGTGTCGGATGACGTTGACATATTAATAATGAATAAATAATAGTTAATATATGAGAACATTTATTCTATAGAGACAAATAATAATCAATTGCTCATACGTACATTCCACTTACCAGCCATAAAAATCTAAACAATGTTCCACAATGTGATCAGTAATGGTTGGCTAAACTCTAATTGGTGTGCAATTAATGTTAGAAAAATATTTTTTTATAAAATTTCCCCGATTTTCCCTGATTTCCAGTCTTTTCCCTGACTTGTCTGCACCATTCTCCCTGAGTTTTCCCTTATTTCCCTGACCAGTAGGAACCCTGCATATAAAAGGATTCTCTACATTCAGTCAAACACACTTCAGTTCAAGACTTGCCATTCATTCATAAATTACGCAAGTTGAGAAACGGCGGAGCCAACTACCATTACCACAGGAACACAACGTTAAGTGCACTTTCACATTAGGCTAACAGTCGGCAGACTGGTGGAAAAACGTCTAAACCAAATACCTCAAATTTACTTTCATCCACAAATAAAACTTACCCATTTACCCACATGTTCTCATGCGAAATTAAGTCTTTTCTTCTAATGACTTTACTTACGTACGGTCTTTTACTTCGTACCCTATCATGGAACATGGAATATTTCAATATCTGCGGATTGTTTTCGAGACAACGTTCTTGCCTAACACGGGGTTTGGGGATGACGCAATACTCATTGCATTTAGCCTGGTGTGGTTCTTAATTTTGCGAAGAATAGCACGTTCATCAATATCTGACAATTTCCTGAGTTGTCCAATTTGTGGTATGGATTCTATTCTATTTTCATTTTTATACATCCAGACAGTCTCCAACGGTACTCTTGGGGATGTGTAATATTTCAGCTATTTTAGCGTATTTACGCCCTTTTGTATGATGACAGATCACCAGTTGCCAATGCTCAAGACTTCTATTTTTACCTTTCCTATCCATATTCGCCACAGTCCATGTAACCTGTTTGATTCACAACGTTCAGTGCTGCTTATGCACCTCTGCCATGACCTCTCATCTTGCTGTCATTTGCAATACATGTCTTGTCACCATACCCTCTAGATAGTACAGAAACGAGTAAACACCGTTGGCGTTATCGAGACCGAATATTAATGAGAGGTATTTTTGGTCCATTATCTGTTTCACATCCTGTTACCAAGCATTCATTAGCATTTTGTGCCACATTTTTTTTTTCTTTCAGCATTCAATATATATCCACGTATCTTTTGCCTTACAAATTATGTTTATTTGATCTTGTATTATCCAAATCCAATCTGTTTTTGGAAGTTCCTAATAAAAACCTAATATTACTGTGAGCGACTGTATATAGCGAGAGAAAGGGCCCCAGCAGAGATTCCTGCCCTCCTGCAATAGCCAGTCCGAGCCTGATACTATCTAAAGAAATATTACATCACAGACCACGAAGATTTCAGAATGAATCTGGAACAAAAATCCACTGTTCTTTATACATGTACTTGCTACACATTAAGAGGCCTTATCACTGCGAAATTAAAATACCGCTAATTTTACAGTAATTCTGCGATATCTTCAAATAGATAAAAGATAATCGAAATGTGGAACAAGAGCGCCCTAGACAATATTATTTTGCGTGAGGTACCGTTATCACGAGTCACCTAGTAGCTTTCTATTTGCAGCCATTTAGAAACGCGAAAATAAATGCCGGGTTTCTAAATGGCTTGAAATCGAAAGTAGATAAGTGAGTGGTGATAACGGTATCTCATGTAAAATAATATTACCTAGGGAGGTCTTGTTCCACTTTTTGATTATCTTTTATTTATTTATGTGAAGATGTCACAGAATTACTGTAAAATTAGCGGTATTTTAATTTCGCCGTGATGGGGCCTCTTAATAACCTCATTAACCCTCATGAGAACGCACATCTATGAATAAAACTGAAGAACTGCCCCATTCAACTTGATTAAATCTTGAGCATCGTCAAAAGCCTAATACTGATTATATGAAACCATGTTGAAGAATAACCTGTACAGGAAGCTACACCGGCGTTGTCAGGTGGACACCCAAGAGAATTCATTCAAACCATCGACACAGTCTGACCTCATTAAGTTTTTAGTTTTTATTCACCCCACCCCTCATTTCTTTGCAACGCAACTATTGTCCGAAACATTGTGTGTTTCCTGCATCCGATGTTTGTTCCACCTACTGCTTCAACAGTCGAACTGGAAAACGGAACGAGCGAACGTGCTTTTTTCTTTTGTTTTAAATCATTACTGAGACTAGAAAATCTGGCTGAAGGTTTTCCTGTTGACGACAGTGATTTTAACTTGTTTGTTTCCCGAGTTACGATCGAGCTAAACATGTTTTGTTGCCATGAAACAAGAGATTACACCACATAAAATTAATCACGACAATTAAAAGTCACACTATTAGAAAGCTTCTTTAGCAAATCACATATTTACTCGTAGCCACGTGTTAGATCATTCAAATAGACAAAACAATAATTTTTCAATTAAGTTTATTTTCTATTAATAATGCACATACAACTGTAAATATTTTGATCAAAGGCACGTTCTACCTAATTCACATAAAAGCTTTTGAAAAAAAAATTAAATGAAATCTTTTAACGTTGGGGGGGGGGAGCGGTGGCTCAGTGGTAGAGCATTCACCTCCGGTGCTTGGGGTCCCTGGTTCGATCCTAGCTCGCGCCGTGTGGACTTTGTGGTGGACAAACACCGTGCTCGTGGGTTTTCTTGGGGTTCTCCCGTTTCCTTCCACTTTCTTCATTCCACCATTTTCACTCATCTCTCATCATCACCGTCTCCTTTAGCCTAACCGGCATAACCACGGGACGTAAAACTTAAAGATTTCCTTTCATTTCTTTTAACGTTTACGTCCCACGATTATGCCGGCTAGGCTAAAGGAGACGTTGATGATGAGAAATGAATGAAATGGTGGAATGACGGAAGTAGGAGAATCCCGAGGAAACCCACGCACACGGTGTTTGTCCACCACAAAATTCACTTGGCGAGAGCTGGGATCGAACCAAGGACCCCAGGCACCAGAAGTGAACGCTCTACCACTGAACCACCGCGGCCACCTAAAAGCTTTTGTCGTCATTAACATTATCAAAGAGTTAAACTGAAAATCTACAAAGAACAGTTCTGTCCCTTGTAGAGAATGGATGAGTAAATTAAGAGCTAAATAACGCGAATCAACTCCGGCTGCGTTTAATTATTTTAAATAAAAAGTCAAAATATGTAACCCCAACGGATTCGATATACGGATATAATTACAACCCCATTTTACCTCTTCCACTTCGAATTTCCAACTCCATTTTCTTCATTTCTAGATCAAGTATTACAAAACGCTGAAACACGGTTTTAATAATTTTAAATGGAAAATCAAAATACTCCATTTTATATCTGTAACCTCAAGGGACTTCGAGATATGGGCATCTTATTACAGGGTGGTTCAGAAGTAGGTATACAGTACCGTACTGATGAAGTCATTGCTTTTTATATAATTTCTTATTGTTATCCATCAGATAGACTTAGTTTCTTCATTATTTGTTCTTAATGTATTTTTACTTACGTCTGAAAGTCGGAACAGCCGATACAAATAAACCTATCAGCCACTTGATCAATGCAGGGGTGTATACCTACTTTTGGGCCACCCTGTAATAATTGCAACCTCGTTTCACCCCTTCCATTTCGAATTTCCAACACTATTTTCTTCACTTCCGGAACAAATATCAAAAAACTTTGAAATCTGCGTTTAATTATTTTAAATGAAGAGTCAAAATACTACATTTTGTGTCTGTAACCTCAAAGGATTTCGAGATATGGACATCTTATGATAATAATTGTAAACCTAATTTCACCCCTTCCACTTGGAATTTCGAATCCCATTTTCTTGCCTTCTAAATCAAATACCAAAAAACGCTCTAACCCGCGTTTAATCATCTTACATGAAAAGTCGAAATACCACATTTTATGACTGTAACTTCACTTAATTCCAAAATACGAGCATCTTATTACAATCATTGCAACCCCATTTCATCCCTTCCATTTCAAATTTCGAACCTCATTTTTCTTCCCTTCTAGTCCAAATACTAATTTCCATATGGGTAAACTCTCGGGATTCCCTGATATGAACAATTGCTACCCCTATTTTTCCCCTTCTACGTCGAATTTCTAAAAATCCATCATTAGTAGTACTTTACGTCACAAATCTTATGTACTATCCAAGTTTCTAGGTTAAGCGGTTTGGCCTAAGTGTTCATCAGTCAGTCAGTCAAGATTTATTTTATATGTAGAGATTTGATGATCGTTTCATTTGACTAATAACCGTTAACTCATGTAAAACTAAATCTTATCATATCACTAGTCACACGCATGAAAAACTAAGAAAACAAGGAGGTGGGGAAAAAGGAGGAACTCATTTCCTTTGACAGATGAGCGCATTTCTCGGCACCCGCTTCCAAATAGTCACAGTTGATGAGCGCCAGCATGGTCTATGTATTATATAGATAATGTGTGTATCTTACGCAGCTGCTTTTTTTTTTTCTTCGTTTAATCCTAGACCAAGAAGGTTTGCACGGCATGAATGCTTATATACTTCACGCAATATGCTCCTAGTGCAGCTGCTGGTCATTGCAAGCAGATGGAAGAGGTCACACTACTGTGTCGTCTTCTCCTTTAAGAAGGGCGAAACGCTTGGTCGTCCACCTTGAGTTCCTTAGAAAAGTTCCTCCGACGCGCGATGCGATGGGCGAGGCCCTCGTGCCACTACACCAAGCAGATCTCCTCCAAACATTAAAAGAGGTTATGCTTTTCTTTTTTTTTTCTCTCTCTCTCTCTCTCTCTCTCTCAAAGATGACGAAAAATGTTTCAATTCAGGGTGGCTCTCCCGTTTCTTTATCCGCAATGACGTTCATTCTTAATTTGTTCCACTGGCAGCAATCGACTATAGTCGTCACACCATTCGAAACAAAAGAATTGGATTCATTCTGATGGTAACTCCCTTAACAATAAAACGTTTCCACTTTGTAGTTTTTTGATTAAGGAAAAATAAAATTTAACAGTTCACCTTATAACAACATAAGGACACCAACGTATTCTTAACTACTTAACGTTACTAAATATGTACTGATTTTTTTAACGGTTTATTTTTCTTTAACTTCAACGCAAAAGGGTGTACGCAGTGCTTGTTTACTAACATCAAACAACCCTTTTGAAAATCACGCAAAGTTACGGCAAGTTTAGGCATTAAGGAATCGGCTGCTCCTATCCTAGTTACCTTACATTTATAGTACGCACTTCATTATCCTCATCCTTGGAATAGTACAAGCCATCGAACTTTCTACACACACGACTCCCGGATGCAAAATTCGGACATTTTTAGGAATTTTGAAGAAAACTAAAATTTGTTCATCCATTTGGGCATCTCACTTCACTACTTAAAAAAAAAAAAAAAAAACAGTTGTGGTCGCTTAATAGAAGTTTCAAGGTAATTATTAACCGAGTAAAAGGAGGTGGTTCTCAGTTTGACCTGTATGTATGTTCGAAGGTATGTTCGCAATTATAACGAGAATTGGTCGTCACATTTCGATGCGATTTTCACTAATCGAATGTGCTATTCCTGAGAAGGATTCTTATGTATAAAACATTTTTAAGAAATAATAATTAACTAATTATGTTTTTTAAAAGAAAATCAAATAATTTCTACAACACCTGAGAAAAATATCCTAACATGTCTGCAACCAGGCAATCAACACAGTAAGGTAGGTTGCATACCTAGTCTAGCCATAAATACTGTTACAAACCTTTGACGCACTCTGTACATCTGGGAGGAGGAAAGAACCACCAGGGTGCTCACGGGAACCTTGAACCATTGTATGCTTGTGAACCATTGTGAACCATTGAAAGAGGAAGCATCGAGCTGTAGGTGGAACCATGGATTTGGACGACTACAAAAACCGTGTTGCCGTGATACCGTTACGTAAAATTGGACAATCTGCACGTGACATTTTCAAGTCGCTACAAAAGCTCCAAGTCAATCGTATGTTTGTGTATCGTACCATTAAGCGCTTCAATGACACCAGGGCTGTGGAGGATCATCCGAAAACGTGCCTTCCACGCAGTGTCAGGACTTCTGCAGCCACAAAAGCGGAGTGGCTCCTGTGCGGAGAAACACAGTAAGGAAGCAAAGTATCATGTCCCGTGAAATAAACATTTCGAAACAGTCAGTGTCCAGGCTTCTGTCCGAGGACCTTGGACTACGGGCTTATCGCCGAGGTACAGGACATTACCTTGACGCACGAATAAAGGTGAGAGTGGTCAAATGTAGACGCCTCCTGCAGCGATACATCCATAATGGTCATCGGAAAATCCTCTTCATCGATGATAAAATATTCACCCTTGAACAGTCACTGAATTGGCAAAACGATAGTGTGTATGCATCAACCTCTCAGGAAGCCCGTAAAAAGGTTCCAAAGTTGAAATGACCCCACATCCCTCCTCAGTGATGGTCTGGGGGGTGAGTTATTCCGGCTTGACCCAGGTGCATTTTTGCGAAAATGGAGTTAAAAACTAGCGCCCGAGTGTACGAAAGCACCACTTTGAAGCATACTGTGCAGAAGTTAAGTGCACATTGTTTCACAACCACTCTGGACCTTCCAGCAAGATTCTGCTCCTGCTCACGAGATCAAGTCACTCAAGGGTGACTTCAGCGTCATGTCCCCGAATTCATTTCGCCTGAAGATTGGCCTAGTAGCAGTCCGGACCTGAACCTTCTGGACTACCGACTGTGGTCAGTGCTGGACGGCATCATTTGCAAGAGAAGACACCCAACCAATGGCAGTTTAAAGCATTCGTTGTTGGCAGCATTTGTGGATTTTCCCTGGATATCATCCGTTTCGAAATAGACAAAGTTGCCCACACAGACTGCGAGCCTGTGTCTGTGCAAAATGCGACCATTTCGAACAGCGATTAGTTCTGTGTATAGTGAATGCATGCAAGAACAACATACGCAAAGCACATTAAAATCTCTCTCATGATAATTGCGTTATTCAGTTTTTTAGTGGTAACAGCATTTATGGATAGACTAGGTATAACAAAAAGATTAAGAATATTTTGTAGCCAACTCTCTCCGAATGGTTTAACATTGTTTGTGATGGATTTTTTGGTCATCCGTGATGTCATGCTGCCTATAATCTGCTCATGCTGACTGCTCAATTTTTTGTCAGAATACATCAACTTTTTCATAGCGAAATTTTCAGAACGAAAGCAAATGAACCACCTTTTGGTTGTTGCTTTTGCTAACGTAAAATTCCCACAAACAGTACAAATTTCTTCATAAACCTGCGCAGCACCATTTGCGCCTTGATCGAAATAAAATTGTAAAATGTAGCGCAGTTTTGCGAAGCGTTCACTTATCTTCACGGCGCAATACCTTACGTTTGGTTTTAAGAAAAAAAAATGAAATCTTTGAGTTTTACGTCCCACGGTTATGCCGATTAGGCTAAAGGAGACGGTGATAATGAGAGATGAGTGAAATGGTGGAATGAAGAAAGTGGGAGGAAACGGGAGAACCCCGAGAAAACCCACGAGCACGGTGTTTGTCCACCACAAAGTTCACTTGGCGGGGGCTGGGATCGAACCCGGGACCCCAAGCACCAGAGGTGAACGCTCTACCACTGCGCCACCGCGCCCCCTTGGTTTTAAGAAGTCAATCACCATTTGCACATTTACTAGTTTGAACTCTCAGTTGTCAAATGGCGTTAGATTGGACCCGCTGCGACTTCTATTCCCTGAGATTTGGAAGACTAGTACCATCTCGTGAGCAAAGTGTTCACTACTTTTTAAACTACACGATATTTTAATGCGGTTTTCAATAATGCAGGTTTTCTCAACCTGGGGGGTTGCGAAAATAAGCGGAAGAAAAATATAATTAGAATCTAATACGGGAATATATTAGAATCTAATACGTCTACTAGACATTTTCAACAGTTGTTTAAAAATCAATTTAAATGAAAGAGGTATGATATAAAACTAATGAGAATTGCATATTGAAATACCAGAAAAATACAAATGTAACAAAACCTGCATACCGAAATACAATTAAAATTGAAAGCTAATGAGATACCTGAGCATGGTGTGATTTCACTAGCAATGTCCGGTTCAATCTTCGTGACACATATTATCAAGTCATTTTCAAGCGATAACCGTTTTCTTTTCTTTGTTTTAATAATCACCATGGAAGAAAAACCACTCCCGGTCAATGATATTCATTTTGAAACAGTATGACAGATCAGACTCGATATTTGTAACATGAACGAACTGACCAAATTTGGTTTTAATCCATTCGCTTTTAGGGAAGTTACTGTACCTACTATATACAAGAAATGGATTCTACTATCATAGAAATAGATGGATATCGTGAGATACTCGCAGTAGGTACATTAAAAATTCCACAAAAGCTTATTACCAACAAGAAATTTTAAGGGGTCGCTGGCAAGAGGATGTAATAAAAATGGGGGTCGTGGCAGGAATTATGTTGAGAACCACTGCACTAATGTAATGAAGTATTCCCAAGGAAGGCTTTTCTTTCTTTCTTTCTTTCTTTTCTCTCTCTCTCTCTTTATATATATATATATATATATATATATATATATTTCAATAATTTTGATAATTATTACCCATTTCTTCCCGCATGTTCCGTAATGTCTCATTTTATAGAAGTTGGTTTAGATATCTAGCTAGCTCAACAACTAAGGTAACGAAAAATAAAAATAAGAAATCTTAAAAGAAAGAAAAACTCACTTCAAAGCGCACTAAAAAGCAGAAATTAAAAAAAAAACTTTAAAAAGACAATAATAATAATAATAATAATAATAATAATAATAAAGCAGTTACAAGCAGAAAATAATTTATTACCGTCATTTATATAAAAAAAAATTGAAGTTGTGCCAAACCAAACATGATAATGTCCCATAAAATTACCATGGAAATGAATTTATATTAGGCACTAGCGTTGATTACCCGGTTCGCTGAGTTGAAATAAAAAAAAAACTTTAAATGCACAACTGTTTATGTCTTGTATTTGGTAAAAATGACAATAAAAATTAAATATTACTATTGTGTACTGAATTTGAGTTTAAATGGCAGTAGAAGTGTCGCTCTTCATCTCAGCAACCCCAAAAAACTATGGATTCGACACTAATATCGGTCATTTTCGATCATTTTTAAATATCTACCCCCCTCCCCTTGCCCTAAGTTGCACCGTTAAAGTGAAATGACAAAAATCATCCCAGGACTGAACCTCATCTTCTTGAAAATTTGATCGAGATCGATTGAGTGGTTCACGCGGTACGAAACCACAAACATAGTGTCTTTCATTTCTAAATATATAGATTCGTCTTTTGTGTTGTGCAAATAGGTACTCTAGAGAATGACTTTTTTTTAATTTTCCATTTGCTATTTTAAGGAGAAACAAAATATCAACTCTTTCGTGGGAGTAGTAAACGAAGCTATACTGAAGGTTCTCTCATGGTGATTTCATTATTTGACGTACACTCATGTCCAAAATTATTGTCGCATGTCTATAAATATGTTGTTGTAGGAATGCCATAATTTGATAACGAATTCGCCCGGTATTTCTTATAATATTAGTATGTGTATAATCGGCAAAGACATGTATGTGGGAAGTGTCGTGTCAAAAGAGCAGTAAATAAGAACAATAAAATGAAAATAAAACTTTTTTGTCCATTGAGCAACATTTTGTTTTACTTATTCTAATTTTCGTATTTAAAATTCTTTTTCTGTGAAATTCACCACAAATATACATTTCTCGATTATACATATAGTATCAGTATTAAAAGTCACTATCAAATTATATTCTTACAAGAAGACAGTTATAGATATGCGAGAATCATTTTGGACATGAGTGTACATAGATCTGGAACTCAGTCACGAACAATGGCTAAAACGAAGTTGAAAACATTGCCTAGCTTGGAAAGATGTGTTGTACAAGCCATAGACCAAATAGACGAACATTTTTTATTATTATTATTATTATTTATTCATTTGTAATAGCAGCACAACGTTTACTGAAAGAAACATTTTTCTTTTTGAATGTTTCTTAACCTTAGGATCAGCAAGGGTAAGGGGGTTGTGAGGCCCACACCACTTGGTGTTTCATGTAATCCAAAAATACCTTGGTGTTCCTAAGGTGAAAACGAAACATTACATTAGAATAAAGAAACACTACAGCTGAATTGTTACATTATTACTAACCTTCGGCTAGCTGGGGACTTCACCTCCCAGAGAACCGCGGTTGCTCGGCCTACGACGTCGCATCTCATATTTGAATTGTGTAGGACCAGAGCGAACCAACTCCACTTTCAGCTGATTTTTGAGATATTGCTATTTTCTGATTCTTGAGTTGTCACACTGTTTGCGCTGGTAGAATGAACGCGCTGTACCAATCTAAAGTGGTGTACTGTCGTGTAAAAAAAAAAAAAAAAAAAAAAAAAAAAAAAAAAAAAAAAAAAAAAAAGTTGAAGCTTACAGTAAAGCTCATAAGAGTGGAAACTTCACCTCTACGTTTCTTCGTTTTCTTCTTCATGACTTTTGGTTCACTCTGGTTCTACACCACCCATTTCGCCCTTTGCTTCCGTCCTCCGCATGGGAAGAATACATTTATGGCATTAGTCTTTGCGAAAAATTTAAACCAATTTTCTCTTTAGAGTACGCCTCATTTCAAATGGTTCACTTGTCTTTCCGTGATGATGAAACTGCAAATCTCGAAGATATTTTTATTTTAAAAAAATAGTAATTATCCCCCCCCCCCCTCTCTCTCTCTCTCTCTCTCTCTCTCTCGTTAAAAGCGGTATTTCAGGAAACGCTGGCAAAATTTCAAAAAACGTGGTATATGACCACTTGTTTTGAATAAGGAGCTTATATACCTAATTCAATATTCCTAATATGTCTCTAATCTCAAGGAACTTTCAGATGTGGTTCTTATAACTATTGTAACCCCATCTTTTTTTTTTTTTTTTTTTACTTCCCGCTTTTTTCGTCTCTTCTAGGAAAATATATTTTTAAAAACGCTGAAACATTTTTTTTTAATTTATTTTAAATGAAAAGTCTAAGTACCAAATTTCATGTCTGTTTTCTTAAAGAATTTCGATATATATGGCTTTTTTTTTTCTTACAACTGCAACCTCTACGCTTTTCCTTCCCCGGGGCACGGTGGTTCAGTGGTAGAGCGCATACTTCTGGTGCTTGGGGTCCTTGGTTCGATCCCCGGAAAAGTAAGTTTGTGGTAGATAACATCCCGTCCGTAGGCTTTCTCGGGGTACTTCCGTTTCCTCCCACATTCACATTCCACCAAGTATCCCATCATCATTCCGACTCCCTTAGTCTAAAGGCCATAATCGTGGGACGTTAAACTGAAAGATTCTATTCCTTTTCCCTTCCGTCTGTTTTCTTTCCTTGTACGGAAAATATTTAAAAACGGTGAATTATTTTAAATGAAAAGTCTTAATACTAAATGTCATGTTTCTAATCTTACAGAATTTCGAGATATGGACATCTAATTACAACAACTCTACCCTACACTTTTTTCTTCCCTTCTAGAGCAAATATCAAAAAACCGTGAAACATGTGTCTAATTATTTTCAATGAGAAGTCCAAATATCGAATTCCATGTCTCTAACAATAATAGATTCCGAGATATGGGCATTTTAAGATAATAATTGCCACCTCTATTTCTCCCCTTTCCCGTCGATTTCCCAAAAATCTTTCCTTAGTGGTACCTTACGCCAGATCTTATATACTTACCTACTGGTCGTCGCTAAAGCCCTTGGAAATCCTTGGCTCCTAACTTATATGCATTGTCAAAATTTCAAATTTCTAGTTTACGCGGTTTGGCCTGGGTGTTGAAGTCACTCACTCAGGACTTCCTCTTTTATATAGATAAATTATTGCAAATGAGTACCATACGCTCAATAAGAAACTACGACATGCAATTTAATAAATAAAAATATGCGACTGGACTGACGTTCGAACCCGGGTGTCTGGGTTTTCCGTATCACAGACTTTTTAATTCTTAAGAAGGATGCTCAATCAATTCCGATCTCTTCAACTGTAGAACATACTTGTACAATGCAGTGACTGTATCTATTCAGATGCATACTAAAAAAATGTAACACTAGGAAAGAGACAAGTTAGCAATAATAAGTATGGTAAATATATACTTTATCGTACAAACAGCGTGGCTGTTTTCAAAATTAAAATGTCTTAACACTTTCTGATCTTACGTCACAACACGGTCCGACTTTTTTTTTTTTTTTTTTTTTTTTTCCTGTTCCGCTGTCGGAGCTTATCCAACACGTTTCCTCATAACATGGTCTCTCGCCAGCAAGACAGCACAGGTTGTACTCTTTCAATCTTTCGAGAGGTCATATGTATTAATATCAACAGATGGTCTGTTCGTACAGTTGTATTTGTAGAAAAATGGCAGGGAGAAAATGTGTAAATGACGATATAAATACGAGCTGGACGATATAAATGGAAGACACAAATTTGATGACATTTTGGACATTTAGCGCGCTTGAACAAATGTATTGCGCATCAATCCGAAACACGAGTTTCAGAAACATTTCCAGTGGTGACATAATCGTCTAGGAAAATGTGTCGCTTCAGAAGGGGTACTATTTTGAAAGTAACAACAGCCGTCACTGTATACGTAAGCAAACTAACACTTCTTTTTGCAGCTAATTCTAAATAGCCAATGAACAGGTTTTACTGACGGAACAATTATTACAGCACCAGTTGTAAATACAAGGGTCGTTCAAGGTTGACCGGGATTTTTGTACGTAAATAATCGATGAATAGCCGGATCATCACGAAACTTGCGGGTGCGTAATGTATTCCTTCTCGAGTAACTAGCGCCCGGCATGACGTATTGGGCGCATGCGCAGCAGTTGCAGCGAACATTGCAGCAAGTATGTCTGTGGCTGTGGAGCAGCGGTGTGTAATCAAATTTCTTGTGAAGGAGAAAGTTAAACCAGCTGAGATTTTCAGAAGATTGAAAGCACAGTATGGTGAACAAACGATGTCACGGACAAGAGTGTACGAATGTTGTGAACAGTTTCGCGAAGGACGCGAGGTGGTGACAAATGAAGCGCATGGACGCATTCGCCCGAATGCAGTCACACTAGTGTTCAGCAAATGATTAATGCCCAATGATTACTCCACATTGTTGAGTGGTGCTGTACGAAAGTCCATTCGCAAGAAAAGACGTGGGATGTTGTCTGGAAATGTCATTCTTCTCCATGACAATGCCCGCCCTCACACGGCCAATGTGACAACAACTCTGGCCGAAATGCGCTGGGAAGTTCTGCCCCATCCCCTTACAGTCCAGATTTAGCCCCCAGTTATTATCATTTGTTTGCACCCCTTAAAGACCATCTGGAAGGGAAGAAATTTACGACAGATGAAGCATTGCGGAACGATGTCCTTCAGTGGCTACCACAATAACCAAGTTCTTTCTACGCCAAAGGAATCAGGGAGCTGCCACGACCACGGCAACGGTGCATCGATGCGCAAGGAGAAAACTTTGAAAAGCTGACATAGTTTGGTGCTTCTTGTGCTATTTGTTTCCTCTGAAGAAATAAAAGTCCCGGTCAACCTTGAACGACCCTTGTAAATATTTTTTTAAAAAAATCTGTACTCACCTCTAATGTATCCTTGATTGCCTTCTTCCATCTAACTTTGGTTTGTTCACGCTTCTTAATTGCTGCTTCAACTTTAGCTTCCTCTTTCCGCATCTATACAAAAGGAAACCAAAGTTATGTTATAATCAACAGCTTTCGATCATGTTATACATTAGTGGCGAAACGAAGCAACACGTATACAGTACGTAAGGGTTAAATAAATAATCTTTTTCCAAGAAACTGGGACAAAGCTGTATGGGACTGAAACAGGCAGTTTATTTTATTTTTGAAAAAAAAATCATATTGTTTTATTTTTAGAAAAAAATTGTTTGAGAACATGCCAATTACATACATCTATTTGAGTTTGGTAATTGTGTTTTAAGGTTGTTTTTTTTTATACCGATTACATTCTTTTTCAGAAAGCTATACTTGGTGAAGATACTTTGAATAATTGTGGCTACACATTTATCCGTTCGACAGGATGTAAGTTTGTGTTTGACGTCTGAATTAACATGAAAAAGTGGAGAAGCATTGATATATATATATAAACGTAAACAAATCCGGGATTTCTACTGAACCGGCCGCGATTCCCCTTCCCCCCTTCCCGAGAATTCTTAGGCCCCTTCCCGAGAATTCTTAGGTCTACGTGAACTATTGTAATTACCATAATCAATTTACAATCAGAAGGAACGGGTTCAAATGTTACAGTCGGGTATCCTGAATGATATTTTTTTTTTTTTTTAATTATACTCAGTTCTACTACGTGAATGCTATGGCGGTCATTATAAATGGGCACTTTCTTCTACTTTTGGCAATAGTTCATTGATAATTGTCTCTATATGAAATAACTTCACAACTTTACGTATAATTATTTACACGAATAAATTATTAATTAGAGGTAAAGTTTCTCTCTAAAGCTCACTTCGTTTAAATCCCACTGCCTCAATCTTACCTATTCACTCTGAACTAGTGGTGGGCAGAAAACCCGGTTTTTCAGTTTTTAGAAGAACCGAAACCAGTTTTTGAAAATTAAAAAAAAACGGTTTCGGTTTTCTCCAAAAACCGGTTCGGTTTTTCACAAAAACGGTTTCGGTTTTCTTCAAAACCGGCTATCGGTTTTCTCCAAAACCGGTTCGATTTTTCAACAGATCCGATTTCGGTTTTCTTCAAAACCGGTTCCGGTTTATCCCAAAATTTGTTCTATTTCTGACCAGAATAGTGTTTCTTTGTTCTCTGGAAACCGAATCTGTTTCCACAGAAATAGTTTTGTGTGTTTTCCAAAAGTTTTTACCGAAACCAGTTTCGGTGAAAACCGAACCGGTATTGAAGAAAACCGAAACCGGTTCCGGTGAAAAACCGAATGTCGGTTTTTCGGGTTTCGGCTTTTCTAGAAACCGGTTTCCGGTTTTGCCCATCCCTACTCTGAAACTCATGACTTTCCTAATACGGTTGACCACATATTGTGCTTGTGATTGCGCACGTATTAAGCAGTAACCCACATATGTTGATTATCCACTTTGCAGTTTAATTTTTTTATTCATATATTCCAGCCGACTTGTTTGTCGATAAATATATTAGCTCCTTGGCTTTGTGAAAAACCTCTATAATTCCCTTTGACATATGATTTTTGAACCTTACGTCAATATAGGGACCTAAAATTAACTGATAGGGCGCATAGAGTACCGCAAAGTGTTAAAAAGATAAAATTAGACAACAAATGAAACAAATTAAATGAGTACATTTATAAACTAACTGTAACAAATAATTTAGTAAAAAATAAATAAATAAAAATAAAAAACTCGTTTCTTAGTCTTAAAAGCTTTTTTTTTTTTTTTTTTCATTTGTGAAACAAGATAATTCAGTAGTGCTATTACAAATATACAAATAATGCGATACAGTATCTATTTATCACTATTTTCTGCTGCTCTGAACGATTTCACTTGTTCTTAAGGTGGATCACTATGTGTTCTCGGTGCTATGCTAAACACTGCTTGAATAGTGCAGCGTTGCCAGGTAGTGTCGAGTGTGTACTGGTGCCAGATAATAAAGGAAGTAATCATGGAATTCTGCGTGGATATTAACTCGAGAAATTAGTTTTCGACCCTTACTGCAATTCACAGCTAAGTTCTGCTTCTCAAACTACAATGCCAGAATCCAGGAATTTAACGTACAAATTTGGCAACAACGCATTATGGCGTTTTGCGCAAGTTTCGTCTCAAAATCTGTTTCCTTAAATATGAATTAATATTTAAATAAAATATGAAACATAGCACGAAAAAGATCAAACAATATATTTATTTCGTAATAAGATCGTTACTTTTAAAGTACTTTACACATTCAAATAAACATTCCACAAAATTGAGTACTTCTAGTAAGATCTAACAGCAAGTGTCATCTTGTGTGCTCATTGTAAAACAAATCAAATATGTCCTTCTATTTGTTATGTTTTTAAATATCAAAACACACAACTAAATGAATCAGTGTCTTGTGTTGTAGCTGAAACATAAATTTATCTTATAGTACAATATTTATAATACGTAACGTTTCATTATGCAGTACTTAAGGGAATGAGCTAAAATATGTACTGACTTCCGGGTAGTGATCCACCTTAATAACGTTTCAATATTCTTCTTCAACAATCAGAAAACTAAAGAAAAAAAGAAAAGAAAATGCAAGAAACCTGAATACAAACTCGGCATCTCTCTCTCTCTCTCTCTCTCTCTCTCTCTGTCTCTCTCTCTCTCTCTCTCTCTCTCTCTCTCTCACTCACACACACACACACACACACACACACACACACACACACACACACACACACACACACACACACACACACACACACACACACACACACACACACACACACACACACACACACACACACACACACACACACACACACACACACACACACACACACACACACACACACACACACACACACACACACACACACACACACACACACACACACACACACACACACACACACACACACACACACACACACACACACACACACAAAGACCTGCACTCCCACTACTCGGGGATGTTCCTGTCAAATACACACCAATATCCTTCTATACAGGGTGAACGGTAACTACGTGGACAAACTTGGACGGATGATAGTACATCTAAAAAGAAGCAAAAAAAAAGTCCTAGTGAACATGGAGAAGTTCCGTCCCGCTTAGGAGTGACAGAGTGTGAAAGCGTGGGAACTTGAGCTTCAGAGGCCAACAGCTTAAAAACAATACATCGTAGAGAGAGTGCGGTTAAAAACGTCACTTAGAAAGTCATACCTACTTTATTGACAAATGAATGTTGGAAAACGCAGCTATGCGTGCGCACGGGATTCTTCAAAGGAACGGAGGGATTCCCGGAAGTGCTGCAAAGGAAAGAAGTGTCACACGTTGTTAATCCCGTGCGCACACGTAGCTGCGTTTTCAAACATTCATTTGTCAATAGAGTAGGTATGACTTTCTAAGTGACGTTTTTAACCGCACTCTCTCTACGATGTATTGTTTTTAAGCTGTTGGCCTCTGAAGCTCATGTTCCCACGCTTTCGACACTCTGTCACTCCTAAACGGGACGGAACTTCTCCCATGTTCACTAGGACTTTTTTTTTTTTTTTGCTTCTTTTTAGATGTACTATCATCCGTCCAAGTTTGTCCACGTAGTTACCGCTCACCCTGTATATTACCCTCATCTTGTACGACACCGAATTATTACAGAACAGTATTTTGAAAATGAACTTTTTTCTAATTTTATTAAAATAAATGATACTTACAAGATCATCAAACCGAGACACACCAGACTGTTTTAATCTTTTCAATTTCAAACGGGATGTTCTTTGAGTCTCGGTGACAGTTGTTCCAGCCTGCTCCTGCAAGGAAACGTTGACAATTAGTACATTATATCCACTTAATATAGTCCAATATCAAATATTTTGTGGATTTTCTCAATAAAAACTAACTAACTCAATGGCCTATGAAACCCGGAGGTTCAATGCTGCGTTTACGAAAGTTCTCCATTGACTTCTACCCTTAGTCAACTGGGTTCAGTTTCTACTTGGTACTTTTATTTCTACAAGATCCTTCTTAATATGTCCTTCCATTTGCGCCTAGGTCTTCCTAATGGTCGTTTCCCGACTGGATTTCCAGTTAAAATTTTCAAAGCTCTCCTACTTTCTTCCATTCTGGCTACATGACTTGCCCACTTGAGTCTCCTAGACTTGATGACCCGAACAATGTTTGATAGGCGGTATAAATTACACAGTTCCTCATTATGAAGTTATCACCATTCCCCATTTCCGTTCCTCTTGGGTCCGAATATTCGTCTCGGAATTTTATTCTCAAATAACATTTTTAAATAAATTCATCGGTCTATTTTTCATTATACATACGTTGCTATATCCATTGCTTCGAAAATTAAATTCTTAGTCAACAATATTTACAACAGTTTCTCGAATTAATTCTCAATGCATTACCATTTATTTAAACAATTGATAGCAATTGAAAACAGTAGGATCTGATTAATCTGGTTATGTTGTATACGAGGGTACGTTGATAAGTTCTCAGCCTACTCAGGTTCACACAAAGCTAGATATAAAAGTTATATACATTTATGAGACTTATAATTTGTGAAGCCACTGTGCAAAATTTGGTTTGACTAAACCATTTTTTTTTTTTCAGGTCCAAAGTGGTGATGTCAACCCACGTCCCAGAAATTAGTAAATCTGAACATCGTGCATTCATCAAGTATATCTTCCTAAAGAGACTCTTGCCGAAGGAGATCCACAACGACCTTGTCACAACATTGAGGAACAAGACACTATCGTATGCCACTGTGAAGATTGGGCAGCGAACTTCAAACGTGGGCAGTTTATTCTGAACAATGATCCAAGGTGTGGCAGACCAATTTCAATTACCTTTCCCGAGATGATTAACGCCATTCACCGGATGATTCTCGACAATCGCCAAATCCCGCTCAAACAGAGAGGATACATTGGGCATTAGTAATGAACGGGTGTGGAAAGTTATCCATGAAGACTTGGGTATGAGAAAGCTGTCAAAAATTTTAATCGTCCTCCAGGACAATGCGCCCTCACACAAGGCACGTCTGACATTGCAAAAATTGGAGGACCTGCGGTTTCAAATACAGAAACACCGCCTGATTTGGCTCCATTAGACTTTTATCTCTTTCCTAAACTGAAAATATTTTTAAAGGGAACGCATTTCAGTGGCGAAGTTGACGGCATTTCTCAAACAAAGGCCTGGTTTGCAGAGCATTCATCTGACTTCTATTTGTCTGGCCTGCAAGCACTGCAGCAGCGATGTGAAAAGTGCATTGCACTACAAAGGGAATATGCTGAATAAAAACACCAAGTTTCGCGGACCCCCTTTCAATCTCTCGCGGTCCGCAGGGAGTTCCGCGGACACCGATTGGGAAACACTTATCTATACTATGAAAGACTTAAAATGACTGATTCAACAATGCCAAGACCATACTACTATTCCTAGAAATGTGTAAATTGGACAGAAAATTCCTTTTGGTACGAAATCAAAGGATAACGAATTAAAAACAAAATACGTATCCTAATGGTGAATAAGTTTTTCTATCTTTTACTTTTCAGGAATAGACTATTTCTCGGAAGTTACGAGATTAAGAACAACTCTGCATATAAACTTCTCAATTAAAGACAAGTACCGTTTCAGCATTCGAAAATTACGCTTCTAAAGAAGGAAAGAAGAGCAATTTTTATTATATTTAAATTTCCGATTCTTTGCTCGAGAAATGTCCACTGTAAGGATTCGGTTGTTGGGCTATGAAATTCGGAATATAAATTCTTAATTTAAAACAATGAAGTGTTTCAGAATTTTCGAAAATTCCATTCCTAGAGGGAAAAAGGAGTCCTTTTTTCTATATTACTAGCAGAATGCCCGTTCTTCGCAAGGGGAGAATACGTTTCATTTTGGACATAAAGAGCACCAAAACTGTCACCAATCAACTTAGGGACCCCAAAAATTACGAGTTCAACATTAATATCGGCCATTTTCAATTATTTTTACTTGTCATTATCCCCCCCCCCCTTAGAAGTACTAACGGGGCTGACTTTCGATTTAAACGGCATCGAAAGTGTCACTGTTTGTCTCAGCGCCCCGAAAACTATGGATTCGATAACAATATCGGTATTTTTCGATCATTTTTATATATCTCCCCTTCTTCCATGTTCCGGGGCTCAATTTGGATTTAAACGGCATCGGAAGTGTCACTATTCGCCTCAGCGATCACAAAAACTATGGATTCGACATTAATGTAAGTCAATTCCGATCATTTGTATGTATCTCTCCTCCTCCTCCTCCCCTAAGTTGTACCGTCAAAGTGAAATGGTAACAACCATCGCAGGCCCGAAACCATCTTATATATAAAAGAGAACGCACAAATCCTTTGTTACCTCATCACGCTAATACGGCTGAACCAATTTCTTTTATTTTTGGGGGGTTATTAGGATTTGGACCCTAGATGGTTTTTATCATATCACTTTAATTTTTAATTACCAGTGTCTTGAGATAATTGACCATTCAAGTGTCCATAACGTACAAATCCTTTGTTAGTTCATCATAGGTAAAAATAAACGTATTTATATGCAACCCGCATGACCGTGTCACTCGGCGGGTTAACATAAATGACAGGCGATATAATGTTAACATTTACTGCAATCTACTATGGTTTTTATCATATCACTTGAAAGCGAAAAAGTAAAAATTATCTAAGTAACAAAGTTTATTGCGTTCCGGGGTGACCGCAGCGAAGCGGGGCGGGTTAACATAAATGACAGGCGATATAATGTTAACATTTACTGCAATCTTCTATGGTTTTTATCATATCACTTGAAAGCGAAAAAGTAAAAATTATCTAAGTAACAAAGTTTATTGCGTTCCGGGGTGACCGCAGCGAAGCGGGGTGAACGCTGCTAGTCTATGTATATAAAATTTGATCGAGATCGCTTGGGTCGTTCAAGAGTTACTAAATCACGAACATAGTCACTTTCATTTATAGTTATATTTATATACATATTCAAAATTCCGAATCTTCCGTCAGAAAATGTCCAATACGGGAATTCACAAAATTTGAACCTGAGAAATTCGATTTTTATAAACTTTTAATAAAAAATTACAGATCATGTGTTTCAATACTTTCAAAAATTATACTACTAAAGTGGGGGAAAGGAGAAATTTCTACAATATTCAAATCTATGGTTTTATATTTATTACAACTTATTCCTCCCGTGCAAAGAACGAGTACTTTAGACAGTTGATTATAAAACCATTAGCTGTACAAGACCATTAATTAATTTAAATACACAATTTCAATATGTGTCTTACCTTCCTAGCCTGAAACCTATCTCGAAGTCTTTCCCGGTAAGAACGATTATCTTGTGAGGTCTGACTTCGACTCCCGTCAACAGAAGAATCTCCAGCAGAACCTCGACGACTTGAAGGGCGTTCTATACTCGGTATGATCTGAATAGAATCCCCTGACGCTAAATCCTGCACTGACGAGCCTTCTATATCAATTGCAACTTCCTACAAATAATAATAATAAATTAACACAAAATCTGTATTATATCTAATGGCTACATTCTAAACTTACCACTATATCTGTGTAATCACAAATAATTCGACGTTAGAACAAAGATGTATAGCCTTTAATCATTTTACAGAATTGTTCTACAGATGGCAATAATAACACAGTAATAACTGCTACTAATCGGGGATGTGAATTGAAAAATTCATTTCTTCTTTAAAACTTAACTGTTTCAATACTTTTAAAAGCATATTCACAAAATCTAAAATGATAAATTTTTGAGAACATCATCTGAGGAGTATTGTTAGTTTGACACTAGTGCCATCTGTAGGATTCAGTGGAAGTTCAAGAACCTGATTTTTTTTTTTTTCGTTGTTCATCTTCTGCATAACTGACCATGTTTAGTGGGCACGTGCAATATCATGCAAAAGCAACACCCTCGACCATCTTGTATTTAGACATCTTTATATTTTTAAGTCTCTGAATAGGAGGTCCAGCACATAAGTATTATAATACATCGCACTAATTTCTCGTTTACTGAGATGAGTATTAGGGAGTTAGGATTTAGATTTCTGGATTTCCAGCATCTCTGGCCATGTTCGCCCGTCACGTAGGAGGGAATAATGTCCCTCAACGATCACACTATTATGGAAAAGGGAAGGAAGGAAGCGGCCTGGGACCTATGTTATGTACCACCCCGGCATTTGCCTGGTGTGAATGAGGAAAACCCAGGATGGCTGACCTGGAAAAGCTTTTTACACTTTTTCGACCGAGGTCCCCCACCGGGAATCGAACCCGGGATCGCTTTGAGATGACTACTATTCGAGGCCATGTCCCCAATTTCGGAGGCAAGGTTATGCGGATGTTTGATGAAATTGTAGAAGATGGTTCTGCCAATGATTGCAGTTCTGATGAAGAAATAGATGATATAGAAGCTGATAACGTCCTTTCGACAGGTACAGATACAGATGAATGTGTGAAGATTGCTTTTAGTTGTATCCATGTGTGTAATAAAAAATATAATTAATTCTAATATACAATAATAATAATGAAAATAAAAGGTACTAAATTTGACGAACCCTTGTGTTTATGTAGACACAATATAACTTTTGTATTTTAGGGTTAAGACGTCCCATCACGGCGAAATTAAAATACAGCTAATTTTACAGAAATTATGTGGAATCTTCAAATAGAAAAAAGATAATCGAAAAGTGAAACAACAGCGCGCTAGACAATATTATTTTACATGAGATACCGTTATCACGACTCACTTATCTGCTTTCGATTTCCAGCCATTTAGAAAATCGGCATTTATTTTCGCGTTTATAAATGGCTGCAAACGGAAAGCTACTAAGTGACTCGTGATAACGGTACCTCATGCAAAATAATATTGTCTAGGGCGCTCTTGTTCCACATTTCGATTATCTTTTATCTATTTGAAGATATTACAAAATTTCTGTAAAATTAGCGGTATTTTAATTTCGCAGTGATTAGGTTCCTTAGCGGTAATTTTAACCAAATATGTAACAAATGTACCTGTCGACTTTTTGGAGGCGTTTTGCGCAGTTCACCCAACTGACGACTAGATTTGTGAACCTCCACATCATGCAAAACTCTTTTGCTCCTTTTCTTGGTTTTAACCTCACTCTCACCACTAATCCATTGGGAAGTTGACGCCGATGGGTGCTCTCTGCTAACAGTAATAGTAGGTGTACTAGTCACTGGCCCCTGTTGCGGTTTCAAGTGTTCTTGTTGAGTTGCAGATGATCGGCGTCTTTGCCGATGACTAGAAGAAACAACACTTCCAACAGCGAAAGACGTTTCAGCTTCTTTCTCCTCATTTTGACTAGTTGTTCTGGTAAAACTTCCAATCTCGTGTTCAACCTATGCAAATAAGAAAAAAAAATGACTGGATAAAAATCAAGCATCATAATTAAACAAATATTTGTATAGCTTAGGTTCATAGCTTAGAAATGATAAATAATATTTTGCACACTATTTGCTTGAAAAAATTTAATAAATTTTCTACAATACTATTAGTGATTAAGGAATATATATATATATATATATATATATATATATATATATATATATATATATATATATATATATATATATATAAGAGTCCAAAAATTTTATTTGGACTCTTTTCTTTCCTCGATAGCCCAATCGATGGACCGCACTGAACTCAACAAAAGGATATACATGAATTTAAATCCTCATGAGCAGTTTCTGGGAAAATCGAGAAACACGGATTCTTTTACAGGGTAACCAAAAAAGGTCGTGCCGTTTTTGACGTCCCATTAATCATGTGTTCACAGAGAAAACGAAATGAAGCACGTGCCTGCCAAGCGATCGGGAGTTAGTCTGAGCATCGATCTTCAGTAATACAGGCACGTTGCGCGCACACAACAATCATAACGCGTCCGGAAATGAAGGTATCGAAGAAGCTTGTTCGTGCCACCTGCCGCATTATGCCGCCCCATATACCAGGTATTTGGGGATAATGCTGTGAACGAACGCACCGCCAGGCATTCGTTACAGAAATTCTGTTCAGAAGATGTGAGCTTTTCGGATGAACCTCGCAGTAGACGACCACATATGTGAGGATTCAGGCCTCGAGGCAAAGCACCCATCGAGTAGGACAGTGATCTAACGTGTAATAAACTTGAAAAGGGTTTCATAATTCCGCTGAAACAGTCAGACTGCACCTGCATGGGACAGGGAAGTTACACAAGTTAAGCAAGTGGGTACCCCACACATTGTCGGCAGCCAACAAAGAATAACTAGTAATAGTCTGTTTGTCCTTGCTCACTCGGCACCTGGACCCACCCTTGCTTATTGGTGACGAAAACCGGTTCCTTTATGACACTTCCAAGCGTACCAGACACTGGTTGTCACCCCCGTGACCCTGTTCCTCACATCTCAAGACCACCTCTGCACCAATGAAAGATAGGCTCTCTTTATGGTGGAACTGTCAGCAAATGGTGCATTATGAGCTTCTTCCATCTGGTCAGACCACCACTTCTGATTTCTACTTTCAGCAATTGCAAAAGGTGCACCATTCATTGCGGCATTGGTGAATCGCAAGGATGTTGTTCTTGCACGACAATGCCAAGCCACATGTGACAAAAAGGACACACCATATTCACCGGACTTGCGGCAACCGATTACTATGGATGGCCACAAAGTTCCGGTTCCGGCGGAAACGGTTCTCGGAGATGCAGTTTTCAGAACCGGTTCCAGAACCGGATCTTAGGAACCGTTTCCAGACCTGGATCCGAAAGCCCCCAAAGACCCGTAAAGGAGGCACAAGGTTCACCTTCAAAAAAAAATGCAAAGAGGACAATGCGCTTGTACCTTCCCCGCCCAGACGCGCTTGTGCCCCCAGAATAAAAATTTGATTCACCAGTGGGTGTTTAGCCAAATGAGTTGGCCAGTTTGCCTGTTTAGCCAATGAGTTTGCCAGTTACCCAGTTTATTTAACGAAATGAGACAAGCTGCTGCCGCCTGGGCGCCTGCCTGTCGCTTCCACCATTTCATTTAGCATACTGTTCACAGCCTGCCAGCAGCTCGGGTTTAGCGTAGGGATGGTCACAAAGTTTCGGTTCCAGTGGGACCGGTTCTTGGAGATCCGGTTTTCTGAGCTGGTTCCAGACCTGGATTCAAAGAACCGGTTCCAGAACTGGATCCAAAGAACCGGTTCCAGAACTGGATCCGAAGAACCGGTTCCAAAACTGGATCCGAAGAACCGGTTCCAAAACTGGATCCGAAAAACCGGTTCCGGAACCGGATCCGTTCAGACCCGAAAACAGGTTCCACCAGGAACCGGTTCTGGCCATCCCTACCGATTACGACCTGTTTCATTCCGTCGATAACTACCTCGGTGGGAGATCCTTCGCACAGGAGAAAGACCTGCGGAATGCACTCACGAACTGCTTGGCTTCCACGACCGCCGAGTTTTATCACCAGTGTACTGTGCAACTGCAGGAACGTTGGCAAAAAGTGTCGGATGATGGAGATTACTTCGAAACCAAATGGTACGTACCATTCACTGTATTGCTCTTTGTTCTTCACTACTTTAGAACAGCAGAAAGTATTTGGTTACCTTGTATGAACCCAAAATCGATACTGTACGATAACCGCGCCATCTATTGAGATAAAACTGACACTGAGGTACACACTAATTAAGCTTTTCATTATGACTCTGGTAGGAATCAGTGGTTCCCAACCTCTGTGAGGCCCCTCCCTCCCCGTCATCTTAAACGAATCCATCTATGTATAAGGCTGAACCTAAGACTTGCATAAAACAGTTTAAGACTCAGAAAAAGACTTCAATTCTTAAAATCAGCCTTGAGGATTCTACCTTATTTTGTGTAAATATATTGTAAAATTATTCCCTTTGTAACGGGAGGTAGAGCTAGGTTAAATAAATTAGAGTTTAGAATTAATTTTTACTATTGGTTTATTGTATTTTTTAAAAAATAAAATGTAACAGTATTTACAAAATATTACATATATTTTTTTTAATGCGAGGTAGAGTAAAAGGTAGGATAAGACTTTACATTTACAGACTTAGGATAGGATTTCTACAGAGCTCCAGGCAAGCAAAGTTGAGTGATGTAGGAAACCCCAATGCTCCAAAGCAAGTAGTGAGGAGGTTAAGAGGCCTCCTCCCGGCGAAGTTAAAATACCGCTAATTTTACAGGAATTATCTGATATTTTCAAATAGATAAAAGATAATCGAAATATGGAAATAGAGCGCCCTAGATAATATCATTTTACATGAGATACCGTTATCACGACTCACTTATCTGCTTTCGATTTAGAGCCATTTTGAAAATCGGCATTTATTTTCGCGTTTCTGAACGGCTGAAAACGGAAAGCCACTAGGTGACTTGTGATAACGGTACCTCACGCAAAATAATATTGTCTAGGGCGCTCTTGTTCCACATTTCAATTATGTTTTATCTATTTGAAGATATCACATAATTACTGTAAAATTGGTGGTATTTTAATTTCGCCGCGATGAGGCCTCTTAAGAGCCACAGAGCCCTGAAGCAGTCTAAAAAGAACCGAGGTTGGGATACCGACAGAGTTCCGGGCAAGCTAAGGTGAGAGGAAGGGTAGCCTAAAGTTCCGCAGCAAATCAGAGGCTTTTGGGTTGAGTTTCTCCTAGAGCTCCAGGCAAGCTAGAGGTGGGGTGGTGTGAAGTGCAGAGTTAGTCTGAACTTCATCTGCATATCAACATGCAAATTAGCTTGTTTTTTTATATTCATATAGTATGTGATATCAAGTATAATATAAATTAATTATTTAATAATATATATGAATATTATCCTTTGGTAAATATCAGTTACATACGACAGCAACTAATTACAATTTCATAAACGTAGTTACTACAATGCTCACTATATATTACATAATCTTGTGTAAAAATGTTTCGGAAAATTTTATTAAGGTAATGATAAGAAAGCAAATATCATTGATTGAATGCTGCGAAAAGAATAATCTAATCTTCCGTTGAAAGCTTACAAACTAGGAAGTTGCTGTGAGTGAATTTTTTTTCTTTCTCTGGCGCTAACCGTCTTCCTCCAACATCCAGAATTAACAGTCGCCACCCCTTTCACAAATTTGGCGCCACAGCTTTAAGGGCAATTCAATGTTCATCTTATCCTACGGTGACATTGAATAAGAGTCAGCTTTCTCAACAGTTTTGGCTTAAAATTTTCGGTGTGTTTGATGTTTCCCATAGCGATTCCAAGAATATTGCAAAAATAATTATTTTGTTTATCTGGTGTATATTTTATTCTGTGTAATTAGAGTTTCAGGCATACAGTTTGGGGGAAGGTTAAATTTGTTACATATTTTATTAGTTTAATGGTAGTCACTCGTTCGATTGCTAGAAGAATGGATGAACTAAGAAACGAAGAGTTGGCGCAGAGAGGTGACGCGAACTCTGACGTCGAGACTGACGTGTCCGAGCTCAGAGACAACGACCCCCCTCCGAGTATCAGTAATACGTCACTGGTGGTCTCGGATTCAACTCCAGGGGAAAGTCAGAATGAAACTAATGGCTCAGACGTAGGGGCTAGCGATCCAGGGAAACTAAATTTAACAGCAATTTTAGAACAGATTCTTCTTGGTCAGAAAAAATTAGAAGCAGGAATTGAACAGGTTAAGCAGGATACCAAGAGCCT
The DNA here is from genome assembly GCF_964235325.1 of Thermobia domestica. Classification (NCBI taxonomy): domain Eukaryota; kingdom Metazoa; phylum Arthropoda; class Insecta; order Zygentoma; family Lepismatidae; genus Thermobia; species Thermobia domestica. Next base: position 12,542,864 of record NC_137471.1, read on the forward strand.
AGAAAAGAGTAACCAGAAACTTGAGGAGAAATTAGAATCTAGTGCGAAGAAACTAGAATCAGGTTTAGAGCAGGTGCGAAGGGAGTCTCGTGAAAGCAATCAGCGTCTCGAAGAGAAAATCGAGACGAACAACTTCAGGCTTGAGCGAAGGTTAGATATGGTTCAAGAACAGCTTGAAAGTAGTGAACGCCAACTCGTTCAGCGCATTGAGAACACATCTAACGAATTGAGATCGCAGTTAGAATCCACCAGGGGGGAGTTAAATTCCCACATCAATGAGACTAACGTTAAGATAGATCAAGTACAGGAAAACTCAGACAGGGTTGCCAATTTAGTAGATGAAAATTACAGTGAACTAACGGAAGCGTTGCAGCAGGTTTCGTCCCGGGTGGAGCAGACCACTGTCAGTGTCACAGAGAGAGTAGCTGGTGTAGAACACTCAGTGACAAGAATAAGCCAGGAAGTGAAGAGAGTTGAGGTGAATTTCACCTCACAGATAGCGAGAATTCCAGCAGGAGACGCCTCTGGAAGAGATTAGGTCTGAATGCAATGGGAGCATTCAACGAATACAAGATACCGTAAATGATGTTTGCGAAAAGCTGGAAGAAAAAATGGCTCAGTGGAAGGAGTCAGTGCAGCGTGAAACAGCTGAACTTGTGGATGGGAGAATCGCCACATTGTCAGCTGGGTCACCCAGAGCCACCTCGCCATCGTTAACCCAGCCGATCTCTTCAGGACGCGACTTGCTGGGTTCTCAACCTGGGAACGTAGTAGACGCCCGCGAGACTGACAGCAACGCGCAACCTTCTACGTCAAGGACCATTCCTAGCAACCAGGCACAGGGTGTAAATATGGCAACCGCGTTAGGATTCCTCCATAGGGACCTTACACTACCAACTTATCAAGGAAATGAGAACGAGACTTCTACTCATAACTTTCTCGTGGATCTAGACCGCTATTTCGAGATTAGTGGTGTACCTAATGAGTTGAGGCTTAGTCTAGTGTCAAAATGCTTAAGAAACTCGGCAGCACTTTGGTATCAGGTCACTGCAGCAAAGATGAGAAGTTATGACGAGTTTGTTGCCCTCTTCCGCGAGACTATTTGAGCGAGGAACGTCTCGCAAACTTGCGTGCAACCATTCTTACGTCACACTATGACTCACGATTGCATAAATCCCCATCCAACTATCTGCTCGACCTGTTACACAAAAACAGTATTTTGTCTCCTAGCATGTGCGAATCAACCCTCCTCAAGGTTCTCCCACGGCAATTACCACCTTGGTTGTTCAGGTCAGTTGTCTCGTCTCGGCCTAAGAATATCCCTGACCTGCTGACTCTCGTGCAGGAGTTAGAAACCTCGAGAGACCGCGAGTCATTCAGTTATAATAGAAAGGGAGTGAACATGCTAGAAATCAATTATGAAAGCAGGTCACAGAACTCCCCAGGTCCAAGTGGTACACATTCATCTCGAAGGCAAAACAGGCGAAGGCGAGACAACCGGAATCCTTACCCGAGACAACCAGAAGAACACCACGTCAGAAACAGCCCATCTCGTAACCGTGGCAACGAGAGTGGAGGTGTATCACACCCACGAGGTAGAGAGAATGGTAACAGAAGGAATGCAACACGTCGCGCAAGAGGTCAGCGGGGTAATGTTAGATCTGTTTCCGGCCAGCAGAGAACTGCCTTTAGGGGGGACGAGTCTCTGCATGTGTTAGAGACATATGACCAAAGCAGAGAAACTGTTACCCACAACCAAAATAACAACCCAGATATGAATTGTCGAGCATCACCGTCGACTCGTCAATGAGGTGTGACTGCACATGCTTGTGGGGACGGTAGGTCGAATGCGTGCGTGAATACCCCGACTGAGTCTTCAAAAATAGATCCCAAGTATGTGCATAACAGAGAAAATGTGTATGAAAGAGAAATTGAGAATGACGAGCCAGAAACCGCCCTGAAGGAAATTTCTGTAAATGAAGATACAAGTGAGAGGGAAAATTGTGAAACTTGTGTAAAGATTATCAACCGTACACACTTTAAAGAGGCTAGCGCTGGTAAAATTTCATTATTAAGTAGAAATGGCGAAAATGTCGACATTGACAGGGATATTTTTGAAGAAGCGAACTCTATTTTTAAAGATTTGTTAGATACAAGCCATGAACCTATGCCTACAAATAATGTGATATCACTCCCCGAGATTCACATAGTAGTATTTGCGGAAGCAGTAGACGCACTACTAGACTCAGGAGCCAGCGTGTGTGCAATTTCCCAAGAACTGTGGAATAAAGTTAAGGATAGCCACCCTCCCCCTGCATTTTTGCGTGCAAATAATATTAGAGTAACTTCTGCTTTTGGCAGTAAAGCCGCTGCGTTAGTGGGACAGACGATGCTAGAGCTTGTTATTCAAGGAAAGATATTTCATACTGTGGGAATAATTGTGTCCGGTCTTAATCGTTCGCTTATTCTGGGTTCGAACTTTTTCAACGATTCGCGTGCCATATTGGATTATGACAAAGGGACTCTACATCTTACCAATCCACATGATGTAGAGATACAATTTAGATCAATAGACTGTGACTCAGAGGACTTAGTCGTACGCTGTCTGGAGTGGGAGATGGATTGCCAGAGCACCTGGGTTCCAGTTGGGGAGTTAGGGGATGTGAATTTTGATGAAAATTACCCGTCAAATGAAAGACGGAAGGCCATGCCTGTGTACATAGCAGCTCTAGAGGAAAGTAAGCCCGTAAGAGACACAGCCATTCGAGCGCTTAGGTTGGAGGGGAGATACCCAACTACACAAGAGCTGGCAACTTATGTGTTTTCGCCATCCGATTGGAGGCAGATCCGAACCCGTGCATCCATATCCGAAATAGAAGACTACGTCGACAAGTACACTGATCTCACAGAGACAGAGAGAGGAAGATTGAAAGCTGTGTTAATAAAGCATCAGGCACTTTTCGATATCAAGCCTGGGTGCATATCCAATTATGAGCACAAAATCGAGATAACGGACGAACATCCTGTGAAAGCTAAAATGTATCCATACCCAGTGAAATACAGGAACCAGGTAGCCAACGAAATTAATCGATGGCTAGCCTGGGGAATCATCCGAAAACAAGCCACATCGTTTGCCAATCCTTTAGTAGTAACGCCTAAGAGCGACGGTAGAGTGAGGGTGTGCATTGATGGACGTTCGTTAGGGAGGATATCGAATTCAGAATGTGACCGCCCGATTCCACCTCTGTCTGTGCTGCAAGACATGTGTGATAAGTCGTGGTTTAGCTCTGTTGATGGGGTAGAAATGTTCCTCCAGATCAAGGTGCGAGAAAGTGATCAGAAGTATCTGGGCTTCCTTCACGAAGGAATATCTTATGTTTTCCAAAAGTTACCGTTTGGCACTAAACAGAGTTTAGCCTCGTGTGTACGTGCTCTTGATTCAATTCTTGGACCAGAGGTGAGAGAGTTTTGTGGTCAGTATGTAGATGACATTGTAATAGGAGATACGTCATTTGATGAGCACATGCGTCATCTTGACGAAGTGCTCACTTTGTTAACAGCAGGTGGCCTAACTCTCAGACTAAAGAAATGCGAATTTGCTCGTCAGAAGATTAACATACTTGGGTACCAACTTTCTCGGCACGGTATAGGAAAAGATCCGGAGAAAGTGACGCGGGTGATCGATTTTAGAACACCTAACAAGTAAACCTTACGTTTGGGTGAATCGAGTTGCTGACTGAGACACATATGAAACAGTAGTACTAAATGTAGCCAGTATTTCAGTGAAGTTTTAGGTGCGAAGCTCCAGGGGTTTAGGAGATACAGCTACCAGAACATCACATAGAAGTACAGAATAGTCTTCATACAGTTGGAGGTAAACGCTCTGTAAGACCTCTAATAACGACAAAAGATGAATAACAAATATATGGGTACATATTAGGACTAGGAGGAAGTCATATAGTAAGGGTATACCTGACGGCGGCCATCTTGAAATCCGCCATTTTGAATTAAGGTTAAGTTTTTAAAATAGGAATAGGGTCATGTGATACATGATTTAAGGCGCAAATTTAATCAGAAGAACAATGGTGACGTTAATTTTGATTTACGCGCAATTGGTAAAAAGTTACAGGGAAATTAAATATTGTTGCAGCATATGTATTAGTCCTTTACCCCACCTTGCAAATTTTGTGTTAATGATAATAATTAAATAAAAAGCAGATGGATAAATATTAGGTCTATGGTAAGAGTTGCCTTGATGGCGGCCCTGTTCAAATCCGACATTTTGAATCAGACAAAAGTTTTAAACAAAACGCATAACAGTTACACCTTATTAATAGCAATTTTTACCATAAATCCAACGGTATAATCATTTTTGCTTTATCATTAACCAGCACTTGTTATCGCATAAACAAGTTGCTAATTTAAGGAAAAATGACCAAAGTGGAATTGAGTCATAATTGAACTTGGGTCTTTCTTCCAGAAAAGTCCTCAATTAGTACAATCAATATGTAGTTCAGAAAAGAGTGCATGACTTGCACAAATGCTCTGCTCACAGTGAGCACACCTGACAAAGGCAATCGAGTTACACTTGACACATTTGTCGTTAACAATTCCGTCAAAGCAGTAGTCGTAAGGAGCGATCCATTTAATTTTGTGCTGGTTAATGATAAAGCAAAAATGGTTATACCGTTGGAGTTATGGTAAAATTTGCTATTAATAAGGTGTCACTGTTATGCGTTTTGTTTAAAACTTTTGTCTGATTCAAAATGGCGGATTTGAACATGGCCGCCATCAAGGCAACTCTTACCATAGACCTAATATTTATCCATCTGCTTTTTATTTAATTATTATCATTAACACAAAATTTACAAGGTGGGGTAAAGGACTAATACATATGATGCAACAATATTTAATTCCCCTGTAACTTTTTACCAATTGCGCGTAAATCAAAATTAACGTCACCATTGTTCTTCTGATTAAATTTGCGCCTTAAATCATGTATCACATGACCCTATTCCTATTTTAAAAACTTAACCTTAATTCAAAATGGCGGATTTCAAGATGGCCGCCGTCAGGTATACCCTTACTGTATGACTTCCTCCTAGTCCTAATATGTACCCATATATTTGTTATTCATCTTTTGTCGTTACAAGAGGTCTTACAGAGCTTTTACCTCCAACTGTATGAAGACTATTCTGTACTTCTATGTGATGTTCTGGTAGCTGTATCTCCTAAACCCCTGGAGCTTCGCACCTAAAACTTCACTGAAATACTGACCACATTTAGTACTACTTTTTCATATGTGTCTCAGTCAGCAACTCGATTCACCCAAACGTAAGGTTTACTTGTAAGAACGTTAAGGAATTACGATCATTTATTGGATATTGTCGGTACTACCGCTGCTTCAGTCGAAGGTACTCAGAAGTTCTTTTCCCGTTATTCGGCCTACTAAAGAAAAACGTGAAATTTAAGTGGGAACCTTGTCATCAGGAGGCCATGGAACAAATAAAGAATATTTTCCAGGAGGAAGTGGTATTAAAACGACCGCTGCCAGACAAGCAGCTCATTCTTGAGTGTGATGCCTGCGACTTTGCGTGTTCGTCGCTCTTATATCAACGAGATGCAAATGATGATATAAGGATTATTGGGTTTTCGTCGCGCGTGTTCAACGCCGCAGAAAGGAACTATTGCATCACCGAAAAGGAGTTTGCGGGTCTTATTGATGGAGTAGTGAAATTCAAACAATACTTGATTGGTCACAAGTTCAAAATTCGTTCCGACCATCAGGCTCTAAAATTCATCCTGCTCTGTCGACTTACGAACCAGAGGATGTCACGATGGGTTCTAAGGCTCTCAAACCTGGACTTCGAATTCGAGTTCGTAAAATCAAGTGAGAACATTAGCGACTATCACTCAAGATACCCTCCGCACTTGCAGGAAGATCTGAGGGTGTGTAGGAAACCAGTATTACAAGAATCCCTAATGGCAATTCTTACGGAGGTTCCGTGCGAATTGCGAAAACTTATCGCAATTCTGCCCGAAATGCAATCCTCAGATCCCACTTATGGGAAGATTAAGAAGGATCTGGAGGAAAACACGAACTCACCCAGAGTGAGAGGAGATCGTCACCATTACGAGCTCTTGAGCGGCCGTCTGTGTAAACGAGACCGAGAGGGAGTCCGTATTTGCATTCCAGAAGTGTTAGTAGCTCCTCTGCTCGATTATTATCATTCAGATCGGGGGCACATGTCGGCCAGTAAGCTACTACCACTTCTGTCTGAGTATTTTGTATGGCCAAAGATGCGGGCATTTGTGAGGAAGTTCTGTGCATCCTGCATCATCTGCCAGAAAGCTAACCCACCACACTGCTATCTTCCAGGACCTCTCAATCCTGTGGTAGTAGACCGTCCAAGTTTCCTGGTGTGTATCGACTGGTGTGGTCCTTTGACACGCGGCATAGGCAGTGTCAACTATATACTAGTGTTCTATGATGCTTTCTCAAAACTAGTAGCGTTGTACGCTTGCCGGAAGGCGAACACTACCACAGCGATAAGAAAACTTAAGGAGTTCTTGAAACTGAGTCCCGGTGTGGAACTAGTCCTCACGGACAGAGGCTCTCAGTTCACCGCAGAGCAGTGGAAGCGAGAAATATCCAGTTTGGGCATCAAGCACATCATGTCCACTCCCTATTATCCACAGGGAGAAATGGCAGAAGTGGCAGTAAAGGCAACAGTTCGTCTACTCCGGAAATACTGTCATGACAATCAAAAGATGTGGCCCAAGTATCTGGATAAAATTGAGAGATGCCTGAACTCAGCGAAACACCTGACCACTGGCGTCTCTGCGTACGAATGTCATTTTGGACAATCCATGTCCAGAGACATCGGAAGGATCTTCGAAATTCCTGAAATGGAAAGACGCCATGATGTGCAGTACTATATTGAAATTGCAGGTAGGAACCTAGCAAAGAATGCAACTGCACGCAAGAAGTACTTTGACAAGTCACATCGTACCATCGTGTATCAAGTGGGTGACCTTGTACTGGCCAGGATTTTTCCCAGGTCAGATGCTATAGCAGGTGTTTCCAAAAAGCTCATGATGCTGTTTTCGGGGCCCTGGCGTATCGTAGGCACGTCAGGGAAAAATATGTACACACTGGCTGACCCAGTTTCAAATGAAGTCAAAATGAAGAGAAATGCCTACCTGTTGAAGAAATTCATTGAGAGAGAAGAAACAGTAGAGAATCAGGTGGTGGGAAATACCGAAAACGTGACTTAATTTCAAGAGTGACAAGAATGTATATAGTATTATCGCATATTTTGACATAATTATATTATAATGTATCTTAGAGTTAGATTAAGGGAAATGCCTGAAAATAGCTTTGTATTTATAGAATAGGATCGTTTACGCATTTCATTGAATAATTCATGTATATCATTAATTCGTTATGTATTGTTAGTATATTAGTAAGGTTAGAAATAGTGGAGTACTCTTCTAGTGCTTCTCTGATTTGTTGATAGTGATATTCTTATGTAAAAATTAGTAATCTATATGGAGTGTGGAACAAGTTTATCATCTAACAGGTGTGCACTTCTCTGGAAATGTGCTCTGTGTTAGTAAACACATGTCACATTACCAGGGGGGGAATTGTGAAGTGCAGAGTTAGTCTCTGAACTTCATCTGCATATCAACATGCAAATTAGCATGTTTTTTTATATTCATATAGTATGTGATATCAAGTATAATATAAATTAATTATTTAATAATATATATGAATATTATCCTTTGGTAAATATCAGTTACATACGACAGCAACTAATTACAATTTCATAAACGTAGTTACTACAATGCTCACTATATATTACATAATCTTGTGTAAAAATGTTTCGGAAAATTTTATTAAGGTAATGATAAGAAAGCAAATATCATTGATTGAATGCTGCGAAAAGAATAATCTAATCTTCCGTTGAAAGCTTACAAACTAGGAAGTTGCTGTGAGTGATTTTTTTTTCTTTCTCTGGCGCTAACCGTCTTCCTCCAACATCCAGAATTAACAGTCGCCACCCCTTTCACAGTGGCCAATTGCAGACTGGTGCCTGTACGTTGAATCCTTTTTGTTATATAGGTACTCCGGGCTGCTCCCTTGTCATCATTGACTTGTAGGTGCTGCTGATGGTCTGTCGTCTGCTTCTGTAGTAATCCAATGTGAGGTGTAGTACTCCATCGTAAATGCATGTGTTGTTTACAAACAGGAGCACGTGGTACAATATAAACTTTTGAGCTGGGTCCAATATAGAGTATAAAAACTGGATCCAATATAGAATATAGAAACTGGATCCAATAGAGTATAGAAACTGGATCCAATAGAGTATAGAAACTGGATCCAATATAGAGTATAGAAATTGGATCCAATATAGAGTATAGAAACTGGATCCAATAGAGTACAGAAACTGGATCCAATATAGAGTATAGAAACTGGATCCAATATAAAATATAGAAACTGGATCTAATATAGAGTATAGAAACTGGATCCAATAGAGTATAGAAACTGGATCCAATAGAGTATAGAAACTGGATCCAATATAGAGTATAGAAACTGGATCCAATATAGAGTATAGAAACTGTATCCAGTTGACTAAGGACAGAAGTCAATGAAGAGCTCTTGTGAACGCGGCATTGAACCTCCGGGTTCCATAGAGTTAGTTAGTTATAAACTTTTGATAATATGTAAAATGCATAATGCCTTTCGTCCAATAATAAGAGAAAAAAAGTTTAACAGCACATGAAATCTCAAACGCTTGCTAAATAATCTAACGCCCTCTTTAGAAATGAGAACGCCTACGTTGGGAACCACTGAGTAAGAAGACAATATTGCCACATCCTATCAAGGTGATAATATGGTTAATGAGATATAGCCCAAAATTATGATTAAATGTGGAATATCACAATCATAATATTTGACACCAAGATACTTCGGATGTGTATTGCTCCATCCATCTTACTTGTGTTATTCCTGTTGTAGAAGCCTCCAAAATTTGGATGTTTGTGGTACTGTGAAGTCTTTCTTAATTTGTACAGCACATGTGATATCAAGTTTTCCTTTAACATATAGGCGTATTGCTATTTGCAACAGAACTTTATGTCGAACTGAAAACACTGTTAATTCCGGAAATATCCGGAATATTTGTAACATACAAAATTTCAGTGTATTTTATCTATTAGTATAAAAGTTACACAAGTGTTTCAAGATAAATGGTCCACTCTGTAATTAACTATATACAGTTGGACCAATAACTCGAACCTCGATAACCTCGAATACCTTTATAACTCGATTTTTTTTTTCATATTTTCTTGAATTTTCCATAACACTCAATGTTAAAATAACCTCTATAAATCGATTTTTTTTTTTAATTTCAACCGAAATAAGTCGAATTTTAAGGGTTTCATCGTATCTGCGAACCTCTACAAGTAGAAATTTATCACTTTAATTCGAATTTCTCTTGATGTGATACCTATAACTCCAAGTTATAGCTCTATACTTTAACGTAATTATCATTGTTGCTAATGTGTACTGTAATTGTGTTTTACTTATGTCTAGGCATGAAACCCTCCAAAAAATGCATGTTTAGTATTTATATTTACTAGTCATTTTATTTAATTTAAGGAACTTCCAGAACTTCGAGTTATAGAGGTTGAACGGATAGAACTTCGAGTTATAGAGGTTGAACGGATAGAACTTCGAGTGATAGAGGTTGAACGGATAGAACTTCCGAGTTATAGAGGTTACACGGACAGAACTTCGAGTTATAGAGGTTGAACGGATAGAACTTCGAGTTATAGAGGTTACACGGACAGAACCTCGAGTTATAGAGGTTACACGGATAGAACTTCGAGTAATAGAGGTTGAACGGATAGAACTTCGAGTTATAGAGTTTAAACGGATAAAACTACGAGTTATAAAGGTTATACAGGGTGTGATCAAAAAGTACGGTGAATATAGTTGCACAGTGCCATCTATCGATGTATCCATTTCAACTAGTAACCCCGGTAGCCTAACCTTTTAGTACAGTCAGTGTCGAGTTGGAACGAGTTGTGACGTGTTAGTTGGCTTCCATAGGCAGAAGAGTGAGGACGTGTTAAGTGTGTCTGTCGCATACCAACATTAGTTTTTGTTCTAAGCTGCTAAATAGAGCCAAAGAAATTCACGAAATGCCAAAATCAGTGTATGGCGATGAAGCGATGGCATTGAAGTTTACTAATATGACAAGGAGTCGATTGAAAACGAGCAACGACCGAGAGGTCTTTCAAAGTCAAAAACAGACGAAAATTTGCACAAAGTGTCACAAATGATTTGTTCACATTATTCGAGAGCTTTCCGAAAAAGTAAACATCTTGTATACGTCCAATTTAACCACCGATTAACTGGGCAAATGGCTTCCTTCTTCACCACGAAAACGTGCCGTACCACATCTCTTGCTTTTGATCCGCGAATGTTTGGCCGAAAAAATATTCCTCTATGTCCACATTCACTGTGCTCTCAGCACCATGCGACTTTTGGCTCTTCCCACAAATTGAAACCCTGCTTAAAAGAAAAAGTTTTGACATATTCTTGATATTGAGAGGGCCACGACATAGCAGCTGAACGCCCTTCCAGAAATGCTTCCAATCAAGGATTCAACGTTGACATAACTACATTGCTAGCCAAGAACAGTACTTTGAAGGAGATTAAAATCAAATTATATGTAAGCTTATTACTTTGTTTCTAATAAATTATTCACCGTATTTCTTGTTTCTAATAAAATTATTCACCGTATTTCTTGTTTATAATAAAATTATTCATCGTATTTCTTGTTTCTAATAAAATTATTCACCATATTTCTTGTTTCTAATAAAATTATTCACCATATTTCTTGTTTCTAATAAATTATTCATTGTATTTCTTGTTTCTAATAAAATTATTCACCGTATTTCTTGTTTCTAATAAAATTATTCACCGTATTTCTTGTTTCTACTAACTTATTCACCGTAATTTTTCGATCACACTTTGCATAGACACTTTTCATGAGGAACGAGAAACCTCGGTATCTCGAATTTTTGTTGCGGCCACCTTAATAATTTAAACCTTGATTACTCGAAAAACTCGATTTTTTGTCTACTATTTCCTTCAGATTCGAGTTAACGAGGTATACTAATAAACTTTTAAGAAAACATACCCATGCCGACTGCTTGCCACCAACACTATTCTCTCGATCTTCTTCTTGACTTCCTTTTTCGACACTAAACAGAGACTTGCGAGCTCGGGACATTTAAGGCACAGGTTTCCTGAAAATATACGTTAGTAAATACATAAATTATAATCTACCAATGCAAATATGTAGAGTACCCAGTGATGCTATTCTAATTTTTTAACAACTTTTTTTTCCTTCTCTCTCTCGTAGATGGATAGATATAATTCTCTTATGGAAAGAAAAACATACAAGGTAGACCATATCACCTTAGGTTCGAATTAAGAACTGTTTCTATTATTTTTTTTAGCGCCACGTTCAAACAAAACCGACTTGAAGAAGGGGAAAACATATGGTAGAATACACAATAATGTATTTTTGTTAGTGAGATTTAGTGCATGTAGCTTCAAAGTTTTACCAAAACCAGCCTCTTGTTGTCTAAAAATTTCAAATGTTCTATCACCGATACAAATCTGGAACACTCAAAAGAATTTAACAATTAAGCCTTTTATGAATATGATTGAGAAACTTTACCGGCCGCATCAGGTAAATTTCTTGACGCCAATCTATTCAAATTTCTGTCTGCTCATTGCATTGGAACAATTCAAGGTTGATGGTTTTCACAACCTTGCAAGCGAGCGGGAATAATACAGAGATGATTTCACAAATTTGTTTGGGTTATTTATTTCGCTCTTGGTTAGTTATGCTTATGTATGCATGTTTGTGTTTGTATTTGGATATAACAAACGGTTTTGCAAACTCGAAGTATTTTAACAACCGGTTCTAGCGAACTGGCTGAATAACATTACTGAGAGTACCTTTAAAAAAAAAACGTAAAATCATCACACATTTTTCAGATTAGTCATCCAGGTCTAAAAAAGGTCTAATTAGACCACGGAATTGGACACGGACATCCGCAATTTCGAAGCAATCACGCTAATCGTTCATCTACATTCCGTCAGAAAATTTTACGGTAATACGAGGGTTGATTAGAAAGTAAAGTTACAAAGCTACAATGAAACGTGTATATATTATTTCATACAACCAATACAGCCATATATTAGTAGTACATACATACATTAGGCTATTTTTCGACATAGTCTCCATATTGGTTGAGGCACCTGTTGCATCTTCGGATGAGCCTGAAGACTTCCTCCTGATAAAAATCCTCTATTTGCGTGTTCAGACACGTTGTCACAAAGTGTTTCACCTCCTCGTCTGAAGCGAAGAGACGGCCTCCGAAGTGCTCCTTCAAGTGCGAGAACAGGTGAAAGTCGCATGGAGCAAGGTACGAGGTGTAGAAGGATGATCAATGATGTCTCAGTGAAACTGCTTCAACATCATGGTGGTCTTCTGGACTCCTCGTCGGTCATGTTTTCTCTACCAGCCGCAAACTTTCGACACCATTCTGAGACATGCTGACGAGACAGTACAGTCTCTCCGTAAACTTCTACCAGCTGCCGGTGAATTTCAGCCGCGGTTACATGTTTCGCCCAAAAATATCGAATAACAGAACGGATTTCTTCGCGAGACCAGTTTTCCAAACAAGTCGCCATTTCTGTTTACCTACAACTAGCGCCAAGGTGGCGGATGGGTGAAACTCTGCATAGTTGCCAATTCCATGTACTGCACTTACCGCACACATCTCATTCCTCTATAACAGACAAAACTTCAGAAATATCGGCTTGGTAACCTTAGTTTCTGACCCGCCCTCGTATTTATTGCCAACATCGAAGATAATAAATACGAGAGGCGCTTCTCAAAAAAAGAAGGAAGAAAGAAAGAAAAGAAGAGAAAAAGAACAAAATTAAGGCAAAGAGAAAAAAAATTCAAAAAATATTTTACTTTTACCCTGTACAACTATAATTTGCTTTCCAGAAGAAAACGTCAAAACTTTTTTTTTTTAATGGCATGGTCAATCAGAAACTGTCATGGCATAATCAAAAACGGGTTGCGATTGTTTTACTACAGTTGAAGTTTAGTCTTCCTCTTCAGCTCTAAGGCTATATGAGACATGGACATATAGTTTTAAGATATAATCGAAACCATAGTAATGCGTTCAATGCTCTCCCATCGGGAATCGAACGCGGGTCTAACTGCACTAAAGGTATGCGGAGCTTCCTCGTGGTTATGTAGACAGTGTACGCGCCTTTGGCATGGAAGATCCCGGTCCGATTCCAAGTGGGAGCTCATGTGATTCGGATCCCACGGTAAGCTGTAGGTCCAAGTCTCATATAGCCTTGCTTCTGAAAGGGACGCTAAATTCAAACCAAATCCAAAAAAAAAAAATGCGCATGGGCTATATGAGACATGGACATATAGTTTTAAGATATAATCGAAACCATAGTAATGCGTTCAATGCTCTCCCATCGGGAATCGAACGCGGGTCTAACTGCACTAAAGGTATGCGGAGCTTCCTCGTGGTTATGTAGACAGTGTACGCGCCTTTGGCATGGAAGATCCCGGTCCGATTCCAAGTGGGAGCTCATGTGATTCGGATCCCACGGTAAGCTGTAGGTCCAAGTCTCATATAGCCTTGCTTCTGAAAGGGACGCTAAATTCAAACCAAATCCAAAAAAAAAAAAAAAAAAAATGCGCATGGGTTATTAACTAGATCTCCGGGAACGGCCTTTATTGTCGCAGAATCGTGAAAGCATAGTTCAAATGTTCACTTTCAGAACTCGAACAGAAGTTCTCGAGTTAATTTCTAAAGCTTATGACTTATAGGTAAAGAAAAGAAATTATAAATGCAAGCAAATACAGGGATAACTGGGAAGAAGGAATTGGAAGAAACCACGGGAATACCTACAAATATGGTGAGCTCCCTTGTGGATATATGGTTAGTGTTCGCGCTTTCGACGCCAGAGATCCAAGTTCGATTCCCGGTGGAAGGTCTGTGGCTTGTAGGTTGTCTCATTTAACCTCAATGGTTAAAAGGTCATCAAACTCCAAACCAACTAATCAACACAAACATGGTCCCCCCCCCTCCTAGTTCACAGACCTATTAGCAGGGTTTGAAAAAACCCGGGCTTTTTTGAAAAAGCCCAACCCACCTGGGCCCATATGGGTTTTTTCGGGTTTAATTGGGTTTTTTCGGGTTTAATCGGGTTTTTTCGAAATATTTCAATGTCTTTGGGGTAAAAGTGTTAAAATGTGATTTATATTTTAAGATTGTCATTGTCACAACTTGCAACAATTTTCTACTCACTGCCGTTTTGAAAAAAGGGCCGCCATTTTAAATTTTACATTCGATCGCCGAGAAAACCTATACAGCAAATTTAGCATATCTTATGCTTCCACCGTCAAAATTTTAATTTAATGTAGTGTGTGTGGTAGAGGCAGACAAACGAATTGAGTTGATTTTGACTTGAACGTTCCTTTCAGCAGCGAGACTATATGAGACGGGACCTACTGATTAAAGTGGAATCTGAACCACATGAGCTCCCTCCGGGAAGAAAACGCAGGTCACTCACGCCGAAGACGCGTACAATAACCGCTTAGCCATGATGGACCTCGGCAGACAAATGAACAAATGTAGATCAAGTCATCCACAAGCCTGACTGACGTTCGCCAAATTTGAATACCAAAAGGGGTCTATTAATTTAAAACAAAGATACATGTTTTATGAAATAATAAATGTTTCAAAATGTCTTACATGAAATTAACATCTTCCAGCGTAAATAAACCTGCCATATTTTCTCCATGAGAATACGGGACACCTCAGATCCTCCCTTCCCCCGCTCAACTTTCGAACACAATGAATTGAACTATAGTCTGGTTATGAACAAAAGTGTAATAGGCCGCGGTGGCTCATTGGTAGAGCGTTCACCTCTGGTGCACGATTCCCTAGTTCGATCCCAGCTCACGCCAAGTGAGCTTTGTGGTGGACAGACCTTGTGCGTGGATTTTCTCGGGATTCTCACGTTTCCTCCCACTTTCTTCATTCCGTCATTTCATTCATTTCTCATCATCACCGTCACCTTGAGCATAGCTGACATAACCGTGAGAGTAAAACTAAAAGATTTAATTTTTTTCCCCCAAGAATAGGCGAAAGTTCACTAAGCAGCAGCTGCTTTTATCTCTTCGTACACTGCAATTAATTGTATAGACTAAAGACACCTAAAAACTTAAGATGTGCTATAAAAATGCTTTACAGGAAAACAATATGCAAATTATTTAAATCAGTAGTGGTACAATCTACCTTCAATTCTTTTCGTGCGTTTAGCAATATTTATTTACATGGCTGTACTTGCCAAAATTACATTCGTCAGTTTAATCTGATGAAAAGCAGATTTTTCTCCCTGTGTCGTATGTAATTGTCAGGACCAGATTTACATTTTTCTAGGACCTGGACCAAAGCACAATTCTGTGCCCCTAGCCTCTGAAAAAGATTATAATTCTTAACTTATCTAATGTGATGCTGGAGAACAGGTCAGCCATCTTCCCTGTGTTTGTAAATGTAGAAACACTCAAAGCCATTTTTTTATTTTTATTTTTTTTTTTTAATGTTCCGGAGAGTATCCGAGTTTCCATCAAGTTCAATAGAAAAAGTAGCATTGCAAATTTCACTCGCTATCAAGTCGAACAGGGTGGTGTAATAACTTCCTCGAAACTGCTACATGCAACAGCGTACTGTTCATTCACTAATTACAGGGTTCCCAGCCAATGTCAGAATTTTTTGTTTTTCACTTTTCGAATAAGCTGATATTGATAGCAGAAATGTAACGGAGTTAAAATACGGACATTTCCCTGTCCCGACTAAATTTACGGGGACGCGGGACACTCGGGGCCCAAAAACGGGACTGTTCCGTTTTTTACGGGACGTATGGCAGGCTTAAGCGTAAAATAAATAGTTTTATTGTTGAAGTATTCATTTCCGATCCTTCTGCGTTTAATTCGGGAATTTCTCGAACACTTCTTTCACGGCGTGTACATCAAAACTTCTACTAGTACGGAAATTTGAACTCAGCACTTGAAATAGTAAGCGTTACATAGTCTTCGGGACCCCGAGCATTAAGCTTCATAAATTTGACAAGAATTTTTATGCTATTGCTGGTGTTGATTCTACAGAATGCTTATTTGAAGAGTAGCAACAAATGACTGAACTAAACTGTTATTGTTCAACCAGATTTTAGTTGAAAAAACGTGTTTTACAGCAAAGGTAAGAAATAATACTAATAGTTTTACATATGTACTATTAGTACCGGCACCTATGACCTTAAACCCGTCAAACGTATGAGTGATAACGTCCCTCGGTGTCGCCGAGTCGATGAGCACACTATTCACGGAAAATATTTTCTAAAGTACAAAATTGCTTATTTTACTTCAAAAGGCTATAAGCATAATCCATACATTAAATTGTTCTATAACTATCTCAAGCTAAAGTAAGTTTTTTTTTAATTCATTTAGTGCATTCAGAGCTTTATAAAGGTCTTATGTTGAATGTTGTTGTATACCTTAACTTGAAGGCCTCTAATTCGCCCAAGCAAAGTCTAAAATCTGATAAAAATCATTTACAATGTGATCACCTTAGTTGTAGCAATAATATACTAACAAATAGGTCAAAAACCCAGGTGGGTTTTTCCAGGTGGGTCCAACCCGAAAAAACCCACCGGGTTTTTTCGGGCTGGGCCCACTTGGGCAAACCCTGCCTATTAGATTGAGCAGGGATATTCACAATAAACAAAACATTATAGTTTATCATCGAGATAAGGTGTACCTAAGGTTATAAAAAATAAATTCTAGTTTAAAGTCTCAGGATAGGCTAAAGGAGACGGATAACTAATAAAGTGAATGGAATAGAATATAAGGAATCAGAATCTAAGAGAAAATGGAGGAAATCAAATCTTTGAGTTTTAAGTCGACCACGGTTACGCCGGCTAGACTAAAGGAGACGGTAATGATGAGAAATGAATGAAATGGTGGAATGGAGAAAGTAGAAGAGAACGGGAGTACACCGAGAAAACGCACGCACACAGTTTTTGTCAATCACAAAGTCCACTTGGCACGAGCTGGGATCGAACCAGGGATCCACGCATCAGAGGTGAACGCTCTACCACTGAGTCACTGCGGCCCCAGAGAAAGTGGAGTATAGGAGAAAGCCCACCGATCTCCCTCATCAAAGGGGAACGCTCTATCACTGAGTCACCGTGCTGTCATACAGTAAGGTTATCAATCTGCGATTTTCACAACATTGGCCCCTTTAAACCATGTGACATGTCAGCATATTTCTGTGGGATAGTGGTGCTCAGCCTTGGAGAGGCGGGTGTTGCACACGATTATGCCCTTTAGCCTAAGGGAGACGGATGATTAAGGCAAGTGAATGATGGAAAAATTGGTGGAATGAGCATGTGAGAGGAAACGGGATTAGTATGAGAAAAGCCACGAAATTACTTGGTCGGGAATTGAACCAGGGACCCCAAGCACCAGAGGTAATCGCTATACCACTTAGCCACCCTGCCCCCTAAGTCCGAGTGCTGAAAACAAACCACATGGACAGATTAAAGCACTTTTATCTAAAATCGATCTCGTGATCTTACGACTTGAAGCCACGGATGTACGAGGGTACTTCGAAAAGTTTCGACCTGACATTGAAACATCACGCCTTTGGTAATAATCCGTTCGTGGTATACAGTGCCATCTATGGAAGAAATATTGTATCAGTTTCAACTCTCTAGCTGCGGTAGTTTCTTGGACGCAACCACTTGAATCAGTTGTTCTGCGTTGAACTCGCTTACTGCATGACGCAAAGGCTGTGGCCTCAAGGAGATTCAGCAGCACCCACCCTACAGCCCAGAGTTAGCACTACACCCTTGGCAACAATAGCCATGATGACTGAGCATTATCATACATTATGCAAGTACAACGCACAGTGATGATGCAGCTAGACAGTTGAAACTGATACATTGTTATTTTCACATAGATGATACGTGAAAATGTACGTCAAAATTTCAACTATCTTCCATGGTCTACACACATCCCAGACCTCAACCCAAGTGAGCAACTGTGCGAAGCCATGGTTAAGTATATCCGGATTCCACCTCCATCTCTACATTGAATGCCAAGTTATGTGCTCGAAAAGAACAGTGGGTCCGATTGGATTTTTTTAGGAAGGGATCAACTGAGTATTTAGTAAAATGACTGAAATCTTTCAGTTTAACGTCCCACGTCCTATGCCCTTTAGGCTAAGGGACACAGATGATGAAGGCAAGTGTATGATGATGGAAGAATTGGTGGACAGAGAATGTGGAAGGAAACGGGAGTACCCGGGAAAACCCACAGACACGATGTTGTACATCATAAATTTGGTCGGCGATCGAATCAAGGACCCCACGCGTCAGAGGTAAGCGTTCTACCACTTATAGCGAGAGAGAAAGAGAGCACAAGTATTATTATTGTTTTTAGTAACAAACATGATTATTACAGTATTTACTCGCGTAAAAGTAGCATTTTTTGTACCAATTTTTAATGCGAAAATCCAACTGCGACTATTACGCGAAGAAAGCTGCAATTCAACTATCGCTACAATCAAAACAATGTCGAATCTTGATACATACAGCATTGTGTCAACATAAAATATAAAATATAGCCTACATACGGTAAAATACATAAGTATGCCTGACCTTGGAGCGTCCTCAAGGCTCAAATTTCCTTTTAGAAACTCTCGGCATCACCTAAATATCGTTGTACGATGAGGACAATCCTCTCCAAGCAGAGGAGTCATTTCCTCTAAACACTGGTGAACGCTTAAATCACGTGCAAAATTATAGCACAAAATTGCCCGGTATTCAGTTTTTTACCACGACAACATCTCCACCTCATTTCACTAACACAGCTGAAAATCAACTGACACTGAGACAATGACTAGAGCTTCTACAGTCCAGATTTGGCCATGTGAACATTTGGACAGGGTCCTATGTTCATTAATAATTATGTGAGTAACGAAAAATATGTTTTTGACTTGCGCCGGGTTCGAACATAGGACACTTGGATCGTAAACCACGATATTACCTGTGTAGTCACGGTGCCAATGTTGGCAAGGGCGATTTTTGTTATATATAATATGGTTCGCAAACTTTTAAGACGCGTATTCTAGGACGTTTGTGGCTAGTGCGTTCTAGACCTTCCCAAATGAACAGTATATGTTTGCGTGTAACACTTCACAAACAGATAACACAGGCACTGGCAACATTTTTAACTTACTGCAAAATTTGTTCCAGTGAATTGTAGGTGATTTTCATGCGAAACCACCTGAACTGTTTACTGTGTATATTTTATATGCGTATTTCGCGGCTATGTTGGATACACGATGTAGAAATTGTGATCCATTTGTATTATTTTCCTCACCTGCTAGTGGTAATGGACCTTTACACCAAATTTCGTTTTTGTAGTACGAACTGTTTGGTTCAGGATTTTGTTCAGTGATATTGGTTTTCAGATGGCGATGTTTTGAACCGTTTAATGCTTTTCGTACACGTCTAGTAATACTGTACTTCCATAGTACAATTCGTTTTCCAGACACGAGTCGTTGACACATTGACATTTTGATCGGCCATACTGGGTTCAATACGCCAAAGTCCGCGAAATTTCAAACCAATACACATGTGTAGTGTTCATACATATATCAATCTGCCCATGGGAAGTGGATGAGAGGTTGCTTGCAAAAGTCGATTGGCATGACCTTCGGGCGGCCATATTGGATTTATCCTTTGCTATCGGCCCGGCATATTTCACTAGTACTCCTTCGTGGCCCTCTTCTATCTAAATATCTGGCTCTGTGGTAGAGCGTTCACCTCTGGTGCTTGGGGTCCCGGGTTCGATCCCAGCCCCCGCCAAGTGAACTTTGTGGTGGACAAACACCGTGCTCGTGGGTTTTGTCGGGGTTCTCCCGTTTCCTCCCGCTTTCTTCATTCCACCATTTCACTCATCTCGCATCATCACCGTCTCCTTTAGCCTAACCGGCCTAACCGTGGGATGTAAAACTTAAAAATTTCATTTCTTTTTTTCTATCTAAATATATGCGCAATTTCCGGATCCCCGATTCTTGAGAGAGAACCTTTACTTGTCAGTTTGGAGGGAACTTGAAAGGCTTTTTCGGCTGTCACTACATCTTTGTCAGGCAAGGTGTAAAATGAGCGTGTTGGGGTCACAGGATTCACTTTACGCAGTACATAACTCCACGAATCCAAAGAACATCTTGCTTCTCAGGATATGCAGAAGGTGGAGGTTAGTCAGCTGAATGAAGAAATATCACTTTCAATTCCTCTTTCCTCCAAACATACGCTAGCCACAATCTATTGTTTCTCAATAGACTGCAGTTATGTATTCACTTGCGACTGCCATTACCAGCTTGACACCGAATTTGGTGAATGTTTGTTTGGATGTACTTTGGTAATACGAAAATACCTTGACAAAAAGTTTGAAAGTATCTGAAGCTTCAAGAATGAACACGTGAAATTTCTGTGTTCCAGCAATTGTTTGTGCTTTGTTGAAGCCATGAAGTAGGAATATTGCTGACTCAGCGAACTCTTCTTGATCGACAAATGTGAAAATCATTCCGGTAAAGTTGGCGCTGCAAAGTCGAAAGGTTGCTGGAGTGAAGAATTATATTATCCTAAGTATGCTGCAGACTTACTCAGCCTGTCAACCTCTTAACTATGCCACGAACCCCATTACAAGGTCCCATTTCGATGAGTTGTTGCACCAAAATGCCATTCACCCTGTGTTTTCGATCTTGCACTAAACACTAATCCATCAGAATAGTAACATATCTTTCCCGGTCTAAAAGAGTTTTTGAAGACCACAATAAGTATCTGCTGGAAGCAGAACACAGCCGCAGTATTGTGTCTCGAACACAAAACTCCAAAATTACAACATAACTGACAATCTCAGTTTTTGATTTTCCTTTAAAGTACACCACAAACAGTGACGATGCCAGCTTTAATTTCATGAAAGGAAGGGGGGACAGACAAAGTCACTAGGGCTTTTATCCTCTGGCGTCATCACTGACCATAAACAAATGAACAATGATTTGCTCATTAATCCAGTGATAGGTTTGTGCCTCATCCTGCGCAACAAAATAATTATTTTTATCCGTTTTACAAGATCCTAAACTAAAGCGGACTTCAACTCCAATTCTGGAAGTGGAAACTCTTCGCAACATATGATCCTATGCTGATCCCAAAATAAAACTTCAAAAATACATTTGTAACAGTCCTTTATATATATATATATATATATATATATATATACAAGCTTTGCTTTTAGTAGACTTAAATCTTATTTAAGCTACTAGCTGAGCAAAACAATACGTTTACAGTAAAAATTATTAACGCGTTAGCAGTTTCGTCAACTATCTATTTGGCTTCATCACACATCATCTTTATAATAAACGTATTGTATTGTCGAGAGAGTAGTTTAAATCAGATATAAATTTTGGAAATTTTTCAAAATATAGCTTTTTGGCAAAGTCAAATTCAAAATTTTGAATTGTTCGAAATAAAAAAAAAGTTCTGTATTGTTATATACCATCTGAAAGCTCTTTAATAAACTTTAAAATGTCATCTTAAACAATGTTCTAAGTCGTATAAGTCAGCTTGAAATGCCAATCAAACGAGTGTCACTCACGCAATTTCTGGTAAATATTAAGAAATTTGGGGGCCTATAATTTCGAAACCATCAAATATTAACCTGAAATAGCCTATCGGGGTTCGTCATTTCGCAGTGTTACAGTAATAAGAACTGTATCAGACTTCATCACAATGTGAGAAGGTAAAGCAGAATTTGTTTGAAAAGTATGTTGATTTAACATGGAATGGCTCGGCTATCTTAATTAGAAAATTCAGTAATAACACGTTAAAAAAAAAAAAAAAAAAATACTGCAATTCACATACGCTAAGCATACGAATAGAAGTACTTGCTAGATTAACTGAATGGGCAATAGTTCTGAAGATTATTATCCAACGGGATGTCACATTTTGTTCAAATTTCCTCAGAAAGAACGACTATTTCGACAATGTTGCTTGCAATTTAGTGCTGTCTACAATAAGCTGTCCCCTTATACACAAAAGACACACGGCTAGGTTAATTCATAGGTAGGACTCGTCTTTTCAATTTACTCTCTATGTAATACACCAGATGAAAATATCCGGAACATAAATAAATTCGCTTCTTGCAGATAGAGAATAACCAACCCACCGTGTTATGGCTAGAAACGTCGCGCTATCTTGCAAAAATCACCTTCTAAGCCCTGAAATATTGTACTTTATTAGTGTATTTACACCTTTCCCCGCCTTCCAATGCACACATTGACAAAAAGGTAGCATACAAATTACAGGAGTAAATACAGTGAATATCTCGATAAACACATACAGTAATATATATTTATTATAACATAATATATTTTATGTTATAATAAATATATATAATATAAAATTAGGTTTTGCTCTTAAATGCAAGAAAATTCCCCGAGCCAGAGACAGTGCTATTTGCAGTCAATACCACTTACTGCAATTCTGGTTACCCGACAGAATATGTATTTACTTCTTAAAGCTTGAGATTTATGTACTACTCGCCTTGCATTACACACAGCTTTGTGTTACTGGTTATATGTTTCTTTGTATATTTGTTGAGTTAGCACTAATATTTCTTAGATACTCACATTTCAATTTAAGTTTACATTTACAACAGCAGTTGGTTTTACTCCGTAGGAAAGTTTTACAAGTCGATTTCGATAGGCGCATTGTAACCTATTGATTTTCAAGTTAGTGATAAGGGTATAGTCAACCGGTTATATTCAAGTACTGCGTGAGAGCAATTTGCAATATTTTTTTTCTTTTTACTGTAATGGTCTAGTGATATTTTTTTTCTATCTTTTGTTTGAGTTTTTCCCAAGCACTCTTAGTGATATTGACGATTCGCTAATTTACACGTTCCTTCTTTTTCTTCGTGATTTAGTTGTGGAATATCAGTGATAAATAGAGGCAAGTTTATTCAGGCTCGGAAGTGTTCTTAGTTACAGTTTTTTTTTTTTTTTTTTCACTGTTACTTTAATTCTTAGGTTCAGGTGGGATTTAATAACGCACAGAATTGTCAAGATAAGAGCAAGTTATACAATGTTTCAAAGGCTGAAACTACTCCCACTTCTAATTTCTACGTAAGAATACCCACTGGCGATACTAATATAAACGTTACCATACCTTTCTTCTGGTATTTCAGTGGGATGGCATTCAGTATCTATCCCAAATCCATAGTTCGTGTATACCCACCGTCACTGACGCGCCTGCTCTCTACGGGGACACATCCTGGCTGCCGCTCGTCCCCCTCCCCTGCTGCGCTCCTGCCCTACCTAGGTCACATACAATTAGCGATGATTAGCGCTCACCTAGCACAAGTTGGATCACGTACAATGCACTGTATTTTTTATGCCATATGCCCACACTGTATTTTTACTCATCACAGTTACAAATAACGAATCGTAATTACTACCGAGTGAGCCGAGCCACTACCACGCGATTCGGGGGGAAACTAAACAATACCTTTTCAATGTAATAAGTAAACTACTCATTTTAGAGTTGGATATTTGTTGTGACTAGCTTTCTATAGATCAACTTCAGCATATAATGTCCATATTGACAACCGTACCCTACCCTACTGTATCTAATCTACTATTTTCTTTTCTCTACTCTATTATAATTATTAAACCTTCCAACGCAACGACACCATATACGGAAGTAGTTCCCTCAGAGACACTGTTATGAACATGTATTCTTGAGGTGCAATTCTGAGCCTGTATATGTTCATTGGGACCAACAAAACATAATGGGAAGGTTCCAGAACGCAAGTGCCCCATATATGTTAGTAGCCATGTTGGTACCTTTCTGTCCACAGCTCAATACTTATTTCACAAAGTATTGCCGAGCGAGCAATAGCGAATGAAGGCGAGTTAGAAGCCCCGCAGGGCACGTTTTTATCCCTCTTTATTACAATTCAATGGAGAGGGGGACCAGTGTTCTAGAATCCTGCCAAGCATAATCGTGGAAGTAAAAACAAAGGAAAAATCATGTTCATTAATAAATACCAGCAATTATTGTGAACCAATTTTGGAAACCTATAGTAATTACATAAAACTGAATCGCCTAAGAAGAGCGGTTGCAGATACATGCTTCCACATTTTCAAAGCATACGATATAAACTTTCAAAAATGCATACTACAATAAAATATTATTTACTACATACGTGAACTGAATAGCAAAATAAATACAATCAACCAAACGAAGGCAAGTTGCAAGTAAATGTTCAACATGAAAAAACTAAGATTTGTCAACTGATCTACTTACTTATTAAGAACGCTAGCTAGTCAAATTGTTCTAGGCAGTTATGGAAATATTTTGGCACGGTTATGCTTCAGTTTTGTTGTATATTTTCACAGAACACAAGTAAAAATTACACTTCAATCACAGACAAAGCACATTGCCGCCGCGCTGATCGTAAACATAAACAAACATTTGAAACAAATGACAGGCTAGATGCGCAGCAGTAAGAAGAAATGAACATCGCAAAGCGCTTTGAGCGACATTGGATACAACAAGGAGAAAAAAATTAAATATATTTATTGAGCACATCTCTTTCTTCTTTTTACCTACCACAATAATAGTACTCAGACGAAGTAATAATTTACAACATAACTACACTGATTGATCATACTAAGCTGTGACATATGCTGTAAAAGGAGAACCATCGCACCCAAGTTATGAACTTCGATAGGCGAGGAAAAAAGTACCGTATGCAGATAGTGAAAATAATTAATCTAATACGAGATTTCAATGGACGTACACGCTTCAGAATCTCTATATGCCAAGAAAGTTGTTTTCGAATATTTGTCCGTAAGCAGGGTGCTCCCCCAGTCCAACTCCCCCCCCCCAAAAAAACTTCCAATCTCAACATACTGCAGAGGCGGTAATTAGGGTAGGCAAGAGGAAGCAGTTGCCCCCCCACACACACTTTTTGAAGTGACTCCTTAATGTATATAGTTTCATTTGGAAATGTTCATTGTTTCTATGCCTTGCTGGCTCACAGAAAAAAAATGTGTCATATATTTGCCGTTGCGTGAGTGCATATTGGTTATTTGTCTTCCCGTGAAGTCAAAAAAGGCTACAGGAATTGCGTTTTAATTGCAATTCAAAACAATTAATATTTCTTTAAATGTTGTAGCATATGCTTATAGTATTTACTGTCTTTCATTTTCTAAGAATAATAACATGCATTTAATGATATGTGTGGAATTAAAAATATAAGTTGTTCATTAATCGCCAGCTTTAACATAACTTCTACAAAACAAGACTCATTATTCATTGCTATGATCAACATTATTTCTATTTATTTATTTTGCAAATTTATTATTTAAAAATCTGATCACACAATTTTCCAGACAGAGTTTTAATATGTTCATGAGCAAGAAATCAAATCTCTTCTTAAACTTTCGTTGTTTAAGAGTACAAAGGATTAGTACCTACTTGCGTTGCTCTTGTCAATTTAATTAATAAAATATGAAACACGATATACGGTATTTTAACTGAAAAAGATGGTATCCTATTAGTTATACAACCTTTCGTCAAACAAAGCGTTAGAAACAACCAGGAAAAGTAACGTTGATGTACAAATATTCAGATCATGTCTTGCCCCCTCACTTTTAACTTCAAATTGCTGCTACTGGCATACAGAGTGGGTCATGGTGGGTGGTGAATGTGTGCATGGGCACCCGAAAGGGGGCAAGGGGCTCCACATCCTCCTGGCTCACAAAAATGTATACGTAATATAGCAAATCACGTATTCTAAATACCAGAAATACCACATATAATATAGCAACCATGGAGATGAGTCCCTAGAAAATTTTCTTCGGGCGCCCCTGTCAGTAGCTCATGGGTCACGTTTTCATGCACACACACCATCTTTGGTCCTTTGGTTTTGTCAATATACTCCTCTTTCCTCCCACTTTCTCATTCCACTAATTATTTCACCATCATCAACTTGCATTAATCATTGTCTCCCTTAGCGTATAGGGTATAATCATACGACGTTAAACTTATTGGACCTTATGCAGAGTCTTTCTGACTCGTGATTAGTACCATACTAAAGAGATCGACTAACATTTGTTTCCTGCAGTAGTCAGACCTTTAGTATGATGCTAATCGCACTTTAAAACGACTTTGTATAAGGCGAATTATTATTATTATTATTATTATTATTATTATTATTATTATTATTATTATTATTATTATTATTATTATTATTATTATTATTATTATGCATACATTCATTCAGTAAAATCATTGTGGTTTTAAGATTGAAGTCGCAGCACTTTGGCTAAGTCGTCTGTTGCACTATTATTAAATTATTGTAATTTTATAATTACAATCGCAGTACTTCGGCTAAGTCGATTGCTACATTTTGTCCCAAAGTTAAGAAATTGTATTAAATTATATTGTATTAAATATTCATAAGGCACGGCACAACTACAATGATTCGGGCATGTGGTCGAATTCGCCTATACTAATGATAAGATTGCTACAAATTAAATAGATTTTAAAGCCAATAAATACGTTGATAACAAGTATGTCCATACTACAAAATTAAAATACAAAAGAAAATGAAGCTAAAATATTACTTGTAAGAAATAAAATAATTGTACGAAATGAAAGTTCGATAAAGGGCATTCAATCAAGCTGCCATTTTGTCTTGAATCCCTTATTAGGCGGCTATACACTACGAGATCAATCCTAGGAAATATCTTAGGATTTATCTTCGGAAAAATTTTATGACATATCTTGTAGGAAATCCTACCCTTTTTGTGCCATACACGTGAAGAGTTTTCCTGTCTGACCGAATGACGTTTATCAACATTGTGAAATAGTTCTATTTAATAAAAGTACAAAGTTGAAGAATTATTATACTAACCACACTGCACCCCACTGATATTTATATCAGGAGCTATATTGTTAAATTGGATACCTCTAAATTGGGAAAAAAAGAAAAAAAAACATAAAAGTAAGAAGGGTGCTGGTATACTTTTTGCACACCACATTTTAGAAGATTTACAAGTAAAATTTAAAACTTTGGATGAAAAGACATATTTATAAGGAACAATTTTCTGCAAGCAACATAATTAAACATAAAACACCTGTATTTTATGTTTACAACTGTAGGGTTACTAGTGTAAAATCATTATAAATGTTTTAACGACGGATAAAATAGGTGAGAGACAATGTTTAGCAGAAAGAGTCCAGCTAATTTTTCTTAGTTTCTACTCACATTAGTTTAGGTTGGTTCAGGTTAGTTACGGGCATGTTACGTTAGATTATAGTAGTATATGGGTCCAGCACAATGTTCAAAAAGTGATAGAATTTCGCTTACTTCTATTAATATTAGAGTAGTTTAAGTTAGTTTATTTCATTAGGGTAGATTTGGTTAGGTTGTGTTAGGTCTAAGTATTTGCATCTTCCATTTCTCCTGTAAATTTTATATGTTTTGCCTACTTCTGCACCCCTTCTGCGAGTGGGTGCATATGGAAGATGACCGGTGATACTGTTTTCCACCACCGGTGTATTTCTGTATAGTTTACAGAAGCTATAATTTATGTTTGCAAGTGGAGCGCTACTACCACGATACCATGATAAGTGCTATTCAAACTCGTATCATTGCCTAAACCCACTCGTTTTCACTACATTCAATGACGCGCCTGCTTTCTTCGCTCGCATCTCCTGGCTGACGCTAGGGCCCCCGCTTCGCCCTGCCCTGACTCGGTTAGATAGCATTCGTACTTTCCAGATGCCAACTTGGTTTGCGTTTTTTTTGCACTATAGTTTTTATACTATATATCCGGACCCCGTATTTGTACGCAAATCGTAAAAGAATTTTAGTTTATCAACAATTGCTTTTGATCGCCCCCTTGAGAGATTTTATCTATGCTATGTGAGATATTTTCATTTCGGTCAACGCAAATCATTTAGGAAACAGTGACAAATTATAATTTTTCAACAATTATATCGAGTCGTACACCTAAAGTAAACCTGCACGATCAGAAGTTCTGTTTTCACTTGTTCTGTTTTCACTTTAACCTGATGTCACTTAAATCGAAATCTTACGAATTTTCTTTCGTGCTTTAAACAAGAAAAATCTCAAAGGATTGTTCAGAATACAGGAAATGACATCCGATCTGATGCCATACACGTTGAGATTTTGAATCTAGGACAAATCGTAAGAGATTTCCTAGGATCTATCTTATAGTGTATAGCCGGCCTTACTAGACACTTTCCCCCCCAAACCTTCGACTGGTCTTGCAAGCTAGCGACATCACGTGACGTCAAGTAGGACGCAGCGCGGCTACCAACAACTAATAGCCAGTAGCGGGTTTAGAAGGTAATAACTGGGGGGAGAGGCAGCCAAAACCTAAACTATGATAAGTATTGTACAAATAATAGCTTAAATTACTTTTGTCACCTCGAAAACTGAGGGGGGGGGGAAGCTAGGTCAGTGGTTCTCAACCTTTTTTGACTGACGACACACTACTGAACGCCCAGGGCACACTTGTTTGATATTTTTATTATTAATAGTAATATAAATTATAATAAAGTAACCATATAAGTTTTTTATAATGTAATGGTTCTATATATCACTGAGGATTATTGCTGCTGGAGGCGTTGACTGGTAAAGGCTGTCTCAAAGTTGATTTTAATTAATTATTATTAAATTCTTCATGATTTTTAAATTCTAAAAGTTCGCGACACGCCCTAGGGGACTGCGTGACACACCAATACGTCACGACACAATGGTTAAGAACCGCTGGGCTAGGCCACCCAGCCCTGGGCTAAATCCTCCAATGCTAAGCAGCCTGACTGTGAACTTTTAGGAGACTGGTATACTGTAAGGAATGTACACTCATGTCCAAAATTATTGTCGCATGTCTATAAATATGTTGTTGTAGGAATATAATTTGCTAACGAATTCGCCCGGTATTTCTTATAATGTTAGTATGTGTATAATCGGCAAAGACATGCATGTGAAAAATTTCATGTCAAAAGAGCAGTAAATAAGAACAATAAAGCGAAAATAAAACTTTCTTGTCCATTTAGTAACATTTTGTTTTACTCATTCTAATTTTCGTATTTATAATTCTTTTCCTATGAAATTTATCACAAACATACATTTCCGGATTATATACATAGTACTGTATCAGTATTAAAAGTAAGCTGCAAAATCATTATCAAATTATATTCTTACAAGAAGACAGTTATACATATGCGACAATCATTTTGGACGTGAGTGTACGTAATTATCAACATTTTCGCCTAGATGTTATGAAACCCGCATATCTTACATGTTTGGGGGGTTTGCATATTTGTGGTACTGTCAAGAGTTATGCCCCTTGCTTTTATAATAAGAATAATTCTTATGAATTTCTGTCTCTAAAATTAGAATAGCATCACAAATAATTGCTTCGTAAAAGCTGGTATAGATAGTTATCTATTTGGAGTGGCAAGTACGTGCCATACGCAATATGTAACTATTTTCTGCTTTGGTTATTTACCAAGAGTGAGAGAGACAACATAGTGACACATGGTAGGCGCCACACCGACGAAGCACCCAAAGCATCAAGCAGCAACGAAACAGGAGAGAGAGCACATACACACACACGAGATGACAACAGCTGGTCCAAAGCTCAGCATCTCTCTTTCTCTTTAAACTGTCTGGCAGCTTCGTATGTTTCTCAGTCTTATTCTCGGAAAAAAAAATCTGCTCTTCTTCCCTCTTCCTATCTACTCAAACAAAAGAAAGAAGGAAAACAACGTCGC
This sequence comes from Thermobia domestica, assembly GCF_964235325.1. Classification (NCBI taxonomy): domain Eukaryota; kingdom Metazoa; phylum Arthropoda; class Insecta; order Zygentoma; family Lepismatidae; genus Thermobia; species Thermobia domestica. The sequence continues at coordinate 12,572,937 of NC_137471.1, forward strand.
GGTGAGTATGTACGACGAAGCACCTGTCGGGCAATTAATGGGTGAACAAGTGCAAACCAGGTAAACAAGCAAAAAAAAAAAAAATCTTGTAGATAACATGGCCTTGCGAATGATGTGTCATTTGATCTATTATACATGGAAAAACAACAGAAGCACATCTGGTGTACATACATTTTACCTTGATTGCGTATTTCACCGTATGTAACACCGTAAATACCTCATAAATGTTTTTTTTTTTTTTTCTGGAGAGTAGCTTAAATTTACTATGTAAGTAAGGTACTTCCTGCCACTGTGAAATTGATCTCCTTTTTTTTTTTACGCAAATTTCAAGTCTCGTTGGTTTTGCTTATATTTTGTTTGTACTTAACCAGAACTTAATTAACATCGTCTATTAGAAAGCCAAAAGATTTAATTACTCCCAGTAATGTAAAAACAGTTCTAGTACATTTTTCAGTTCTTGAACAGTTGTTACATTTGTTTATTTCTATTTTAGTTGTTGACCATAAACTAGGAAAGCAAACAGTTTTTGTGTCTCTCCATCACCTACTGCTCATGAACTTGAAAATGTCAAGAGAACTTTACTTATATATATATATATATATATATATATATATATATATATATATATATATATATATATATATATATATATATATATATATATATATATATATATCCTTTATATATATATATATATATATATATAGAGAGAGAGAGAGAGAGAGAGAGAGAGAGAGATCCTAGCAGAATACAAGTTGTTTCATTTTGGACACAAAGGGGTAAATTTGGACTTAAACTGCATCTGAAGTGTCAGTGTTCATCTCGAAAACTAAGGATTCGATACTAATATCGGTCATTTTCGATCATTTGTATATATCTACTCCCTCTCCAAGTTGCGGGGCTGAATTTGGATTTGACCGGCATCAGAAGTGTCATTGTTCATCTCAGCGACCACGAAAACTATGGATTCGACACTAATATCGGTCATTTTTAATCATTTGTGTATATATCTCTCCTCCCGCTCCTCTAAGTTGCACCGTCAAAGTGAAATGATAATTAGGAATGCGCACGACACAAGATTTGTGGCTGTCTCGTCTTGAAAATGTGCTGTAAAAGTGATGTCTCGACACGAAAAATGTATATTTCTCTATTAGAAGAGCCGTGTCTCGACTTGAATTTTGTCAGAAAAATCCTGTCTCGACTCGTCTCGTGCGCATCCCTAATTGATAATAACCATCCCTGGCTCGAATCTCATCTATGTTGAAAATTTGATGAGATCTGTCGGTTGGTTCAAGAGGAATGGAGTCATAAACATAGTCACTTTCATTTTTATATAAATAAATAGATATCAGCGTTTTTTTTTTTTGTTTGTTTTTTTTTGTTTTTTTTTTTTTTAAGGATTTGGTTTTTGCGTAGCAAACTGCAAACTAAATTTAAATTTGCATCACAATTTATAAGTTTTGCATCACATTTTAGCAGCGAAGATAATAATTATTATTATCTGCTTATTTTATTCTTTTACATGAAGTAATAAACATTTTCTTGTGTATTACAAACCAGTATGATAATATGAAACAAAGTAAGTTTTTAAAAAGTAAAAAAATGAAATCTTTGAGTTTTACGTCCCACGTTTATGCCGGTTAGGCTAAAGGAGACGGTGATGATGAGTAATGAATGAAATGGTGGAATGAAGAAAGTGGGAGGAAACGGGAGAACCCCGAGAAAACCCACGCACACGGTGTTTGTCCACCACAAAGTTCACTTGGCGGGGGCGGGGATCGAACCCGAGACCCCAAGCACCAGAGGTGAACGCTCTACCACTGAGCCACCGCGGCCCCTTTTTTAAAAAGTAATAGTAATTATGGTAATAAATAAGTCCTAAGTTTTACATTCTACTGATTATTTTATCTTTTAGCTGATTTTTTGAATATATCACATTTTATAATAAGTATTTTGTTTTTAATAAGTTTTGAGTCCATAATGATTTTAAGAAACGGGGAACCATAATTACGCAATCCAAGAAGTACCGGTATATCTTAATTTTTACATTAACAACAAAATGGCTTAATTTCCTACTTTTTTTTTATTTCTTAATTTTAGCCATCTGCTTTTCGCACCCAGTTTGCTTTTCCCATCTTTTTTAAAATTTTCTTCTGGGGCATTAGCAAGCACTTAATTTTCTTTCGTCATTTCAATGTTAAACAGAGGAACGTAGCAAAATGAATATGTATTTCTGGGCCAACGCTATGAAACAAATATGAAAAAGTAGGAGAGCAGAAAAAAGTATTATCCATAGGGTAAAAAAGTATTATTTAAAAAGGTCCCATGTTTTAGCTAGTAACTAGTTTCCGAAAAGTAATCTCGTCCATTGAACCCATTTTCTTTAACATAGAATAAAGTATCGAAGATGATATGATATGTCATCAATTCTACGACCAGTTTCCAGTAATTTGATTTGCTGTCCGTATAGTAGATTGTGTCCTTGAGACTCAGCAGACACCTAAAGGGAAATATTGGGTTTGCGAGGGGATTATCTTCTAGCTTCAACTTTATGTAAGATGTAAGATCGAAAGAGATCTGTTCTCTCATAAACGAAAAACAATGGTATAAAAAAATAGCCCACTTGATAGTAGGTTATGACCATAGATCCATCGCATTTTGCAATACAATTTTTCGTTTGCATTGCATTTCTAAGATTTTGTCTCGTAAACAGTGATGCGATACCGCTTAAATAAAAACGCTTTTTTTTCTTTATATATACTACACCTCTATATCAAAAACTAGAAAATGTATGCCATATGTTAGAATTATTCTTATTTATTTATTTATTTATTTATTTGTGAACAACAACATAACAGGCAAAGTCCAATTATAGAGTTGGTGCATTACAAAATAAACTTACAATAATTTTCTTGAAATATTATACTTCATATTACAGATATCAATTTATTTGTGTTCGATACATAATTTGTTATAAGAAGAGCATATTCTCCAGATCGGTGACTTCAATAATACGTTGGTCCTTGCCTTTTTACAATGGAACAGGGCAGAGTTTTCAACACCAATTTTAAGTGTTGGGACAATAAAATTTAGTGTCGATATCAGATCTGTACAATTAAACTCATTTTGTACTATTTTACGAAGAAAGATCAGATCTACCACATTTCACCTTTGTTCTAGTGTAGGGATACAGAAGTTGTCTATTAATGTAAGATAGTTTTCGTAAAATGGTTAGATTCCAGTACTCTTGTATACTAAGTATTTGATAAATTTCGATTGGACTTTTTCCAGTTGATGTCGGTATTGTTGTATGGATGGGTTCCAGATCATAGCAGCATATTCCAGTTTCGATCGGACATATGAGTAATACAGTTTTGTTAGTATGGTAATATTGTTTAAACTCCTTTCCCGTTCTAATTATATATCCTAACATTTTAAGAGATTCGTTAACTATGTCATTATATGATTATTAAATGTTAGTTTCGTATCAAACATAATCCCGAGATCTTTGACTGAATTTAATCTGTTTAATACGATCTGAATAAATGAATAATTAAACTCTATTTGATTTTTGTTTCTATTAAACGACAGAATACCACATTTATTTATGTTTACACTAAGTTTATTAAGAGAACACCAGTTTGCAATATTTTCTAAGTCATGTTGTAAGTTGAGACAGTCATGGATGGTCTCTATCCTGGTATATATTTTGAGATCATCCGCAAAGAGCAGTTTGTCACTTAATGATAATATATGATCACTTGATCAGGGAGATCGTTAATGAATGAAAGAAACAGTAACGGACCTAGGTTGGAGCCCTGTGGAATTCCAGAGTACGCAGTATAGTCAGTTGATTTAAACTCTTTGTAGATAGTGTTTTGTTTACGATTGCTTAAATATGATGAGAAGAACTTGATCAAGAGAGGAGAGAAATTATAGTTGTTTAGCTTATCTAATAATACTTTGTAATTGACTCTGTCAAACGCCTTTTCAAAATCTATATATATTGCATACACCTCTTATATCTCCTCTTCGTCTTTACGTCATAGATTTGAAGAATATTACGTTTCGTATTGTCCACCACAAACCCACTTGGACTAAAATCGAACCATGGGCCCTCGTACAAACGAGAGCTCTACCACTGAGCCACAGTGACCCGAAACGATGGATTCAATAAGCCACGTATACATACGAAAATTATGGAGAAAAGCGCAAAAAATAATTGGGAAACGCCATCTGGCAGACTTTTTTCCACCAAGAAGTTTGAGCTCTTACGATTTTACTCATAATTTTCATAATGAACAGTGTTCTTTTAAAAAAAATATATGATAAAATAAGATTGTAAAGCAGAATTTTCTCTGTACATATAACATTCATACATAAGACATCTGTGGTACATTGAGAATTGGCATGTGGATGTTCCCTAAAGAATCGCCATATGGTCCTGTGAGATGCGAGATTGGTCATGCTAGGAATAATCTTGCAGAGGAAGGGGGTCTAAAGAGCAAAGAAGGAGTAAGGAAGGGGAAATGTTTCATCAATAATAACTTCTTTACGCCCCTCTCCATTATATATATATGTTTTTACGAAACTTGCACGGATATCTTGTCAAATATTTGACCTGTGTGTGAAACCCCTGTTGATGTCATATCGAGTTAAGTACATTGCCATGCTTCCGGACAGATGATGCCTATATTGGAATGGAGCTCAGCTTATGGATAGGGGACTCAATAAGTAATGTACACCTATCAAAATTACGGGCAAAAACGCGAAAAATAAACAGGAAAACTTAAAGATTTAGGAAGCAGAAATAAGAGGGAGAAAATGGCTAAATTTTCAAAGAAAAACCCAACGAATCAACAACCCTCTTCAAAAACCGCGGAGAATTCTGGGTAATGGACGAAGCATCAAGCTTTTATCAGAGGGGCGGGGTGACGCATTTGGCCGGACTAATTGAACATTTCTTATTCAAAAGCTGTGCATCTGTCGCCGAATAACAACTTACAGTATATCGACAGCCACAACAGACAGGAACACCATCTGACCACTTATTCAGGGTTTTACATGTTAAAGAAGGCGACGATATCAAACAGACGCATATGGAGTTAAGGAAGTATTATTTTTATTGTTATTTTGTTATGTTTCGATTGCGTGTTTCGCAAATAAATGTAAGTAAGATAAATATAAAACTTTCACCACATATTAACTAACTAACTAACTTCATGGCCTATGGAACACGAAGATTCAATGCTATTCACAAAAGCTTTCCATTGACTTCTGTTCTTAGCCAAATGAACCCAACTTCTACTTTGTACTCCTATATCTGCGAGGTTCATCTTAATACTGTTCTCCCATCTGAGCTTAGGTCTTCCTAATGGTCTTTTTCCGGTTGGGTTTCCAGTCAAAATTTTGACAGCGTTTTCACTTTCTTCCATGACCTGCCCACCTTAGAGTCTTAGACTTAATAGCCATAATAACTTAAGTGAACGGTATAACATTTTGCATTTCCTCGTTATGAAGTTTCCGCCATTCTCCATTTCCGTCCCTCTTGGGTCCGAATATGTGCCTCAAGGTTTTACTTGTGACCCCGCCTGGTGTTGTCGCTAACGCTATCGCCTTCGGTGCGACCGGTCCTTGGTTCGATTCCAAGTGGGGACACTCGGTCGAAAAAAGTCTAACAGCTTTTTCCAGGCCAGCCATCTTAAGTGAGGTTTTCCCCCTGGGTTTCCCCTCATTCATACCAGGCAAATGCCGGGATGGTATCTAACATAATGGTCCCGCAGACTGCTTCCTTTCTTCCCCAATCCTTTCTTCCTTCCCTTTCATCAAATAGTGTGATCACCGAAGGACATCATCCCTCACATACGTGACGGGCTAAATGGCCATAGATGATGTCAGCACAGAGATCTAATCCTAATCTAATCCTAAGCTTTTACTTTCAAATCCTTTCAGTTCACCACACACACACACACCAAAAAATTAAAATTTTATACAAAACTATAGCACGGAAGGTATAACGTCGTTGCCTTCCCGCTAAAAGTTATAGTGACGTTTATAGGGAGTGGCCAGCTTGGTTACTCGTGGCTCGCTGAGCGCAGTAGACGATTTGTAGTGATTGGCTACCCTCTTACCACACCCCCAGTGACGAGCAGGTCCAAGCGCTGGAAGCTAACGACGCTATACCTTCTGGACTATAGCAGAATACTCGTTCGTCACACAAAACATAAAATTTATGGGAAAATATTTGAAAGCTATATACATCTTTCTGATTTCAAATACTTGTCAATGCAAGTTTGACTTTCCTAAATGTTATGAGCGCAATTGCTTCTAAATTGGTCCTAAATAACTTCCCACTTCTCAAGACTGATTCAAATATTATTTTCGTATCTAAGAACAGTGGACTCTCTCTAATCCATAGAAATCGTTAGGCAAATTTTTAGTCAATTTCTGTTATCTCGAAATATATATATACAGGGCCGGATTTAGGTCGGGTGCAAAGGTGCACGTGCGCGGTTTTGAAGTGGGTCCAACATAGGAGGATCTTCTTCTGCTGCAGTGCTGGTTTTGGCTGTTTTGGAACCGGTTCATGGGATGCTAACCAATGATGACGGCGCCGTGGAGCCTCGTACAAGACCCACTTCTCATCACATGTCAACACCGTGTCCAGACCAGAAATGGTCCCTTCCTTAGACGAAATAGCAAAGAAACACAGGTGTCTGCTCGCGTTGCCTTCTGGCCTGGAGTCATATCACGTGGGACCCATCAACCCAACTTGTAGTGCTTCCCAAGTTGATGGAGGTGCTGCTGAATGGTTTCTCCATTCACAGTAAATTGTATGTAGTCCCAGTTCCTCACATGTCGGCACTGTTCGCCTCAATTGCTGCCTGAAGATCTTCATTTTGTATATGTTTGTATTCCGGCACGTGATGGGTCTTCGAGTGTTTCCGCGTAGTCACGACACCCTCACCAAAAGCCTGGCATATCTAGTGATGAGCGCAAGAGTCTTGGTCTTGCAGTTTTTGCAAGAGTCTTGCATGCAAGACCAAGACCAAGACCAGGAATCCCGATGCAAGACCAAGACCAAGACCATACCTGCAAGACCAAGACCAAGACCAAGACTCTTGCGCAAGAGTCTTGCACAAGTATGGTACTACTTGATTTTTTATAGAATGTAAAAAGGAAGGGGGAAATCATTACATCTTTCACGTGAACTTCTTGGCTCCAGTAAAAATACCGCCGGAGTGAATGTGTTCCCAGTAGTTTATGCAATCCATGTGAGTCGATCTGCTTCTGTAACATATAGCTACAGTATGTCGTTTTTTGAATCGGTTGTTCACGAGACGACCGATAGCATAATTCTATGAATTGTTACAAGCTATCATAACTTCAGTGTCTGATTTACTTCGGTCATCATTTGATCATTCACGACGGCCCATGATTGGATTTTGGGAAATCATACGAAGAATAGTTGTGTCCATAAGAAGTGGATAAGCAAAAATAAACTAGAGCATGTTATGGACACGGTAGCTCAGTGGCAGAGCGTGCACCTCTGGTACATGGGGCCCTGGTTCGATCGCAGCTTGCGCTATGTGAGCTTCTTTGGTGAACAAACACCCTGTGCGTGGGTTTTCCCGTTTCCTCGTACTTTCTTCATTACACCATTTCTCATCATCACTGTTTCCCTTAGCCTCAGTGTAATAATCGTGGGACGTTAAAGTAATATTTCATTTCATTTCAAAACATATCAATGGTGTTCTTCTTCCAAAACTAAAGAAATGTAGTATTGAACATCGGCAATTCCGTACACCATAGATGTCGACTACATGGGTATGGCATTGGCTCTGAGGTTCAAGCATCCGTTGGAAATTTTTAATGTACTTATAAAATTAATATTGAAATAACATTTTCATGACATTGACAAAAACTTAGCGCATGTGACCGCAAGTTTGATTTCATAGGTGGATGCTTATACGTTGAACAATTGTTTATCAATATAACTTATAGACCCCTTAGGTATACGGCATATCTAGGATTCAACGATATAACATTATACAACAATAAATAATCCACATTCACAACTGAGAGTGATTTCGTACTTATTTCAAATAACTTGAAGTTTGATGCCGTTATTATGTATTTCTAATGTAGGTCAAAAGTATTTATATAAATTGAGTTTACACAGAAGACATAGACAGTTGAGTCGTTTTCAGTTTTCACTCAAATTATTCTAAAATATTGGGGCCGCGGTGACTCAGTGGTAGAGCGTTCAGCTCTGGTGTTTGGGGTCCCGCGTTCAATCCCAGCCCCCGCCAAGTGAACTTTGTGGTGGACAAACACCGTGTGCGTGGGTTTTCTCGGGGTTCTCCCGTTTCCTCCCACTTTCTTCTTTCCACCATTTTTATTCATTTTCATTATCACCGTCTCCTTTAGCCTAGCCGGCATAGTCGTGGGACGTAAAACTCACAAATTTAATTTCATTTCATATTCTAAAATATTAATAGGTTTAATTATTATTAATTTTTTCTCTCTATTTTGGTCAATAATGAAAAACATATCATCATCGTCATAATAATAGCTATTCTGCCATTATTGGCAGGTCACTTGCTGCAGCTGAGAAGCTTCGATGACTGTGGTCCTCAGCTAGTCTATTCGTCTTAACGTAGCAATTTTCTGTCTTAATATCTTCTTCAACTACAATCTCCTTCGCCCCCTCCCTCTAGCACGTCCCTCATAATACAGTTCTTCCTCAGCCAATGTTCTCCTCTTCATTACATCTAAAATTCTTCTTTTCTCCCCTACTGCTACTATTTCTAAAACCTTCGCATTCGTTTTCCGTTCAACCCAGCTGATTCTCTCCTTTTTTCTCCATGCCCACATTTTGAAAGTCTAACTGTTTCATCGTTTTTGCGTAATGTCCTTGTTTCTGCCCCATACAGTACATATTAGAATCAGTAAAACTAAATTTCAATATTTAATTGGGAGTTTGTTCAATACAAAGATGAGCTAATCGTGGTTAGAAAGAAAAAAATCTGACGCCTTTAGAGTGTAAAAATAATTTTGCAATTTATGGTATTTCAGTAATCTGTGCCGTCTTGGTTTTCTTGCATGCGTCTCACTGTCAGAGGTAGCCTCCCCAGTTTGGGAACCAGTGGAGTATTGGATCTGTTAAAACATAAAAATATTACGAAATGTTGTGATTTATCTTACAAGTAGTGAAGCGTGATCACCCATTGAAAAAAAGTAAAGGTCATCGCCTATGTTGTACAGTATCATCACACTTACACGAAGGTAAAATATATTACATTTAGAAACATACATTGTATTTCCCTCACTATTGACGCAATGTAGGATTTATTATCCCTTATATCCAGAGTAATATTTACTTATGAAAATCATAATTTTTTAAAAGCAAAACTTGCAAGACTCTTGCAAGCAAGACCAAGACTGGGTGTGCAAGACCAAGACCAAGACCAAGACTAGGTGTGCAAGACCAAGACCAAGACCAAGACCGAGGGTTCCAGTGCAAGACCAAGACCAAGACCGCATGTGCAAGACCAAGACCAAGACCAAGACCACCCGGGTCTTGGTCTTGGTCTTGCATTTGCTCATCACTAGGCATATCTTCTGTCCCACTGCAGGCGCGTTCGTCCCCAGTTTGAACTCGTTAAGCATACACGCACTTTTGACGCTCTGTCGAGGCCCCAAGTTCATGCTGTCCTTACGCAAGTTTGCGGTGTAACTGAACTGTCACAACCAGGTAGTATGCTGGATATATCCACTCGTTAAGTATACACGCACTTATGACGCTCTGTCGAGGCCCCATGTTCATCCTGTCCTTACGCAAGTTTATGGTGTAACTGAACTGACATAACCAGGTGGACATACCGACACCAACAACTGACCTTCGCCTTATCTCTATTGGCATTCAACTCACAATGTGAGGGAAAATGGAACACAGACCTTCACAAAAAGCGACAGAACTTTCTTGGTTACCTTTATATCATAGTGAAAAAGCTTGATTACAGTATTCTTCAGTATCAATTTCATCTTAAGTATCAATTCAGATGGCGTGCTAACCAATGTTTCTTCCAGACATGTTTTTGGGAGGCGCTGTCACCCTGGAGCTCTGAGAGTGCCCCCGGAGGAGACCAAAATATTATATTCATAATATAACTAGCAGCGTTCACCCCGCTTCGCTGCGGTCACCCCGGAACGCAATAAACTTTGTTACTTAGATAATTTTTACTTTTTCGCTTTCAAGTGATATGATAAAAACCATAGAAGATTGCAGTAAATCTTAACATTATATCGCCTGTCATTTATGTTAACCCGCCCCGCTTCGCTGCGGTCATCCCGGTGCTGGCATATTGTAAAAGTGTCTGTAAAAATAAGCAAATCAATTAAAAAATTTTAAACAGAAGATTCAAGCTATTTTCCGCTGTATATCGCCTGTCATTTATGTTAACCCGCCGAGTGACACGGTCATGCGGGTTGCATATAAATACGTTTATTTTTACCTATGATGAACTAATAACAAAGGATTTGTACGTTATGGACACTTGAATGGTCAATTATCTCAAGACACTGGTAATTAAAAATTAAAGTGATATGATAAAAACCATCTAGGGTCCAAATCCTAATAACCCCCCAAAAATGAAAGAAATTGGTTCAGCCGTATTAGCGTGATGAGCGGACAAAGGATTTTGTACGTTCTCTTTTATATATATAGATAATAAAGAGAATAGTAACAGCAGTTTCCCCCCGGAATACTAAGTGTGTGTCCCCAGGAACAATATGTCTGGAAGAAACACTGGTGCTAATTATACACTATCAATGTACAGGGAATTTTGGTTTTACCAACAACTCTTTTGTATGTTTACCTTGTGTGTGCGGTGTCCTTCCAATCCGTCAGGGATTCAAAACATCTGAAGAATACTTGATGAAATACCAGGATCAGAAGTTAGAGTTCCAGTTCCTTTATGGAGGTGCTATTCAAACCGGAAATGGTAGAAATAAGCCATTTCCGGTTTTCGCGTCATCACTATATAGCTAAAACGGTAATAGATATGAAGAAACTGTTTCCTGCAATCGAAAATGCGTCCCCAAAACACAGTTCATCTTCATTCTTAAGTCTCTACTAAAACCGGAAATGATAGAAATCCACTACAACTTCCGGTTTTAATATTGATCTACCTAGAGCAAAAAAGAAAGATAGAGACACCCTTTTTTGGGGGGATCCATTCGATCTGAAATCGAGAAGCGATTTACTCACTGCAACTACTTTAAGTGTCCCAAGAGTACATTCTGTCTCCATTCTTATCTCTCTACTAAAACCGGAAGTGGTATAAATTGAAAACAAATCGCACCATAAAAAACGAAACTCCTTCACGTGGTGTGACGTGACACTGCTATTTGTTAGACATACAAAGGAATTACTTTCCTCGATTTTTCGAAAACTACGCATGATAATTTCCTTACCAAATTCATATTGTTCATATCAATGATATCGATTTCTGTGTCTCATCTTTGTAATTAAAAAAAAAATGATATTGTTGAATTTCCGAGCATATTTTCTTTTCAGACAAATGCGGTACCACCGTACTTTTTACCTTTCGTATAAACTTCATATCAGCTACTAACTTTCAAATTACGGGCAGGAGTGTTTAGTCCACCCCTAATGACAGGGGTACGTAAGAGTCTATTAGGTATTCATAACGCTTTGAACGAGGGATTTAGCGGCTAAAGACTGTTGACACAAGACATTCACGCATCATTCCATTCATAAAAAGAGAGTGCGAGGCATCTGGCGTTTGTGGAACACTTGTAAAACATCGAATATAAGCTACCCAATGAATAAACTTTTACGTCCCCCCCTTGCCCGCATTATTGACGTCACGGAAAAGAAGAAGAGGAAGAAGAAGCCATCTGATAGAAGTTGCTTATAACTATTGTGCAAGGTTTCATTATGTGTCCATGTGGCATTCGTAAGCAATTTGCCTGCCATCTGTGTCTTAATCCCGGATAATGCAACGCAGTTTTCCCCACGTGGAGGCTTCTACTAATTTCCCGTCCTCTTATCATCGCATAGTATTTTTTTTTATATTCCTAGTTAGTCTAGTTTTCTTCAATTTCGAAGCAAAAAACTAAAACGTCTGGACTCTCCATTTGGTTTCCCACTTTATAAGTCCCTGGCAAGGACGTACGCAGGGGAAGGGGACCTGGGGGTCCGGACCCCCCTGAAATTTCGACTTTTTTAAAATTTCGCCTAATTTTAGGGGCAATTTTAGGAATTTTAATATAAAATACCTTCATATTTAGTTTGGACCCCCCCGAAATAAATTCCTGGGTACGCTACTGGTCCCTGGTTAGATCCCCGGCCAATAAAATCTTTCGTTTAACGTCCCACGGTTATGCCGATTAGGCTAAAGGAGGCAGTGATGATGAGAAATGAATGAAATGGTGGAATGAGGAAAGTGGGAGGAAACAGGAGAATCTCGAGAAAACCCACGCACATGGTGTTTGTCCATCACAAAGCTCACTTGGAGCGAGCTGGGATCAAACCAAGGACCCCATGCACCAGAGGTGAACGCACTACCATTGAGCCACCGCGGCCCCTCCAAGTAAGTTTGTGGTGGACAACACGGTGTCCGTCGGTTTTCTAGGTGTACTCCCGTTTCCTCCCACTTTCTCATTCCACCGACTCTTCTATTATTATTTACTTGCCTTTAAAAATCTGCCTCGGCACTAGAGGATGTGGAACACTAAAAGTTAGGGACCCACCGCGTTGATCGAAGTGATCCATCCAGTTGATCCAAAGATATAGACAATCAAAAATCAATTCCTTCCATGTATTCTATGGAAGTAATTATTGAAACCGTCCTCTTTTGATAGACTACCTGCAGTGCTCTTGAGATTAGCGGGTTAGTATAATGCTCAGGATGTAAAATACTAGACTGTCCATGGGAGTCAACGCTAAAATGAAATTAAATGACTTTATAGTTGACCATTTTTTAAATTTGCCCTAGGTTGACAATTATACAGACTCTCTTTTTCACCGAGTACCGAACTATTACAATAATCTAACTAGTGAGGTTGACATTTTTTCGAGCTACCCGGTGTTTGAAAGAGCAATAAAACGCGTGCTGGCCTAATAATATTACTTGTGAACTCGTATTATTGATGTTACTGTTGTTGTTTATTTTTTAATTCTTTTTCTTTTTTCTTTTTCTCTCGCTTGTTGACATTTCCCTGTGCAAAATGGCACAATTATGCTGTATCTGGGAATTTGTTCAATAAATAAATAAATAATATTTTGTTCCTGAATATTCGATTATCTTCAATAACACTTCATTTAATTTTAAGTAAAATGTTATATTTAAACCCAGGCTTGGTACGAAATCGATTTCCGAAAACAAAACCAAATTTCTTCATGTGCTGTACACTGTGACAGTGCTTCTTGTTTTTTTTTTTTTTTTTTTTTTGACACCTTCTCCCCAGTTCTGTTCTGGGCACGATCCCACAATAAATTGATTGCCCATCGTTAGTTGAGGAATTTGATGTAATAAGGACGTAAGCGAGTTTACGCCCTTTTTGCATCAAACGCATTTGTGGTTTTTGCCATGTTTGTTTAGCCTCCTGGTAACATTTCAATTCAATATCGGAATAAAATGCTGCATATTACATTGTTTTATGTAAGAAGAAAACACTACTTCAATCTTCAACATCGTTTTTCTCCAACTGCATGTTTCAGACTTACGCCCTTATGGCATCAAAGTCCTAAATTAAATCCTTCCATGGGCGTCCATATGGGATGGGAAGGAGGCAAGAGGCAGAACGATCACATCACCCCTCTTGGCACTGTAGAATTTTCACTTAGGAAAAAAAAAAAACAGAGAGAACCAAATCAAAACATGATTAGAATAAGAAAATATTTAAGTATATGTAATTGGCATTAGTTTGAAATGTTCATATCAAGGATGTTGTGAAATAGAGGATCTGCCCATACGTATCTTCATCATATGAACACAATGAAGCCAAAAAACAACCGAGCATCGTCTGAGCCGGCACGTCTGATTGGCTACTCTCGTTTCCGCCATGATTGTTGGCTCGAAACATTGCGATCTTAGTGGCTCGGAGTGGGCAGAGTAGGTGTGGCGAAGTTGTGACGTATGGCTTCACGATTTTGTTGTATGGGCAGATCCTCTATTTTATAACATCCTTGGTTCATATCCCATGACATGGAAAATACATGGCAAAAAATGCTGACTCTGGGTTTGATTCAGAGTAAGCAAACATTTAACGTATTACGGTCCATCGTGCTCTTTGCTCTTTGAATTTTAGTGAATAAGCTTGACAACGAGGAATATCAAAAGTGTAGAAAGTAAGCCAGATGAAACCAAAAGTAAGCAATTGACGTAACAGGCATTGTGAGCCTAAACTGCACCAACGCCATCTGTTAGCGACCGGCCAAACTACGTCCAGTCTAGCGGCTAACATGTGATCAGTGTGCTGTGTCGTCGCCTTGTCTCTAACAAGCGTGGTCATCACGTCTTTCAGTGACGTAACTACCCAGTTTGCCTCAGAACGCTGAGTGGACGTCCGAAAATTACAAAGCACCGACATGGAATTGAACCCGGGACCACATGGATGTGAACCCAACCCTTTAAGTACTAGACTAACTTAAGTGTCAACTAAAGTAAGCCAGATAGTACCTATAAAACATTATTGAATAAACTAATGACCGTTTCCAAATCTTTTCCTAAAAGCCAGAAATTTCGGAGTGCAGTTTATGACGTCATAATGATTGAGCACTAAACTGTTTGGTTATATGAAGCAGTGCCGTGTCGTGGGGGAGGGCGAGCGGAGCAACGGCTCTGGGAGCCGTCGAAGTAAGGGGGCGCAAAATTCGGGAGAAAAAAGAAACGATATAAATATATAAAATGGAAGGAAGAAAGTAATAATAAGTGCTCAAAATCAAGGAGAAACAGGATTTATTATTATTATTATTATTATTATTATTATTATTATTATTATTATTATTATTATTATTATTATTATTATTATTATTATTATTATTATTACGATTTGTGGCTCGTCTGTCGACCTCACTCATATGTACAACGGCACCGTCGTATACTCTGGCCCCGGGCATTGATTTTAAACGCCACGGCACTGATATGAAGTATCTTGAAAACATTCATCGGTTCATAAAATAGCGTTTTGTAGATGTTATCTTGGTTACTATCTATATTTTTTATACTCATTGTATTTAAGTTGTTCCCTAAAATTAAAAAAAGTGAGGGAGATCAGCTTAGTGAAGAGCCTTAACGGGTAAGTTCACATCTCATAGAGCCTGGATGCTGAAAAAGGACGCTAAATTTGAAACATCAACAACAATGAAAAAGTCTGAAAACTCTTTCTTTCGTTGCAATCCATATAGCCTAAATAAAAATGAAAATGGCTGTTTGTGACTTAATAACTCTTGAAACACACGATCAATCTCGATCAAATTTTCAACATAGATGCAGTTCGGGCCTGGGATGGTTTTTATCATTTCACTTTGACGGTGCAACTTAGGAGGGGGGGGGGTAATACTTAAAAATGATCGAAAATGACCGAAATTAGTACTGAATCCATAGTTTTCGGGGTTGCTATGATGAGCAGTCACACTTCCGATGCCATTTAAATCCAAATTAAGTCCCGCAACTTGGGTCATGGGAGGGGTATATATTAGGGATGGCCACATTTTCCGGAAAAACTGAAAACGGAAAATATTTTTTCCGGCAACCGGAAAATTGAAAACGGAAGACGGAAAATTTTCCGGAAAAACGGAAGACGGAAAATTTTCTGGAAAATCGGAAGACGGAAGGAAAATTTTCCGGAAAATCGGAAGACGGAACATTTTTCGGAAAATCGGAAGACGGAAAATTTTCCGAAAAAAAGGAAAACGGAAAATGTGATTTCCGGAAACCGGAAAACTCTTTTTCCGGAAATGGCCATCCCTAGTATATATATAAATGATCCAAAAAAGACCGATATCAAAGAGCACTTCACTGACTTCAGTAATAGTAAAAAGTGAATGACTAACCCAACATATCACTAATTTTTCTTATTTTAATCGAGTGAAGCGGGTAACTGACAGTAGTGATTAAGAAGATGGATTAAACTTACACGGCCTTATGCAGAGTCGTTCTGACGCGTGATTAGTGCCATACTAAAGAGTTCGACTAACATATGTTTCCTGCAGTAGTCAGTCCTTTAGTATGACGCTAATCTAACGTGAAAACGACTCTGCATAAGGCGGACAGTGTTATAAGTCATTTTTTTTTTTAAAAAAAGAAACACTTATGTCACAAAAAATCTAGATTGAACGGGTTAAAGTTACAGTGGTGTAAATCACTTCTTCTAAAAGAAAATTTAGACACAGACAGCAGATCGAGGTTGGACGGGTTAAATTACAGTGGTGAAAGTCTTTTTTTTTTTTTTTTTTTTCGAAAAGCAAAACTTAGACACAGAAACTCGATATAGATTGGACGGGTTTAAGCTACAGTGATGTAAGTCACTTTTTCTCAAAGAATAAATTAGACTCAGAAACAAGATCTAGATTGGAAGAGTTAAAGTTACGGTGGTGTAAGTCACTTTTTGAAAAACAAAGACTTACTCAAAAACCAGATCTAGATTGGACAGATTAAACTTATAGTGGTGTAAGTCATTTTCTCAAAGAAGAAAGACACAGAAACCAGATCAAGATAAATCTATCTGTAAAGGAGAAACGTTAGTCAGACCTTCATTAAACTGCCAACAGATGACAGTGGAAGTCCTAATGGTAAAGGAAACAGCAATTTTGTTCCCGGATTTATTACAGTAACTTTTGCGTTAATTTCAGGAAAACATGTTGATTCCACCATAGCCCTAGATTCTTGAAAATCTTACATTTTTCTTTCTCTGTAATATTAATCGTGTTTCCATGTGAAAAGAAAAGTCATACCAACCGTTGTTTATTATTTTTTAAACAAGTTTTTTTTTAAATAAAAGTTTTCTCCATAAACCTTCCATCCCTCAGGTCACTTGAATAGAATGGGGTCGTGAACGAATATTACACTATATATGTACAGCATATTACTCGTAATTGAATGCGACAAGATACATAATTTGTAACGCTAATTGCTAACAGCTGACAATGCAAATATACAACAAGTGACTGGCGCTTTTGTTCTGTGTGCAGGAGGGTAAATTAATCCTAAACTGACTCTTTACATTTGCAGATGGACAGGTGGGTAAACACAAGCTCCTCAGCGAATAAATGATGAGTGTTTTTAAAACATTAAATCATACCATTAAAACTAAACTGCTACAGTATCTTTTTTTTAACAATAAAAATCGTTTCCTTCAAAAATTGATTGATCCAGGATTTTCCGACACTGAAAGAAGAAAATACAATGATTTGTGTGTATATATATATATATATATATATATATATATATATATATATATATATATATATATATATATATATATATATATATATATATATATATATATATATATATATATATATATATATATATATATATATGTCTATCTTGTTGATGAATGTCGGGTGTAGTCCTGTATGTTATGGATCGTCAATTGTCATGGTAACAGGTGTGGATCTGGTGTGAATGGAAGTCGAAAAAAAAAAACACCCCGCCCTTGATGGAATGCGTTCAAATTTACGGTTGACCACCCGTCTAGAACAAGAAAAGTACATTTTTTTTGGTTATCAATTGTGGTCCATAGCACAAACTTTTAATTCCTCCACTCGGCCTCCAAACAAATAAAAAGCGTTATTACATTATACATCTTCTAAGTACATCAAAAGGAGCCAAAAGTAGTTCTGGAAAACAAACCAGTGAATATAATGCACTAATATTAGTTATCAAAACGTTGGGAGGTACCCGAAAATGATTGGTCTATACATTAAGTTCATTCCGTCTTATTGACATGAATAAACTTTTACATATGTTGAAACTTGATAAACATGATCAACTAATAACTTAATGATAGAGGACATTGATGATAAGATTTGTAAGTGAAACATCTCCAATTAAATGTGTCATCTTAAAACTTCTCCGTTTTTTCAAGATTGAAATTTAAATTGTACACTTGCTTATAGGCAACCATAAATACACAAGCATATTGTTGGCTTGCATAGCACTTTAGGATTTTAACCTCTCCGTTTATTTAAGATTGAACTTTAAATTGTATACTTACTTATAGGCAACCATAAATACACAAGAGCACTGTTGGCTTGCATAACACTTTAGGATTTTAACCTCTTTGTTTATTTAAGATTGAAATTTAAATTGTAGACTTACTTATAAGCAACCATAAATACACAAGAGTACTGTTGGCTTGCATAACACTTTAGGATTTTAACCTCCGTTTAATTAAGATTGAAATTTAAATTGTACACTTACTTATAGGCAACCATAAATACACAAGCATACTGTTGGCTTGCATAACACTTTGGGATTTTAACCTCTTCGTTTATTTAAGATTAAAATTTAAATTGTACACTTACTTATAGGTAACCATACATACAAAAGTATACTGTTGGCTTGCTATCACTTCATGATTTTACATTCAATTACCAAATGCATATCAAACACCAACGGAATCTTCTTTTAAGCATAAAAAAATATTTAAACCGAGAAGTACATATTTGAATTTGTTATTTTAATTATCTTATTTACCATTTCAGATGGAGAACATAACACGTAACTTTTGTTGCAAATTTTCAAGTGTAATTTTTTTTAACGTTATTTTATTACAGAAGCAGCAAATCGCGTTAGGAGAACTCTGCGAAATATTCTTCTTCTTGCACTTTTAATAGTAAAAGTGTATACAATCATTTGTTGATCGTTTATCAACACTATTCCCAGTTAAAAGTTGTAACCAGAAAAACTTTTCCGGAAGTTCAAGGTACACGTTTGAATCAAGGTTACTCGGCATACATAGTTTTTTTTTTTTTTTCATGTTACTTTTGATTCAAGCGTCTATGGGAGAGAAAAAAATATTGTGATCGTGTGAAAATAAATCGAATTCCAGATTTCAACGGATTTATACGTTTCGTGGTCCTTACGAATCAAAAAAGTGTCCCCACCCCATATCTCTCTGTCTTTTAATGCATCACAAAGGGAACGTGTTCACTTTTCTAGTAATCGTTCACCGTATTCGCACCAAATCTTAAACTATGTATAAGATTTTTTTTTAAATTTCTTTTTATCTCCAAAAATAGGTATAGTTTGCTTGAGGATGAAAATTTAAAAAAAAAAAATACTATCTAACGATTTTGTTTTTATTTTATATATATCTATATTTCATTAGCAACTCTATACTGGGTATGTGATTTTTTTGAAGGGGGAACCTACCAGACAAGATTTATTATTAGGGCGAGTTTTTTCCCGGACGATTCTCTCAAATATGACTTAGGCAACTTTTTATTTCATAATTGATAAAAAAAATATTCTGACAATATGGCATAATTTATTTGCTCTGAAAAATCTACTACGAGGAGTTTGTTCTTGGGAGTGACTTATTTTCGGACGATTTATCTAAAAAAAATATTCAGGTGATTTTTTTCTAATACAGGGTGGCCCAAAAGTAGGTATACACCCTTGCATTGTTCGAATATAACATTCTAGCTTATAGGTTTATTTGCTTCGGCTGTTCCGAGCTTAAGATGTAAGTAAAAAGGTGTTAAGAACAAATAATAAAGAAACTAAGTCTACCTGATGGATAACAATAAGAAATTATGTAAAAAGCAATGAGTTGATCAATACGGGACCGTACACCTACTTTTCGGCCACCCTGTAAAATTAATAAATATATCATTAATAACAGTACAATACAAGATAAGTAACTGGAAAAAACATTAAATAATTTTCGCATATACGGTAAACATGAAATTTTGTTGCTATTTTACAAACAAATATTTGATTAATAACCTTACTAACATAAGTCGTTTCTTATGATAAAATCGTCAAAAAACAGTTTATTTTTTGTCGTGAGTTTTCTTCGAGTGAAGTTTTCCAAAAATGCTTAATATTTTTTTCTTATATTTCAGAACAAAATTTTTCACTAATAACTGCAGTGTAGCATGATTTAGTTTAAATAAATGGAGCGAGAAAAATTAGTGCGGTGGACTCTACCTTTTATTTCTCTTAATATTCACTAAGAAAAAAATGTGAATCATTTGTCATAAGAAAATAAATATAGTATGGCAAACGTATGGCTAGATGGAGGGAAATCGAAGACGTTAAGACGTTCGGAAGTTTAATATCCTTGGACGGAAGAAGTGAAAAAGACGTAAGTTTCAGAATAGCGCAGGCTAAACAAGCATTCAATAGGAAAAGAGGATTACTAACATCAAGAAATGTGTCGTTGGACGTTCGTAAACGATTTATTAAGACACTTGTATGGAACGTGGCGCTGTACGGATCAGAGACGTGGACGTTGAGAAAAGCTGGAGCATTTGAAATGTGGTGTTGGCGCAGAATGCCGCTCATATCATGGACCGAAAGGAAAAGGAATGAAGACGTACTAAAGGAAGCTAACGAAGGACAACAGATTATGAAAATAATAGGAAAAAGAAGAAACAGTATGTTTGGCTATCTTATTCGACACTCCGATTGGATCACTATGCTGATAGAGGGAAAGGCACAAGGAAAACCAGGAAGAGGAAGACCAAGGATAGAATATCTAGTTGCAGTTACGAAGAAGAAGCCTATCAAAGTATAAAACAGCTCTCCCATGTGAGAGAAAAGTTTTAACCCTTAAGAGATCCGGGGGATTTTGGGCTATTTTTTAGACTTTCAGTCAAGCAGCTACTGCATCATCACTATTTATCCTAGGATCATGATTCATACCTCATTCTCTTCAGAATGGAGCTGGCTTTCAAATGATACCACTTGCATGCTCATACCATATACCAGGAGCGGGAAAAATGATGTAAAAGGGAAAATTTCGGAGGGAAAATTTTTTTCTCGCACTTTGGGCCCCCCTGGAGCGACCCTGTGTGAACGTAGCCATCTAAACAAAATCTGATAAACAGTACTTGGTATACTGAATGTGTGTGCCAAATTTCAAATTTCTATCTTGAATACCAAGGGCGGGAGAAATTTTATCAGGAATTCCCACCATGCCCCAAATTACCGTAAAACACCATGATCTCAGGTAAACAATTTCCTGAGACATCCCTAATTACCCTAGGGTCATGTTTCGCCCATCGTTCTCTTCAGAATAGAACTGCCTTTCAGGCTGTACTATTCACTTGTCCCCATTATGTATCTAAGGCGGGAAAATCCCGGGAAAGGGATTTTTTGGTAAAAATTTCCCTTTTTCAACGTTTAGCCCCTCTGTACCCCCGTGTTTTAACGCAGAAATCTGAAAAAAATCTGGTAAATACTACTCGGTGGACTGAATGTTTGTGCACAATTTCAATCTTCT
The DNA here is from genome assembly GCF_964235325.1 of Thermobia domestica. Lineage (NCBI taxonomy): Eukaryota > Metazoa > Arthropoda > Insecta > Zygentoma > Lepismatidae > Thermobia > Thermobia domestica. The sequence continues at coordinate 12,594,426 of NC_137471.1, forward strand.
AAGTGGAAAAATAAGTCAGCACAAAAATAGTACCGAAAATGTCTAAAATTCCCCTATACAGAAGTATATTTTGATAAAAAATTCTCTGACACTTCCCTAATTACCCTAGGGCCATGTGTCACACATCATTCTCTTCAGAATGGAACTGCCTTTCAGGCGGTACCATTCACTTGTCTCCATCATGTATCTAAGGCGGGAAAATGAGGAAAAACGGGATTTTTGGGTAAAAATATCCCTTTTTTCAACTTTTTGACCCTCTGGATCCCCCCCCCCTGTTTTAACGCAGAAATCTGAAGAAAAAATCTGGTAAATACTACTCGGTGGACTGCATGTTTGTGCAAAATTTCAATCTTCTACGTGCAAAAATAAGCCCGCCAAAAATACATTACATAACCCCCCCCAAAAAAAGTATTACACGAAAGTATAAATTTTAGACTTATGACGTCATCGCCTCCTATATCTCGACACAGGAAGGTGTGAAACCATCCGTAATGTCTTCTGCAATGCCTCTGGACTTGAAAAACAAAACAAACAAACAAACAAAAAAAAAAAACGGACGAAAAAGCTCTAATAGGAGAGTTATAATGCAATGTACCATGAAACACCCCGTATGGTACAAATTGTACCATGGGATCCCCAAAGGGTTAAAAATGTCCATGTTGCCCACCAACCTATGGTTGAGGTGAACACGAAGATATTGTTATTGACTTGAAATAAAAAGCTAGAGTAGAAGGCCACATATAGTCAAGAATGAAGGCTTAAATTTAAGAGAAAAAAAAGTATATATTTTTTAATCCCTTGCCTCTCCCCCCCCCCCTTTGTTTCTACTACAGCGCGCGTATCTTCAGCTTCTATTCACTATGATTAAAATTTTCTTAATATTTTAAATTTCAGTTGGGCGTACCTTTTAGCAGCAACACTATATGAGACGTGGACCTACAGTTTAACATGAGATCCGAACCACATGAGCACCTGCTGGGAATCGAACTCACGTCTTCCATGGCAAAGGGCCGTACGCTATCCACATAACCAAAAGCAAAAAATAAGAAATGTTATGTGAAACTCTCTATGATTCGGGACTTTTGTAATTTGTGTACCAGTGCATAAGGGCTCAAAGTTCCGGTCCCGGCGGAACCGGTTCCGCGAGGAACCGGTTCTCGCAGATCCGGTTTTCAGAACCGGTTCTGGAACCGGTTCCAGACCTGGATCCGAAAACCCGGTTCTGGAACCGGATCTCAGGAACCGGTTCCAGACCTGGATCCGAAAACCCGGTTCCAGAACCGGATCTTAGGAACCGGTTCCAGACCTGGATCCTAAAGCCCCCAAAGACACGTAAAGGAGGCACAAAGTTCACTTTCAAAAAAATGCAAAGAGGACCATGCGCTTGTGCCTTCCCCGCCCAGACCCGCTTGTGCCCCCCCCCCCCGAAATGTTGGTCCACCAGTGGGTGTTTAGCCAAATGAGTTTGCCAGTTTGCCTGTTTAGCCAATGAGTTTGCCAGTTACCCAGTTTATTTAGCCAAATGAGACAAGCGGCCGCCGCGCCGCCTGGGCGCCTGCCTGTCGCTTCCACTATTTCATCTAGCACACTGTTCACAGCCTGCTCGGGTTTAGCGTAGGGATGGTCACAAAGTTTCGGTTCTAGCGGAACAGGTTCCGCGAGGAACCGGTTCCAGACCTGGATCCTGCCCCCGCCAAGTGAACTTTGTGGTGGACAAACACCGTGTGCGTGGGTTTTCTCGGGGTTCTCCCGTTTCCTCCCACTTTCTTCATTCCACCATTTCATTCATTACTCATCATCACCGTCTCCTTTAGCCTAACCGGCATAACCGTGGGACGTAAAACTCAAAGATTTCATTTCAGACCTGGATCCGAAGAACCGGTTCCAGACCTGGATCCGAAGAACCGGTTCCAGACCTGGATCCGAAGAACCGGTTCCAGACCTGGATCCGAAAAACCGGTTCCGGAACCGGATCTTCTAGAACGGGATCCGTTCAGACCCGAAAACCGGTTCCACCAGGAACCGGTTCTGGCCATCCCTACATTTTACACTCTGTGTTCGAGTACAGCCAATTAGGTAAACCAAATATTTTAACTTCCCCTTTCTACGAAGCGCAATTTCAATTTCTTTTAGTGCAATTCTGTATTATTCATCCATAGTACACCAGGAAACTAATTATCACGCTCCCCCGTTTGAAGACCTGTTTTATCCATGCGGACGGGAGAAGAAAAAGGAAATCGTACAACAGTAAATACAGGGAAAATCTCGTTTCCAGGGAAAATTGGATTGTCCTGCTACATCTACTTTCCTGAGTTACATAGCACGTACGGTGCCTCAAAAGGGAAGAACAAGGTACAGCATACACTTTTAAACTTTTTTTAAAAAGTTAAAAAAAAAAGCGTAATACTGTCATGTCACGTGTCTACATACAACTTCCATCAGTCCAAGATTGGATTAGGGCAGTGGAAAGTTTGCTGTTTGCACAGAAAAGAAAATAGAGAGGGGAGAACCCAACGCTCGCTCACTATACTTTACGTGTTTTGACTCTACAGATGTCTTTCTTGCTGAACTTTCTCCCGGCACAAATTGCAATAACTTAAAAAAAAAAAAAAGTAACATCTTACCCACGGATGTGCAAAGAATCTTCTACAACGAACTTGTTTACTTTATTGTACTCTCACCAACAAAAGTGTATTCGCGTAGTCTATTTTTTTTTTCAGACAATTCATATGCAGATTTGTTATGAAGATTTCTCGTTACATCATGCGTTAGGAAGAGTCCTAGAAAATGAAGGATTATTTTTCTATAATTCATCGTTACATCTGAGGGAAGAGCGCAGACTAAAAGTATTTGGGAGTAAAATCCTGAGACAAGTATTCGGACCCAAGAGGAACAGGAATTGGGAATGGCGGAAATTCATGATGAGGTACAGGGACGTATGCAGGAATTTCTTGAGAGAGGGGTCCAAAGCTTTTCGGAAGGGGTCCAAACAGAATTTCAGGCTAAATTATATTAAAAATTGTAAAATTCCCCTAAAATTAGACTAGATTTACAAAAAAAAAAAGTCCGGATTTGGAGGGAGGTCCGGACCCCCATGACCCAACCCCTGCGTACGTCCTTGATGAGGTACTGCATATTTATATCCAGTATCAAACGTTGTTTGGGTCAACAAGTCTAGGAAGCTTAGGTGGGCAGGTCATGTAGCCAGAATGAAAGAAAATAGAAATGCTTTGAACGTTTTGACTGGAAATCCAATCGGAAAAGGACCATTAGGAAGACCTAGGCGCAGCTGGAAAGACAATATTAGGATGGATCTTGCAGAAATAGGAATACAAAGTAGAAACTGGACCCAGTTGGCTAAGGATAGAAGTCAATGGACAACTTTTGTGAACACGTTATTGAACCTCCGGGTTTTATAGATCATAGATTTAGTTCGTTAGATAATCGATTTTGACAAAAATAAAGCGAATTTTTATTTTCTTTACATCTTTATCACTTAGTTCTATCATGTATCCATACACAGTACTATAAAGTTATCTAGAGAATGAGTTCTGTCGATTCATGAGTCTCTGTGATTTCCCCTTCCCCTTCCTTTGCACGTTCGTCTTCTTCCCTTGTGTGTTTCCCACACATCCTCTTAGCAGAGCAATCACGACGCTGACTAAATGTGTATGTGTGAGTCAACTTCAATTTTATTAATCGTCTAAGCGATTAGGGGGAGTAACTAAAGTGCGCTTCTCGGTCATGTTTGGTCACCGTTAAAGAAGAGATGGGGAGAAAGCGAAAGAAAGAAAGAAAGAAATAGACGAATCATCATTGACCTCATCATCAGGCCAAATTACTTCAAGTAAAGAGATCTAAAGAAATCCTTTTAAAAAAGTTTTTCGGTATTCGAGATCTTACAAACTTCTTATTTAAAGAAAAAAAAAACTAAAGTAAAATCTTTAGTACTCTGAAGCTATGAAAGATTTAAGTGATGGAATTTATGATTGATAATCATCAGGCATAATCGTGGGACGTTAAAATGTACGATTTTTCCCCTTCCCCTGAAAAGTTATGAAAAAAAACAAATTATTTAAATGATATTCGCAAATAAGCTCTTTTATTTATTTATTTATTTATTTATTTATTTATTTATTTATTTATTTATTTATTAAGCTATAAGGTATGAAGGGCTGGATTAACCCATCTGGATTCGCGGGGCTAGAAAAAATATGTGGTCCCTGCTGACTTACACTTCTGTGAAAGTTACGTCCAGTAGGAAAGTTAAGGGAATATGTTTCATATTTTTGGTCATATTTTATTTTATGATAATGATTGTATCTTCATGATTATTTTTAGATAACCAGTTGAGATTTTGATCACACTAGACGCCCCTTTCCACCTGAAGGCCAGGGGCTATAGCACCTCTGAGCCTCCCCCTTTAAGAGTCTTCATCCCGGCGAAATTAAAATACCGCTAATTTTACAGTAATTATGTAATATCTTCAAATAGATAAAAGATAATTAAAATATGGAACAAGAGCGCCCTAGACAATATCATTTTACATGAGATACCGTTATCACAAGTCATCTAGTGGCTTTCCGTTTTCAGCCGTTTAGAAACGCGAAAATAAATGCCGATTTTCAAAATGGCTCGAAATCGAAAGCAGATAAGTGAGTCGTGATAACGGTTTCTCATGTAAAATAATATTGTCTAGGGCGCTCTTGTTCCACATTTCGATTATCTTTTATCTATTTGAAGATATCACATAATTACTGTAAAATTAGCGGTATTTTAATTTCGTCGGGATGAAGACTCTTAACAGGTTAGCTGCCAAAGGTAAATTTTGTTGTTCACCGGTATAGTGCGAAACGTACTTATTTACATTATTTTTGTTTTGTTCATATTTTTTTAAAACATAATGTTAGTACTGAAACATAACCTAAGGAGAAGTATTGAATCCACGCTCATGAAAGTTAAGGGTCCAATCGGACCTACTCGTGTATTTTTCATTTATGGGCAAGGGGACAAATTACAATTGAACTGGCAACTCTGTTTGATAGTCATTTGTTCATTATTATATGAAGAAGCTAGCTTTGTGTGGGAAGCGTGGATGAGTTCCTGTTCCTTTTAGTGTTAATAAGTAGTTTCTTTGTGCAATGCAAAACGAAGAAATATGCCCATAACTTGATCTCATTTGTAATAACAGTATAGAGGTCTAGACCTTTCAGAAAATTCAGTAAATTGACGAGGACTTCACAATACTGGCATCTTGTCAATATAAATTAGAAGGAAGGAAGGATTTAGATTTCTGGGCTCTCGGCATCAAAGGCCATTTAGCCCGTCACGTTTTTGAGGGATGACGTCCCTTGGTGAGCAACACAATTCGGGGAAAGGGAAGGAAGAAAGGATTGGGGAAGGAAGGAAGCGGCCTGGGACCTGGAAGTTAGGTACCACCCCGGTATTTGGCTGGTGTGAATGAGGAAAACCCAGAAAAACCTCATAGGTCCGATCGGACCCACATGGTAGCTAGCGTATTAATCCAGCCCTGAAGGTATGTCATTCGTTACAAATAATAGTTGATACGTTTATTTTTCTTGAAGACTTGTTTAATTTACTTATGTATTGTTTATGTGGAATAATTCATTGTTAAGTAGGAAATTCTAGTTACTGTTGTTTTTCTTCTAAAATTGATGTAAAAAATAACTGTATCATAAATAGCTTGAAGTAGTTTATGGTGTTGTATCTATAAGGTGTTTAAGCTTAAACCATTGGATCATGACATGACATATGACGACTGTTTAACGTCGGACCTTTAACTACTGAGTGTAATATACTACACGTGATCTAAATTCGTAAATGAAAACGTGTTTCTTATTTACACACACACACACACACACAAACAGTGCTCTCTTACTAGTAGAAGCAACCTACATAGCACACGGATTCACAGGACGTCCGGGACTGATCCGCAGTGGACAATAGGACATCCTAGGATCATCCGAATTTGTTCCTGGGACATTCATAGCATCTCCGCGTAATATCCAGATGCCAGCTTATATTCCGGAAAACGGGATATTCAACGGAACCTCAAAAGGATGTCCACTGCTAAATCGTGAAATAATATGGTCTTAGGTGTGTCCGGCGTGGGATTTTCCTGGGATCTTTTGTCCCACCCAGGACGTCCTATGGACATCCTACATGGGAATCGTTTAGGACTTCCCATGCAGGATGTCCATGGGACGTCTACTCGTTGTCCCGATAATCCCGGAAACTATGTGGGATAATTGGGATCAAAATGGAACATCATGAGCACGTCGTGTGCTATGTGGGAAACGACAGAAATCCTCATCAGGTTACAGAAGAGGAACACTAGCGCCACTGCAATCCAGAAGAGAGTATAAAATATTATGTAACTTCTCCATCGACATTAGTTTCGGCTGGTCAAATCTCCTCTCTTAGCTTGCCTGGAGCTCTGAGATTCCCTGCCCACCTAGCTTGCCTGGAGCTCTGTGGGAACTCAATGCTCTCTTAGCTTCTCTGAAACTCTGAGAGACCCTAACCACAACCACCTAGTTTGCTTGGTGGTTTTCCTATCCGCTTAGCTTGCCTGGAGCTCTGCGTGACACCAACTTCTCTTTGTTTCCCTTTAACATCGAGAATTTTTAAATCACTTCCACTCAGCATGCCTGGAGCGTTGTAGAATCCTGCCCTTGGCTGCCTGGGTCTTGGGATACCTATTTATCCAGACTACAAGGAAAACTTTGTAATATTTGTCTTAGGGCAACACTTATGGTGACTTTGTGTTATATTGTATGTAACAAGAATTTTATAATAAGAAGTTTGTGTGAGAAAACCAAATTCCGAGTGAAAAATTGATCCACCTGTGCAAGGTAATTTTTCATTATTTTCTAACTACTCTATTTCTAAGAAGAAATTAAATATTTAGAATGCATTATGCATTGAGATTATGTTAAATTCTATGAGAAAAAGAAGTATAAATTTAGTTATTAAATTTCAAGATCTATTTTTAAACCATAATGTGTAATGGCGTGCGTATCTTTCAACGTTGATATTTTTTTTATCATTGTATATTTACCATCACTTTATCAATTTATAGTTTTTTATGTAACACTTTAGCATGAATTATGTAACACTTTAGCATGAATTGTGTAACACTTTAGCATGAATTATGTAACACTTTAGCATGAATTATGTAACACTTTAGCATGAATTATGTAACACTTTAGCATGAATTATGTAACACTTTAGCATGAATTGTGTAACACTTTAGCATGAATTATGTAACACTTTAGCATGAATTATGTATCAGTTTAGCATGAATTGTGTAACACTTTAGCATGAATTATGTAACACTTTAGCATGAATTATGTAACACTTTAGCATGAATTGTGTAACACTTTAGCATGAATTATGTAACACTTTAGCATGAATTATGTATCAGTTTAGCATGAATTGTGTAACACTTTAGCATGAATTATGTATCAGTTTAGCATGAATTATGTAACACTTTAGCATGAATTATGTATCAGTTTAGCATGAATTGTATAAGACTTTAGCATGAATTATGTATCAGTTTAGCATGAATTATGTAACACTTTAGCATGAATTATGTAACACTTTAGCATGAATTGTGTAACACTTTAGCATGAATTATGTAACACTTTAGCATGAATTATGTAACACTTTAGCATGAATTATGTAACACTTTAGCATGAATTATGTAACAGTTTAGCATGAATTATGTAACACTTTAGCATGAATTATTTAACACTAAAACAGTGCGATAACTAAGACTTGAATGAATTAGTGTTTCCCACAACACTCTTGAAATTTCCCTTGTCGAATCGATTTTTTTTTCGAGACGAGAATAAATGTTTCTCGTCTCGAATTTTAAAAAAAGTATTTCTCGGCTCGGCTCTCGAAACGAGACGAGACTTTTCTTATCTCAAGGGGGGGGGGAATCACTATTTAAAAATTGCTTGGAATTGGTATTAAATTAAGTCAATGCGCTTCAAATATTGATTATTTAAAACTTTCTAAAGTGTACAACTCTCAGAATACGTATTTGCGACCCCATGGCCTTTTGTCTTTGATTTACTACAAGGAATCACCTCGGAAACTTAATAACATTATTTCTCCGCACCCTGTATAATATCGTTTTATGATTCTAAAACCGTTCCTTCTTTTACTCCCTGCGGTCCATTTCAAAGTAACAGGGGAAATCAAAGGAGAGGGATTGGAGTACCATTGCAGTACATTTACAGAAGGTCGTGATGTGCTTACGAGATATTTACGACTGAGAAAAGAAAATAAATACAGGTTGCCACAAGAGAAATTTCTAACCCCGTTGGAATCCATTCTAGCATAGAATCGAAAACAATATCACACGTTATTTTTGCATAGAGACAGTGGTTGAAGTGAGACGGTATGTGATGGTATGCCATACCACCTCTGGTTTTTCAGTGATCAAGACATACCCTCACTGGAGTGTTCTGTAGATGCTAAATATCTTTAATAAATCCATTTTATACACAGAAATTGACGAATAGCTTTGGACGTAAAAAGATGTCATTTCTTTTGTAGAAATAATTTCTAAGTTGATAACACCAACACTTTTGTTATCTTTTTCCTATATATATCTTCAATGAAGTTCATCTAGTTTATATTTTGATGCCCCATACTGAATTGTTTCTTTCTTATGTATGTGTGTGTGTCTTCTTGTCTTAATGCATATAAATCTCGTGTTTTGAGCATGGGCGGATTTAGGGGTTGTCTGCTGTGGGAGGCGGATCTTGTGGGGATTTGGAATATTCCTCAGTAGAGTGGGGAGTCCGGGAGGTTTCCCGCAGGAAATTGTTAAGGTAAAAACTCGGTTTTTGAGCATTTTTGTGCATAATTCTCTCTAATACAACATAAGGGGATATATATATATATATATATATATATATATATATATATATATATATATATTCAGAAAGTTGTTGGCTGGGGATCAAATTCTCTCAATGTCTTCCTCTCCCCCCCCCCCTCCATAGCTACAGAGAAGCTCTCCAATGATTTTCAGTCATTATGTAAATAGAAATGTAATCTTTTAGACAACATAATCTCACTGTATTTCAACATTTAGAGATAGCCGGTATGTCGAATCAAAATCGTAATAAAATATACGGTCTCTGTTCTTTTACCCACTTCGAATACTGCATAGAGATGATACATAGAGAACGAAAAGGAAGCAAGTCTTAGAATTGCTATCCTTTATTGATACCTATTGTGAATGACATAGTACTCAAATTTTTCGGCAATTTCACTAATAATAAATATACAGAACAGTTGTTAATATTGGGTCCGTGCGAATCAAGAGCGCCGATCCTGCCCCACCCCCACCCCCAAAGCTCAAGTGGGCCCCCGCATTTTATTTATGAATATACAATATTTAACATAATTTGAATGCAATTTGTCTTAAAATTCTCATATATGCCTTCTGTATCTGAATGGTCCCCCCCCCCAAATTTACAGAAAAATTGGTGCCGTTGATGCGAATGAGTTTACGTATTGAATTTGGCGGGAAACTCACCTCAGCAATACAATACTGAGACTATGGTCACGTGTGTAACATTACAAACTCAGCACACGTTCAGCAAGCAGTTTTGGGTACCCAAACAGGAATAGAGTTGTTTTATAATTGAAATATCTTGTATTACAATTATATCATTCATTGGAACAGTAATGGAATTCTTTCATTTTTAATTTTTTTCTTCTTCATACTTTCGTTTCTTTCTTTCTTTGATTTATTTATTCATTGCATCTCATCTTTTTTATTTACTTCTTTTGTTTATTTCAAGTTTGTCCTGTTTCCTTTCTCTCATTCCTTTCTCAATTTTCTTTCCTGCTTCCTTCAATATTTAAAATTTTCTTCTCTCTTCCTTTTCTGCTTTTCTTTCATGACTTTTTACTTACTTTCCTGCTTTGATTTTTTTCTTTTACTTTCCTTAATTATCTTTATGCATGAATTTACTTATTTATTTAGGGGGCATGGTGACGTAGTGGTATAGCGCGAGGGGTCCGTTGTACCTCTGGTGCGAGGGGTCCGTGGTCCCATATCAGGTAATGTGAGTTTGTGGTGGACAACATCGTGCCCTTGTGTTCTATTTCCTCCCACACTTACATTCTACCAATTATTTCACAATTATTCACTTTAATTAATTATGTGTCTCCTTTAGCCTAGAGGCATAACCTAAAGGTCTGCACGGGCTCGGGCCGAGCTCGCGGGCCTAAGCCCGATCCGGCCCGCATATATAACTTCGGGCCCGGGCCGGGTTCGGGCCGTAAAGTTTTACATATACAACCATATTTCTCGGGCCTAACTTTCTAAATATACTGTACAACGATACTTATCAGACCGTTCTTTCTGGAGAACTTGTAACGCCTAATTGCAAAATTAAACATCTAATTACTGTAAATAAAAACACAATTCTGCGTTAATTATTATGTTTCTGTAATTCGGGCTTGTTTCGGGTTCATTTGATTATCACACGATCTCGGGCCGGGCTCGGGACTAAATGCTAAAACATATTTCGGACTCGGGTTGAGCCTCACATTGTAAATTCACAGGCAGGGCTGGGCTCGGGCTAAAAATTCCGGCCCGTGCAGATCTCTAGCATAAACACAGGACGTAAAATAAGAAATTCCATTTCATTTATTTGTTTATTCTTCGTTAATTCACTTTTTTCCTTCCATTATTCCTTTCTATTCTTTTTTCATTTCATGTATTATTTTTTTTTTACAATTTATTCATTTTTAATTTTTCTTTCTTTCTATCATCCCTCCTTTATTTCTCCCATACTTTTTTTAAATCGTATTTTCTTTGCAAATTCTTGTACTGTTTCACTGACCCTTTTTTTCTGAGATGCATCCAAGGTTATATAAAACAACAAACATACAGTAAATTATTTTCAACGGCATTTGCCCTCAACGAATGAGTATTATTGCAAATTACATCTAACATTTACAAAAGTCTCACAAATCACACCTCGTGCAAGACAATGGGAAAACGTAACTTATCACAAGGACAAAGCAAAAAACTATTTCAACCTTTTTTGCCATCCAATCTTGCAATCAGAGTGCGTGAAATTTCCTTTCAAATTTCGAATGATAGGCCATCTGGTGCCTATACGGGGTATTATTATTGCTTGTGTTGCCACTCGCTATGACAGTGACGTCATCGTGCATGCACGTGTGAAGGGTTGGAATGTAAATCCGATCTCATCTCTCGACACGTGCTTCTGCATTAGATATATATGTGGAGTGAGTGTGTAAGCTTACATGCAACTCTTCTAACCCCCACTATTAGGGGTTTTAGCCTGTCGTCTACCTTTGGAAATACAAATATAATTCCGCAGGTGCAACTGCTTTTAATATAATCCTATTCTGAATGAATCATCAATGTTCTCATCAAGACAAAATTCTACTTACCCCTACTACAGCCTTCAGTTTTCGAAAAGAAATAACAGAATTGCGTTAGCAACAATTTTAAATGTCTTGAATGCATGTTAACTAGGGATGGCTACATTTTCCGGAAAAACGGAAAATATTTTTTCCGGAAACCGGAAAACGGAAAACGGAAAATTTTCCGGAAAATCGGAAAACGGAAAAATTTCCGGAAAGTCGGAAACGAAAAATTTTCCGGAAAAACGGAAACGGAAAATTTTCCGGAAAATCGCAAAACGGAAAATTTTCCGGAAAATCGGAAGACGGAAAATTTTCCGGAAAAACGGAAAATGTGATTTCCGGAAATCGGAAAACTCTTTTTCCGGAAATGGATATCCCTAATGTTAACCTACTTAAGATTGCAGCTAGATTATTACCCTTGAAATAAAATGTAAGTAAACAAATATCTTAAACCAGTGGTTCTCAACCTAATTCCTTTCACGACCTCCATTTTATCTCATCCCCTTGCCAGCGACCCCCTTATAATTTCTGGTTTGTAATAAGCTTGTGTAGAATTTTTAATATACCTATTGCGGAGATCTCACGATATCCGCAAATTTCTAAAGCAGAAGAATCTATTTCTTGTATAAAGTGAGTGGATACAGTAACTTTCCTAAAAGCGAATGGATTAAAACCAAATTTGGTCAGTTTATTCATGTAACAAATATAGAATTCGACCCGTTCTAATTTTGGTTCTAAACTCCTAACAATGACTCACAAACTCCTAAAAGTGACACAAACTTCCAGGAATGACACCCAAACTCCTAACAGTGACACAAACTCCTAATAGTTACTCACAAACTTCTAAAAGTGACACAAACTTCCAGGAATGATACACAAACCACGAACAGTGACATGAACTCCTAATGGTGACTCACAAACTCCTGAAAGTAACACAAACTTCTAGGAATGACACACGAACTCCTAACAGTGACTCACAAACTCCTAAAAGTGACACAAACTTCCAGGAATGACACACAAACTCCTAGCAGCGACAGAAACTCTTAAAAGTAACATTTAAATTGCTTTTTAAACAACTCTACAGCTGTTGAAAATCTAATTTTTGTTGTTCTTAATAGTATGCATAAAAATAAAATTATGCCTATGAAAACAAAATTCAAAATAATGTTTAAAAATATTTTCTGGAGTTAGATTCTAATTATATTTATCTCTTCCGCTTATTTTCGCGACCTCCAAGAAACCCTCTCGTGACCCTCTTATGGGTCTCGCCCCGTAGGTTGAGAAACCCTTCCTTAAGCACACAAGCTAATGTACCAAATTTCACCAAATAAATTAAAGAAATACACAAATTAATGCCCAATGATTTCAGCAAAGCAAAATCAACACAGAAGCTGATGTATAAGATTTCTAACAAATAAATAAATACACAAGCTGACAAATAAGATTTCAGCAAAGCAAAATAAACACACAAACTTTCAGGAAATTAATAAAAGGTTTTCAATATTGTTGGTGTTTCATGGGAACCAGTGCCGGATTTACATATAAGCAAAACAAGCTATAGCTTCGGCCCTAATCTCTTAGGGACCCAAAAATTTAAGGAAGCAACTGGATGTACATTTTCAAAATATAAGAAAAATAATAAATAAAATAAAATCTATCTATAGCAACATAGCAACAGTGCTTCGTGTTGGGTAGACTCCTTGATATAAGTAATGATACCTCTTACGCTAGCCTGCTTTCTAAAATATCATTAGTTTCTTCATTTCTGTATATAGAGTATCTACGTTCATCTTGATACTTAAAGGGCCCCATTGCCTTCAGTAGCTTGGGGCCCGACCAAACCTAAATCCGACTCTGATGGGAAGAATATGCTCGATGATGAAGAATGTATCTGAACTCTTTGTTTTCTTAAGAAGAGCAATCTAGTTTCATCTATCATTCCCTTCTGAAAATGTAGGTGACAGTATTTAACACTTACTTATTGTCTTTTCGAGTGCAAAATAACACCTGTTCAACACTACATAAAGGTAATGTCTTATAGTATTGGACTCCCCTCCTTCCCCCCCCCCCTAAAAATGGATCCTTCCCAAGAAAAATTTCTGAGTGCGTACCTGTTCGTTGAATATAATAATTGATAATTTTTCATCTTCTGAAATAATATTTATTTGTGTACTGAATATGTAAAAATAAATCACTGTTAAGTATCAGATTGTGTATATGTATTGTTTGCCTTTTCCTTATGATGACACGTATACTTCTACCAGTAACACACCAACTCCTAATAGTAACACAAACTCCTAGCAGTGACACAAACTTCTAGAGTGACACACAAACTTTTAGCAATAATACACAATCTCCTAACAGAGTCACAAAGTCGTAACAGTGACACAAACTTCTAGCAATGGTTCACAAACTCCAAATAGTAACACAAACTTTCAGCAATGGCACACAAACTCCTAACAGTAAGTGACACAAATTCCTAGCAGTGATGCACAAACTCCTAATAGTGGCATACAATCTTCTAGCAGTGACACAAACTCCTAAGAGTGACACAAATTCCTAACAGTACCACAAATTCCTAACAGTGACTCACAAACTTCTAAAAGTGACCAAACATTTAGAATAACACACAAACTCCTAACAGTGACACAAATTCCTAACAGTGGCTCACAAAGTCCTAAAGTGACACAAACTTCTAGAATGACACACAAACTTCTAACAGTAACACAAATTCCTAGCAGTGATACACAAACTCCTAATAGTGGCATACAATCTTCTAACAGTACCACAACCTCCTATCAGTGACACAAATTTCTAGGAATGACAAACAAATTCCTAACAGTGACATAAACTCCTACCAGTGATTCACAAACTCCTAAAAGTGACATAAACTTCTAGAATGACATACAAACTTCTAACAGTGATACAAATTCCTAGCAGTAATACACAAATTCCTAATAGTGGCACACAATCTTTTAACAGCGACACAAACTCGTAACAGTGACTCACACACTCCTAAAAGTGACACAAACTTCTAGGAATGACACAAATTCCTAACAGTGACACAAACAACTATCAGTGATACACAAACTCCTAATAGTGATGCATAAACTTCTAACCGTGACATACAAACTCCTAACACTGACACACAACCCTTTAACTGATAAAAAACTTCTAACAGTGAAACATGAACCATTTATGAAAGTTTGCAGTGCACAAAATTGTATTTAGATGCTAATTTATTCTTATATTTTTTAAAAGCTGAAGATACTGTTCAACCTTTATAATGATATATTACCGCTACTTAGAAAACAATAAACAATTTTAAATTCTTCATTCATCCTTTCGTTAGTAAGATACCCTAAAAGCAGTACGCAACTTGTCATGGTTCAATATCTTATAAATTTTTTTCCCCCTATTTCTGAACTGTCAATGGACCAAACTTTCAAAACACCATTTGAGAATTACACGTAATAAAAAAGTTGATTTTTCACCTTTTATAGGCAATATTGTTCGTATAGAAAACTGTCTTCAACATGGAGACATTTCTGCAGAGGGTGCTGAGAGGACAAGTCGACGAAGGTGTTGCTATGGAAACGGTTTCGAAATGGTAATATTGTATGGCTTTTTGCACAAATATGGCTGCCGCATTTTTGTCCTTTTGCCCTCAGCTTTATAAGAGAGAGAGAGATACAGAGAGAGATGAAAAGGAAAATGGAGGAGTGGTTTGTGGTTTGCGCATGCCAGTATCCTCTCTTTTCGTCCATTTTGCGAGCTGAGAATTTGCGATCGATTCTCACTTCCCGGGGGCTAGCTCTAGTTCACGGATTTCCCCCACTCAGAAAATAGCAAGCACTGTTTTACGGAAACCAATATCTGTCTGCAGTTAAGTAGAAAGTGTGTACATCTTATCCAAAGCCTATGAAGATAATCTTTTCCTTAGTTGTGCAATCACAAATATTTTGATGAAGGATAAAAAGAAGTGCTTATGACCATATTACATAGTATTTACCTCAATGCTCAATTTATACACTATTCTCTTTCTCAGTACTTAGTAATTACCTTAATTCTTAATTTAAACACTATTCATAGTACATAGTATTTACTTTAATGCTCAATTTAAACACTATTCTCACAAGTAAACCTTACGTTTGGGTGAATCGAGTTGCTGACTGAGACACATATGAGAAAGTAGTACTAAATGTGGTCAGTATTTCAGTGAAGTTTTAGGTGCGAAGCTCCAGGGGTTTAGGAGATACAGCTACCAGAACATCACATGGAAGTACAGAATAGTCTTCATACAGTTGGAGGTAAAAGCTCTGTAAGACCTCTTGTAACGACAAAAGGTGAATAACAAATATATGGATACATATTAGGACTAGGGGGAAGTCATATAGTAAGGGTATACCTGACGGCGGCCATCTTAAAATCCGCCATTTTGAATTAAGATTAAGTTTTTAAAATAGGAATAGGGTCATGTGATACATGATTTAAGGCGCAAATTTAATCAGAAGAACAATGGTGACGTTAATTTTGATTTACGCGCAATTGCTAAAAAGTTACAGGGAAATTAAATATTGTTGCTGCATATGTATTAGTCCTTTACCCCACCTTGTAAATTTTGTGTTAATGATAATAATTAAATAAAAAGCAGATGGATAAATACTAGGTCTATGATAAGAGTTGCCTTGATGTCGGCCATGTTCAAATCCGCCATTTTGAATCAGACAAAACAGTTTTGTATCAAGTTTTAAACAAAACGCATAACAGTGACACCTTATTAATAGCAAATTTTACCATAAATCCAACGGTATAATCATTTTTGCTTTATCATTAACCAGCACAAAACTAATGGATCGCTCCTTACGACTACTGCTTTGACGGAATTGTTAACGACAAATGTGTCAAGTGTAACTCGATTGCTTTTGTCAGGTGTGCTCACTGTGAGCAGAGCATTTGTGCAAGTCATGCACTCTTTTCTGAACTACATATTGATTGTACTAATTGAGAACTTTTGTGGAAGAAAGACCCAAGTTCAATTATGACTCAATTCCACTTTGGTCATTTTTCCTTAAATTAGCAACTTGTTTATGCAATAACAAATGCTGGTTAATGATAAAGCAAAAATGGTTATACCGTTGGATTTATGGTAAAATTTGCTATTAATAAGGTGTCACTGTTATGCGTTTTGTTTAAAACTTGATACAAAACTGTTTTGTCTGATTCAAAATGGCGGATTTGAACATGGCCGACATCAAGGCAACTCTTATCATAGACCTAGTATTTATCCATCTGCTTTTTATTTAATTATTATCATTAACACAAAATTTACAAGGTGGGGTAAAGGACTAATACATATGCAGCAACAATATTTAATTTCCCTGTAACTTTTTAGCAATTGCGCGTAAATCAAAATTAACGTCACCATTGTTCTTCTGATTAAATTTGCGCCTTAAATCATGTATCACATGACCCTATTCCTATTTTAAAAACTTAATCTTAATTCAAAATGGCGGATTTCAAGATGGCCGCCGTCAGGTATACCCTTACTTTATGACTTCCCCCTAGTCCTAATATGTATCCATATATTTGTTATTCACCTTTTGTCGTTACAAGAGGTCTTACAGAGCTTTTACCTCCAACTGTATGAAGACTATTCTGTACTTCCATGTGATGTTCTGGTAGCTGTATCTCCTAAACCCCTGGAGCTTCGCACCTAAAACTTCACTGAAATACTGACCACATTTAGTACTACTTTCTCATATGTGTCTCAGTCAGCAACTCGATTCACCCAAACGTAAGGTTTACTTGTCAGTAGATATTATTTACCTCAATGTTCAATTTAAACACTATTCTCAGTACATAATATTTACCTCAATGCTCAATTTAAACACTATTCTCAGTACATAATATTTACCTCAATGCTCAATTTAAACATTATTCACAGTACATAATATTTACCTCAATGCTCAATTTAAACACTATTCTCAGTACATAGTATTTACCTCAATGCTCAATTTGAACACTATTCTCAGTACATAGTAGTTACTTACCTCAATGCTCAATTTAAACACTATTTAAATTTAAACAGTAGATAGTATTTACCTCAATACTCAATTTGAACACTATTCTCAGTACATAGTATTTACTTCGATACTCAATTTGAACACTATTCTCAGTACATAATATTTACCTCAATGCTCAATTTAAACACTATTCTCAGTACATAGTATTTACCTCAATGCTCAATTTGAACACTATTCTCAGTACATAGTAGTTACTTACCTCAATGCTCAATTTAAACACTATTTAAATTTAAACAGTAGATAGTATTTACCTCAATACTCAATTTGAACACTATTCTCAGTACATAGTATTTACTTCGATACTCAATTTGAACACTATTCTCAGTACATAGTATTTACCTCAATGCTCAATTTGAACACTATTCTCAGTACATAGTATTTACCTTAATGCTCAATTTGAACACTATTCTCAGTACATAGTATTTACCTCAATGCTCAATTTAAACACTATTCTCAGTACATAATATTTACCTCAATGCTCAAGTTAAACACTACTTTCAGTACATAATATTTACCTCAATGCTCAATTTAAACACTATTCTCAGTACCAGTGTCAGCTTCTCAGAGAAGTCACATCTGTATACACTTTATTTGTATACAGTTTCCTTAAGCTATATGCAGCTTTCTTCCCTTAGCTTGTAGAATTTATAGATTGACTTCCTTCAAAAACCGCCACTGCTCAGTACGGAATTATTACTTCTTAACCTGTAAAATAAACATATGCGAGTCAGTTTTACAAAAGCTAACCTCCTAAGGATATAGTTTTTTGACTGTAAGAATATAAGATGCCTTTATATTGAATCGTGTGTAGATGATTGAGTAATGTCATGATTTAATTTCTCAGTTTTTGTGTCCATGGGATTCTTAATCTTAGTTCAAAAGCTGTTCCTTCACCCCAGACTCTTAATTCCCAGTTTCTCATTTATCATTTTCGAATCATTCTTTCTCATTGTACTGGTGTTGTTCACGAGGTGAGAAATTTCTCTACGAGAAGTTTCGAAAACGAAACAAGAAGTACATTTTAAAATTCAAAACTAAAAATATGTCTAGAACATGGGCAAAACTAAAATTTTACGAGCCTATCGGTAACACTAGTTAATCCAATTCTTAGATCTCAAACAATTTTATAGTGATCGCAAAGAGTCGTGAAGCTTGGCCTAGGTTTAACAATTCCACCTCTGAATAGAAAGCGAGGGTGTATTCCGGTCAACAACCCCCATTCATGAAGTGTTGCCATATCGTCTCTCGCGCTATACGGAGAACATCTCCTGCCTGAAGGTACAGTGTTGTTGGATTGGCGCTAACTTTCATTTTGTATTATTATTATTATTATTATTATTATTATTATTATTATTATTATTATTATTATTATTTTATTCGAATAATTGTTAGTGTACGTTATAATTCTTTAAGTGTTTTTTTTCACTCGTTCGCTATGTCTTCTAAGTTCTAAGTTTGGCAACATTGTTGGTGTGCTTCTGTTGTTTCACCTTTTTTTTTAAGTGTGCATTCGGAAGACAGCTCCACGAGTTTTACCGAATTCTTCCGATGCATCACACGCGAGACAAAGCAATTCTATGATTGGTGTAGATCCCAGGCTTCACAAATCATCGCGGTCACTATAGTGTTATAATATATGATTCGTAGTAGTATAAAAAAACTATAAATTGATAAGTTGATTGTGTAAACATAATGAAGAGCATTTATCAACATTTAAAGATACGCAAGTCATAATATAATATATTCCAATAAAAACATGACTTAAAAGTTGCTATATCACATCCTTCGTGGACCTCTTGTTACGCGTAAGGATACTGATAAGAGAAAAAATCCGAGAATAATTTTTTATACATAAATTTACAAATCGAGACGAGGAAAACTTTTCGAAAATCGAGACAAGATGGGATTTATATATAATATATGAGACGAGACGACAAAATATTATTTCTCGTTTCATATTGTCTCGTCGGCAAACACTAGATTGTACTGACTTACTGATCGACCTAACAATCTGCGCGAGGTAAATGGGCTTGAACCTACCTTGTGTAGAATACATTGGCAAAAATAAAATAAAATAGTCATACTTTATTGGGGAATACTGTAGTTTAGTGGTTAGAGCGTTGGACTTACGTCTGTATAGTCCTGCGTTCGATTCCTGGCTGGCGCTTCTCAATTTTCGGCATTTACCTAGCGTCGTGAGGCAAACTGGGGAATCACGTGAATAAGAGACGTGACAGCTAAGCTCCTGCCTCCTGATATGCCTCTTAGAGACACGGCGACGAAGTGCGCTGACCATAGATGGCCATTTTCCACTGGGCTCGCACTCACGCGGGCTCGCGCTCACCAGTCTCAACTAAGCTCGAGCTCACTAGCACTCGCTATCACTTCTCTCATCTGAGCTCGCACTTACTCGGGCTCGCGCTCATCTCTTTTGACTGGGCTCGCACTCACTAGCGCTCGCGCTCAACTGTCTCAACTGGACTCGCGCTCACTAGCGTTCGCGATTATTTCTCTCAATTGAGATCGCGCTCATCTCTTTTGACTGCGCTCGGCTCGCGCTCACCAGTCTCAACTAAGCTCGCGCTCACTTCTCTCAACTGGGCTCGCACTCACTTGGGCTCGCGCTCACTTATTTCATTGGGGCTCGGGTTTACTCGGGTTCGCACTCAATTATTGAGCCCGAGCCCGGTTGAGAGCGAGTGCCGAGCTCATGAGCGTCGAGCTCGCAAGTTTGGACATCTATGGTGCTGACTACGTGTTCGTCGCTAGTGTGGACAGTTTAACCGGTCCCTAACGCATGGCGTTGAAATGGCTCAGGTCCATAAGAGATGTCATGTCATTGGTTATTTTTTTTAATTCACACTTTATTTCCTTTTTCCTGTACCATAAGACAAGAGAAAATAATTGAAAGCTGTTTATTAGTAATTAGCTGTAACAATACATTGTTGCCGGGTGTTACCTGTAATTCAGAACCTGCATAAAAAGAGAGAAAACGAATTTCTTCGTTCCATTTCCTCAGGTATTTATCCTACGGTGTTATACAATACACCAGAACAAAGGTGTAGCGTGGGTTGCATACAGAGAAGGCTATTTTCACATAAACCTAGAAGAAACGTGCATAGTTTTAATTCCGCGACCTTCCCCCTTTTACGAGCCAAAATTCGAAAGAATAACTTCACCCACAATTAGATTTGGTAATCCATTTGTACTCTAAATTTGGTGATTCTAGACGTCTCCATTCTATGTGAAATCCTGTCCACACACACACACACACATTATTTTATATGTAAGTGTATAGATATTGATTGACACATCTTCAAATTCAGGCCTTACATTTCTTTTTATGATGCTTTTGTTAGGTACTTTTCTGTTTGCTACTTAGTATCAAATTTTTCTATCTAAATTTTTAGCAATTGCATACTGAGTAGAGGTCTGAAATGTAAAATACGTAAACCGATGGCAACACAATATTTTCGTATATTTTAAACTCTGATTTCTCGTTTTACTGTAAAACTAGCTGAACCTGCGCTCTCTACGCAGCGCATCAGTCACATATAAGCATAAATCTCCTTGTCATTCCTCACTACCTCTGTACACGTTCCTTTACAGACACAAGGTTTCTTGATAAAAATCGGCAAGGGGTATTGTAAAGAGGAGATTTTTTCAATTATTTTTTCAATATCTCACACTATTTGCAAGATTTGAACCTACTTTCTGCTGGAGTTTCTAATTCATGTATGATTAGTGTTTTCGTTCTTTTTGTGTGCAGTATGTAACAAGCAAATACATTACATACACAATTAACAATAATGTCAGTGATATATGGTGTTCATTGAGCGAAACACTCCAAACAATAAATATTCATCTTAAACTGGAGAAATGGTTATTATTCATTTTTCATTATTATTTGGCCATGAATCAAAGATCTGGGAGATATGGAGGGGCCGCGGTGGCTTAGTGGAAGAGCGTTCACCTCTGGTGCTTGGGGTCCCGGGTTCGATCCCAGCCTCCAACAAGTGAACTTTGTGGTGGACAAACACCATGTGCGTGGGTTTTCTCAGGGTTCTCCCGTTTCCTCCCACTTTCTTCATTCCACCATTTCATTCATTACTCATCATCACCGTCTCCTTTAGCCTAACCAGCATAACTGTGGGGCGAAAAACTCAAAGATTTCATTTCATTTCATTTTTCATATGAAAGATATACTAACCCCGTATACACATATATTCTGTTGGAATGTATAGCTCGCAGGATATAATGTTTTATTTTTAAAATTTTAATACTTTCAGTGTACCCCTAAAAATGTAATAAAAAAATAACGGACATTTAAAAAATATTCAATTAGAACTGAACAATGTAGACAAAATTTGCAATCGATCAGTGAAAATGACATCTTTCTAGAGCTTGTGGTCTCCGAGATATTATTCTCAAAAGAGTTGGCCACAAACATATAAACTTTTCTTGATCGCAAATCTATATATAAACATAGCATTTATTATATCGCACCTTTTTGACAAAAGTGACACAAGTCACAAAAAAAACGCGGAATTTGTTATTTTTGTTTTAATACACTCTGATTTTAGGATAATTCTAAAGCTATATTTACAACACTTTTCCTCATAAAAGAACAAACCATTGTGATTATAAAATAACTTTAAAACAAAATTACGAGCTATGTCATTTTTCTCGCGAAGGATATGAGTTTGGAACCTTAAGGATTTTTTTACTTTTGTCACTTTCGTCGAAAAGGTGCGATTATAGATTAATTGTCTCGAGATGATTACTAAGCGCCTCTTGCTTAGACAACCAAACGCTCACAGAAGCGTGGCTGGTTGCAGCCGACTAGGCGTTCTGTTGATTCCATATGAACAAGACATTTACGAAATAATAAGAAGAAAAAACTATTTTTTTAAAAAAAAAAGTAATTCCTTCCCCTAATCATAACATCGTAAACCAAATAACCAGGGTTTATTAACACTTTAAATTCCAAACGATAAAATATGATATTTTACTCTGAAGTCAGAAGCATCCACTGGCCTATTGAATAACACGTGAAGAGTGCGTTATATATATATTAGCGGCTCCAGGATATGATCAAGGGGGGGCTAAAAAATAATTTGCCGCTTTATCCAGAGTATAGTAGGATTGAAGCCCATTTTATCCAGTGTATACCTGAGGGTATCAGGGGGGACTATAGCCCCTATATCACCCCTTGGATCCGCCACTATATATTCCGGAGTTCCCGTTCTGCCTAATCTCTGGAGACAGGGGATTTTATGCAGTAGGAATTTTTTTTAGGGAAATGGAGCATTAAAAAAACTTGAGTGCTAGCATGTTTTTATGCAGATCGGCAATCATGTATATAATGGCTGTAGTAACGAGGGCGCGGACTAAATCGAAGCGGTCAAAAATCCAGGGAATATTTTGACGAGAATCATGGGATTAGGCCTATATATTGGATGTACTAGTGTGCACCCTATATGATTATTTTTTTCCTTCTATTGTCATATATTCTAAAATGTTATATGTATTTTTTTCAATTTACTGAAATATTTTTTTTCTTTCTTTTAAAATACTGAAAACTCAATAAAACGTAAAAATGTTATAATAAATTGCCTTTAATTACTTTCACACACACCCATATGAAAAGTTCTGGGTACTCCTTTTATTATACCTTTAATACATTTAAAATACATTTAGCATATTACTGTAAGACCATTCATTTTAATTACGAAAAGTAACTGTGATGTTATTTGACTTTTTAAAAATTTTCATACGGTTTTAAGGTGTTCCAAAAGAAAACAGACAACGTTTGGGAGGTGATTTCTGACACCAAGATAAGACAAAAAGTATAGACCAACCTGGGTGCACAAATCCTTCCTTTCAGAGTTATTGGCTGCCAAAAACATGAAAAAAAATCTTTAAAGGTCCATGGCTCCAAAACTATGGAATCTACAATAAACTGGTCAAGATTTCACTTAGGAACTAATGTGAGCGCTATCCAAAAATACGTGTTTCAGAATCCTAAGGTACTCACGCAACAACTTTTATAGAGGGAGTTTGGATACGGGTATATTATTTGAAGTACTCATCAACTATCTCTATAAAAATTGTTGTGGAAGCACCGCAGGATTCTGAAACATGGATATTTGAATACGACACGTAGTAGTTCCTAAGTGAAGTCTTGACTCGACTAAGGTAGGTCCCATAGTTTTGGAGCTATGGACCTTTAAAGTTTATTTTTTCATGTTTTCGGCAGCCTATAACTCCGAAAGGAAACATTTGTGCACCCAGATTGGTCTATACTTTTTGCCTTATCTTGCTGTTAGCAATTACCTCCCAAACGTTGCCGGTATCGTTTTGAAATATCCTGTATAACTCAAGATACAGTTTACGTAAAATGTTATTAATTACTTATAAACATTTTTAGTAATTTTCTGGAAATGTAAGAACTGTGTCTTTGACTTCCACGTAATTGCATATCACTTCTGCTCTGTTCCTCATTTAATATTTTAAGTACTTCTTTTCCCTTGATTATTGTCATTTGACACCATTTTTGATCACGAAGATTTCCCAAGAGAACATCTTTTTTTTTTAATTTTTTTTTATCAATGTTAATATCCATTCCTTTATTATATATTTTTTTCTTTCTCTCCCTCTTTGCAGTACCGTTCGATCTTCATCTGTCGCCGTGTGTGCATAAGCTTAACAGATGGACAGCTGGCGGATGAGACGACGACATAATGAATTGGTCTTGTCCATTGGTCCAGGGAACGATGGATGCTCTGAAACAAACCAAGCAACAGAAGGCAGCTCACCATACAACAAGATTTAATCCATAAAAACAAAACAGAAAAAAAAAGAGGGTGATTGGATGGGTTAGAATATTGGAGAAACGAAGGGTACGAGTTACATGAGACGTCAATTTGTTCCAGGTTTCACGTCATTTGTGGGACAACTGTCTTATTTTCAGTGTTTTTTCATTTCTTTATTGCTAACAATTCAACATGAAACAAACGATGCAAGATGTACATATACACAGTATGTGTCCCAAAAGTAATGAAATATTTTTTTTAAGACAAGAGTTATTAGCAAGATTTGTACAAAAGGTTAATATTCTTCAAAGTACCGTCCATGAGCATCTACAATTTTTTTTTTTTTTTGTTTTTGTTTTTGTAATGACTCTCCCATATCCGGTACGCCCTCTCGAAAGCTTCGACGGGATTCTCCTTTAAAGCATTTGTCACAGCCGCTTAGATAGTCTCGATGCTGTTAAAACGGCAACTTCCTTTGAGTATTTTCTTGCTCTTTCTTAGGGAACAAAACGAAGTCGGCTGGAGCGAGGTGCGGCAGCGTTGCGACGTTATAATTTGCCAGAAACTCACGGACGCGCAGAGCCCAGACAATAGCTGGGCGAATTGTCGTAATGCCGTAGTCAGATAGCGACGATGTCTTTTCACACGAGAATTATCCTTTTCAGCAGGAGTTCATGAGTTTCTGTAGCGTTTTTTTGGCGAGATTTCAGCAGAACTTGATCACCTAATGTTGTTCGAAAGTATCTGCTATGACGTGATCTCAAAACAGGTGTGCACTAAATCTGCGATCCTGACTTCACTGATACTCGGAGTAGACGGACCTAGGGTGCACTGCAAAGCTGAGAGTCCCGCCCACCTAACTCAACACGCCCAGACGTGCTGCGACCTATCAAGGCTCAGCATGACTTTTGTGACACACGTTATATGGTAAATATTTTTCTGATACAATTGTTCATATTATTAATAAATTACTCAGTATTATGAGTTTAACCGAAAATATCCAAAGATAAGAAAAAAATCAATTGATAAATCACATTCAGCTTAACAAAATGAAATGGAAGTATACACTCTCATATGTCGTTTTGAGAAAATCGAGAAAAATCTAATTTTTTTGTAAACTTAAAAAGAAATCATGCTGTTTCATACGATAATGTAAATTTTTTTCAGCTTGACGTCCCACCAGGCCCGTGGCCAGCGCAAAAATGTAGGTGGGCCCGGCTGAAGTTAGGGGGGCCCTATCCAACCTTATTATAGTTCTTCACCGTATCATTTGCCAACCTACTGTGAAAATTTTAGGGGGCTAGAAAAAATTTAGGGGGGCGGCCCCCCTAGACCCCCCTTGGATACGGGCCTGCGTCCCACTATTATGACCTTTACGCTAAGAGCGACGATAATTAAAGCAAGGGAATGATGATGGAAGAATTGGTGGAATGAGAAAGTGGGATAAAAAGGGAGTGCCTCTGAAGATCCACGGAGACGATGTTGTCCACCACAAACTTACTTGGGATCGAACCAGGAACCCCATACACCACAGGTAAGCGCTCTACCACTGAGCCACCAGGACCCCTCCTTACTATCTTTAGTGTTGTTTTTCTCTATGCTAAAGCTTAAATCAGTAGAGCCTCACAACATCAGTGGTGGTGCTAAGATTGAGTAACACAGGGGTGCCCACAAAGGGGGGGCTATGACCCAAACTGCGTCATTGAAATATTTGGGGGAGGGTTAAAAATCTATATAAATATGTTTGAGGGGGTGTAAAAATTAATCGAAAAGATTTTTTTATGGAAGAACACCTACGGATAGACAATTGGGGGGCGTCACGGACATAAGGGGGGCTGGGCACCACTGAGTAACATATGAAATATTTATGCTCTGTCATGAAGTAGGGTAACCATATTTTCAAATCTGAAAACCGAATGATTTTTATGATATATTTTTCACATGTTTTTCGCTACCTCTAACTTCCTTTACCACAATTATCCAATACCCTATTGTTCGCCTCAAGGACATAGAAAAGGAAAGTCTTCGCTATCACAAACAATGTGTGATTACATTGTACGTAAAGCCAGGCATTTAAAAGGCTGTTCGGTGACACCAGAGGACACTAGAAAGAACCAAGCCAGAATATGTAGATAGAGGGTAACACCCTGCATTGTGACTTACGCTATGTTGCCATATCTCTTATGGACATCAATCAGAGTTGTAGGTTCCATATTAAAATACTTAAAATTTGTGTTGGGTTGTTCCTCATTCCTGTGCACGTTCATAGTTGATTTTAATTTTTGTTTGATAAATTGGAGAAGAACGTGGCTTTGTGATTTATCACAGAGCCGCCCCTTATCCAAATATAACGTATAATATCAATTGACAGATCCCATTCAGCTGAGCTGAACAAAATCAGGTGCTTGAGGTTAAATTGTCCTGTGTGACGTATTTGAAATTGGGGGGGAAATACTTTTATGGCTCTAATGAGTATGTTGGTTCTCAATAATAAACTGATATCCTAGCTTTTATTCTGTCCCCACAACAACATCCAGACTACTAATATATCTGTCTCTCAGTTTTACGTCCCACGATTATGCCAGTTAGGCTAAAGGAGACGGTGATTATGAGAAATGAATGAAATGGTGGAGGAAACGGGAGAACCCCGAGAAAACCCACGCACACGGTGTTTGCCCACCACAAAGTTCACTTGGCAGGAGCAGGGTTTGAACCCAGGACCCCATGCACCAGAGGTGAACGCTCTACCACTGAGCCACCGCAGCCCCACAGACTACTAATATAATATCATAATAATTTGTACGTATTATATGTTTCAAGTTGTGTAAACATATTTAAGTTATAGCAATTTTACAGTATTAATATTCAAGTTCCTTCTCTCCAGCAACATCATTTCAGATTTTTCCCAGGGATGGGGAAGTGAGGGGGCAAGATTCTCCGATATAAATAAAATTTCACGTTATCCATTACTATATTATTATTGGCTAAAAATATACATCTCAAAACCCTGTAGGCCCAAATGACACGCTTTTCTCTTTCCATTTAGAATTTGGTTCAATTCTCTGTTTATTTGAAGTTCTATTTAAACACCTCACGCATAGTTAGGACTTCAATATTCCAACCAGTGGCGTATGCAGTAGTTCGTGAAACGGAGGAATCAAGTTCCCAAGAGTCCATATACTTTCAGGTGTTTGTATAGATATCTTGATATCGTAAATATTTATTTTTGGATCGAAAGATCCGATATATATATATATATATATTTCAATCAAAATTTTTATTGTACGCCTTATATCTGAACAACTACATACAGTTTAGCCACACCCAAACTATCACTTAACTCAGTATGATATGCTTATTCCGTAGAAAATACGAAAACTCGATCAGAGCCCGTTCAAAACTTTTGTGGCCCCTGATTCGAAAACTAATTCTTGGCCAAGATCGCAATCTTTTGATGCATTTTTTTTTAATCATTTCTAAAATTCTTGTTGCATAATATCTTGCTCAAAGGGGGTTAAAGCCTCGAACCCACCCTCTTGCGTATGCAATTGATTTCAACATTAGCTACATAACCAAAGAAATGTCATTTTAGTCCTACTGCAGGGTGTCCAATATGCAATGCAACAAAGAGTTTGGGATAATAACACTTTTGATGGGGTAGTTTTTCATTGTTTTCAGGAATTGCATAATGTAGACAGATCCTTAACACACCTTTTGATGCACTGAAACATTAGCAGGGTTGATAATTCAGTGTTAATTTATGAAAACTACGATTTCCCTAGTTCCCCCTCACAGAGGCCTCATCCGCTTAGTTATCGGTGGAAATAAAAAAATATTTTTTCTGCTCCATAGTTTCCAAGCTACTCCAACTAAACAAACTGAAAATTAACGGCAGAACATCCATATGTATCAGTTATGAGTCAATTTACATGTTTTGCAAAAAATTGATTTACACCTTCGGTTACATCTGGCAACACTGTGTGGTTCCTAGTGTATTTCAATCGTTGCTTTTTAGTTAAAAAATATATATATATACATGAACAAGGTTCCATTTTGGTATAACCATTATTGTGTATCACTTCAGGTTCAAAAGTTCTACTATCTCAAACTCCGGGTTGCATTGTATATCGGACACCCTGTAGATCTTATCCTATATAGGTCTACTCATATAGACATAGAAGCATCACCCATATAATGACTGCAAGCGTATTGTAAAATCAAGAAATGAATATCGGTTGGTTAGTAAAATTTAGAGTTTAGTGGTTTTTTCAGCACCACGGGTATATGAGTCGTGAACCTACAGCTTAACGAGGAATCTGAATCATATGAGCTCCTACTGAAAGTCGAACCCGGATCCTCCATACTAAAATAACTATCCATAGCAAGTAGAATATTGCAGATTTAAAAAAAAATAAAATGAAATCTTTAAGTTTCACGTCCCATGGTTATGCTGGCTAGGCTAAAGGAGACGTGAATGAAATGATGGAATGAAGAAAATAGAAAGAAACGGGAGAACCCCGAGAAAACTCACGCACATGGTGTTTGTCCACCACAAAGTTCACTTGGTGCGAGCTGGGATCGAACCAAGGACACCTTGCACCAGAGATGAACGCTCTACCACTGAGCCACCGCGGCCCAATAGAAGATTAAGTTGTATTTTCAACAATACCAGGGCATAGGAGAAACAGAGACGCAATGTCCACAACAAGCGAAAATTGAAAGAGTCGGAGAAAGTATGCTTTTTCCCGCAGAAACACGAGTGATTTTAAGCCTTTTAGCGATAATTAAACGAGGAAGAAATAAGGGTCTCGAAAACGGGTAGTGACGAGCAAAAGCTGGTAATCTGGTAACCTTAGTATATAGTTTTAGAATAGCACAAACTCTCAAAATACCTTGACTTCTTAATAAAGAACTTTTGTCCCGAGCTGTACATAACACGACGTTTCTGCACAGCTTGTAATCATCTCCTGTATTCGAGGGGAGGGATGGGGAAGAACCGGATGATCTGTGATGGCCAGATTGGGCACATCCCGTTCACCACCGCCGTCGGAGCAATCGTTTTTGACTGAAGAGTGAACCAAGGGGAGGGGGACTAACTATCTCTAACAGCTCGGGGTCTATTTGGACGTGGCAGAGTTTTGATGTTGGCCGTTTGTGAGCTCATCCTGTTCCCTCAGGATTTCAGGCGGACGAAGAGAAAGGGGTGTACGTTCCTGTCTCCCATGGGAGATAAAACCACTGACAGAAAACAATGAAGGAGCTCTAAGTAAATCATCTGTTATGGAAGCAGAATGCGAAAGGCGTGATATCTCTGTTGGGTTTAGCTTTTTTTCCGCAACACCGGACATAATAGCAGACATTTCCATTCAAAAACGTCTTTTGTTGGTGTACATTGAGATGACATAGCCATTACATTGTGGGATGTGACGATGGCATAATCATAAAAAAAAGAAAAGAAAAAAACTTGTTCAGTTTAAAGATAAGATCTGAATGACAAGCTCAAATTCTAACTTGATTGTTTCAACTGTAAAATAAACGTTTTTTCTACAATAGTTGAAAGTCAAGTTCTTAGATGTGTTTTGTCATACACACTCTATTTTAGATAGTGTTACACGAAATTAAAGACGCTGGATATTCCATCCATAAAGGACTACCCGCCGTCCAGATAGTGCGCTGGCTCTTCAACTGAGTTGAGTTGATTTTGAGTTTAACGTCCCTTTCAGCAACGAGGTTACATGAGACGGGACCTACTGATTAACGTGGAATCCGAACCATATGAGCTCCCGCCGAGAATCGAACCCGAGTCTCCCACGTCAAAGGCGCCTACGCTAACCGCTTAGCCACGGAGGAGCTCAGGGCTCTTCAACTGAATGATGCATGGTTAGCAAAGTATATCAAACAACCATTACTTCTGGATTTCCAGAAATAATGATGCTACATGTTCATTAAGGTTGGTTTAAAGGGACAAGTTTTACCGATAGATGGCACTACAGTCTTCGTATCATTCCCATGTATTTTTTTACCTTTTACGAAAATTTACGATTTCTCTTACAAATTTCAACTTAGAGACTTCAAATTTTTAGAGAAGGAACTTCATAACCTATTAAAGGGAACAATCCGAGCCGAGTTTTTATTTAGAATCTTCTTCATTGTTGAAATGGCTTGATTGTTGAAATGGATACCCAAACCTTGAACAATTTAACTGTTTCAACCGTGAGGAAAATTCTAAATAAAAAAATCGACACAGATTGTTCCCTTTAATAGGTTATGAAGTTCCTTCTCTAAAAATTTGAAGTCTCTAAGTTGAAATTTGTAAGAGAAATTGTAAACTTTTGTGAAAGGTAAAAAAAATACATGGGAGAGATACGAAGACTGTAGCGACATCTATCGGCAAAAGCTGCCCCCCTTTACACTAATCTTAAAACAACTTTCTATTGGCCTCATGATGTTGAGTCAATATCATAAAATTTGTGCGTCCACATGATCCTAACGCACATCCACTAAACATTTTTTTTTTTTTTGTAATGTAAGATGCTTGAATTTTCTTGTAAGTTTCCAGGGGTCGGGAGCAAGGTGGCTCCGTGGTAATGGGCTTACTTCTGGTGGCCCTGGTTCGATCTCCGGTCAAGTAAGTTTGTGGTAGACAACATCGTGTTCGTGGGTTTTTATTTTTACTTTTATTTTCTCCCACATTTTCATTCCATCAATTCTTTCATCATCATTCACTTGACTTAATCATTTTTCTCCCTTAGCTTAAAGGGTATAATCGTGGGACGTTAAACTGAAAGATTCCGTTTCTTGTAGCTTTACTTGTTTTTTGCAAATGAAGATTAGCGATGCGAGAACTCGGAGGAAAAAAAAAACAGGCTTTTTTGCCTGGGAAATTTTGGGCTTTTTAAAAACATTTCAATTTTACCGTCCAGTTTCCTTTTCCCCGTTATGACACAAGAAAGCATTTGATCAGTGCATTTAGAAGAGGAAAACAAAAACATCCAAAAAAGAACTCACGAATGAAAGAAAATCTCTTCGATAGGTCGCGGATCCGGGATATGATTATCAAAGGAGGGGCTAAATCCTGGTTTGCCGCTTTATCCAGTGTAAAGAAAGTAGGATTGAAGCCCATTTTACCCATTGTATACCTGAACGTCAAGAGGAGGAGGGGCTATAGTCAGGGTTATATGTATACAGGGTGTTTCAAAACAACACCGACAACATTTGGGAGGTGATTCCTGACGCCAAGATAAGACGAAAAGTATACACCAACCTGGATGCTCAAATGCTTCGTTTCGGAGTTATTGGGTGCCAAAAACATGAAAAGAAAATGAAATTTAAAAGTCCATAGCTCCATAACTATGGGACCTACCATAATCGGGTCAAGTCTTCACTTAGGAACTAATACGTTCGCTGTCCAAAAATCCATGTTTCGGGATCCTAAGGTACTCTCACAACAATTTTTATAGAGGGGGTTTGGCTATGGGCATATAATTTAAAGTGTTCAACAACTACCTCTATGAAAATTGTTGCAGAAGCACCGCAGGATTCTGAAACATGGATATTTGGATAGGGCACATACTAGTTCCTAAGTGAAGACTTGACCTGACTACTGTAGATTCCATAGTTTCTGAGCTATGAAGCATAATTTTTTTTTTTTTCGTGTTTTCGGTACGCTATATCTCCGAAAGGAAGCATTTGTGCAGTCAGGTTGGTCTGTACTTTTCGACTCATCTTGGCGTCAGGAATCACCTACCCAAACATTGTCGGTGTTGTTTTGAAACACCATGTATAAGTAATATTGGCGCCTGTACCCCCCCCCCCCCCGGTTTTCCCAGATTCAGTTTGACATGGACTAAGTGAATCTTTGAGGCACAATGGGACCACGTTTGACGAGAGAATAAATCCCGGCTGTCATCGGGAATCGAACTCAGATTATTGTAGGTACGTAGACACTTTCACCATAGCTCAGCATGCTATATTTGGCGCTTTTTTGTATGAATTTTAGGAAAGAAAAAATGACATTGATCTCTAGGGGGAAAAAATTAAAATTTTCTAAATTAGTGTTGGTCACGAGACGATTCTCAACAAGAAAACGAGACGATTTTTTTTTATTTCGAGACGAGGCGAGAAAGTTCGCGAGTTCTGTGAACAACACTAGTTCATCCAAGTCTTTAATCTCAAAATAAAATGAAATGAAATCTTTGAGTTTTACGTTACACGTTTATGCCGGTTAGGCTAAAAGAGACGGTAATGATGAGTAATGAATGAAATGGTGGAATGAAGAAAGTAGGAGAAAACGGGAGAACCCCGAGTAAACCCACGCATACGGTGTTTGTCCACCACAAAGCTCACGTGGCGAGGGCTGGGATCGAACTCGGGAC
The DNA here is from genome assembly GCF_964235325.1 of Thermobia domestica. NCBI lineage: Eukaryota > Metazoa > Arthropoda > Insecta > Zygentoma > Lepismatidae > Thermobia > Thermobia domestica. The sequence continues at coordinate 12,627,156 of NC_137471.1, forward strand.
ACCATGCACCATAGGTGAACACACTACCACTGAGCCAACGCTGCCCCTTTTAATTTCAAACGGTGTTGCATTATTCATAGTATAAAAACTATAAATTGATAAAGTGATTGTACAAACACAATGAATAGTATTTATCAACGTTTAAAGATACGTACGTCATTACACAAAATACGCCAATAAATAAATATTATTTAAGTGTTGTTATATTACACCCTTCGTGGAGTTATCGTGTTGGAAAAGGATTTTGATAGCTCCTAAATGAAATTCATTTTTTAAAAAAATAAATAGGGCATAAATTTTGTGCTTAAATTTACAAAACGAGACGGGAAAATATTTTCGAGAATCGAGACGAGACGAAACTTACGAAACGAGACGGGAAACACCTTATTTCTTGTCTCGTCTCATATCATGGGCAATTGCAGAAGTAATTTGTAAAAAGCTAAGCATTTCCATTCATGAATCAGATGCTCTGTTACATTATCATAATTAACATTATAAACATTTTCGATATTTGTTGTACACTCATGTCCAAAATGATTGTCGCATATCTATAACCGTCTCCTTGTAAGAATATAATTTGATATTTTTGCACCGTACTTTTAATACTAATACCATGTGTATAATTGGGAAAAGTATATTTGTTGTAAATTTCATACGAAAAGAATTATAAATACGAAAATTAGAATGAGTAAAACAAAATGAAGCTAAATGGTCAAGGAAGTTTTATTTTCGTTTTATTGTTTTTATTTAGTGCTCTTTTGACATGAAATTTGCCACATACATGACTTTTCCGATTATACACATACTAACATTATAAGAAATACCGGACGAATTCGTTATCAAATTATATTCCTACAACATGTTTATAGACATGCGACAATAATTTTGGACATGAGTGTACGTGTAACAGATATTCTTGTTTAAACATTTGAAGGTGTTCGAATAGTTGACATGCATTTCATATCCATGTTCATATCCCTAATATTCATAGATATTATGTGGAATAGACAAATAGATTTGATCTAGCATACCAATAGACAGCTGGTTCTCCTAGATTTGTTGACCTTATCCGCTACTCAAATGAGAATACACAAGCTAGCAGGAAGTTAAAAATTACGTGTATTTTATGGAGAGAGAACGCTATGAATCAGTTCCGCAGGGCACAAAATGTAATAATACCCAGAACTCCAAGTAGGATTTATGCGCCTCAATTTCCTGTTGTATATAAATGCATGAGCCGCTACCATAGCAACCATCGAAGCAATCTCCCGCCCTTCGGGATACGAATATTTCATCAGGTTTAATCATTCCACCACTCAATGAACGAAGTATGTTCTTCTCCAACCAACTCCCCTGGTTCCCCTTCCCCTTTGGTACTCTCCTGTCTCTTCCTGAAATAGGGGTCGACCCCTGCCAAGATAAAAAGGGTGGCAATCCCTTAAGATTTGTTGAAGCAAACCCAGCAGAGAGGGAAATGGTGGCTCGTCTCCAGGGCATCCGACTATATTAAAAATTCCTAACGTTCCTACTACATGAAACATGTGACGTGTCCTGTAAAGTGCTCTGTGCTGTTTCCTTTTTTTTTTTGTTTTTTTTTTTTTTTTTTTTTTTGTTTCAAGTAGTACTCAGTGTTAGCGGTGCTTCGATAGGATAGAACAGGAACTACAGAATTCAAAATAGTTCTAAATTTTCTCTTTAGCAAAACATCATACTGTGAAATTATTGGAAAATTCGAATATTCGTTACTATAATAATTAGTCGAGCAACTTTATCATTTGAGACAATTATTTATTCTTTAAATAACTGTTTATTATACGAAACAATTATTCATTCTTCAAACAACTATTTATTATTAAAATAATTATTCATTATTCAAGCAACTATTTATTATTCGAAACAATTATTCATTTTTTCAAACAATTATCTATTATTCGAAACAATTATTTATTTTTCGAACAATTATCTATTATTCGAAACAATCCTTCATTTTTCAAACAATTATTCATTCTTCAATCAATTATCTATTATTCGAAACAATTATTCGTTCTTCAAACAATTATCTATTATTCGAAACAATTATACTTTTTTCTAACAATTATCTATTATTCGAAACAATTATACTTTCTTCTAACAATTATTTATTATTCGAAACAATTATACTTTCTTCTAACAATTATCTATTATTCGAAACAATTATACTTTCTTCTAACAATTATTTATTATTCGAAACAATTATACTTTCTTCTAACAATTATCTATTATTCGAAACAATTATACTTTCTTCTAACAATTATCTATTATTCGAAACAATTATACTTTCTTCTAACAATTATCTATTATTCGAAACAATTATACTTTCTTCTAACAATTATCTATTATTTGAAACAATTATACTTTCTTCTAACAATTATTTATTATTCGAAACAATTATACTTTCTTCTAACAATTATTTATTATTCGAAATAATTATTCATTATTTAAACAATTATTTATTGTTCGAAACATTTATTTATTATTCAAAGCAATTCTTCATTTTTCAAACAATTATTTATGATTCGAAACAATTATTTATTATTCGAAAAATTATTTATTACTCGGAACAATAATTTTTCAAACAATTGTTTATTATTTGAAATAATTATTTATTGTGTTCAATAAATTGTCAATTATTCTAAATAATTATTAATTGTTCAAAAAAATGTTTATTACTGCAAACAATTATTCATTCTTCACAGAATTATTTATTTTTCAAAACAATTGTTTATTATTTGAATTCTAACAATTATTTTCAAATAAACTTTCTAACATTGATAACATTTCTTGATCATTATATTTTCATCTTTCCGTAATATTAGGATGATTAAACTATGGATCTTTCATGATAAAGTATCCACGGTTTAGATTAGGTGGGATATTCAATAATAATATTAAATATTCGAGTAAATCTGTAAACGAAATATCTGTGTCTCCAATATTAGCTTATCCACAAGCTCAAAGGAAACCCATTCCAAGATAAGAAAATTTCAAATCTTAAAAATGAGGACCAATAATATAATAAGTCGACAAAAACTAAAAATGTATTTTTTTAAACTTATTCTAAAATTTCTAAATATGTGTTAAACGTCTGGAGTTCTAGAGTTTAGAGAAATTGTCTGTTTCTCTAAAAGTAAATTATGTCTACTCTATACACTCAAAGAATACCATTCCAATACAAAAAATTTCAAATCTTAATCGAGAGCGAAAACAACAACAAAATAAAAATAAATTAATAAGAAACAAAAGTGCTCACTCTAAAAACTCAGAAAAAAACTATTACTATGACTCATGTAAGACTAAATCAGTGTTGGAGATCTAAGTCTTGGGTAAACAAGTGCTGCTCTCAAGACTCAAGAAATATCTCGTCTCGTCTGAAAAATGAGCCAAGAATTGTCATGTTTCACGTCTCGTAGCGAGTTTGGAATGCACGTCTCGTCTCTTTGGGCGACACGATTCACAAAACGACTACTCATACCAAACAATAATTACTACAAACAAAATTACAATGCTACGGACGATACGGGTATTTCACTCATCATACATGTTATAAAGTCATATCTTAGCTACTTCTTATTATATTGCGCGAACCCCCCTGTTCTTCTGTTCTCGGTACAACAAACATTCAAAGAGGAAGTCTTAAGGCTGGGAGACATCTGTACATCGCTCAAATCTCTTTATGACTTCCATAAGCGTCGCACCCCTATAAAGGATACTCTAATGAAATTTTCATGGCTACGGTCCGGCCTCGATGACACTACTTGACATCTCTTTTCTCTCTATCCATATAACACACACACACACACAAGCATGGACCTTTCATTTACCCCCTCCTTGTCTCCTACATCGTTCATCCCTGCATCAATAACCCACACATACATATAGAGATAGGCTTTGTTACGAAACCTTCATGTGTGCATATGTAAGTGTGTACTACATGTTTCAATTGTCAAAGTGCTCTCCCTCCTATATTTATACACGTACAAGGGTTCTTTATCACTGTGACTACTTCTCATAGAAGTTAGGAGAGGCTTTTCCTGGTTACAAAAACGCTAATATAGTACAAATCCTTTGTGGTTAAATACGTACGGTATATGCTTTATGTGTTTATGGTCCAGAATTCGATTGCATCGGATATACAAACCCAAGTATTAGTTCGGCAGTGGCGTAAACAGGATCCCGTCGAAGGGAGTCCAAGTTCCGAAGTTCATATCATTTCAGGTGGTTCTATTGTTATCTTAATATACTAATTTTTTGTATAATTTCTTGCTTGAGGAGGGAGTTAAACTCGTAACCCTCCTTGCGTATCTCATTGCAGTCAGTGGTGGATCTAAGACAGGGCCGTGGGGCCTAGGCTAGCCAGTTTTTTGAATGACAACAATAATTTAAGCTATTATTTATATATTTTTGAAAATTCATAGTAAACTCATGATTTACCTATCATAGTCTGAGTTCTGGCTGACCCCCCCCCCTCCGTTTTTACCTTGAAGATCCGACACTAATTGCGGTCTCGATCTTACTTCAAATAATAACTTCTTTCTCATGCTCTATAGCGAAACTAATCTCATAGCGAGAATCTTTTTTTTTTATATATATATATATAGGCCTATATACAGGGCGACCCAATAATTCCCTCCACATTCCAAAAATTAATAAAACAAAAAAGTATTGGAGATTGAAAGTTGCTTATTTCAATCTAGATGTTTTTGAAAACAATTTGAATGAAAATGCAGATCTTCTGGTAAAATTCTTCTTACACTATCCCTAGGAAGCCCAACAGCTGTAGCATACTTTCTTCCAGAACGCTTTGGGGACCACAAAACGGACTCTCACAGCTTTCAGGTGTACGAGCCCTTTCAGGAGGGCCAGATGATTTTTATAAAAAAAAAAAAAAAAAAAAAAAAAACTGAACTCGTTGTTTGGAAATTCTCGACCCACTGCAAGATACAGTCTTCCAATTAGGAACCATTTCCTTACGTAGAATAGCAAACTTTTAAGCAAGAAGCTCTTTGCACTGTGATCACAGAACTACTGCTTTTGAGAGACATCTCGACGCGCGAGGAGCTCATGATCAAACCATAATGGCGACTGAAATCAGCAGAGTAATGTTAGCGATAATCCTCAATTCTCTTACCCCTCCACTGACAGCGCTAGAGCCAATCTAAAAATGAGAGATTTTATTGGATATTATTGGCAATAATTATATATTGTCAATTGTTGTATCATTTCAACACACAATAGAACAAAGTAATTTAAATCAGAATAAATAAGTACAATACTTTTTTTTTTGTTTTATTAGCTCTTAAAATGTGAGAAGTTTTATTGAGCCATTATAGATGCAGCGTGTGAAGAACTGTTTTAATAATCAATTTTAACTAGAGATGGCCACAAAGTTCCGGTTCCGGCGGAACCGGTTCCACGAAGAACCGGTTCTCGGAGATCCGGTTTTCAGAACCGGTTCCAGGCCTGTATCCGAAAACCTGGTTCCAGAACCGCATCTTAGGAACCGGTTCCAGACCTGGATCTGAAAACCCGGTTCCAGAACCGGATCTTAGGAACCGGTTCCATACCTGGATTTGAAAGCCCCCAAAGACCCGTAAAGTAGACACAAAGTTCACCTTCAAAACACTGCAAAAAGGACCATGCGCTTGTGCAGTCACCATCCAGACCCGCTTGTGCCACAGGAAAAATTTTTGGTCCACCAGTGGGTGTTTAGCCAAATGAGTTTACAGTTACCCAGTTTATTTAGCCAAATGGGACAAGCGTCCGCCGCCTGGGCGCCTGCCTGTCGCTTTCACCAATTTATCTAGCACACTGTTCACAGCCTGCCAGCAGTTCGGGTTTAGCGTAGGGATGGTCAAAAAGTTTGGGCCCCAGCGGAACCGGTTCCGCGGGGAACCGATTCTTGAAGATCTAGTTTTCACAACCGGTTCCGGAACCGGTTCCAGACCTGGAGCCGAAGAACCGGTTCCGGACCTGTATTCGAAGAACTGGTTTCCGACCTGGATCCGAAAAACCAGTTCCAGACCTGGATCCGAAAAACCGGGTCCGGAACCGGATCTTCTAGAACCGGATCCGTTCAGATCCGAAAACCGGTTCCACCAGGAACCGGTTCAGATCATCCTAATTTTAACCTCTTATTGAAACCGTACGTGACACATCTACCAGTTATTTTTTTAGTATTATGAATCCATAATTTGGACGCGCACCATAGGTTCGCAATGTGAAGTCCAATATGTTTTAGTGTAAGCTAATAAATCAAGAATGTTTGTTCTGATTCTTTCTTCTCCTTTCACCAAATAGTGTGTGCTTGATGAGGGATGTCATTCCTCATACGTAACGGGCTTAAGCCCATAGATTCCCGGTAATGCCCACAAATCTGTATAAATACTATAAATAAATAAATCCTAAATTTTAGGTCTTTTCAGTTTCGGAATTATGCACTTTAACACTTGTGGAGTTTAGAACTTGTGCAGTTAGCTGATTTTTAGGAGTTTTTCATTCTAAGACTTGTGCAATTTAGAACTTGTGCACTTAGCTGATTTTTAGGACTTCTTCACTTTAAGACTTGTGCAATTTAGGACTTGTGCATCTAATTGATTTTTAGGACTTCTACGCTTAAGAACCAGTGCATTATAGGACTACTTCCGTTTCCCAATCGTGTATAATATTGAAATTAACAGTTACTTCATTAACCTAACTTAATCTAACACCTAACGTAATGTAGACTGCTACCTAACCTAATTGAACGTACTAATGACATGTTCAGTATGCGTCCAGAAGGTTGTAATTAGATAGTTTTCATTATTTTCAACATAACTAAACTTAATTTTCCAGTTCAGAACATAAAATTACCGTTATGTTGTTCTACAAAAAAAAAAAAAAAAAAAAAAAAAGTTGATGCTCAGTTAGGTTCTTTTTGTGCTGATTGAATTTGGTGTGCTGTGTAAGTGCGAACTCTGGTCTTGCACGAACTTAAAAAAAAAAAAAAAATCGAAAACTTACCATGAATAACTGCAGTGATTGAGTGTTTCTTCGGAAAGTTTTTTTTTCTTAAGTAGTATTTCATTTAAAGAAAGTCATGTCATGTTTGATATATTAAAATTCTTATCGGCTTCAGTTCTGCGATAGGTTTCAGTTGAAGAATGCACTGAGCCGATAGCAGTGTTAGACTCGAGGCAATTTTGGGTGGAGAAGAATGGAAATAATAAGCTGGATTGAGCAGAAAACTAATGAGAAATGATAGGAAAGAAAATAATAGTTTTAGATATAATGACAAAGAAGAAGAGAAACTGCTTCGGACATTGTGTGAGAACCAGGCCTGTAGCCAGCCCAAAAATGTAGGGGGGCCCGGCTGAAGTTAGGGGGGCCCGATGCAACCATATTATAGTTCATCACCATATTATAATTCATTTGCCAGTCTACTGTGATAATTTTAGGGGGGCAGCCAAAATTTTGGGGGGCCAAACCCCTAGACCCCCCTGGGTACGGGCCTGGTGAGAACAGAGTGTAGTATGATGAGGGACGTGCTAGAAAGTACGAAGGAAGGAAAAAGAGGGAGAGGAGAAAAAGTGGTTTAGTTAATGGATGGTGTTAAAACAAAAAGAAATCCTACGTTAAGACAAGAGGTAAGCTGAACACTGGGGCACAGAAGCTTTTCAGAATATATATGAAAAAAATGAATTTTTAGTTTAACGTCCCACGTTTATGTCCTTTAGGCTAAGGGAGACGGATGATTAAGGCAAATGAATGATGATGGGAGAATTGGTGGAATGACAATGTAAGAGGAAATGGTAGTATCCCGAGAGAAAACCCATGGACACAGAATACTTATGGTGTTGGTTACAGTTTATTTCTATGTTATTCAGTATACAGGTAATTATGAAGTAATAACACGGCGCGTTTGAAATTAATTTCGTTTACATTATATGATTGTATTCTTTGTTGCTGAAGAGGACGGCTCTACATTTAAAAAGAAAATCAAAATCCAAAATAGTATCGAGCAGTATGTTCTTTTCTAATGAGTCGTTTGCTTTGTTCAAATTTACCATTTTTCCTTGATAACTGTATAAACATATTTATTATTATACTACTTTCTAACTTTTGTCACACACTGTAGCAGGAGTTTTAAAAAAAAATTCTTCTGGTTATTCTAACACACTTAAATATTTTTACTTCCTCAAATCTTGGGGAAAATAAAATTAAAGTACTTTAACCTCCCACAAGTCTGGTCCACAGGCTAAAGAAGACGGAAAATGAATGGAAGTCAGCTACGGTGGAAGAATTCGAGTGGATAGCTCTAGTGTCTGGGGTTTCTGGTTCAATCTCACGTTCCACCAAGTGGGCTTTGTGGTAAATAAACACCGTATGTTTGGGATTTCTCGGAGCTCTCCCGTTTACGCCCACTTTATTCATTCCATTATTTCGTTCATTATCATCATCATATTCCTTAGCATTGGAGCAAAATCATGGAATGTTACACAATAAATAAATAAATAAATAAATAAGAAGAAAGGAAGTTCATTACCGTACGCGTAATCGAACTGATTTTATTTTCCGCATCATCATAATTTAACGTAGATATGCAACCATAAATGAAACACGGCACTGCGGGTTGCATAACATATTCTTTACTTCCTGTTCGTCGTTAATTTGATTTATCTCTTTCTTTTTCTTTCCAACGAACTTTTCGTACTGAATTCTCTATGTCTCTGTATGTGTATGTGTGTGTGTGTCTGTTATTTGCAAGCTTTTCAATTTTGAGTCCTCCATTCGATAGAGGATCAAAAACTATCTAAAGAAGTGATGGAATTTTTCGCGTCACTCTTACCGTTCCCGAGACATTGGCCGAAAAAAAAAAAAAGTTCTGATTTCGAAAGATTTAAGAAGTCATATCTCGGGAACCATAAGTCATAGAGAGATGATATTGATGTTGATCAATACCTAAAAGGATTATGAACATTTTGGTACCAAATGGTAACCAGCGGCCACTGGCCAACTGATCATTGTTTCTCAAATATTGGCCAAAACAGTTATGATATCGGGAAAATTAAGAAGCCATATTTCGGGAACCATTAGTCATAGAGAGATAATATTTTGCGAATTTTTTTCAATTTTGAGTCCTCCATTTTGAGCATGTGACTTCGTAAAACAATATATTGTAGAACGTTTTAAAATAACAGAACTCTTGAACAAAAGATTTGGAAAAAATTTAGTACCCAAGGAAATTATAAATGGATAGATATATTACAAAAATTGTTCAATGAGTATAATAATAAAGAACATAGAACAATTAAGGGGGTGGGCGCAACAGTGGTCTAACCCATATTTTTTAAAGCGGAGAAAAATCAAGTTAAACTTAAACATATGTATTTTTTGTACAATATATGTATGTATATACAATGTATGACACATTCAAACACTTGTGTTTGCTTTTGGTATATTGTACAAACAACCACATGTGTTTAACTTTAACTTGAATTTTTTCTCCATTTTAAAAAAGTGGGTTAGACCACTGTAGCACTAACCCCCTCAATTGGTATAAAGCCTGTATAGAAGTTAATAAAAAAAAATAATTAAGTTCGTTCTAGTAATGCTCTTGGAGCATTTTCAACTGGTTTTCTTTCTTTCTTCCTTTCTTTTTTTCTTTTTTTTAAAATTTTTTTGTAAAACTAATAATAAAGGCCAGGGACGTAGCAGGGAGTGGGTGATGAACTTTTGGATTCACCATGTTATAGAGTTAGTCATCATAACAAACTTTAATGTTGTACACGAAAATAAGACAAGGCGAGAAAGAAGGCTTAAGTTTCGTCTCATATCTACTGAAGTCTCGGCTCGTCTCGCAAATTTATAAACTAAATTTATGCACTAATTTTTTTTTCTTAATATCATCTAGAAGCTATTAGAATCCATCCGCGTCATGAGGTGCTTATGTGACAACATTTAAACCATAACAACATTTACGTGATATATGTGACGTGATATAACAACATTTAAACCATATTTATTATTGCAGTATATTGTTAAATTACTTGCGTATATTTAAACGTTGATAAATCATCCTCATTATGTTCGTACAATTACTTTATTAATTCATTGTTTTCTACTATGAACCATGCAGGGACGTACACAGGAATTTATTTCGGGAGGGGTCCAAAGCTTTTCGGGGGGGGTCCAAACACAATTTCAGGCTAAAGTATATTAAAAATTGTAAAATTGCCCCGAAAATTAGACTCAATTTACAAAAAAGTCCGGATTTCGGGGGGCGGGTCCGGATCCTCAGGACCCACCCCCTGCGTACGTCCTTGGAACCATGTAAAACTGAAACAGGTTTTGGGATCTAAGACTTCAGTGAACTAGTGTTGTCCACGAGCTTCGAAAAATTTCTCACCTCGTCTCATATTTATAAAGGCACTTCTTTGTATCGACTTTCTCGTCTCGTGGCAACAATAACAATAATTCTACCCCTACCACAATGCATTATGGATCTCCTAAATGTTAGTCTCCCATGCATAACATGGACATGTGCTAAACTGTCATGTGACATCCCTTTCAATAATTCAGGTTGAGGACAAACTGTCACACTATATAGTACGGAAGGTATAACATCGTTGGCTTCCCGCGAAATATTGTAGTGACGTTTATGGGCAGTGGTTACTCGTGGCTCGCTGCGCGCAGTAGACGGTTGGTGGTGATTGGCTTCCCTCTTACCACACCCCCAGTGACGAGCAGGTCCAAGCGCGGAAAGCCAACGACATTATACCTTCTGAACTTCAGGCATACTCCAATACCTAGAAACCTATAGGTTTGCAATCGTGGAGAGGTAGATCAAGGTGAACAAATTAAAGAGCAGAAGAATACATTTTAGTTGGAAAAGGATTGTATGAATGTGATAAGTGTTTTTTCTTAAGTAAAAAAATATGTGGATAGTCTATCAGTACTGGAAGAATGTAACTATGTGTCTATTTCTAGGCAAGATTCTTTCACTAGAATGGTACTTGTATTCGCCTATCAGAGGTCCAACGTTTGCTTTCTCTCACATCTTAATTCTGAGTCATCCAAGACAGGGTATTCACTGATCCTGGAGGAGTCTTATGTACAAAATCAGTACTTTTTTTTTTTAATTAGGAAAAACAGATACATTTCATTTATGCATTGTGATTCTTCTGTCGAATGGCAACCGGCAGAATTGATTGTATTGATTAAAAGATCATGATTGATTCTTCCTAGAGTTTATGTAAGTGATTGTATTGATGAAAAGATCATGATTGATTCTTCCTAGAGTTTATGTAAGTGATTGTATTGATTAAAAGATCATGATTGATTCTTCCTGGAGTTTATGTAAGTGATTGTATTGATTAAAAGATTATGGTTGATTCTTCCTAGAGTTTATGTAAGTGATTGTATTGATTAAAAGATCATGATTGATTCTTCCTAGAGTTTATGTAAGTGATTGTATTGATTAACATATCATGATTGATTCTTCCTAGAGTTTATGTAAGTGATTGTATTGATTAACATATCATGATTGATTCTTCCTAGAGTTTATGTAAGTGATTGTATTGATTAAAAAAATATGATTGATTCTTCCTGGAGTTTATGTAATTGATTGTTAGGATATTAAAGCATCTCTGTTAAGAGTTCTCGTAAGACGGTGGCTCAGTGGTAGGTGGATGGGGTCATTGGTTCAATCCCCTGCCTAGCAAGTTTGTAATTGACAACATTGTATCTATGGGTTTTCTAGGAATATTTCCGTTTGCTTCTACATTCTCATTCCACCAATTCTTCCATCATCATTCACATGCCTTATTCATCCATCTCCCTTAGCCTAACATTAATAATCGTGGCACGTTAAACTGGAATATTTTAATTCATTTTCATTTCCAAGATATATGATATATACCAGGGAGTGTGTGCGAGAAGGGATTTATGCACAAAACTGACGAAGAAATTTACATTTTCTCCTGGTGTCGTTAAGTATATTATTTCAAAATAATTCCGGAACATATTGAACGATGCAGTGTGTATATAGCCTATAACACTGTGTGTTATACGTATATAAGCAGTGGCAGATCTAGCTCAAGCTGGGGTTTCTAGGCTCCCCTTGAACTAGGGTTGCCAACTTTAGAAAATGAAAAACCGGCACCCCCTCAAAATTCCCCTATAATATAGGTCTAAGTGTGAAGTATTTCTGTTCGGACTCATCCAGGAAGGATATGTACTATTGTGAACAAAAGTGCATTAGCACCTGGATTCTGCATTGATAGGCCGTCTCGTTCAGCTTCTACAGACATTTGTTTTTGATTAATCGTAAATAATGACGTCTCTGGTGGGATACGCGAGAAACTCAATGTGAGTCAGCAGCCACTCCCTTGTACGCAGCTGATAAACCTGTAATAGGGCATTGGATTTAATAGATTGTGTTTTGGATTTGTTAGCAATCTTGCTCTGGTTGAATTCTTGAGGGAAGTTTTTGTTAGTTGTTTTTCCTATAGCACTAGTGTAAAAAAGAATACCGAGAGAGCAGTAATTACGTTTGTTGTGCGAAACAGTGTTTCTTCCAGACGTTTTTAGGATGGCACTGTCTCCCGGAGCTCTGAGAGATTCCCCCGGAGGAGACCAAAATAATACGTCTATAATATAATAAATATAATAGTACTGTGTAAAAATAATGTGCCTCTCCGAATACTAAGTGCCCCCCCCCCCCCGGATTTTTTTCTGAAAGAAACACTAGTGTGAAGTAGAAAGCACATGTTAATACAGTGCGTGCTGTGTCTGTGAAGTGAAGTAGAAATACCTAACACCTGCTGTGTTTTCGGTTGTAATTCTTGTCCAATTGAAGCTGAGGACGTAAAGTATCTTTTCTTACATTTCTAAGTCGTGAGAAATCACCAGATCGATATAAATTTGGCCCAAGAAAATCAATGGGAAAAAATGTACCAAATAAAATCACTCGTGTTCCAAACATCTTGAAGAGCCTGCCTTCGAGAAGTCAAGTTTACTGAAAGAAAAGTTAATGCCAGTGGCGGATCTAGGCTGGGGCCGAGGGGCTAGGCCCCTCAGTTTTTGAGTGACAAAATTCATTTAAGCTATTATTTAGATATTTTTGAAAGTTTTTAGTAAACATGATATACATATCATAGTCTGGGTTCTGACTCCCCCCCCCTGAGTTTTTACTGTCTAGATCCACTTCTGGCTAATGCCAGGAGAATTATTTACACGCAAACTGAGAAAGAATGCTGTTCCAAGTATATTATTGAAAGGTTTAAAATCCGAGCCATTGAACAAGCACCGATCTATGTCCAGTTACCAACGTACAAATATCGTACAAGACGCAATTGACGGTTGTACTCAAGACGAGGCATTAGAGGGTAATAGAGACTCATGATTCTGAAGATTCTGCTTTAGAAATAAGCTATACAATGTGAATTAGGGAGTGAAATATACCGGCTTGTAGAAGGAATCAGTGACGATGACTGTTCCTCAAGACATTGATTCATCGTTTAATTTCTCTGTATCATGTTACAATGATGAAACGGGTGATGAGAGTTGTTCCTCGGACAGCTATGAGAATAAAAAAAAAATTAACCAGTGAAGTGTTTTTCGTATTCTGACAAACTTTATAGATGTTATTTCATTTTTGCCTCATATGTTGCGCTCCTGTACATACCTTGAAGCACAAAATTATAGGGTCAGCGTTAAAAATTGCCACAAAACGTGAAAATGAACATACTTATGTTTGGGAATCGGAAGAATGATCAAAGAAAAGGTACTTAGGTGTTGCAGCAATCTCGTCCGCCATCTATTTACATATTGGTTTCGATTTTTTTTTTTTTAACTCTGACTCATGCTTTATAGGATAAGTTTTATAATATTATAAAAATGTTTGCACAGCTCAAAATCAGATATCATTTTCTACAGGCAGATGATATTTGTAAGTCATTGCAATCAGTTCTGGAAAAGGAAACGCACTTAGAACGTGCCACCGCGCCTCTCACAAACGAAATGCTTGGCACTGTGTAGTGTGTAAGATTGCTCTCGCTCCTTGCCCACTTATGACGTCATCACAAAATCTTTCTTCCTCTGTTACTCGCTAACGACTGAACGTATCGAGATCGAACAAACACCATTCCTTTTAGAATGTTCAACTCTACAAATGGAAATAAATTGTAAAAAATTCATTTCTAAGTCGAACTGCTCCTTTAAAATTATCGAAACAGGTGAACAAAAGTATATTAATCCTTACGTAACAATTTTGGATTTGGAAAATGAAATTTATTCTTTAATCTTATACTTCAACTACAGGAAATTGCTTTAAGAAGTCCTTTTTCACTCTCAGTAAATGTTTAACATTTCTTACAAATAAATTTCAAATTTTCCCTGACACAGTCCCTGTCATCTCTAAAATTATCTAAACAGATGACAAAATATATTAATCGTTGATAGGTGTTGAAAGGTAACAGTTTTGGATTTACAGAATGAAAGTTACGTACTTTTCAAATTATACTTCGAATTAGATGAAACTGCTTCGAACTAGATACAAATTTGAAAAAAAAAAACTGCCAGAAAGGAGTTGGCAAGAAGTTTTGACAGGTCACCGGCTTTAATCAAAATAACAGCAATATTTCCGGCCTGGCCGGTAAAAAACCGGCCAGTTGGCAACCCTACCTTGAACGACAAAAATAATTTAAGCTATTATTTATATATTTTTGAAAGCTTATAGTAAACTCATGATATATTTATCATAGTCTGGGTTCTGGCTGTCTCCCAGTTTTATCTTATAGATCCGCCATTGTATATAAACCTTTTTGCCGTATGAAATCAGTGTTAACAGCTTAAGTGGAAAATTACAAAATAGATTTTAGACTATAGTGCTGCCAAAATGTCTTGAGCCGTGGCAAAAATTCGAACTAAAGCTCACACCCTCGACACACCCACGTGTTGGGCCAATAAGGGTTCAGCTGTTGCTAAGCGAAAAAGCCTTAGCGAAAGGGAGTGGAATTACTTCAGCCGACAGCAGCGCTTGGAACGGAAGACTAGGTGTCAAGTCAATGTGCTATATTTTATAGTCCATGCGAATATTTTCTCTGAAATTCGGACAAAATTAAAACTGCGACCTATACATCCCACATAGCACAGATACTTCCTTGGGCATCCAAGGGACGTCTGTTCCGGGACATTAAGATGTCCATGGATTGTCCCATTTTGCCAGTGGACGTCCAGTGAACTTCTTGTAGAGATACAGATGTCCGCTTATGTCCCGGAATCGTGGCATTTTTGGGCTTTTTTGCAGGATAATCATAGGACAACTTTTGAACATCCAAGTAGTGTCCCATAATAGATATACCCATTGTAGTCTAGGGAAATTCCGTGAATATTTCCATTATTCTACTACAAGCTCGAATGTCTCGAGACCTGTGGGATGTCCAAAGGACGTCCAGTGGATATGTTTTATGTGGGATTATTTGCGTCTTATGCATGATATTTTTCTGTCACAACTTGATTACTTCTGGGGCAGGCACCAATGTACTTTTCCGTTACTTCAGCGCAGGGCAACAATGAGTTTTCGGTGGAAGATTAATTAAATTCTTCTAACGAGTACGACACAGCAGAATTTCTACATGACAAAAAAAGAAAAAAAGAAAGAAAAAAGAAAAAAAGAAAGAAAAAAGAATCAATTAGATGATCGAAAATAAAAGCCAATTTCATTGTTTCAACTCATTTAGAAATTACAAGAAAGCAAAAGTTGAATAATATCGTAATATCCTCTCCCTAGTATTAACACCACTCCCCTGTCCCTCCTAGAAAAAAGAAAACCGTGCGTAGAAAGAACGTTCCATCAATTCTAAGTAATCCAGTTACGTCTGCAGAAAATCACGGCTCCATTCTGGGAAACTCTTCTTTTTGACTCTCCCTCTTCCCCTGTTAACAATAGTCTCTCCGCCCTTGCATTGCTTTGTGTCTTGTTTGTTCGACATAGAATGGGTGCCGACATGATTACGTCAGACAAATGAAAATAAATGACGGTGGGATGCGCGCTACAATTAATTAACGCGGTTTTAGTTTTTTTGTTCAGCAGTCGAGATACGTAGCCAGGATGCGTGGTGGACGTCGGTCGAAGTATTTAGAAACTCACAGACGGGGTGAGCAGTAGTTGTAGTAAAAAGATTGTAGACGAGTCTTGGAGGATGAATAACCAACTTAAAAGAATTGTACAAAACTTAAAATGCGACGACGACTTCCAAATTCATGTATTGATGTCGGTCTTGTGGTGGAGGAACGAAAATTAGACTTCTTTTTTACTACTTGTTTTCGTACCCTTCTCCCGCCTTCAAAAAGAAAGAAAAAAATAAATCTTTGGCACGCGTCCCTTGCTTCTTGCTTCTTGTACCTTGAAAACTGTACAAAATAATTCACCTCCACTTAATACGGTAGAACAGCTGCAGATGGTGAAACATTTGTTTTCAAACCTTCACTTCACATGTGTTCGTTTCTGGGTAAATAAAAAGTACGTATTTCTGAGCAAATAAATCTGCAGTGGCGTAGTCAGATTTTTTGGTGGGGAAGAACTGGGAACTCGTAGAGAGAGGGTGATAACTGAATTTATGAATTTTTATTATTTAGTCACTATAACAATGCCTGGACCAATGATGTCGTGCTGTAAATTCAGTTCTCTTGTAGGCGAGATAGTATGATGGGGATGTCCTGTGAGTGTTAGTTTTGCGTAATAGTCTATTCACCCGCCAACCGAACGCGACTCAAGCCCTGATCGTGGATCAGACCTCATGTTAGTAATAAGTCCTTTCATTCAAAATGTCAAAGTTGCTTAACTCAAACTCAGAAATCTCAATTTTTATTGTTTATTTATTTTTCTTTAATTTGTTACTCACCTCGAAGTGTGTTGAGTTTAACACAGAGAGTGGTATGCAGTTTAATACGGAGAAAATTCCTCTAGTACTGTAGAACCTAAATTCATCTAACTAATGTTCACCTCCTGGTGCTTGGGGTCCCTGGTTCGATCTCAGCTCGCGCCGTGTGGACTTTGTGGTGGACAAACATCGTGCTCGTGGGTTTTCTCGGGTTTCTCCCGTTTCCTCCCACTTTCTTTATTCCACCATTTCATTCATTTCTCATCATCACCGTCTCCTTTAGCCTAACCGCCATAACCGTGGGACGTAAAACTTAAATATTTCATTTCATTTTTTTCTCTAACTAATCATACAGTGAAATTTTAAACTACACATCTTAATACTGAAATATTTCATATGAAATGAAATCTTTCAATTTAACGTCCCACGATTATGCCTGTTAGGCTAAGGAAGACGATAATAAAAAGCAAAATTAATGAATGGTGGAACAGTTGGTGGAATGAGAAAGTGGGAGGAAATGGCAGTAACCTTGAGAAAACCCACGGACACCATGTTAACCACCACAAGCTTACTTGGCCGGGACCGAACGCACCACAGATAAGCATTCTGTCACTGAGCCATCGTGCTTCCAATTTGTATATTGAAGAAATTAATGTGACTGTTAAGCGCCGCACTACCCTTTTCTTTTCTTTTTTTTTTTTTTTTTTTTTTTTGCGCTCGGTAGCCCTTAATTAACATATATATGACCGGATTTAGGGGGTGCAAAGGTGCACGTGCACCCACCCACCCCTTCGTTGCAAATATACACTAATTAAAGTGAAAAGCTAGCGGTGAAAATAGCAACACTTTCCGAAAATTTCTGCAGTCATGTTTCCACCTTGGGCTTAAAACAAAGGGAAGTTTTGCAAAATAGATAGTTTTAAGTCAACGTTTTCTAAACGTTGATAGAAAAGGATTCACCGAGAAACAGAACACTTAGCATTTCCAGGGTATTTCCTCATTTATACCACAGATGCCTTAAGGCATTTTAAAAATTCCAATTCAATTGAAATGTACTGGTAGTTATTGGTGCAACCCCCTCAGAAAGTCCTGGATCCGTCCGACCCTACATTTATAGTGTCTTTCTTCACTTGAATCTAAAATTCACCCACAAAGCTGCTTAATCCTTCATCCGAAATTTGATAACTTTCATCTGTAAGTATCATTCCAAAAGATCTTAGGCTACCTAAAAGAGTTATTTCTAATGCGAGAACTTCGTAATCTACAAAAGACTGGCGCAGGGCTCATCACTAGATCGCGACCCATAAGTTGAGAATCGTTTTTGTATAAAATTATAATAGGAGAGCCTTTTGTTCGGTTTTGCATGGGGACTCAGGGGTCCAACTGCTCCACGGACCCCCTAAATGACGCTCCCGGTGTGGACAGAGATGTTGTGGACTGGGGTGCGAGTCGGATACGTAATATATATATACAAGGGCGGATCCAGGGGAGGCTATAGGAGCTATAGCCCCCCCACCCTTGACTCTCAGGCATATATTGGATAAAATGGACTTCAATCCTGTTTTACACTGGATAAAGCGGCAAACTATGGTTTAGCCCTTTCCTTGATCATATCCTGGATCCGCCACTGTATATATATGCGCATGCGGTATGGTGATTATATTTTATATCCGCGCAAACATCCAAACTTTGGGTATGCTAAGTTTAAAAACAATTGAAATTCTTTAGTGCAAAAGACCATCCGTGTTTGAAACATACCCATATTATTAAAGAAACAAAAATTATAGTTTTTTGTGTTTTATTGAGATCCACATAGCACTTTGTGTTATTCTGTACCAGTGTTCATTATCACAATCTAAAACTGTGTTCTGACTTTTAGTAGTTTGAATGGAGGTCAGATGATAATGCATTGTAAGAATTATACATCATTGTAAGCGGTGAAGCGAGACTTAGTACTCTGTGTTGATGTCATGGTCGGGTTGTTCTTTGTAAAGGAAGGCGTAATACACATGCATTGGCTGCAGTTGTTGCCCAGGTGGCCGTTAACATAACAACAACAACAACTTGAATCTGCGGCTGCTAAAATCTGATGACATCAGACCGAAAACGCCTATTTAGCCGCAGGAAGTGGAAAAAAAAAAAAACAGAAAGGATTATGTATGTATGTATGTATAAAATAGTCAAATAGAGTCAGGTAAAAAATGAAACCGCCCGAAAACACGTGTGTTTGTCGATGTTTATTTCATCTCGCTACTGTCTTTTGTTTTTTCGTTATACTGAATGATCTTTGTGTGTGTGTGTGTGTGTGCTTTTGTGTTCGTCAACTCTTTCTGCATGAAGGCATCAAAAAAATAGTCATTCATTAAAAAAAAAAAATCTCTTTTTCTCGTGTTACATCAAAGCTAATATTTCTTTCTTTCTTCTCTTGCCCTCGACAAAGAAAGATGTTCATAACGTGTCAAACAAACCCACTGAATATGATTTGTTAGTTTGATAATTTCCCTTTCTTTATTTTTCCCCCCGATCTCATTCAAGGAAAAGAGTCAAGATTCATTCACACACATGTATGACAACATTCATTCATTGATAAGTATCATCAATGCTTGTTAATTCTTTTCAGTTCTCTGAGAATCACAGGCGCTAGAACTCACGAGCTCGGAGCTCAAAAATCACTCGACCTCTAGAAGTGGCTGTGTCCTAAATTGGTAAGCGCTCCTTCTCCATAAACAGAAGGTCCTTAGTCAAGGGCGGCGATTTCTCTGTATCTTTGAAGGGAGGGTGGGTGCAATTCCGATAGTGTTAGGTTGCAGAAACGGGCCTAAGAGGGCATAGCGAAAACGAACTAAGCGCCACTTCCATACTTTTAAGAAAATTACGTTTAAAGGTTGATGTCCAGCATTAATGTAGCCGTAATCAAAAGTGAAATTATGTTTCTTTTTTTGGAAATGTGTTGGTTTCCCTCTCTTTTCGATTGTGCAAAACGTTCTAATGCTTATCAGGAACCAATCATCGCATTTACGTGGATTTTCAAAATTTGGCGCTTAGTTCACTTTTGCATAACACGGTACATATATGAGGATTTTAAGTCAAATTGAACTCAAATTATGCCAAATATTGAATAATCATAAAAACGCATATAACAATACATATAAGAATAAAAAATAGATGTAAAAAAATTCATATTCATAAAAACACATAGGAGCCTACATGAGAATTGAGGTGACCCGGGCCCTCGTCCCCAGGATCAGCGCCCTTGTCCCAAGTGTGAATCATCTGACTAGGCATCCTAATTAATGTATTTTCCACGGTTTGTTTTAGAGATGCCAAAAAAAACAGCTTTTTGGGGACTTTTCTTAATGAAAAGTCAGCTTTTTTTTTTAACAAGAGGAAATTTTCGCGCTTTTTTTTTTTTTTTTTTTTTTGCTTCTTATGATTTTCTTATTCAAGTACCACTTTAAAAAAATACTTTTGAGTGATGATAGGAAAAGAGCAGGGTTTCTCAACCTGGGGGTCTCGAGAGGGTTTCATGGAATTGCGAAGATAAGCGGAAGATATAAATACAATTAGAATCTAATACTGAAAAATATTTTTAAATATTATTTTGAATTTTGTTCTGATAGGCATATTTTTTTTATTTTTTTTATACATTCTTCTAAGAACAACAAAAAATAGGTCTACTAAACATTTTCAACAGGTGCAGAGTTGTTTAAAAGTCAATTTAAATGAAAGATATACGATCTGAAACTAATAAGAACTGCATATTGAAATACAAGAAAAATACAAATACAACCATACCTACATTTTGAAATACAATTAAAATTGAAAGCTAATGAGTTACCTGGGCATGGTGTGATTTTACTAGTGCAGCAATGTCCGGTTCAATCTTCTTGACACACATTATCAAGTCATTTTTAAAAAATACTCAATAACTTTTTTTTAACAAGTGTCTAAGTTTTTTTAAAACCAAAATTAGGAATCACTTTATTTCTTTATCATATGACACAAAATTAAGGTAGTTATGATGTTTTAAAATTATCAAACGGCCTCCATTTTGAAACAGTATGGTAGATCGGATTTAATATTTGTAATATGAATGAACTGACCAAATTTGGTTTTAATCCTTTCGCTTTTAGGAAAGTTACTATATCCACTATTTATAAGAAATGGATTCTACTACTATAGAAGTAGATGGATATCGTGAGATCTCCACAATAGGTATATTAAAAAATCCCATAAACAAGCTTATTGCAAATTAGAAATTATAAGGGGCTCGCTGGCAAGAGGATGTGATAAAATGGGGGTCGTGATAGGAATTGGATTGATAACTACTGGAATAGAGTATTAATCGTCAAGAACAAATCAATTGGAGAGTTCAACGGATTCGCACGTCTGTTCGTTTTGATGCTTGTATAAAAGACCAGAGATCCAGACGCGCATCTAGATTTTTTTTGTTAAGAGGGGCAGGCCGGAAGTCTGCCCAAAAATGTAGGAGGGCGGCAGAAGTTAAGGGAAACCCGATCCAACCATACTATAATTCATTTGCAAGCCTATCGTAAAAATTTTACCGGGGGGCATTAAGAATTTAGCGGAGACGGCCCCCCCCTAGACCCCCCTTGGATACGGTCCTGGAGAGGGGTCTAAGATTTGGAAGGGTCAATAATAGAAGACACTATGTTTATGTACTATCGAACGATGTTGTTGTACAGGCACACAAAAAAGTAATTTTTAAGTACTGACATTTATATTCTCACAAAAGAGATAAAATTAAGATTGATTTTTATCAGAAAAGAAATAATGCAGATGATACGAGAAAACAGTGAGTAATACTAGAAATCAATAAAAATCAATCTAGTAAATTTGCAGTTCATGCCAATAGCAAAATAGAAAAATAACTTTTCATATAAATCAATAGGCTGAAAGAAAAATATTTTTTATATGTATCTACCACTGTTTACCGTCAGAGTTTTAAGAAAACGACAAACGGAAACAAAAAGGAGGGGAATGGCGAAAGGTTGACGAAAAACAGGCGATTATCGAAATATTAAAAAAAAAAAATTATAACATTGTAAGCGTTGAAGTGTTTAGGATCAACAACATGACTAAATACGGCAGAGGAAAAGTTTTAAAAAAAAAAATGTTCTTTCATCGGGATGGACAGGGCATGTACTGTGTAGGTCATGCACGCAGGGGCCACCCAGAAGCAAAGCCCACATGTGAAAGGCTCTTTGGTGTCAAGCAAGGTTTCATGCTGGCCTTCTTCTCTTTCTTCTTTCCTTTCTTTCTGGATCTCCTGTAGACGCTTATGGTATCCGAAATGCAAAGTCATATCACGTTATATTGATATGCGACATCCATTGTTTTCTTTGGCGACAGCCTGGCGCCACGCGCGACGTCGTGATCCAGCATCGCAATGCTCCTCCAGCCACGTGTCCTATCCTTGTCTCTTGTCTTCTAATATATGTGGGTGGTGCTTATGTACGGAGAGGAGTGCCAAAATCTTTTTTTGTTTCCTGTTCTACTAAAAAAAATTACGGAGATCATTTAGTGTCTTCATTACATCACTTATACCCGAGAGTTGTTGAGTGAGATTTTTTTTTTACCAACTGTGAAATAATTTGTGATTTTTTTTTAATGTCAGTCAACTCGGACATAAATATTTATCTCCCCTATGTCTTCATTATGTGCAGAAGCCTAGAAAAGTGTCCGCTTCTTTAAAGCATAGAAGATCTTAGAGATTTATGGAATACCATCTTGTTTTTCATAATAAATAACTCGATATGACAAAAGTTTGCAAGTAAAATACTACTGCTTGCTCGAACTTACGAGCAAGTTAAGAGTCTTCATCCCAGCGAAATTAAAATATCGCTAATTTTACAGTAATTATGTGATATCTTCAAATAGATAAAAGATAATTGAAATATGAAACAAGAGCGCCCTAGACAATATTATTTTGCGTGAGGTACCGTTATCACAAGTCACCTAGTGGCTTTCCGTTTTCAGCTCTTTAGAAACGCGAAAATAAATGCCGATTTTCAAAATGGCTCGAAATCGAAAGCAGATAAGTGAGTCGTGATAACGGTTTCTCATGTAAAATATTATTGTCTAGGGCGCTCTTGTTCCACACTTCGATTATCTTTTATCTATTTGAACATATCACATAATTACTGTAAAATTAGCGGTATTTTAATTTCGCCGGGATGGAATCATTTCAGGAAAAATTATCTTTTAAAAGTTCTTTTTTCATGGCCCCTATGTCTGGGAAAATTTGAACTTTCTCAAATATCTCAGTTTTAATGAAGAAAGACTGTAGCAGTACGTCCCGTCTTTCGTTTCTGATTATAAATCGAGAACGAGACTTAATTAGTGCCGGACTGGCCACGTTGGCTACTTGGCAATCGCCAAGGGCGCGAGGCTAGAGGGGACTCCAGGGATCACGAGGCGCACGACCTGTAGCGTAGGCTTTGGTCGAATTTTCGTAATCGCAAATGCTTTCTTGAGTCTTCCCACCAGAAAGGTCGCGGAAGCCTAAAGTTCATATTTCCAAAAGAAGTTTCGGGCCTCCCTTGCTCATATCAATACGATCCAGTGAGTCAGTAAAACTTCGTACTTAGCAAAGGACTCCTCTAGTCCGTAACGGACCCTTGCGTTTATTCGCTTTCACTTGTTTACAGAAAAAGATTTATTCCAGGATGTAGACAAAAAAAAAAAAAAAAAAAAAAAAAAAAGAATTGATTTGATTGTCTCATCAAGTGAAGAACTGCATAAAAGACTGTCAAAGTAACTGAAGTTACTTCACGATTACGTTTGATTGTCTCAGTATTATTGTAACTTTGTTTGCAATCTATTTTGTACTACTGTACATATTTATTCAATACAGAAAATATGATTTTGTCAGTTAGTATGTTTTGCAACTGACGTTATATATATAGGGAGGGCCTTTAAGGACCCGCGCCAAGAGCCCTCAACTTGGCCAGTCCGGCACTGGACTTAATTATTGTATACTGGAGAAAAATAATTAAAAAACCAAGATGAAAAATAGTTCATCATATAGGAAAGGGAGCCCGGTGGGTCAGTGGAAGATCACTTAATCTCTGGTGTGTAAGTCCCTGGTGCGAACCGGGCCAAGTAAGATCGTGGTGGACAACATTGTGTCCGTGGGTTCTCTATGGGTACTCCCTTTCCTCCCATATTCTCATTCCACAAATTATTCCATCATTATTCACTTGCCTTAAGAGGCATCATCACTGCGAAATTAAAATACCACTAATTTTACAGTAATTATGTAATATCTTCAAATAGATAAAAGATAATCGAAAAGTGGAACAAAAAGACCTCCCTAGACAGTATTATTTTACGTTTGATACCGTTATCACGACTCATTTATCTGCTTTCGATTTCCAGCCATTTAGAAAATCGGCCTTTATTTTCGCGTTTCTAAATAACAGCAAACAAAAAGCTACTAGGTGACTCGTGATAACGATACCTCATGCAAAATAACATCGTCTAGGGAGGTCTTGATCCACTTGTCGATTATCTTTTATCTATTTGAAGATATCACATAATTACTGTAAAATTAGCGGTATTTTAATTTCGCAGTGATACAGACTCTTAATGATCCATCTTTCTTAGCGTAAAGGGCATAATCATGAGACATTAAAATAAAAGATTGTTTCTTATTGGAAATAAATTGTCAGATTAGTGATGTGACGAAAGGCAAAACAGAGACTGAAAGAAGACCCCAATTGATGACTGATGAGGCAAGCCTTACGACAATGGGAATAGGTTAGTAACTTGCCACTGTTCGAAGCAACACGAAAATCACTAAAACGAGTCGAGTACTCCTTAGCCTATAATCCCACACGTTATGCAACACAAAACACCCAATTGTATGGCGGGTTGCATAACGTTCGGTGAAATTAGTTTTTAAAAAAAATTGCACTTAATTTTAAAATATTGTATAGTACGTGCTCTCTCTCTCTCTCTCTCTCTCTCTCTCTCTCTCTCTCCTCTCTTTCTTGGTCTAGCCTCATGTGTGAAATTCTGGGTTCAATTTCAGATTAGAACAATTGAATAATTATTTCTCGTTATCTCCATCATTTAGTTAATCGTGCTCCTTCGTAGCTAACACACGTGCATGTTTTCTATTGCGTGTGGTTAAAAGGTTTCATCATCGCTGTGTGTATTTCTCTCGACTACAACTACAAACACAGCGGTTTAAATCATACCTTAAACAATAGATCCCGTTTAATATAGGCTGAAAGCTGAAAAGGGGCATTAAATCCCAATAAGTAAATAAATTATACAATTTTCCAATAGCTTATATCCCCGTTGATGTATATTAATGTGCAAGGGCACAGGAAGAAATAATTGCTACAGGGTACTCCTAAATTGTGATGAAGAAGTACGGTGATCCCTTGATTCTGTCCATTATATTGACTTATTCTTTAGATGCAATACATATTCTCAATTGAGTTACCTCGTGGATACATGGTTACCGTATGCACCTTCCTTGCATACACGTCCTTCCTTGGAAGACACGGATTCGAATCTCAGTAGAAGCTCATGCAGTTCGGATACTACGTTAAGGGTCTTCACTACAGCGAAATTAAACTACCGCTAATTTTAGAGTTTTTCTATAATATCTTCAAAACAAATAAAAATATTCGAAAAGCAGAAACGTAGTGAACTAGACAATACCTTTTTTTTTTTCATCTGATACCGTTATCACAGGCGTGCGCAGACCCTTGGATTAGGGGTCAAATCAATAGCGGTACTCCTGCAGGTATGCAACCACCTTGTAATCATTACTTTCTATGCAACCACCTTATAATCATTACTTTCTTTATAGTTTAATTTTTGTTTTCATTGGCCCGTAGGAGGCGATGATTACAGACGTCTTTCAGGGGCCGTTTTTGTGAAATATAACCCTTATTAGCTGAGAAAATTATTTTAAAAAATCGAAAAAAATCGCAATGTCAAAACATTAGGTCGGGCGAGCGCCCCCACTTGCCCCCATGTGCGCACGACTATGACCGTTATCACAACTCATCTCTCTGCTTTCGATTAGCAACTGTACATAGATTTAGTTTTTTTATTTTTATTATTTTGCTGGTTTTGTAAATAGCGGCATACCAAAAGCAGATCGGTGAATTGTGGTAAAGGTATCACATGCAAAATTGTATTGTCTAATTCACTACGTTTCTGCTTTTCCAATATTTCTATTTGTTTTGAAGATATTACAGAAAAACTCTAAAATTAGCGATAGTTTTAACTTAGCTGTAGTGAAGACTCTTAAGTTGTAGATCCATGTCTCAAATAGCTTCGGTGCTGAAAGAGACATTATACTGCAGTCCAATCATTATTCTCAAATGTAAAGAACAATTAGGAGTTACTAATACATAAAGATACCCCTAGAGATTAATATGATTGATAGGCAAACAGGAGCCCTATCCTTGTAGCTATCTTTGACATACAAACTGTGGGGTGGATGTTCGATATTCATCTTCACAAATAATAGAAAGAGACAAAGGTGGAGAAATATTTTTGTAGGAAACATGAAGAGCATACCAAAAGCAGATCGGTGAATTGTGGTAAAGGTATCACATGCAAAATTGTATTGTCTAATTAAAAACAGATGACAGCTTTTTTGTGGAAAAATGAGAATGTTAATGGATAGGAATGCATTATTCAGAATCAAGAATGACGTATTAGCACCAAGCGTAGACATCATACAGCCTTGTTAATAGAATGTCTTTGGTTTGAAAAAATCCGTCATTATGGTGAAATATGAAAACATTGACGCTACTAGACGGTGTCAAGACATGTCGCTAGCCACCAATTATCCTACAGGTAGACTGTTACAAAGAAGAAACCTGAAGAATCATAATCCCTCTACGCCTGGCTATGACTTCCTAAATGCTTTGGAAGTGTCTAGATTGTTTGCAATAGTCTATCTGTAGAAAGTTGAATAGTTGATGGCGGGCTAAACGTGTTGACACCGTCTGGTACTCTCAATTTTGCCATATTACACCATAATGACGGAAATCAGGTTCTTTTTACAATATGCCAATGTCACGGCTTTGAGATGTCTACACTTAGTGTCAATCTGGCGCTCTTGTTTCAAAACGATACATTCCTAGAAGTCTTCCAGTTTACACATTAACATTTTTAATTGTCCAAAAAAAAACTGCTTTTAATTCCTGATGGCTCAGTGAATTCCTGATTTAATTCCTGATGGCTCAGTGAATTCCTGATTTAATTCGCCGTGGCTCAGTGGTAGAGCGTTCACCTCTGGTACTTGGGGTCCCGGGTTCGATCCCAGCTCCCGCCAAGTGAACTTTGTGGTGGACAAACACCGTGTGCGTGGGTTTTCTCGCGGTTCTCCCGTTTCCTCCCACTTTCTTCATTCCACCATTTTATTCATTACTCATCATCACCGTCTCCTTTAGCCTAACCGGCATAACCGTGGGACGTAAAACTCAAAGGTTTCGTTTCATTTCATTTTCTACATATTTCAAAATTTTAGAAAAGAACTTAGAAGATGGCTATTATTAAGATTTTTTTTTAATCAGTGCAAAAAATTACTTCCAGAACATAAATCCCAATGACAAATTCGACTTTCACTGGGATCTCCGCATTCAGAAAGCATCCTAAATATTTGAATATGTATCTATGTATACAAACACATGTGTATGAATTATTAAACAGTCAAAGTACGTTGATTGGCCATGATAACTGCTACGTCAGAGCAAGAGATTTTTTTTTCATTTTCGCTTCCGTATAAAGATGTTGCCAATGATTAAAAAAAAAAAAGCGGATTGCACAAATGCTATTTGTCACTCTTTTTGGCTATGCAATGTGTTGTTATGAAGAGACGTGGACTGTTTTCTTGAGCAGTAAAAGTATCACCTTTGAAGAAAGACATTCAAAAAGGGCGTGTTCGGCATTTCTTCGGGACCTTTTGCCCTTTCCTCTGATTGGTTACTACATTGTAGACGTGACCTCACGGATTATTCCATCACAAACCTTTTTAGCCACTGGAATATCTGTCCTGATTCAATCCAAGTTTTTATTATTATTATTATTGTCCTATCTGATAATATACGGTTCTATTGAAATATCATTCCAATGACATATTAATTTGCATAAAAGATAGAAATTACATGCTAATATGTGTCAAATGAAACATGTAAATTTGTAATACTGTATTTGTAGGGTTGACATATTTTAAAATTAGAAAAGCGGGGGATTCTAAACCGTAAGTGCTGGTGTGAACTTGTGTGTCACAAATACTGACTTGGAATCCTTCGAACCATTATTTTTTAGTTTTTTTTTTTTTTTTTTTTAAGTGACGCTTCCAATATACTTTTCTAACGAAACTAAAGTAAAGCAAATTTAGTTTTTGCCTTTAATGTTTTATTAAGTTCAACAAATATGAATTAAGTCGAGTAGATTTTGAGTTTAACTTCCCTTTCATCAGTAAGGCTATATATATGAGAGGGACCTACTGATTAACGTGAAATCAGAAACCACATGAGCTCCTGCCTTCAACAAATGTGAGTCTCGAATTGTAAAGTAAGTATTACAGTACGATATGTGTAATTGTAAGGGTATCTGTAAGGCAAAATAATGTGCGCACGCACATTGGGCAAATAGCTCACATCCTGAGCCTGAGCCTGAGCGCAAGTCCAAATTTAACTCAATCGCGATTGAGATTGACACAGAGATGTGGCGGTTTACGTCGAATATAACACTTTACCAACAAAGTCGTCTTAGATTTTTCTCCAACCCAACAAAGCGGATGGTTTTTCTTGATTAAGAGATGATTAAGAGGGAGACGAATATAGTACCTGAAAATCGGGTGATACCCGCTAAAATCGGGTAATATGGCAACCTTTTATGCATTTGAAATACTACTCATACGAATTTTAATTCTTTTAACAAACAAACAAACAAAAAGGTTCTTACAATAGATAGAACACTAGCTAAACGAATTTTAGATAACAATGCAAAATCTAAAAGTAAATTTCAATCAATGTTCTTACGTTTATTATTGCAACGATAATCAAATGTTTTCTTATGAGAAAGTATCAAATTAGATTGTATTTATGTTATATACCGTAAATTTATATATTTATATTGTACTGAATTATACTTTTGAGTTTTATGTTCCAGATTATAAGATTTGTGTATTGTAAATTGTAACCGTATAGGCTACTGTTTACAAAACTGTTCTAATTGCAAGAAAACACACTGGTTCTATAAGTAAATAAATATTATCTAATAATATTAGATTTCTTAACATTTTTCAAATATATATTAATGTTTCTAAAACAAAATACTTTCATTTACTTACAAAAATGTATTTATTAAAGTAACTTAGAAATCTATCCGCATGTTGCCACTAAAGCCATAATTTTGTAATCTCGTCGCAAGAACAAGAAAACTCTCCGTGGGTGGTTTCGGCAATGTCCGAACACTCGTATCCCATTACTAGTGACATTGTAAGTAAATGTGTATCCACCAACGTTGCCATAGTTTTGGGTCTCTGTTATACTCTGATTTATGACTTACACATGTGGGTTTAAGAGGTCACTTTCCTCTCTTTCTTTTTCCCCCTTGCCGTGGATTTGGGATTCCATTTTGCTCTTTTCTCCCCCTCGCAAACGAAAGGTACATGCTCTATTTTGTGTTAATGCTAGTTAAAAAAAAAAAAAAAAGAAATGAAAGATTTTTAAGTACACGGCCACATCGCATATAATGCAAGAAAATTAATTAGGACGACCTATGCTTTGGTGTAGAATTTTATAAAAATAATCGATGTAATACGCGTATAATGTAATTATGTAATAAAGTAATTGAATATAATGTAATAAAATGCAAAATATAATTAAAATACATTATTCATAAATTTCTGATCTCATGTTGCCCAGTGGCGTAGGGAAGGGGGGCAGCCCCCCCAAAGAGGTCCGACAATGTACTTTGGTACTTTGATGTTTGTAATTTTTTATATATTTTATGTTTATATATTTTTGTTTGTAATTCCTCTATATGTACCTATAACAGCACTTGTCCCCCCCAAACACACATCCTGGCTACGCTACTGATGTTTTAAGTTTTACGTCCCACGCATAAGCCGGTTAGGCTAAAGGAGACGGTGAAGATGAGAAATGCATGAAATGGTGGAATGAAGAAAGTGGGAGGAAACGGGAGAACCCCGAGAAAACCCACGAGCACGACGTTTGTTCACCACAAAGTCCACACGGCGCGAGCTGGGATCGAACCAGGATCCCGAGCACCGGAGGTGAACGCTCTACCAAATGATTTATGAAACACGAAAAGAAATTCGTTAGAGTAGTTTTTGAGAATATCACAAATTTTGATTTTCATCTTTCAGTAAACTACTCGTAGTTTTAGAGGTGTTAAGAAAATTGGAAAATGACGCTAGAGAATCTTGTAAAAAACCTTAAGTTTAAAATTATGTCTCGATACGCTGATCCGTAGATATGCCCTCTAGGCAACCGAACATATTTTCACTGGGACGAACAGAACTCCGTTTTGAGACATGTAGGGATCATCTAACGTACAAATCCGTTTAAATCTATTTTTTTTTTTTTTTAATGATTGCTATACTTTTTTATTTCCTATCGTCACTCGAAAGTAAAAAGAAAATTTTGTAAAGAAGACATCGAGACTATCTTCTCATCATCACGAGAAAACTGCTGAGCCGTTTGGAAAGAATTTTGGAACATTAGCACTTGGCTCAAACTGGGCTTTCCAGATCTCTTTCATTATAATGAGTTTCCTAAGAGGTATGTGTCCTCCACACTCAAAATGATGTTATTTGTCATCATCATGAGAAAAACGGATAGATTGTTTCAAATGGATTTTGCAATGTAGGTAACAGTTGACTGGAGTCGGATTTCTTTCATGTCACTTTCATTAAAGGCGTATCCTAGGGGGAAAGGGTTCAAATATAAAATATGTCAAAAGCTGTTAAACAGTTTAAAATCAATTTTTGAAAATAGCACTTGGGTGGCCTAACCTTTTATAATTTAATTTCCATTTAAATACCTGTTCTAAATGCGAAAAAAGGGTTCAAATATGATTAACATTTCAAATATTCTCCATAAATCTACTCTTCCCGTGAACGCCGGTTCTTCAGCCAGTTAATAAATAATTTTATGATTAGTGGTAATAAAAATAATAATTTAATGTTACAACGAAGGCAAGTTGTGTCATGTGTGGTGATCACATTGCTTTCTTTATTGTTGTTCTAGGCCAAGGTTCCCTCTTTCTTAATTCAATTATCTAAAGATGTAGATTAAAAACTGAAAATTCTGTTTGATCGGGAATCAATCCGAAACAAAGCATATTAAATTAACTATAATAGTAAAATAATAAATATTTCCTGGTGCTAAATTTCACACTACAATTGGAAAGTTTACAGAATTATGCAACGAGAAATCTTGACAGAATTGTCCACGATTTTCGTTTTCCTCTCAAACGAATTGTGAGATACTACCTTTTACTTATTATTTGTCAGCATCCTTTCCAAAATATTTCCCCATTTCTCATTATAATGTTAAAATTCATTCAAACTATACCTAGATCACTATTAAATACGTAAATACCTCTCAGCAATAATAATAATATAATAGATGAGAATAGTTGTTCCGCTAATAACTAACCATGGTCATCCTGTGTAACTCGATCTAAACCCCGTGGCCTATACATAACACTATCAAATACCGAAGAGAAAGAAGAAAATTTAATATTATGCCTATGTTCTTCCGGTGTCATGAGGAAAACTCAGTAAAAGAAAATTAATTTAGACGGCCTATGCTCTAGTGAAGAATTCTATAAAAATAATCGATGTAAAATATAGTGTAATTATGTAATAAAATAATTAAAAATAATGTAATTTAATAAAATGTAAAATATAATTGAAATACACTGTTTGTAAATTTTTGATATCTTGTTGCCTTATCTATTATGTAAATGAGAAAGTTAATTCATCATGCATTTCAGATATTATTATTCGACTAGAATTGAAGATACTTTTATATAGATTAAAATCTTCCTCGTGTTTTTTTTTTCAATAGATGCATTCATGTTTATCTTTTAAAAAAATGCACAGTCCAAAATGTGTTTCTTGCCTTCTTTGTTTATTTCATTCTTTCTATACAGAGAACAGGGAGATGAACAAACATTGACCAACTGGCAGGAAATATGATTCGCTCCTTAACGGAAGAAGAAAGATATTCTGTTGGAAGTGTCAAATAACAAAACAACACGAAGGACTCGCAGCTTCCAGGCTACTTTTTTCTTCGCCAAAACATTTAAAACATTCCACTCCTTACTCAAGTAACGGAGATCAGCTTTTACTCACCCCCTCCTATTTTAGCTGAGAGCTGTCATGGAGTTCGAATTTGTTGGCAACATCGGATTTCGGAAAAAATATCTGTTTCACTACCATGTAATGGGCGGAGAAGGGTAATAGGTCAAGTTTCTGGACCTCACCCTAAGGCCGTCATGAAATTTCCAATAGTATACTTCCTTGCTCCCATTACCCACATTCTACTTCAGCTGTACTGAGGTTTTGCAAGTAAATTATTTTCTGCACAATACTAATTGGTATTCTCTGAAATGCAAATCCTCCAGACACCAAATTTCATGTTTTCACTCCAACGGTTGAAAATAAACATGAGTAATTGTACAATTCCACCTAGTAAATGATATTCGTATCCTTGTAAGCAAATTTGATTTCTTTACAAATGCTCCAATGGTTACAAAGAAATTTGTAATAATCATTAAAATTCCAAACCAAAAGCTTCTTATGTTCAATAATCATTTTTTTAAAAAAAAAAATGTAATAATGGCGAAATTTAAAAAATCGTATAAGTGAATGACAGACTTGTATTATTTTTATGAACATTTCATTGTTTACGTTCAATAATTCATATGAAACATATAGTAAACGTGTCAAATAAATCCAAAATCCGCGCAAGTGAATATCAGATTCGTACTCTCTGTCAAAAAATTCAAACTCTTGTTATATCTACCAGTTACAAAGCAATAGGTAATAATTCTATAAGCTTCCAAATTAGTTCAAATGAATGACAAATTCATCTTCTTTAAACGGTAAATTTTATGCATTTAATTCCAACAATTGAAACGAAGCAGGTAATAATAATCTTTACACAATTCGAAATTTTTGCACAAATACATGACAGATTCTCATTCTTTTGCTCAAATTTCATGATTTCAAAGACCAAAAGCTGCCAATAAATTTAATTGTAAATAATTGTAAAGTTTTTCGAGCTGTTGAATAACATACTCTTATCTTTTTCATATAGACAAATGTCATGTCTTTATAACCGATGGTTCAAATGAAACATGTTGTAATAAAAAATATTTCGAAAATCTAATCAAGTAAATGACAAATTCATGTTCTCTTATAGAAGATTGCTAAATTTATTTTCAGTAGCTCAAACGAAAGATTAAAAGTTTACAGATTCGTATTGTTTTACTCGCATTTCATATCTTTATATCTAACGGTTTTTAAAAAAGCACGAAATAATCGAAAAAAATTCAAAATGACAAATTTGCATTTTTTTTAAAAAAAAATGCATATTTCAGTCTTTTATGGCTACAGTCTGTAGAAGAGCCATTTCCAACTGAACGCTCTGTGACGTTTGCTTCTCGCCATTTCATTGAGAGAGGAAGGAGTTGGTATGTAATCCTGACGTTGATAAAAAAAAGACAGTGGTGCCAGACAAACAAAAACATTCAGAATGTAGTCGATGATTTTTTGTACGGATACCACTAATAAACCCATGT
The DNA here is from genome assembly GCF_964235325.1 of Thermobia domestica. Taxonomy (NCBI): domain Eukaryota; kingdom Metazoa; phylum Arthropoda; class Insecta; order Zygentoma; family Lepismatidae; genus Thermobia; species Thermobia domestica. The sequence continues at coordinate 12,660,899 of NC_137471.1, forward strand.
CTGTGCACAGACTGGCAACACTTTCTCTCCTATGTCATCCCCTTCTTCTTTTCCTCATTGTGTTTTCTCCTGCGTTCTTGATATCAATGATGTCAACCTGTGTGGGGGGGGGGGAAATCCCATTTTAGGGAATTTTTTGAGCATTAATTTCTCCAATAAAGAGAATTTTCGTAGAAATTGGCAGCAAATATGGGATTTTACATACATTTACTTCAACGACACCAACACATTTCTCTTTGGGCAGGAATTAAACTAACGAGTCTTCAATAAACATCAAATCAGTGTTAATTGTCAAATTTTGTTACTGTAAAATGCATGCTAATATGGAAGTGATTTATACAGTGGCTTGAGAATCTCCAAAATAAATAAATAAATAAATAAATAAATAAAGCACCATGAAACTTATTATCAACTTCTTTATTTCAAAATGATACCAAACGAGAAACAATCATCCTCCAAAACGTCCCACACACGAAATTACTGGAGAATGAAACTTTTCTTATCTAGTTTCGTTACGTTCCATCGAAGATTACGATACAAATGCGTAATGAAAATAGTAATTTAGAACAACAAAATGACATTTTCAATTCTCTTTCTCTCTCCATCTTAATAAACTTACTCATAAACTGTTTGATTAACTTAGAAGGTCTGAATTTACTCATATATTCATGAAAGTGGTATAAACTAGCTTCACTTTTCATATATATATATTTTTTTTATCGATTTTGAAAATTTTGTAGAACGTGAGAAATTCAAGAGCAAAATGGGAATTTCTGCTTCTCGAGATGGGGTTTTATAATGTTTTAGGTTGGTATCACTGCTTGAGATTTGTAATATAGTGCTCCTACGTCACACATCGGTGAAATAGAAATAACTGTTATAAAGTACCTTGAATACTTAAATAAATAAGAAAACATTCTCTGTTTTGTTTTGTCATTTCTGAATATAAGAAAAGCTATATATAAGTTGCTTCTTAGGCTTACTAAATAATGAATGAAGTATTTTGAATTCCTGTTTCAAGGAAATAGAAGAAATTAGGAACATTCATATTTTATGGAGTGTAATAAATTATACCAATGCACATAAACATATAAGTTAATATTTAATGGAATTGGACGCGGAAATAAGATCCCATAGTCCCCTAAGTAATCAGTATTAGTGCATTAGAGCATGTACGCTAAAAACACGTGACAGTCAATACGGGTATTGATGGAGCATTATACAACCACTAAGAAGGTATCGTGTGGTCATCACAAGATACCATAAATGCTACAGAAACAGGCGGAACAAATAAAGATCAATAATTCAAGAGTCTCACCGCTTGCTTACCTTGTTAAAGACTTTTATATACCACCCCAGCTGACCACACAGGGAAACTAAACTTCACGGCTGGACAGATGTTCTTTGACCGCTGTTGCCTCTAATAGGTGGTGTATTGGCCAGACATTTTTGCGTGGATTCTGAATAATTGATTTCCAAATGGACCACGTGTGACATCTTGTGTGACTGTCACCTGTTTATATGTGGGAACAACCCTCTACTATTTACAAGCAGAAAGAAAGCACTGTTATATTTACTCTGCTAACAAAGCGCAAAGTTACTCTACGTAACGTATCTTGAACTATCGTAGTAGATGGATAATACCTATGCGTAATTGAAAGGTAAATTTTAACCGAAATTGAAGGCAGCAAAAGTTTTAATATTTTTTTTTAGTCTCAAAAATATTAGTATTGTTTGTTGTGTGTAAAGGAACATATTTTTTTATTTTTTATTTTTATTTATTTAAAGAAGAAAATTAATACATTGGATGTATCCAATATATTGAAGAATATACATAAAAATACATAAACATATTAAATTATAAAATAACAATATACAAAATATTAATGAAATAAAATAAAAGAATAAGAAAAATAACTGCTACAGAAATTAACAAGTAAATTTTCTACTTATAAGTGCTATTACTCCTCTAAAGGAAATCGGACTTCCTAGATTAATTTTATTAGTAAAGTTCAATACCCGGTATTCAGAGATGACGGGACTTCGGACTTCCAGAAGTCATGTCTATCTCCCGATGTCGGGTAACTTAATTCAATGCACTTATTTATATTGTAATTTTTTTGTATTTTTTATTCAAAGAATTAAAAAAAAGATAGAAAATGGCTCACATAAGCAAATGCTTGTGTGTGAGCCTGATTCTCGTGTAATAATATAAATACGTATTATTAATATACATATTTGTAATATGCTTTAACAAAGTTACCTGAGAAACTACTATTGTGTTTTAAATAGTTCATTTTGTTTTGAGTATACATACTCAACACTACAGAAAAGCACGGTGGTTCTGTGGTAGAGTGCTTATCTCTGGTGTGTTTGATTCGATCCCCGGTCAAGTAAGTTTGTGGAGGACAACATCTTGTCCGTGGATTTTTCAGGGTACTCCCGTTTCCTCCCACTTTTTCATTCCACCAATTATTCCATTATCATTCACTTGCTTTTCTCATCGTCTCCCTCACCCTAAATCGTGGGACGTTAAACTAAAAGATTTCATTTCATTTACTCAACACTACACTCGAAGAAATAAACATTTATAACATAGTAGAACATATCAGTAACTTTGTTTCCACGAAATACCATTCTAATACCAAAAATACATATTGTAACATATCATTTTTATTAAGATTTTGAATGTGAAAGGTCTCTTTTAAAAAGAAATTTTGAAAATAAGCTTTTAAATTTATTTTCTACAATATCTATCTGCATAAAATTCATTACATTTCCTCTATCACATTCAAGAAATTGTTATATTCTGGTGATCTTATACTTCTTTTTTTTTGGGGGGGGGGGTAAATGTATGCAATCAATAAGTGACTGTCTTGTACTATAACCAGATATGCTTGCAGTAGCTAAGTTATGCAAGAACAACTTTCTCGAATGTAAATATTACTGTAGTAATGTAAAATCGTGGTTTCGTTTTTTCTTCAAAACGTAAGAAGCCAGTACACTTACAATCCTCAATAAATGAAACTGATCTATCCATTGTAAGTACTACCAATATACACGATGGTAAATTTACATTTGAACCTTGCATTGACAGAATAACATGAAATAAACAGAAATCTTTTGAGATCCTTCTAAGAATTAGTAATGAGTTTAGTACACCAGCCATTCTTACAAAATTGTATCAACCCTGTATGTTCGTTCTAACCTTTAATATGTGGCCTTTGTGTGAAACCCAGACACACACACACAAAGAAAACTAACTTGTTTCAATTCGATATGTTATTTTCTCGTCTTTTGAATACGCAAAAGTGATTAAAAACGATTAGAACAGCTTTCGAAATGTGGGTGTGGAGAAGAACAAAGAGAATTAGCTGGGTCGAGCGGGAAACGGACGAGAGGAATGTTAGAGGTGGCGGGACAGAAAAGAACAATTTCAGATATTATTTATATGAGGAAGAGAAACTGGTTGGAACATTTGCTAAAAACGAATTGTATCATGAGGGACGGGCTAGAGGGTATGGTGGCAGGAAAAAGAGGAAGGGATGAAGAGGCTACAATTGACGGACAATATTAAAACAGAAAAATCGTATGGAAAATGAAGAGTTTAGCTGAAGACCATGGAGCATGGAAGCTTCTCAGTTCCGGCAAGTGATTTTCCAATAATGGCGGAATACCTTTGATGATGATTATGATTCATTTATTGACTTAAACGTCACTAAATTTTTCAGAGGAGAAGTAAGTTTGGGTAGTTCGTTTTCAATCCTCTTTGTCGACGACCATGATCACCAATATGAGAGTGACCATTTATAATCAAAATCAAACCTTCTCCTTAAAGAGAAATGTATTAACATACCTTTTAACATTGATCCATCAGTACGTAGAAAGTACTATATTGTAAAAGAAAAATGCTCAAACTTGTTGAAATGAAGTCAACGTAACGCCTAGTCGTCTGCAACCCGCAAAGCTTTTGTGAGTATTTGGGTTGCATAATCAACAGGCGCTCAATAATAATTTTATTAGTTTTACGGTAAAACGATAAACTAGAGCGAAGATTGTACAAAAATATTCTACTGTCGTCGAGTTTACGTATCTCTGTACACAACATCAGAAATCTAGTAACTATGACAATGCTTACACTTTAATTTGCAAGATTTGACACTAACAAACAGAAAATTAATCTCATAAAAATCATTGTAAGAACGTCTAATAGCATGCTATTTCTTTCTTGTACACAATCACAGCTTTATTATCGTTTTAAACTTTTCTCTTTTGCAATCCAGAAATGGTTATCAAAGATGTGAACCATTAGAACCAGTACGTACGTATATTACTGTCTTTTGTAATGACACCTGCTCGTTACAAAATGACAATAGGTTGTATAGTGTCGGCCTTTTTAAGCTTCTACAAAAGTGAATGTAGCTTCCTAGTAGGAAGCAGTTTATTCTGATTGATCAATTCTTTTTTACCTTTTACAATCTCTGTGAAGAAGATTTGCAATTAAACGAGCCAGTTAGTACTTTTTCTTTTCCTTCAATACAAAAATGATGAACCATGAGCTATGCTTTAATAATGAGACAGGTGCATTGTATACCTTTTGTGTGTATTCATACAACTTTCTGTTTCCGTGGTGCAGGTTCATTACATGATCGCAGGAGCTTGACTTTGACATCTGGCTGTGAGCAGCGGGTGTAGTGGTAGGTAGGGTGATCGAGTCTTCATGAAATTTGATTATCTTTAGTTTATGTCTTGTAAAACCTCCCTCGCTCGCTCGCTCGCTTCGATCGAAATCTTCTCTTCTTCCCCCTTTCTCGATCATGTCAAGCTTGTGCTCAATTATGCGACTCGGTGAAGTCCCAAAGCGCCAAATTAAGCCAAACGCGATGTTCAACTGTTTTCTTTATTCATCCCTTTGCTTTGCTTGCTACCAATTGTACTAAACTAGGTCCAGCAGAAGAGTAATTCTACTACTAATTTAGTTGGCCAGCTTGCCTTTTACAAAGAACAAACTTTGAAAAGGCGACTAATTTTGTCTCTGTTAATATAGCAACACCCTACACTGTGTTTCAAATCGAATACTTAATACTTTCCCAGTAGTGAATACTTCATTCTCATGAATAAGCGTTCAACTATTTTTCAAAGATGAGAACTTGGAAGTAGAAACAAAATGAATACTTTAAAAAAAATTGAGGCTAGACGAGAAACGCGACATTTCTAGAGTCTAGTAGGCAACACTAGTCCACCCAACGCTTAGATCTCAAATACTGTTCTAGTGTTAAATGGTTTATAGTATAAAAAGCACTAGTAATACAATAATTGCAAATTTGGAGCGAAGTGATCGACTTTTATTGATTATTATCATTTTTCGGTGATTATTCATCAATTGTACAACCCCAATCGGGACATGCAACCAGGGACGTACGCAAGGGGTTGGGTCCTGAGGGTCCGGACCCCACCCCGAAATTTCGAGTTTTGTGTAAATTTAGCATAAATTTAGAGGTAATTTTAGAAATTTTAATATAAAATACCCTCATATTGAGTTTGGATCCATCCCAAAATAAATTCCTGCGTACGCTACTGCATGCAACCCTTAATGATATTTAGCGCTCTCAAATCGCCATGTCAAATTTGGTTAAGAAAGGGTATCCAGTCAAACGAATGCCTAATTCGATTAAAGAGAAGCTTCAATTTGACAATTAAGTTCGCAGAACAAAACGAAAAGGACTTCGTCCTATTTCTAATGCTGAAAATTATATTTTCTGTTCTTTCAAACGAGAATTTGCGGGCCAAATGCTTTTCTAATGTTAAGTCTATGGACATCCCGTTTTTCAGTGATTATTCCTCAATGGTATGTCCGATCGGAAAATGCAACCCCTTAAGACACTCAGCGCGCTCTCTCGAATCACCATGTCAAATTTGGTTAAGAGTCTTCATTCCAGCGAAATCAAAATACCGCTAATTAATAATGTGATATCTTCGAATAGATAAAAGATAATCGAAATGTGGAACAAGAGCGCCCTAGATAATATCATTTTACATGAGATACCGTTATCACGACTCACTTATCTGCTTTCGATTTCGAGTCATTTTGAAAATCGGCATTTATTTTCGCGTTTCTAAACAGCTGAAAACATAAAGCCACTAGGTGACTTGTGATAACGGTACCTCACGCAAAATAATATCATCTAGGGCGCTTTTGTTCCATATTTCGATTATCTTTTATCTATTTGAAGATATCACATAATTACTGTAAAATTAGCGGTATTTTAATTTCGCCGGGATAAAGACTCTTAAGAACAGTGCAGGCATCTCGGAGGATTATCCGGATAACCGAACGCCGAAGTTGAGTAAAGAGGAGCTTCGCTCGCTCCAATGAATTGATAAAGTAATTGTACGAACATAATGAAGAGCATTTATCAACATTAATAGATACTCAAGTCGTTATACAATGTACTGCAATAATAAATATGATTTAAATGTTGTTGTTATATTACATCTTTCGTGGATCTCTCGTAACACGGAAGGATTCTGAGAACTTGTACATGAAACAAAGAAATAAACCAGGCAATAAATTTTGAACCTGAATTTACAAAAAGGCATGACAAACTTTTCGAGTCGATACGAGAAAAGCTTTCCGAGAGTGAAGACGAGACGACAAAGAAGTCTTTCAGAGATGAGGCGAGAATGAGACGAGGAAAAGTCCTTTCTCGTCTCGTCTCGCGGGTAACATTACTGTGAAAAATTGGTAAACAATTAGCAAGCAATTACTTAGCAAGATGTCACTAATAAAGAGCAGACTTTGGATGAGATCGTTACAGAAACTTTCGTCTTCTAAGTTGGTATGTAATTAATAATAATAATAATAATAATAATAATAATAATAATAATAATAATAATAATAATAATAATAATAATAATAATAATAGGAAAGTTCTAAGCCTTGTTATGTTTGACGGATCTTTTGTAAGCTCTGTAAAATTCAATCCAATTCGGCAACATTGTAGCTGTTGCTAAGACGCTCACATCCAAAAGTTCTCAAACTCGAAAGATCGGCGCTCACAAGTACAGAACCCATGTCAACTTGACCCCAACCCCACAAAGTTCGAAATAAATGATGTGAGCATGAGGTTTGCAGATGCTAAGCGTGATGTCAAAATGACGGACGTGAAATTGGTTGAATGTGATGTCGAAATGATGTTGTTGTGAGCATGGATCGAATTGATGATGTGAATGTGAGACTGCGTGAGGGTAGGTCAAAAGTAGGCACCTTTCATTGATGTTGAAGAATTTTTGGTTCGATGTGTGGTGGACACCCCTGTGAGTTTCTCAGAGTTCTTCCGTTTCTTCCAACTTTCTCTTAATTTCTATTAGCAATCCTTGCAAATATTATTCATGTCCTTTCGCCTATAGTGAATAATTATCAGATTAAATTTCATTTTCATCTCATTTTTCAAACTCCCCTTGTTAATTAGTACCGTAGTGAATGGTGTTCAACTTATTGGCACTTATAAATAAAATCTATCGTTCCATGGTGCCCTATTGCTTGCATCTAGAAATAACGTGTCCATGGTGTTCAACTTACTGGCATTTATAAATAAAAGCTAGCGTTCCATGGTGCCCTATCGCTTGCACCTAGAAATAACGTGTCCATGGTGTTCAACATAAGGGCACTTATAAATAAAATCTAGCGTTTCGTGGTGCACTATTGCTTGCACATAGAAATAACGTGTCCATGGTGTTCAACTTACTGGCATTTATAAATAAAATCTAGCGTTCCATGGTGCCCTATCGCTTGCACATAGAAATAACGTGTCCATGGTGTTCAACTTAAGGGCACTTATAAATAAAATCTAGCGTTTCGTGGTGCCCTATTGCTTGCACATAGAAATAACGTGTCCATGGTGTTCAACTTAAGGGCACTTATAAATAAAATCTAGCGTTTCGTGGTGCCCTATTGCTTGCACATAGAAATAACGTGTCCATGGTGTTCAACTTACTGGCATTTATAAATAAAATCTAGCGTTCCATGGTGCCCTATTGCTTGCTTGCACCTAGAAATAAATTGTCCATGGTGTTCAACTTGCTAGCGCTTATGAATAGCATGACCATGACGTGATTTTAGTGCATGTGATTTCAGAGTTAATTTCAGATGAGAATGATTGTATAACAATTAACTTCAATTTATATGCCACAAGATCATAATAGTTTGCCCAAGTTCTTACGTGATCAAGTGGCTAATGAACGAATTTTCTAATGTGGCTATTTCTCTCGGATACAATAACAGTTAGTGGTTTGGATCTTACTTTTAAGTGTAGGATTACGTCTCTTGTAGCCTGAATGCTGAAAAGGGACGTTAAACATCAATCAGGCAAGTAATCAATAGCACGTTTAATGTCTATGGTGTCAAACGTTCGGTATTTATAAATAGCATGTCCACGGTGTTCAACTTGTTGCTTATAAATAGCATGTACAAGTTGCTTACGATTATAAATAAGCATGTTTATGATGTTCAACTTGTTGACGGTCAGAAATAGTATGCCCATGGTATTGCATCTATAAATAGCATGCTTATGGTGTTCAACTTACTGGTGCTTATAAATAGTATGTTCATTGTGTCTAACTTGCCTGCGTTTAGCCGCTGTCCAATTGGCCAGTGCTTATAAATAGCGTGCCCACAGTGTTCAACTTGCTGCTTATAAATAGCATATATACGTACTAAACTTGCTTGCACCTATAAATAAACAAGTCCATGTTGTTCAACTTGTTGACGCTTATAAGTAGCATGAACATGGTTTTGCTTCTATAAATAGTATGCCCATAATGTCCAATTCGCCAGCGCTTATAAATAGCATATCTATCGTGTTCAAATTTTGGTTCCTATAAAGTGCATGTCTATAGTGTCTAGCTTGCCGGTGTTTATAAATAACATAACTATGATATCCAACTTGCTAACGCTTATGAATAACATGTGCAATTGTTCGACTTACAATCCCGACTCATATTGCAAATCATTGCCTATACAGTGACTATTTTTCTTGTACCACTCCCAGAATTGTTTCTTGAATACCGTAGGAAACTACAGTAACGGTCCTAAACAAATTTCATGGTTCTCAGGTATTTATAAGAAGACTTTGATTGCAGATAAATTGGAAGAAACTGCTTGAACAGCAAGTTTTGATTAAGTAAAACGTCATTAATTGACAACGAACGATTCGGATGAGTGAACTGCATTGCGGAAGGGGAAATAGAAAGAAAATAGCCGTAAATCAGAAAAAGAGATCACTGTACTTCCTCTTTACCCTTTCTTTTAATCCCGTATTCACGTTTCTTATCATGAATATTCAAACTCACAGAATGGAAACAATCCAAGCGTAATAAAAAAAAAAGCGAGGAGGATAATTAAGAACTCTGTCTGATCTGGATGATTCTGTTTGAGATTTAAACGTACTAGTGTTACCAGTCACGCAAAGAATTCGTAAATCTCAGGTTGAATTGATATCACCCAGTAGGAAAAAACAAACTAGTTTTTTTTAAGCATGGAAATCGAACATGCTAGGATCTCTCTCAGTGGTAGAGGGCCTCGGTGGCTTATTGTTAGAGCCTTCACCTCTGCTGCATGGGGTCCTTGGTTCGGTCCCCGGTTCATTCTCTTTCAGTGGTAGAGCGCTCACCCATGGTGCATGAAGTTTTTGATTCGATTCCAGCTTGCAGCAAGTGGGCTTTTGTGGTGGGTAAACACCGTGTTCATGGGTTTTCTCTCATTTCATTCTACATTCTCATTCCATCAATTTCATTCCATAATCACTCGGTATCCTTAGTCATCCGTCCCCTTCAGCATATATGACATTACTGTCATCATCATCATCATTATAGGTATTGTGTCACTATTGGCAGGTCGCTAACCACAACTGAGAAGTTTCCATGTTCCACAGTCTTTCGCGTACCTCTTTGTCTTCTCGTACAACTTACCTGTTTTGATATCGTCCATTAAGGTTGGTTTAAAGGGACAAGTTTTGCCGATAGATGTCACTACAGTCTTCATATCTCTCTTATGTATTTTTTTACCTTTCACGAAAATTCACGATTTCTCTTACATATTTCAACCTAGAGACTCCAAATTTTTGGAGAAGGAACTTCATACTCTAGCGAAGGCAACAATCCGTGCCGATTTTTTTATTTAGAGTTTTCTTCATTGTTGGAATGGTTTGATTGTTGAAATGGATATTCAGACCTTGAACAATATAACTGTTTCAACCATGAAGAAAATTCTAAGTAAAAAATCGGCACGGATTGTTGTCTTCAATAGGTTATGAAGTTCCTTCTCTAAAAATTTGAGGTCTCTAGGCTGAAATTTGTAAGAGAAATCGTGAATTTTCGTGAAAGACATAAGAGAGATACGAAGACTTTAGTGACATCTATCGGTAAAGCTTGTCCCTTTATATCAACCTTAAATTGTAATCTCTTTCGCTCCCTCCCTCTCATTCCTGCCACCATACCCTCTAGCCTGTCCCTCATGATACAATCCCTTCTTAGCCAATGTCCTAACCTATTTCTGTATCTCTTCTTAATAATAATATCTGAAATTGTTCTTTTCTCTCCCCACCATATCTAAGACCCTGACATTTTCCGCTCGTTTTTTAAAAAGAATTTTGCGCCTCTGTTGTATGAAACCAGCTCTACTCTTCAGTAAAGCGAGGTTATCTAATATACAGGAGTTATTATTTTTAGAAGCTTAATGAAGATTTCGGATGATTTTCACTATATTCGTATTAAAAATGTAATTGAAAACTGCCTTTAAAAATCAATCGAAGAAGGAAAATAAAATTGTGAATAATTTTTTTTTTAAATAGAACATTATAAGTAGTATTTGCGTCACTGGTAGCAGTATGAGTGCGTCACTGTTACGAATATGTCATTGTTAGGAGTATGTGCTCATTCATAAGAGAAGACAAATAAAAATATAGATTTAATTTGTCAATTAACAGTCTTCCAACAGAATAAAAAAAAACTATCAACTATTATTGGCCGCGAATGACATACAGTCTAGCATTTTAATTACTTTTTGTTTTGTTTTTTCGAAAACTGTGCGCCAGAATTTACTTTTAAGTATATCATTTGATTCAATTTTTTATGAGGAGGCGCGGTAGCTCAGTAGTAGACCGTTTACCTTTGGTGCATGAAGTCCCTGGTTCGATCCCCGACCAAATAAATTTGTGGTTGACGACATCATATCCGTGGGTTTTCTCTCGGGATACTCCCGTTTCCTCCCACATTCTGATTCCACAAATTATTCCACCATTACTCAGTTGCCTTAATCATCAATCCTTCTTAGACTAAAGGGCATAACCGTGGAACGTTAAACTGAAAGAAAGATTTTTTTTTTCAATTTGTTATGGAGGGCAAGTTGTTTAGTGGCGCCCTCCCGGCAGGTCTAAAGATATACCACATTGACTTGACACCTACTCTTCCGTTGCAAGCTCTGCTATCGGCTCAAGGAATTCCACTCCCACTGCTGCAAGGATCTCTCGCTTAGCAACAGCTGAACCCTTTTTGGCTCAACGCGTGGGTCTGTCGAGGGTATGAGTTTAGTTCGCATTTTTGCCGCAGATCAAGACATTTTGGCAGCACTATAGTGGCTAGCGTCTGCGCCTTTAGTGTACGTGGTCCCGGATTCGTGTCCCGGTAGGAGAGCCCTTGGAATTTTAATTGTTCTCGATGTGCATGTTCCTGTCTTTATAGGTTACTATAAGGAAAAGTAAAGAAATGAAATGAAATCTTTAAGTTTTACGTCCCACGGTTATGCCAGTTAAGCAAAAGGAGACGGTGATGATGAGTAATGAATGAAACGGTGAAATGAATAAAGTGGGAGGAAACGGGAGAACCCCGAGAAAATCCACGCACACGGTGTTTGTCCACCACAAAGTTCACTTGGCAGTGGCTGGGATCGAACCCGGGACCCCAAGCACCAGAGGTGAACGCTGTACCACTGAGCCACCGCGGCATCAAAAAGTAAAGATGAAGTAAAACACAGTGATAATTAGGTAATTAAGTTACTGAGGAACATTCGATAAATCAGGTATTTAAAAAAAAAAGTGGTAGAGCGCTTACATCTGGTGCTGTGGTCCTAGGTTCGAATCCCGACCAAGAAAGTTTGTGGTGGACAACATCGTGTCCGTGTGTTTTTTTTTTTCGGGGGTACTCCTGTATCCATCTACATTCTCGAGTATCTCCACCTGTATCCACCTGATGACGTGTCCGTCACTAGGCTGGTTGTAGTTCAGCCGATCGCTAACAGATGGCTTTGGAGCGGCTCAGTACCATAAGGGACTGTTACGCTAAGTGGTTAGTTGGAAAGCATGGTTATTGTACATTATTTTCATTAAATGTTGGTAATATATACAGAATTATACGTTGATAGGAGTACAAATATCAACAGTATTTGCCTTCCAAATTACTTCAGAATACCTAATTTATTTGATGCTCAGATATTCGTATTCCACAGGCTTACGTTTAGTGGTTAGAACTCGGGTTTTTTTTTTTTTTTTTTTTTCACTCTGATGTGTGTTTCCATGGCAGAGAAATACTCTACAACACTAAAATGGATGCATAAGCGCTGCTAGGCAACGCCAATACTTTTTTTTTTTTTAACCACGTGGTTAGTTGATTGCGGGACACCTGCATTGGATTATGTTTGCAGCTCTAGTGGATCCCTTCATTAAGACTGAGCTTCCGAAACTATATACAAGGCTTTGTACAATCAATAACAATCCATCATTACTTTCACTTGCTAGCGACTGCTGGAGTCAAATTATAAAACGAGACCATAGACCTATTCAAGATTAAAATCAAAGAAAACTTCATACATTTGTATTTTTTGTTGTTGGAAAAAAGAAAAGAAATCTTTCAGTTTAACGTCCCACGTTTACGCCCATTAGGCTAAGAGAGAGATGATCATTATGGCAAGTGAATGATGATGGAAGAATCAACTAACTAACTAAGTCTATGGCCTATGGAACCCGGAGGTTCAGTGCCGCGTTCACAAAAGCTCTCCACTGACTTCTATCCTTAGCTAATTGGATCCAGTTTCTACTTTGTATTCCTATCTCTGCGAGATCCATCTTAATATTGTCCTCCCATCTGCGCCTAGGTCTTCCTAATGGTCGTTTTCCGATGGTTCTTCCAGTCAAGACTTTGAAAACGTTTCTACTTTCTTCCATTCTAGTTACATGACCGAGCCACCTAAGCCTCCTAGAGTTGACGACTCTAACAATGTTGGGTAAACCGTATAAATTATGTAATGGAAGAATCAATGGAATGAAAAAGTGGGAGGAAACGGGAGTACCCCAAGAAAACTCACGGATACGATGTTGTCCACCACAAACTAACTTGGCGGGAATCGATTCAGAGACCCACGTACCAGAGGTAAGTGCCCTATCTTTGAGCCAAAGTGCCCCCTATTTGTTGTTAAACTTTCTACGAATATGCAGTAAGGTAAAGGGAGAGCGTAGTGATGATGAGATGAATAATGATGGTGGAATGAATAAAGTTAGAGAAAACAAGAGAATCTCAGGAAAACCCACACACGGTGTTTGTTCACATCAAAGCCCACTTTGCGATAACTAGGACTTGGATCTTTTCTTCTATCTCTATATAGAAGAAAAAGTCCTATGTGACTGACTGATGAACACCTGGACAGTGCATAATATTTTAAGACGTAAAGTACCGCTAAGGAATGATTTTTTTGGAAATTTAATGTACAAAAGGAGAACGGGTGACAATTATTATTATAAGATGTTCATATCTCGTAATTTCTTAAGATTAGAGACATGAAATTGGTATTTCGACTTTCCATTTAAAATAATTATACACTTTTTAAAGTGTTTCTTTTCTTTTCTATTTAACCTAGCAAGGAAGAGAAGAAGTGGGAAGAAAAAGGTGTGAGTGTTATTACGCGTACGCTTATTACTTTTATTCGTACTTGAATAACAGTTCAGTGTACTTGCGCAGTTGTAATATTGTTCAAACGTGATATGTAACCCACTAGAAAATAGGAAAGACTGTATTAAAATGAAAATTATCAGTCGTTGATAACCACTAAGCAAACTAAAAAAGGGGGCAGCAAAGTGGAGCGATCTTACGGTCAAAGTCAAGAAATGCCCAAATCCACCCGAAAAGAAACATGAGCGGCTCGATCATGCCGGATTACAGAATGTATGGAACCGTAAATGTTGGATTAAAGAACATGATCCTGGACCGTAGCATTGTTCCGCTCAAAGATTATTTTGCCAGCATATTAATGCCATCACTTGGGAAATGAAGGAAGAATCTTGCATGTCACTGATCTTCCGTACAAAACTTGTATCATCACTTGGGCAATGGAGAATCAAGCCTTTCATGTCACTCATGTTTCGCACAAAACTTGTGTCATCACTTGGGCAATGCAGAATCAAGCCTTTCATGTCACTCATGTTTCGCACAAAACTTGTGTCATCACTTGGGCAATGCAGAATCAAGCCTTTCATGTCACTCATGTTTCGCACAGAACTTATGTCATCACTTGGGCAATGCAGAATCAAGCCTTTCATGTCATTCATGTTCCGCACAAAACTTGCGTCATCACTTGTGCAATGCATTATCAAGCCTTTCATGTCACTCATGTTTTGCACAAAACTTGTGTCATCATTTAGGCAATGGAGAATCAAGCCTAACATGTCACTCATGTTCCGCACAAAACTTGTGTCATTAGTTGGGCAATGCAGAATCAAGCATTACATGTCACTCATGTTTCGCACAAAACTTGTGTCATCACTTGGGCAATACAGAATCAAGCCTTTCATGTCACTCATGTTCCGCACAACACTTGTGTCATTAGTTGGGCAATGCAGAATCAAGCCTTTCATGTCACTCATGTTTCGCACAAAACTTGTGTCATCAGTTGGGCAATGCAGAATCAAGCCTTTCATGTCACTCATGTTCCGCACAAAACTTGTGTCATCACTTGGGCAATGCATTATCAAGCCTTTCATGTCACTCATGTTTTGCACAAAACTTGTGTCATCATTTAGGCAATGGAGAATCAAGCCTAACATGTCACTCATGTTCCGCACAAAACTTGTGTCATCAGTTGGGCAATGGAGAATCAAGCCTTTCATGTCACTCATGTTTCGCACAAAACTTGTGTCATCACTTGGGCAATGGAGAATCAAGCCTTTCATGTCACTCATGTTTCGCACAGAACTTATGTCATCACTTGGGCAATGCAGAATCAAGCCTTTCATGTCATTCATGTTCCGCACAAAACTTGTGTCATCACTTGGGCAATGCATTATCAAGCCTTTCATGTCACTCATGTTTTGCACAAAACTTGTGTCATCATTTAGGCAATGGAGAATCAAGAATAACATGTCACTCATGTACCGCACAAAACTTGTGTCATTAGTTGGGCAATGCAGAATCAAGCATTACATGTCACTCATGTTTCGCACAAAACTTGTGTCATCACTTGGGCAATACAGAATCAAGCCTTTCATGTCACTCATGTTCCGCACAACACTTGTGTCATCACATGGGCAATGCAGAATCAAGCCTTTCATGTCATTCATGTTTCGCACAAAACTTGTGTCATCAGTTGGGCAATGCAGAATCAAGCCTTTCATGTCACTCATGTTTCGCACAAAACTTGTGTCATCAGTTGGGCAATGCAGAATCAAGCCTTTCATGTCACTCATGTTCCGCACAAAACTTGTGTCATCAGTTGGGCAATGCAGAATCAAGCATTACATGTTACTCATGTTTCTCACAAAACTTGTGTCATCACTTGGGCAATGCAGAATCAAGCCTTTCATGTCGCTCATGTTCCGCACAACACTTGTCATCAGTTGGGCAATGCAGAATCAAGCATTTCATGTCACTCATGTTCCGCACAAAACTTGTGTCATCACTTGGGAGAAACAAGTCTTCCATGTCAGTCATGTTCCGAACAGACCTTGATTCTAATTATAATAACGTAGCACATTCTAAAATGGGCCTACAGCATTATAGGTGGACTGCTTCAATTATTAAATTGCAAAATAAAACTAGAATATGATATAGAACAGGAACAGAAGGAAAAACTGTGAACAATAATCGAATAATGAGAATTGATTTGGTAACAAAAGTGTCAGGTCCAAGTGTTCAACAGAAGTTACCATAGAAATATACAATACTCGGAACAAAAGCAGCATATCGATCTTCGTGATTCTAAATTATTTGTTGGTGTTCACGAACGTGAATATAAACGTATTATCAACGCTCGTGTTTATTAGAAAATATAAATCTCTCACACTTCAGTGGATTACAAAAAGAAGGCATCCATATTTGAACGATGTTGAACATGAATACAGCAAGCTTCCGGAATGATATTCAGGCAGAATTCTTTACTTATCTCTCGCTTTGAATATTCTGTGGTATTTCTATCTTCCTGTGAGTCACATCATTTGCCTCCCTGTTTTAGCAGCTCCTCTTCTCCCCTTCTGCAAGAAGAAAAAAAAGAGAGAACTCATTCGGATGTTCCCTCCGGAATCTGCCAATCCTTACTCCCTTGTCTCCTGTATTCCCGTCCCCCCCCCTTTCTGGCAATGATCAGATCAGAACACGATAAAAATCATTCTGTACGGTACCAATTCCCCGCGGGTCATTTCACCTCTTTGATCTAAAAGAGCTGAGCAACGGATGAGCATGTGCACGCGGATATCGTGAGTCAACTGTCAAATATGGCGGGGAGATGAATTGATTGAAGTGCTAGAAGTCATTTGGAATGAAATGGAGTCACATAAAAAAAAGAAAGAAGAAAGTAGTGAGACCATAGATAGAGAAAGAAGAAGATACAGATGAAATAAAGCTAACATGCACGAGGGAGTACAATCTCTGAATTGATGTCTCTACATGAAAAATATTGTAAATTTAAAATAGTATTGAAAAAAAAAAACCAAAGGTTTATGAATTTGTAACTCTTCGCATTTTATTATTTGCTGTTTGCAGGCAGGGCTATGCATTAGACGAGACGAGACAGAATTTTAGGAACGAGATGCAAGAGAAGATAGAGCTTTTTCTAAAATGAAGGCACATACGTATTTCGAGACGAGACAGCAATTACACAACACATTTTCGAGATGAGTCAACTTCAACTGTTACCTTGTGTGCATTTCTATTTCAGGAGTATTCCTGTAACACTCGCAATAATAATTTGAAATAATTCTGGGAGCGTAAAAAGACATAAGCTCTAAACAAATCCGGAAGTTTCTAATCAAAATATTGATGTGTAACGACTTCATCAACTAACTAAAACATTTAGCTTCATCAGAAGGAATTTAATATAGAAAAACACTATCTAAAGTAAAATGTTTAATTAGTTTGTGAAACGGTTACACATCAATATTTTAACTGAAAACTTTGTGCTTTGCTCAGAGATTGTGTCTTTTTAAGCTCCCATAATTATTACAGATTATTATTGGGAGTGTTACAGAAAGTGCATTTCCTGGAAATAGAGATGCTAACATGAACTAGATATTACTCGTATGATTTTTCTCTCCATGCGGCGAAGTTGAGAACTAACTTCCTCGTTTACAAGTGGTAGGAGCAACATGGCAAGGTCGCCAGTGGTACTAGTTTCTCGAGATTTTTTTTTTATGGTCAGGTTTTCGAGAAGAATATGAACAGAATCAAATTTGCGTGAGAGTAGTGTGTACATATTTCAAGTCGTTTTGCTAGAAATATGTGAAACTATTTGATATGGAATCAAACATTAAAATATCTAGATGGCTGCCTGACCTGAAGACGTCCTGACATCCCTGTAAAGGAATACAGAAAACCATTCCTGCTTTCCCTCCCACCATGCACGGACTCGTGCGATGGGTAATAATTCTGGAAGATCTTTAGTATGAACATAGCAGTCTGTGAGTAACTTCGAACAGATTACATTTTTCTAATTCTGTAATATTCTAAGTAAAATCAGGAAAAGTATATCAGTATCAGGAATGGGTTTTTAACTGGGGTTTAGTAAAGAAACTATACTGTTTAGTAATCATTTTCTCACCCTATAACTTAAAAATGATTTTGTTGATACTAAATACTTTCTACATAGCCGGTTGGAGAGCAGTGGCGTGTTAAGTAATGTAGTTTTGCTGCGTATCATATGCACTAGCATATGCCCGAAAAATCTACCACAAAAAAGGGTCAAAACCCACAAAAAGATATCAGAAACCCAAAAGGAAAGCAACCAGAACACCCAAATGTCAAAATGGTCAAAACGCCTAAGGGACAGCTTCTTACTACTGTTATGACGTTTTGTGCTCTTAAGTGTTGAGTTTCAAAATGAAATGAAATCTTTCAGTTTAACGTCCCACGATTATGTCCTTTAGGCTACCACAAACTTACTTGGCCGGAGATTGAACCAGAGACTCCACACACCAGAGGCAAACGCTCTATGAGCCACCGCGCCATGTGCACAAGCGATTCTTTTCTTGTGGTCAGAGTGTGACAGTGGCGTTGGGACTCTTGATTTGGATATGTTCCTTCTCACACGAACCATCGACTCCATATTTGCATCTCTGTCCGGTTAAAAAAAAAAAAAAAAAAAAAAAAACACCGTTTGCAATCTATTCAACATCAACAAGAATTTCTTGGAAGGATAGTCTAGATGCTCGAAAAACCATAATTCTCCCGCGAACAAGGGCAGAAACCTGATGTTATTGGTGCCAGATTGGTAGATGAGGTATGTTTTAAACGTCGATATAAGCTAATTTCCCGCAATCACATTTCTACCATGTAACTTAACTGTTTATCTTCAATCCTTCGCTTTGGTTATTGCTATCAGAGCGTTCTGATCCTTGGGCGATTTGCTATTTTGATATTTCTGTTATTGACCGTTCTGATTTGTTGTGAGTCGCTTTGCTATTAGGACTTTCTGACCATTTCAGGTTTCCCCCATTCTGACCGTTTTTGTAGGTAATTTGTCCGTTTTGAGCCTTGAACGTTCTGACCAAGTCCCCAAAGATAATTGTGATGTGATAATTCCGATACTTTCTATTTTCAAAGTGGCAACTATATTTCTTATTTCCTAGAAACTTTCCAAATTGATACTTAAAAAAAAAAAAAAAAAATACCTAAATTGTTCCTTTGAGAGAGTAAAATGTTTCTTGGAGATACTGTATATCAATATGATTTCACGATATTAATATTTCATCAACATGACGTCTCTGTAGCAATACTTTTTCTGCGAAGAAATTCACGTATAGCCGCTTAGCAGGACATGTTTAGAATCGTAATGGCTTTTGCCTTTTCTTTCTTTAGTTTTCCTTCCCCTTAAAAGAAAGAAACACACACGTGAGGGGGGTTTTACGAATATTTTCTTTCGTTGTTCTTCGTCTCTTGGGAACGATGAGACAAACGTGAAAAGACAATATGGCGGCCTACCACAAGCATTTTCTGATATTGATCCAAAGTTTGTCCTCCGTCTCGTGAAGGTGCGCGAAGAACAATGGCTGAATGTTGGTTGAACTCACGCCACGTAGGAAAATTAAGACATTTAAACATTGTAGAGTATTAAAGTAATTGTTATTTATTATATAATATTTAAAGAAAAAAAAACAGAGCAAATTAAAAATTTCTGGAAGGAAATGTGGCATAAATTCCCGTAAAATTTTTATCATTTTACAATAATCAGTTTAGATGAATGATTTCCCGTAAAGTTTCTTCCTTCCATATTTCCTAAGATTTACCTAAGTTAAGAGTCTTCATCCCGGCGAAATTAAAATACCGCTAATTTTACAGTATTTATGTGATATCTTCAAATAGATAACATATAATCGAAATGTGGAACAAGAGCGCCCTAGACAATATTATTTTACATGAGATACCGTTATCACGACTCACTTATCTGCTTTCGATTTCGAGCCATTTTGAAAATCGGCATTTATTTTCGCGTTTCTAAACAGCTGTAAACGGAAAGCCACTAGGGACTTTTTTTTTTTTTTTGCCAATATCTGGGGAACGGTGGCCAATTGATCAGTGGCCACAGGTTACCATTTGGTACCAAACTGCACTCTTAAAAATTTCCTTGCTCAGAAATGAGAAAAATGCATGTTCAAAACAAAATAAGTAATTTTTACTCATATTTGAGGAAAAATGTCTCATTATTTCCAAATGTGTTTTCATTTATGAGCTCAAGGCAAATTTTCAGGTTCCCATTTATGAGATTTTCTCATTTCTTAAAAATGAGAATGGAATAGTGCGTGATTTTCAATATCATAGATGATTTAAAAAACAACGATAACAATCTTACCGAAATAATATTACTATGTTTTACTAGGGAGTAATATTATTAGGGCTTAATTACTATTCAGGAAAGGAGATAAAGGATTTCAGCTGTAGCAGAGTGCGAATGGATATGAGTACGCAGTAGGTGATGCAGCTGAGGTGGCGTATGAATACACGTCATGTGACAGCGGCGAGGAGCAGCGTACATATCAACTTTCGAACGTAAGTTTGGGTGAATTGTAAACACTACCATACACTAAAAGTTACTGTAGTATACTGTAGTATAGTAAAAGTACTGTAGTGTAGAACGCTGACCCCCCCCCCCTCATACAGGTTATATAGGCTATAGCAGTCAGGTTGGCTCTTTATGTATCAAAGCTCAGTACTCAATTTACATAATAACGAGTGCAGCAATAACAAGTGAAGGCGGGTTAGAGCCCCGTAGGACACGTTGTTTTCTATATTACAATAGAACGGGGAGGCATGTCAATGTTTTACACCCTTCGTCATTCGTTATAATGTGCAAAATAGCTTATGTACGGAAACAAAGAATACGTAAGTCATCTGTGTAGTTAGAAACAGCGTTACAAAAGTGTGATTTATTATTATGGAATTGTAATACAAAGGTACTTTGTACTGATCACCTAGCATAGCTTGGCGCCTCCCTTCTTTCACTAAAAGTAATCGTTTTAATGACACGCGTTTGCTGGTTATTTATGACATAGTACTGTACGCATTTGCTCTTGATTTAACGTAGAGGCTGCGGTAGCTCAGTGGTAGAGCGCTAACCTCTGGTGCGATGAGGCTCTTGGTTTGATCCCAGGATTTCCAGCTTGCGGCAAGTGGGCTTGCTGGTGGATAAACAGTATGCATAGGTTTTCTCGGGGTTCTCCCATTTCTTCCCACTTTCTTCATTCCACTATTTTTTTCATTCTCATCATAATCGTCTCCTTTAGCCTATCCAACACAACTGTGGGAAGTAAAACTCAAAGATTTCATTTATTTTTTTTAACCCAACGTCCCAGAATTGTGCTCCAAGGCTAAAAGAGACAGTGATAGAGATGGATAATAATGGTGTAATGAAAATGTGGACGTACGTTTCTTGGCAGTTTTTGCATGGGTTTGTGACCTTGTTTCCAATCTGAATTGAATCCTAGCAGTGGAGTTTCAGCACATTTATGAGGGGCACAAACTGTCGCATTCCCCTGCAGTAATGAAGAAGGTGGAAGGTAGGGGGTGATTCCTGGAGCTCCGGACCTTCCCCGAAATCGCTACTTTTATGTAAATTTTATCTAATTTTAGGTACAATTTTACATGTTTTAATACAATTTGTCCTCGTATTGAACTTGGAGCATCTCCGAAATAAATTCCTGCGTGCGTTTCTTGTAGGAGGAAACTGAAAAATCCTGGAAAAACCCACGAACACGGTGTTTCTCATGTAGGTAACTTTTTTATGGTAGAGAAGTAGGCATATTGGACTGCGATAACTCAGTGGTAGAACTAAACTCCGATGCATGGGGTCCCTAGTTTGATTCCACCTCCGTCAAGTGGGCAGTGTGAGTAAACATATTATGTATGTTTGCTCGGGATTCCCTCACTTTCTTCATTACAGCATTTTCGCTCATGATCATCATAACGTCTCCTGAGCCTCGTAGCATAAGCGTGGGACGTTACACTCCAGCAGAAATTGTTCTGTTATTCTGAAGTAGACGGATAATTCTTGAATCTGAATTATCAAGAAGTTGGTATAATGTTGGATCAAACGGGACAATCTTGAGTAAACCACGTCGATGAAAAAGAAAAGTCTTGAGAAAGTGGACAGTGATGAAAAGAAAAATGTTCAACTGTCTGATGCAGTAGGAATAAGTAACGCACCTAAAATACAAGTCATCGTGGTATTCGTGGAATTTTCATGAATTGAAGTGAAGATTAAAATGTTATGTTTTAAACAATACCTATAACTGTAGGTGTTTATTTAATATAAATTCTGGGTGTACTAATAGTTTGAATTTTTTTGCAGGTTTATATTTTGTTTATATTCTTTTCCGTCTTCTCGTATTTGAGAACCCTGTTTCTGTGCACCGTTTCTCGCTTTTGAGGGAGATATTTCTCAAATCTTTTTGAGAAATGTGTTTCTCAAAATTGGGGCTATACGTCTCATTTCCTCAAATGTTACTTTCTCAATTTTAAGAAAAAATACACTTTTTCTCAAATTTGAGAAAGCATTTGCACCCTCAGAAATGAGACATAATTCCTCGCATTTGAGTCATTATTTCTCAAAATGATTTGAGAAAATCGAAATCTCACTTTTAAGAATGTATTACTCGGTGCACAGATAAGAAACGGATGTTCTCAAATACGAGGAATATTTTCTCGAATTTAAGAAACCATTTTTAACAGTGTGTTCACCATCCTCTTAGGTATTGATGAACCTCTACTATGAATCTATAACTTTAAGTTTCGTACCGTGTTACTTTTCTGTATATTTTTAATATTGAAAAAAGTATTTGTTATCATTGTTGTGACTATTATTACTCCTTTATTTTTGCAGACTATTTCGTAACTTGAAATTTTAAAATATCATTCAATTATTTCGACAAAGCAAACATGCATACAAATGAACTACGTTTGTGTTTTAAAAGTAAAGGAGATTTGTTTGTTCGTTCGTTATTTAGTGATCTTTCTTGTTAGTAAAGGTTGGATACAGTTTTCGAAAAAGAAAGGATAGTTTTAAGAACCTGAGTCCAATATTTCATTGCAATTGTTTCCTATTTTTAAATTAGAATGTAAAATAAGCATAATGATTTACCACGGGGGAAAACCAGTGATCGAACTTTCTTCTATTGTGAGAAGATGAGTAATCACAGAAAAATATACCACGGTATTTCATATTTACAAATAATAATATCTATGATTGTGCCGCGAGAATTCAAGTTACACTCGTAGTGTGCCGCAGGTTGGAAAAAGGTTGGGAAACGCTACTCTATGACTTAGGGTTTCCGAGATATGGCTTCTTAAATCTCTCTAAATCGGAACTTTTTTTTCGGCCAATATCTCGAGAATGGTAAAAGTGACGCGAAAAATTCCATCACTTCTTTAGATAGTTTTTGATGCTCTATCAAATGGAGGGCTCAAAATTAAAAAAAAAATATGCGAATAACAGACAGACAAACAAACAAACACACACAAACACACACACACACACTGACACATAGGGAATTCAGTAACGAACTTTTTAAGTTCGTTGAAAAATGGAGAGAAAAATCTTGTTTTATTTTTTTAAATTTTTTTATTTATTTATTTATTTTTTATTTTATTTTTTATTTTTTATTTTTTTTTGAAGTTAGTGTTTCTTTTCAGCACTGAGGTAATTTATGAGTCATAGGCCTATTATAGTTCAAGGTGAAGTCCGAAGCACAATAGTACGTTCAATGCTTTCTCACCGGGAATTGAACCCGAGATAGCCACTACACTACTAGCAAGGAGAGCCATAAATCTCCTTGAACTTTATTCTGTGTGCAGCCTTGCGTCTAAACCTGAGGCATATATATGCTTAAAATTGAGTGATCTCAATATGATTTTATAGCACGACAAAATATTAGAGGGGGCATTCCCCGTCCCTCCTACGTGCAGACTATGTTAATATTTATTTAAGAAGAGCTTTCATGCTACAGAAACTGAATTCTTTAGTGTAAACTGCCGAGATACCAGTTTTTTTTTCAGTGCTATAAGATCGAAAAAAATCACATGGAAATTTGCAATTCTTTTGTTGTGACAGACAGTTAGTTCTTTGGTCTTTCAAAAGGCAGACAGTTATGAAACAGACATGCAAGAAAGACACTTGCGTCAAACATCACCTTGTGTCTTTCAGAAAGAAAGACACCGCTCAATATTGATTTCTTCTTGTTTAATTTTCCAAAGTAAACAAAAACATTGGATGGAATAAGAAAAGCACGGGAGCAAACAATGTCTTTTCAAAAACTTCGCCTACGTCAATTCAGTTCAACAATATAAATGTATTCTGTTGCCTGTAGCTCTGACTTTTAATGTACTACTGTGTAGATATGATAGTAAGGGTCTGTGCATATAAAATAGGATATCCAACATAGAAATATGAATGCGTCACGAAGAAAGAAAGAAAAAAAAAAAGAAGGTTTTGATTAGCTTATTTCTTGAAAAGTTTAGCATATGTCTTGCAACAGTTTCAAACAATCTGTCAAATGCCATATGCAATTTTCTTTGTACGTCATCTTAGATTTTCCTTTTTATAAAGATTTTCAGACTATCCAAGAAGAGCTACGTCTGCTGGGTGTCGTCAGGAATCAAGAAAAGCCAGTAAGATATAGCGAGAAGTGGTTTTCTGATATGAATTGAGTGTCCTAAAGATATGTTCCATATCCTCCCTTAATAACCGCCCATTCAAACTGAAAGTGAACTTCTTCATGGTTATAAGGTTAGGGTAAGTGGCTTCAGATTGGAAGACCCGGATCGGATTCTCCATTGGGCTCAGATCACACATTAAGCTGTAGGTCAATGGTTCATATAGCCTCGATACTGAACGAGACACTTCACTGCAAATCAACCAATGAACTATCAAATCGATAACATAGATTACCACAGACTAAAAATTGTAATAGATAGCGATAAATAGTATTTAATGTAGATCAAGCGCTCTAATATCATCTAAGCACTTATTTCTAATGTATCCGAAAATCTAGTACCTTTTCAGTTAGTATTAATAGTGTTTTAATATTGATTTTCATAGAGCGTGACGTTTAAAATACAAAAGCTGCCGTTTCTGTACACATAATAGTAGAATTTAAGCTTAAAAAATAACATATGCAACCAAGATTAGGGATAGCCAGAACCGGTTCATGGTAGAACTGGTTTTCGGCTCTGAACGGATCCGGTTCTAGAAGGTCCGGTTCCGGAACAGGTTTTTCGGATCCAGGTCTGGAACCGGTTTCCAAGATCCGGTTCCGGAGCCGGGTTTTCGAATCCATACCTGGAACCGGTTCTGAAAACCGGATCTGCAAGAACCGTTTCCTCGGACAACCGGAACCTTGTGGCCATCCCTAACCAAGATATGCATAGTCGACAAGAAAATACGTTTGATTATTTCTTGGCAGTTTTGCATAATTACGTCTTGTAACAGTTTCAAACAATGTCAAAAAAAAAAAAAAAAAACAGATACGTAATCTGTTTTCATCATATCTCGCTTTCATTTTTCCGATTTTTAAGATTTACAAAATGATAGGACTATTTCCGTTGGTCCGTTAACAGATATAGTTTAAAAATAATAATAGATTTTGTTCTGGTATGGATAGACAGAGAATTATGCTAATAGATAGAGAAGTGCTCTTCTGATATGGGTTGAGTGCTCCAAGAATACATTTCATCACCACCCTTATTTATCTATCCAAACCGGAAGTGGTAGAAATGTATCGCTTACGGTTTCAACATTGATTACTATAAAGAAAAACGGTTTTTAAGGAATTTCGTTGTACGAAAACTCCTATAATTGTTCCCAGGTCCTATAATTGTTCCTTGGAATATGTCATTTGCGGACGACACCGAACTGGTGAGTTTACGAGCACCCATAATTTTTATTGAGAGGAATTCAAAGTTTTTTTTTTTCTGGGGAAGGGTCCAATACGTCTATGTAGTATTAAACCTGTTATTCTGCATCCGGAGAGATGATAAGTAATTGTTAATTATTGCCATCTATATTCTCAGAAAATGTAATAAACTAGATTGTTTTCTTTATAAGGAAAGGTCAGTTGTTGCTGTGAGTATATCCAACATACTACCTCGTTTTGGCAGCTCAGTTATACCGTGAACTTGCATAAGGACAGACTGAACATGGGCTATCCCCAGAGCGTCATAAGCACGTGTTTGCTGTACGAGTTCAAACCGAGGTCAAACGCCACTTCAGCTTGGCGGAAGATATCCCAGACCTTTGGTGAGGGTGTCGTGACCCCGCGGACAGTGCAGCGGTAGTTTAACAAGTTTAAGAACGGTGACGAAACATTGGAAGACGCACCATATGCCGAAAGACCAACACATGTATAAAATGAAGCTCTTCAGGCAGCAATTGAGGCGATGAGCGATGGTCAGACTCGTGAGGAACTGGGACTACAATTCAGTGTGAGTGGAGAAACTATTCGGCAGCACCTCCATCAAATTGGGAAGTACTATAAATTGGGTCGATGGTCCCTCATGATTCGACTCCGGGCCAGAATGCAACGCAAGCAGACACCTGTGCTTCCTTGCTGTCTAGTTTGAGAAAGCAGCCATTTCTGGACACGGTGTTGACATGTGATGGCAAGTGGGTCCGGTACGAAGCGCCACGGCGCAGTCATTATTGGTCAGCATCCCATGAACCTATTCCAAAACCGCCGAAACCAGCCCTACACCAGAAGAAGGCCCACCTGTATGTTTGGTGGACTGCTAGCCGCATCATGCACCGCGAATTGCTACCAGCTGATCAAAGCATCAATGCAACTGTGTACTCTCAGCAGTTGAGCCGTGTTCAAGAAAAACTCAAAACTCTGGAGCCAGCACTTCTGAATCGCAAAGGGGTCCTCCTGTTAAAGGACAACGCTAAGCCCCACGTGGCCGGGACACCATTCTACGCCTTGGATGGGAAACATTATTACATCCGCCATGCTCCCCAGACATTGCACCGTCCGATTATCACTTGTTCCATTCCTTGGACAATCACCTTAGAGGACATCAGTTGAAATGTATTTTTAAAACGACTAATTACTTCTCGCTATCTATTACAGCTTTTGGTCCTTAAAATTGGAAACAATTGCTTTCTAGCAGTTTCGCATTCAATGTCAGCACCATTAGCTAACTCAATTCCAAACTTTTGATCTTCTTTATTTTGGTCAAATGAAATTGATGGTGGTCCATCAAGAAGTAGTTCGTGAAACTGTCTCGCGGACGACAGACAGAAAAAATATACATGTATATTAAGGGGGCAGACTACTGAATATTTTTGAAAAACTAATAATTTTTCCTTTGCCCGTTTTTCGTAAGTGGAAAGAGGTAATAAAATGTAACTTACCACAATAATAGATAATGCTATTTTACACCCGAAAATGCGGATCGAAAGAATTTTCAGTGTTGCCATCCATAGAAATAACAGTGTGACCAGAATTTGAATTACTCAAAAATCTAGGTAAAGGCAGCGACTAGAAAAATAAACTCAACGGTAATTGATGACTTATCATGCTGTCTATCCTTCTTGTTTACTACTTTTTTAATAATATTTCTATTTATTTTATAAACCTTACATAAATTCTTACAAAATAAATAAGTCATTACAAAATAAATAGAAACATTATTTAAAAAGTAGTAAACAAGAAGGATAGACAGCATGATAAGTCATCAATTACCGTTGAATTCATTTTTCTAGTCGCTGCCTTTACCTAGATTTTTGAGTAATTCAAATTCTGGTCACACTGTAATTTCTATGGATGGCAACACTGAAAATTCTTCCGATTTGTATTTTCAGGTGTAGAATAACATTATCTATTATTGTGGTAAGTTACATTTTATTACCTCTTTCCACTTACGAGAAACGGGCAAAGGAAAAATTATTAGTTTTTCAAAAATATTTAGTAGTCTGCAGCCTTAAAAGAATTTTGTTTTACCCAACACCTTAAAAATCCGAATTCTGCATACCTATTACCTATTAACCACATTAACTCCAACATACTTTATACACATTGCTTAGTGAATACTGTACTGCCTTGTTTTAGTAAGAGACTGGCAGGAAATGAGGTCATCGAAGCGTTTTAAAAACAGACCAAGAGCTTCAAAGTCAGTTTATCTCGTAGCTTTGTTACGAATCACGACGAAGAGGTGGTTTACAATAACATGTGATAGGTTTGAAGACTAGACCACCAACGTGTAAGTATCATCCAAGGCTTTTTTTTTTCTTTTTTAAGTTAATGCCTTCTTAACCATAGATTTTGAAAGAAAAGAAAGAGGGATTACTACTTGAACAGGTTTTGGTATTACAAAGAGAGTAATAGATGGCAGTTGTAAAGAATACATCAAAAAACCTTTTTCGATTACTAATGGCTTCTATTCTGATGAATATACTAGATTTCAGAGTTTCGAACAGCTGAGACAGATCAAGTTCTTACTGGTCACGTGGCTTGAGGCCCCATTGCAAGTTTTAATTGGGATACTATATGATTCGATGAACAGATCTGTTCAACTCACCTCCCGACTTTTACTTGTTATTACAGTCTTGAAATAAACTCCGTTATTAGAGAACCGATGTCACGTGTTTTCATTGCATGTGGCAGAGGGCAAAGCAACTATAAGATGCGAAGACCCCGACTTCAATATGCTTCATTTTCGTCCCCTAATAAATCTCTTATACGCGTGCATATCGCGGAACGCCATATTGGTAAAGAAACCGGCCACGTGCCGGAAGCACGGAATTCCATTTCCGCCGCGTGCCGACTTTAGTCATTAGAAGGGCGTCGAGACGCTGCTTACTAAGTCTTTTCAGGGTAAAACGAAAATTTCTTTTTTTCCCTGTCTTTCTCTCTCTTCGGTATTGGCTTTGCATAAAAGGATGAGGGGACGGAGAGAATACGAGCTGTGTTCATCAACATTTTGTTCTCCCCTTTCGCTATAAAGATAGTAAGTCCGTGGGTGCGTTTACTTCCCTAGGCGCACGGCCATGGCAACGGAGCACTCAGCTTTCTGCTTCCGGAATCGGTAGGAGGATAAGGGATTCGCAACGAGCAAGTGTTTCTCGTGTTCATTAGTTTGGTTCAGTGAACCAATGAGAGAGGGAGAATACTCATGCAAATGCAGAAGAAGAAGAAGAAGAAGAAGAAAGTAAGACCTTTTGGATTATTGTTCAAGAACAACAGAAATAAGATTTAGTTAATGTTCTGAATATAATACAAATGAAGAAGAGGATAAACGAAAAGCTGAGTCTGTAAACTAGAATCTAGTCGCCAGCATGAGAAGTGGTCATTTTGAAGATAATCACAGAAAGGTTGGAATCATCAGTGTTACTACCACACACGTTGCCAGGACACTTGTGTAAAGTTTCCACACAATATGATCTTCAAGGTGTTTCCCATAATACTTTGGATTTCTCGTCTCGAAAACAATATGAGAAGTACCTTTCTAAATTCGAGACAAGACGAGAAACATCACATTTTTAGTCTCCTTATGGAGACAAGAAATTCCACAAGTCTTGTAAGCAACACTAATTCACCCAAGTTTTAGATCTCAAACCCTGTTTCAGTAGGGATGCGCACGAGACGAGTCGAGACAGGATTTTCCTGACAAAATTCGAGTCGAGTCACAGCTCTTCCAATAGAGAAATATACATTTTTCGAGTCGAGACATCACTTTTACAGCACATTTTCGAGACGAGACAGCCACAAATCGTGTTTCGTGCGCATCCCCATGTTTCAGTGTCACATGATTCATAGTATAAAAACTATAAATTGATAAGTTGATTGTACGAGCACAATGAAGAGCATTTATCAACGTTTAAAGAGACGCAAATCGTTACACAATATAATGATAAATATGGTTAAATATTTTTATACCATGAGTGAAAAAATAGGGCATAAATTTTGTCCATAAATGGGCAAAATGAGACGAGAATTTCGAGATTAGATGGGAAAAGCTTTTCCAAAATGGAGTCGAGGTGAGAAAGAATGATTCGAAAATCGAGACGAGACGAGATTTTTATAAAAAATTACGAGACGGGAC
This sequence comes from Thermobia domestica, assembly GCF_964235325.1. NCBI lineage: Eukaryota > Metazoa > Arthropoda > Insecta > Zygentoma > Lepismatidae > Thermobia > Thermobia domestica. Next base: position 12,690,956 of record NC_137471.1, read on the forward strand.
GTCTTACCTTGCCTCATGGCCACTATATCCTTCATATGTCTCCTCGTATCTTAATATGTCCTCACAATTTTAACCGACAATCAAGGGCGCCCATCAGGGGAAGCAAGGTGGGGCACTTGCCCTCCTAGAGGAAATTGTACTTCGGAAGATCGAATAACCAATATAATTTTTAGAATAGATACCGCAAAATTTCAAACTATATTTATATTTGCTCCCGCCTTGGAAACCACAACATGGGCGCCCTTGCCGACAATTGTAACCTTCTTTTCCCTGTTTTTCCCTTCACCGTCCCTAATAGCACAGATAGTAGAAAGTAGGAATGAAGAAAATAGGAGAACCCCGAGGAAACTTACGCACACAGTGTTTGTCCTCCACAAAGTTCACTTGGCGCAAGCTGGGATCGAACCAGGTACCCCAAGCGCCAGAGGTGAACACTCTACCACTGAGCCACACCTAAATTTAAACCGAGAAAGTAGAACAAGGATTATTTTAGAGAAGATATTACGAGATAATATCGATATTTAAAAAAAAATAAGTTCAAAATAAGGAGATAAAAGAAAATACTTTCCGGGTGTAACAGAAGTCCCGGTAGATCAACTCTGTTATGTGTACAGATTAGAAAAAATAAAAATAAAAAAGATTAGGATTAGGAACTGGATTTATGGAATTTCGGCCGTCACATATATGAGAGATAATATATCTCTCGGGAATCACACTGCTCGAGGAATTGGAAGGAAAGAAAGAAAGAAAACAGCCTGGGACAATTTTAAAAGTCCTGACTCAGAATGGCTGACCTGAAAAAGCTGTTACACCTTTTCGACCGAGCGTCTCAACTGGGAATAGAACCCGGAAGTGGAAAGAAAGTAAAATTGTTGAAACTATATGATTTTCAATCTAAGTGTATGGCTATTCGAGGATGCGTTTCCGATGCGTTACCCCCACCCCCAGCGAACATGACCTAGGTGGCTACTCGGTAATTTTACTTTCGCCAGAGTTATAAATCATACTGTGGGCCAGTCAGGGTTTCCAGGCCTTACTGCCACAACTTTATTCTCATTCATGCGAATCACGAGAAATAATCCTATTTGTTATACAGATTTTTCTGTGATTAGCTAATTTTTCGGAATTTCCTTTTCTGTAAAAACTTTTTTTGTTATACACGCACATACTTTATAATAGCAGAGTTCCAATATTCTGCACAAAGTATCTTCAAACCAGCTGTTTCTTACTAAAATCCTATTGCCTGGCAACACGTCTTTCCTTTTTTTCCCTTCCTTTAGACATCTTTTACTGATTCCGCAACAGCAGGCGGTCTATTGTTCCGAAACGCACCAAATACGCTCTAGCCAACTTATTCTGTGCGTTTTTATTGCTTTTGCATTTGCAGAGCATTATAATTAGCCATCCATATTTAAATACATGGTCAACGTATTCCAAGCATACGCATGAGCCGTAAAAACGCGTTGCGAACGCATTGAATAGTCGTACACTAAAATGCTGGATTTTTTAAAAATCGCACCAGCCGTTTGGCTACAAGACTGATAAGGCGCTCTATGTCAGATTAAGAAATAAAGGTTCCAATTCAGTAAAGTAAGGGAAGGCAAATGTTGGTATTGTGAGGGCCAAAGGAGCAGCCTGCTAAACTGGCAACGTTGCTTTATTATTTAACATAAAACGCCTTACCACTGTGGAAACCAAATGGCTGGTGCTATTGGGATTTAAAAATAAATAAATAAAATCATTAAAACTCTGACATTTTAGGTATAGTCTATTCCACTCACTTGAACATTTAATTTGTGAATTTAACTATTTATTTATTTTTGTTTGTAATTGAAGAAAGAAAGGGGACATGAACAAGGGCGCCGATTTCTCTGTAAATTTGGGGGGGCCCATTCAGATACAAAAGGTATATATATATGAAGATTTTAAGACAAATTGCACTCAAATTATGGCAAATATTGTATATTCACAAATACAATAGAGGGGCCCACATGAGCTTTGGGGGCCTGGTCCCTCTCGCCCCCCAGAATCGGCGCCCTTGGACATTAACTTAGTTTCTGGGAATCTCGATTCTGCGTAAAAATATCTGACTGTGTTACTATGGAATTAACAGTCAAAATTATTTGAGTTGTTCCACAAATCACTTACGCCTGTCCCGATAATTCAATTTCATTTGATATGCATAAGCAAAAGACCTGTATCAGGAGTGTGTCCTTGTGTCATATTACGAAGGTTTTTATTTTTTAAATTTCTTTCTTCAAGGTTCAGTATATCTATACACGAATTATCACTTAGTGTCCCTTGGCATGGACTCTTATTATATAACATAGCTGTTTTATATACAAGTCTTCGATAATAAAAAAAAAAATGCATATTTCCTGTTTTTGTACCCTGAGAAACCAGAAACTATGATGTCAGAATACACTACCAAGTTTTTGCCACCGAGATCGCAAGAATATAATAGGTCACGTGGCGAAGAACACGCAAGCGCGACTGTAGCGCCACGCCCGGCACGTGACATTTATCGAAGTCTGCTAAAACCGAACGCCAGTGAGGGGCGCTAGACGCCTTGGCGATTAAAAATCATGTATTTTTTTTATCTATACGGTCGCTTTTGCTTAGTTTAGATCAAATCTATGAGGTTGTAAGTAATGTAAAAGAGATTATAGACAGGGAGAAACCCTTCATCTACATATGAATAGAAGTGTAATAGAGGTGAAATGTTTTTCCTTTTTTTTTTTATGTCAAAATTTGTAATGAGTTTTGTAATGAGGAAAGATTTTTGGGAATCCGACTGGGAAGAAAGGATAGGGGTGACAATTAGTATAATAAAACGTCCATATCATGGAGTCTTGGAAGTTAGACATAAATTTTGGTAGATGCCCTCCTCATTTAAAATAATAATCAGACAAATGTTTCTGCATTATACATATTCTTTACACCTGACAACGTTGATACATAGAACGGAAGGGGAATGTATTTTAAAGAGAGTCGCAAGTGATGTGCAGGAAAAATTGTTCTTCTCTCTTCCTGGTTTTTCTTTCCTTCCCTACTTGTCAAATGTTGTAATACTTTGCTTAGTAAATCGTTTTCCTTCAACCTACAGAAAATCGACTTAAACTATTGCTTTTACAGAACTCCGCATTCTTTTAAGGTTGGTGTAAAGGGACAAGTTTTGCCCCGATAGATGTCACTACAGTCTTCGCATCTCTCTCATGTATTTTTTTACCTCTCACAAAAATTCACGATTTCTCTTATAAATTTCAACTTACAGACTTCAAACTTTGAGAGAAGTAACTTCATAACCTATCGAAGGCAACAATCCGTGCCGATTTTTTATTTGTAATTTTCTTCATTGTTGAAATAGCTTGATTGTTTAAATGGATATCCTAACCTTTAACAATGGAACTGTTTCAACAATGAAGAAATTATAAATAAAAAATCGGCACGGATTGTTGCCTTCGATAGATTATGAAGTTCGTTCTCTCAAAGTTTGAAGTCTCTAGGTTGAAATTTGTAAGAGAAATTGTAAATTTTCGTGAAAGGTAAAAAATACATGAGAGAGATACGAAGACCGTAGTGGCATCTATCGGCAAAACTTGTCCCTTTACACTAACGTTAAGTTCCAAATGGAAACATGACGGCAGAATACTTTCGGAGTGTTGCTATTTTCACTGCTAGATTCTTATTTTACATAGTACACGTGCACCCCTCTAAATCCGCCCCTGTACCTGCTATTTTGAAAATCGGAAATCAGCTGCGATTACCAATAATCACCGCTATGAACTGGTCAATGTTGAAAATTAAACTTATATCATCAGCTTTCACCGATAAGTACCGGTGATCATTAAATTTCTGTTCCTAATTGCCAGTCATAGTTAAGTGTCATCCTTGTATGCATTCGAAATGAAGAAGCATACTAGATTGGTGTGAATGAAACGCACGCTTCGATATCTGCTGGGAAACTCATCTGAGCAACACAACGCAGTGATGACTAAGGTCACAAATATAACATTTCAAATTTTGTATATATCCAGCAAAAATGCTGGTATGCCAGACAGTGAGGTGTTGCTTAACGGGGCCGTATGGAAGTTCACCATGAATTGCACATTATTGTGGGTGATATATTTTTACGAATTCGAACTTGGATTCTACGCAACAAGTAGCCACACTCATAACATTTCCAGATAGTGAGCATTGAAGGTACAAGTACTTTAAAGATATAATAGTGAGTATAGTAGCTGCGGCGAAAATATTTCCTGTCACCAGTTAAGAAAAACAATGGTGATGACTGTGATAAGTAAGTGCCATCAACAACAAATGCTAAGAAGAAATAAACCATTCTTTGGAGCAAAACAATACTATAGTTCTGCCAAAATGTCTTGAGTCGTGGCAAAAATACGAACTAAAGCTCCACCCTCGACACATCCACGCGTTGAGCCAATAAGAATTCAGTTGTTGCTAAGCGAGAGAGCCTTGCAGCCGTCTACGCGAAAGGGAGTTGAATTCCTTCAGCCGATAGCAGCGCTTGGAACGAAAGACTACGTGTCAAGTCAATGTGGTGTATCTATAGAGGGAATTTCAAAGAACACATTAAATTGGACGCCGTTACTTAAAAAGGTGGAGGGAACCTTTTTTGCGAGTTTATTATGTTATAAGAAACACCACAGGTAACCAACAAAGACCGCCATAAAAGAAAAACAGTAACAAATAACAAGAATCAGTTCTTAGATATAAATTGAGTACCGCAAGAATAGATTCAATCTCCGGTTTTATTCTTGTATAGCAGCCGGATGTGGTAGAAAGCCACTCCCACTTCCGGGTTCAATATTAATCTCCATAAAGTGAAAAAGGTAAAAGGTAGCAAGTATTTTTATTTATTTATTTTTTTTTTTTATAGGGATTCATCATTCCAACAATAGAACTGCATCGTGACCTTTATCCTCTATTCCAGTGATAGAACAGATCATGAGTCACACTTAGCTCACGTCTTTTGTCCGGGTCATCCAAATCTGGGTCAGCTTCTCAGACCCAGACAAGTTCAGATTGAAGCGGTGAACCGAACCATTCCAACAATAAGCTTTTTACCATGGTCTTTATCGTCAATTCCAGTGATAGAACAGTTCACGAGTCACCAGGTCAGTTGGATCACGTGTTTTGTCTGGGTCATCCAAACCTGGTTCTCTCTTGTCAGACCCGCATTAACCCAGATAGGCTCAGTGAATCGAATAGACACTCTGCAGCAGTACTATAGAGTAGAATGTTATAGTGGATTAATTACGTCTACTACAACACCTTGAATACTCAGGTGTTTGATTTCGTGTGTGACATATCTTAGTCGAGATTCAAATATAATTTCATGTCTTTTCGTATTCCTATAATGAAAAATAGTGCATTTTGAACATAGACTATACAAAAAGGTTTGAACAAAACACTGTTTAGGCTCAATGGGATCTCTTATATTCTAAACGACATGTTTTATAGGTTTACTCGATAAAATTTTGTGAACCCTCATAAGAAACAAAACATGTATCCTATATTTTTAGTGATTCTCACTCGTATAAACGAGTATTCTGATAAACCTTGTAGTTATTTTTCAGTGCAATGCTTTGACGCATGCAGACGCAAACAATAAGTAACAAAGGTGATTATAGATTTAGTTTTTGTTAGAATTCTATTACTAGTCTCACACACACTTCCTACGCGTTTCGGAGTCTCCGAGTCACTTCAAGTCATGGGTCTATCCAGAACACTCCGGGGTCATGTTATGTCTGAGTCACGCTGGGAATATCCAAGGTCATCTGTCTCAAGTCAACATAACTAGGATTCCTCGTTTCCACATAGCACTTTGTCTCCAATGAGGCATGTTCCCAAGTAAATAGTAAGGTAACAAAGAAATGTAACAAAGAAATTACTGACATTTTTTTAAATATTCAATTAGAACTGAACAATTTACATAAAATTTGCAATCGATCAGTGAAAATGGCATCTTTCTAGAGTTTGTGGTTCTCTGAGATATCATTGTCTCATTGTCAGAAGAATTTATATATATATATATATATATATATATATATATATATATATATATATATATATATATATTAGGGTGGAGCGAAATGGGGGTCGATTATCAAAAGTTGTCCAACAAAATAGCATTAGGCGTCAAAAGTTGTGTATTGACTAGTATAACATTCGTGATTTTTTTTTTCATAATTTTTTAACTTCATCTTCATTCCCCGCAAAGGTCTTAAAATTTTGCAAATTTTACCAAAATTTGATATTTTTTGAAAATATTAAAAACATTTTAAAGCTGCCCAATGAAATCGAACTAGGTGACAAAAGTTGCATAATGACTAGATTAACTACACTGTTCATGATTTTTAAAATAATTTGCATCTTCATTCCCCGCAAGAGCCTGAAATTTTGCAGTTTTTATGTTAAATTTAGAAATTGCACTTAAAACATTATAAAAGTTTTAAAATCCGCCAAATCACTTCACACTAGTTTAAGGAAGAGTTGTGTTCACTACCATAACACCCATGGTATTAAAATAATTTTCGTGCTTTATATTATTGCCTGCAGGAACCTTAAAATTTTGGAATGTATACGGTCAATCTCAAAATTCATTGAAGACACTGACAATTTTCAAGAACCGTCAGATAATATCTGCTAGACGTCAAGCCTTGTGCGTGACTAGTATAATTTCGATGATTTTAAAAATATGTTTTCTTTGTCTTCGTTACATCCAACAAGTTTTAAAATGAGGTTTGACACTAATATCTAAAAATGCATTCAGCATAATATTAAGATACATTATATAAATTTAACAATTTTGCATTGAATTTATTTTTGATATGCAGCTCTTTGCTGGTTCCCTAAACTCACCACGAGGAGGTGGCTGCATGTAGAATCCCACCCATCCACCCTACCTTTGGAAATTATCTCTTTAACTCTTTGGTTTATATTCAGATTTTGTTTCGAATGTGGGCATAATGACCTATCCAAAAGTATTACTCTGATAAATCCATCTCGAGCGAAAACACCCTTCACACGAAGGTTACACACTTCAGACGAAGCTTCGGTAACAGCTTTAACGCACTTCTCGATTGTTTGGGTATGACATGGCAAATGGAAAACAGAGAGGAGGACAGATGAACCTTTCGTTACACATTTCTGTAGATCCTCCTCCAACAAATGGCACGTCAGGGGTGGCTCGGTTACTTCGTGTTCTTTCCAGTTGATTAGGTCGGTGTAATCCTCAGCACTAAAGTGTGTTGCTGGAATACTGAACTTACGTACAGGAGGTGTTTGGTTTGAGATTCTCGACCTTGTGTCAAGGATTCTACGTATAGCTAGTTTTCGAATATGCTTTCGATCACCGGTGAGCATAGATACCAGTAAATTTTCCGGATGCGCGAAGAAACCATTAAGATGAATTTCAAGACCGTGAAAAGGTTATAGTACGATATAAGTTCACAGGAGCATCCTTGATAGAAGGATTACATTTAATGTAAAACCACATCGGAGCATACACTTTCATGATGAGTGTAACCAGCTCCTTCAAGTTCGAAGATGGGTTAGTAGTGCTTATGTACACTCTAAGCACTCTGTTTGCAGCAGCGCCGTAACTTAGATTTTTCTTGGGGAGGGGGAGCATTAATACGCGTATTTGGGCCCCTAGAAAACTTGTTTTTCTAATTCTTGGGCCCCCTCTTTCCATATTTCTCTTACTCTTTATGGGCCCGCCGGAGCCTGTAGGCCCTCCTGCATGGCAAAGTCTGCGGGGCCGTTTGTTGCGCTTTTGGACCCGTTCCATACATAACAAATTAATTAAGAGGACAATATTGACAAATTTCAAAGCAATACGAATAAATATTATTTCTAGGGCCCCTAATAGTAGATATTTTTTACTGAAATGGACTCACGACACATTTTTGTTTTATGTATCTTTTGTGTACTGTTTTGTTTATGTAATGTAGTGAACCTGTTTGATGCTTCATTTATAATTTAACGTTCGTATCGTATATGGAGTAAGAAACTTTTGTCTTAAAATGTGCCCCCCTCGAACGGCTATGAACTTCCCTGGGGAGTAGTTCCCCCCCCCACACACACACACAAGTTATGGCCCTGGTTGGCAGTAGTTATCCATCTGGCATAGAATAATTTCCCCGAACTTCTTGATACAAAGTTCGGTGGACACTCACCAGCAAAGTTTGCTTTGCAAATATCCCACATAGTGCTATGGTTTGGTCTGTACTAAGGTTTCTGAAGTCTTTTTCCTCCAATCACTTGAAAATTAACGATTGGTAAATCCTCACAATCACCGGCGCATATCTGTCTTCAATATTGGAGGGGGGGAACGAGTAATACCCTCCTTTTTTTTCTTTTTTTAAGCGATGTTCAAAATACTTATGAAGTTGAAAAACGATGCTCTGGAGGATCAGGGGGCAGAGTTACCGACGTTGGGAAGCGGGCATATTTGAGGCTTATTCTGGGGGACATCAATTTCGTGTCACTTTCCTTTGTGTCAATCGGACACTAATTATCACATTCCCACCCCCCAAAAAAATCACATCTCAAATCATATTATTAGAGGGGACAGTCCCCCACAATTGGTTAAACGTTTTTCTATAGTTCTCTAGAATTTTTGAGGACCCACTGTTGCGACATCTAAATGATCTTGAAATCCTTAGAATATAGGTACCATAAAAAATGCAAAATTTCAGGCCCTTGCGGGGGATGAAGATGCAAATTATTTAAAAATGGTGTAGTCAATCTACTCATAATGCAACTTTTGTCACCTAGTTCGATTTCATTGCACAACTTTAAAAAAATTTCAGTATTTTCAAGAAAATTCAAATTTTCATCAAAATTGCAAACATTTAAGGCTCTTGCGGGGAATGAAGATGAAGTTCAAAAATTATGAAAAAAATCAGGAATGTTATACTAGTCAATACACAACTTTTGGCACTTAGTGCTATTTGATTGCACAACTTTGATTTTTTCGTTCCACCCTAATAATAACATTTCTAATTAGTACTTAAGTGGATCTGGGTTTCCTTCATTTCACATTTATTAAAATACGTATTCTAAACGGGGAAAGCATTTTTTTTTTTTTTTTACGAGAATAGAGCCATTTAAGTTAGGAAGTTGAAACTTGGCATAGAAACTGATCATAGGGGCCGCGGTGGCTCAGTGGTAGAGCGTTCACCTCTGGTGCTTGGAGTCCCGGGTTCGATCCCAGCCCCCGCCAAGTAAACTTTGTGGTGGACAAACACTGTGTGCGTGGGTTTTCTTGGGGCTCTCCCGTTTCCTCCCACTTTCTTCATTCCACCATTTCATTCATTACTCATCATCACCGTCTCCTTTAGCCTACCCGGCATAACTGTGGGACGTAAAACTCAGAGAGAAAGTGATCATTGAAAATAAGTGTGGAAAAATACCTCCAAAATTCCTAATATTCCTGTTTTGAAAGGGGGAGAAGGGTTGATAGTGTGAATGTTTACGTAACGTCAATCAAATCAAACTTGTTTAAACAAATACCTTGAAAACCAGAAAAACTTCGTATATCTGTTAAATATTTTCCAAACCTTGTACGGTATTTATCGTGCAAGGAAGAGGCATTCTCCTAGTACTATATGCATATTATAACTCATTCCTTTCAAGATAATGTTCTCAAGGTGATAGCAGGATTGTTTTAATGTTTGATCTCAATAATTAATAAAGATTTCTCAGATACAAAAGAAGCTTTTGATTTAATTGTCTACAGAAGAGGTGGTAACTACTGATCGCGACTACTGGTAGAGTCATCATTAAACATATAATTTTACAAAGAACAAACTCTATCTTTATTTTGTAAGTGCAACCTACCTTACTCCCCTTTTGCTGTTGACACAATGGACTATTCCATTTCTTCGACCGACCCAACGTCAGTCCATTAGGTTGATGAAGCCACAAAAATTGCAGTGATTTGAGGCGGAGGTCGTCGAGATCTTTTCCCCTTCTCCAAGAGTCTTCTAAAAGCTTTTAGGTGATGGCTCGACACGTGGATTTAGAAGGGGGAGAGAGAGCAGATAACGTAAATAAAAGTGATTCATATGATACATTTTGGTCATATATTCCTACGATATGCAAACATGAACAAGATATACAATTCTCATGCTTTCTGAATATTATCTTGATATAACGTTCTCTGCTGGCTATTGGTGGCTCGTATCCTGTTTGGCAACTGACCTGGTTAGTTTCAATGTTATGTTGGTTGCATATCACGTCAGGGGTCAAACATAATTTTCCTGTAAAAATATCGTAGATGGGAGCTACAGTAGAAGTTAATCTTTCAACCACTAAAAAGGAACGGGGGCTCATTGGTAGAGCGCTTATATATGGTGGGTGGGGTCCCTGATTCGATCCCAGCTCGCACCGGGTGGGCTTTGAGATGAGCAAATGCCTTGTTCGTGGGTTTTCTTGGGGGTCTCTCTTTGCCTCCCACTTTCTTCATGCCACCATTGCATTCATTTCTCATCACCACTATCTCCTTTAGCCTACCCGGCATAATCGTGGGATGTAAAACTGAAAGATTTTTTCCCAGAAAGGAACCTCTGTTTTTTTTTTTTTTTTTTTTTTTTTTTTTTTTTTTTTTTTTTTTTTACATAAACTCTGTTGGTCGCTGCAGAGGCCAGAAACTTAAAATTCAGTTATTTATAGGATCGTTTAGGAAACATCTGTTTTATTTCCCAGTAACTCAAAAACAGATATTTTACTAAACTACAACTCAACTCCCTTGCACGGAAGTCCGAAGCGTTTCGGCCAATATGTGACCTTCTTCGAGTTGAGGGATGTGTGGTCAGCGCATGGGGATATCGATAGCCATTCTTACTGATTTTCTTGACCGAAGTTTGCTATTAATTTTTTCAAGTGGTTTCCCGATTGACCTCTACAATAAAAATTATATTAAAGTATTGGGATAGTTAACTATTTCTGTGTTTCACTTTGTATGTATTTAGGTACGTAACATATACTATGCCTATTCAAAAAATGGTATTATTTGGAAGGTTGTTTTATTCTGAACGTTTAACTAAAATCTTCGGATAAATAGTGTTGCACACGCATTACATACACCACTCAGTGTTTTTCAAGTGATTTTGAGATATGTACGTTAACACAGGGACGGTCCAGAGAGGCCTAAATTTTTGAATAAAGGATTTTTTTCAGAAAAAATCCCCATTTTCATCGAATTTCCCTTTCCCTTTTTATAATACGCTCATCCGCAGTGGTATACGCAAGAATTTATTTGGGGAGGGGGGTCAAACTCAATATGAGGGTATTTTGTATAAAAATTCCCAAAATTGACCCTAAAATTAGGCTAAATTTACACAAAAGTAGAATTTTCGGGGGGTCCGGACCCCCAGGACAGGCCGGTAGCCAGCCCAAAAATGTAGGGGGGCCCGATCCAAAAATATCATAGTTCATCACCATATTATAGTTCATTTGCAAGCCTACCGTGAAAATTTTAGAGGGGCTAGCAAAAATTTAGGAGGGCCGGCCCCCCTAGACCCTTCCTGGATACGGGCCTGCCCCAGGACCCACCCCTTGCTTACGTTCCTAGTCATGCGAATGATACGGTTTGGAAGGTTGCTATATTTTGAAGAGAATGCGGTACGAACCATTATCTTCGGATAAATAGTGTTGATGTAGTAGCTGCTTCACTGTCTAAAATTTACTTTAGAAATACCAAGGAGGTTAAATGTAAAATACAGTAACTTTTCCTTGTAAATTCTACAAAATTATTAACGTTTAACGAAAAAAAGTCCAAAGATGAACCATGTATTAATAGATAGATCTGATTAATCTGAACATAATGATAAGGTGAGTGCAAATCCGCATGCGTAGTTTTCGAGAAAATCTAAGAAAGTTAATTTTAAGGTCCTAAAAATTATGATGATCGTTCCGAATCATATTTGGTACCTTTCATTCTTTTTAAGAGGCCTTATCACTGCGAAATTAAAATACCGCTAATTTTACAGTAATTATGTGATATCTTCAAATAGATAAAAGATAATCGAAAAGTGGAACAAGACCTCCCTAGACAATATCATTTTACATGAGATACCGTTATCACGACTCATTTATCTGCTTTCGATTTCCAGACATTTAGAAAATCGGCATTTATTTTCGCGTTTCTAAATAACAGAAAACGAAAACCTACTAGGTGGCTCGTGATAACGGTACCTCATGCAAAATAACATCGTCTAAGGGTGTCTTGATCCAATTTTCGATTATCTTTTATCTACTTGAAGATATCACATAATTACTGTAAAATTAGCGGTATTTTAATTTCGCAGTGATAGAGACTTTTAACAGTTTATTTATTTATATATTTATTGTAGAAGTAAAAGAGTAGTTTACTGTTTGTTAACTAGCAGGTTGTCATTGGTTTTTCTGCTCCTCAAGGCGTCACACGTATGCCTAACCATGACACATACATCACTTATAATTTTATGTACATTATTTTACCTCGCATTATTCGAACAGAGATTTACAATAAAATAGACAAAATATTCAAGAATTGTTTTTGATAACAAATCACAGTGTGTATATACGATGTAATTCAGTTCTTTGGTAATAGAGAGACAGAATATGGCGTTGTGCGTCGAAGTGGAGACCGTGAAAGCTCCCTGGAGATTTCTTGACTTATTGATCTTGGTCGCTACTCCTCCCTCAGCCAGCTCTCCTCTTCAGTTCCGGTCGGAAGAGCCGCCATGTTGTTATGTCTCCTGCGCCATTAGTATTTACCAAAGGTACATAGGGGATAATCTAGAAAGAAGGATAAATAGTTTAGGACATAGCAGTTAGGAGTTTCAAAATTTACATTTTAAGTTCGAGTAGAGTTTCCAATTTCAAGTAAAGAAGGCAAAACACATGTAGTATAATACAATGAAAACACTCTTAACGGATACCTCCATATTATGGATTCTTTTTTGTTGTTACCAAACTATATGTATTATTACAGGATTGATTTATGTGAGGAGCACACTGGCTCAATAGTAGAGCTCTCAGCTCTTTTGTGATGGATCTCTGGCTCCATCCCGGGCCACGCGAGTTTGTGGTGGACAACTCGTGTCCAAGGGCTTTCCCGGGATTCTATCGTTTCCTTCTTGATTTTCATTCCATTAAATCTTTCATAAGCATTCACTTTGAATAAAAATATTAGCCTAAAGCTCATAAATGTAACAATTTCATTTCCTGTCTTAAGTGAAAGCTCACAGATGCAGACATAGACAATGAATGCCCCTTTCTCTCTCCGATGTTATTAGTTAGCTCGTAATAATGGACGTAAATTATTCTCAGTTTATACATATTTAGTACAGAAAATAGTGTTTGAAACTAAATATGGGATGCAGTTACAATGAACAAAAAATCATTCCCTCACAAAATGAATTTTAGTCATAAGCAGTGGTGCTATTCAGCCGGTTCGCACCGGTTCGCTAGAACCGGTTGTTAAAATATTTCCAGTTCGCAGAACCGTTTGTTATATCCAGACAAGACAATAAATTTTACCCTATTATACCCAAGATCAGTAAATTTTAGTTTAAGTATTTTGTTTTTAGAAATCCTTATAGCTACATGTTTAAACATTGATCTCTCAGAACAAGGTATAAGTTTTATTTTATAATCTCAAATGCTCATATATCAAGAATGAGAGCAAGGATCACATGAGTGTAGTGATAATGGTTATTTATATTTGAAACCCATATATACCATTATCAACAGTTGTTGATCCATTCCTGAGTTAAGATGTTTTCAATCCTTTTTGACAAGCATTTATCTTGGATAAGTTCTTTACAAGATATTCGCAGTGCTACATAATTTCGTCACACCACTTTGTATTCGGATACTGTGTAGATCTCTACATGCCAGATGTGGTATACAGTAAAAAATTTGCTTCTCTTTACCTTCTATGTTTTTTTTTTTTTTTTACTAAGAAAGTTATATCCATCTACCCACCTATCCATCTACTGTATTTCTTTCTTTCTTTCTTTCTTTCTTTCTTTCTTTCTTTCTTTCTTTCTTTCTTTCTTTCTTTCTTTCTTTCTTTCTTTCTTTCTTTCTTTTTTCTTTTTTTCTTTCTTTCCCCCTTTCTCTCTCTCTCTCTCTCTCTCTCTCTCTCTCTCTCTCTCTAGAGAACCGGTTGTTAAAAAATTAGAATAGCACCACTGGTCATAAGTTATTGACCAAGTAAACCATCTCACAGAAGAGTTGCTACAGATGAAACTATAATTTTTCTTCTATCTGTCCACCAAAAATTTCTTTCTGGTGGAAATCCTAGAAAATTTTCAATGAATAAAAACAATCTTGGAAAACCAAATGAAATATGTTCTTTATGCTCTTTATTCATAATGAGCACGATTATGCTCTTTAGACTAAAGAAGACGATGATTAAAACAAGTGAATGATGATGGAAGAATTGGTGGAATGAGAAAGTAGGAGGAAACGGGAAAACCCCGAGAAAACCCTCGTACACGATGTTGTCCACCACAAGCTTACTTGGCTGGTGATCGATCTAGGGACCTCACGCACCAAAGGTAAACGCTCTACCACTGAGCCTCTCGTCCCTTTCAGTAGCAAAGCTATATGAAACGTGGACTTACAGTTTAACGTGGAATCCGAACCAGATGAGCTCCTGCCGGGAATCGAACCCTGGTCTCCCGTGCCAGCGGTGCTTATGCTGTCCACATTGCCACGAATGAGCTCAATTTGACATGTATCATTGTGGTAATCTTCAATTTGTGCATCTCTACTTGTTTTTTAACGCTTCCATGCATGTAGAAGTCCAGGGATGATGAGTCAGAAGATTGTCTTTTCCATTTCATGAACCTGGAAATTACAGATCGAGCCGGTGTCATGTCTGGTGGTCATGACACGTTAATTTTATCTAGACTTATATGTATAAATAAAAGACTCTTGACTTTGTTGTGTGTTTTATTTATTTACTTATGATATTTGCAAACTCTGGTATAGTCTACAACATCCAGTTACATTTTAGTAATTATGAACCAATGAACAACAGTAATAATAATAATAAAAGATAATAACCATTAAAAAACCGTTAAATCAATGCTTTTATAACATTAAAACCATTGGGCACTTTTCCTAAAGTTGAGGCTAAAGTTTTTAGGGATAGTAAGAATGATGATAGACAAAAGAAATGTCACTTTAACATTAAATTGCGCCCAATGCTTTTAGTCTTACTAATGAAGAAATTGAACTAAAACATTGAGCATTCTTCTTAAGGTTGAGGAATATAAAATTTTTACGGATATTTGGGATGATGATCGATAATAGAAACGTCACTTATACAATAAATCGCACCCAGTGCTTTTACTCTTACTAATGAAGAAATAGGACTAAGTAAGACTAAAAGCATAGGGCGCTCTTCCTGAGGTCGAGGATTAAAGTTTTCATAAACAATAGTGAAGAGGGTCGTTTGTTCCCAATGCTTTTAGTCTTACTAATGAAGAAATAGGACCAAGTAAGACTAAAAGCATTGGGCGCTCTTCTTAAGGTCGAGGCATAGCGGATAGAATCTATTCTATGCGCTATTGTCAAGGATTAAAGTTTTCATAAATAATAGTGAAATGGGTCGTTCGCGCCCAATACTGTAAACAATTCTTCGCTCTAATTTCCTTAACTTGAAAATAATACATGATTTTAACGCCTGGATTTACAAATTTTATTTTCCAAGAATATTTTACAAGAGTTACAACAATTCATTCAAGGCAATACATTAAGGTACCGAACCAACACTCAATCACTCTTATATCTGTTGAAATAGTGCTTAATTAACCATCACTGTAGTTGTAATAATTTAATTAATTTTACAGTAACAAGGTAAGCTAGAACGAAAATGATGTAAAGGGTGTTGTTTTGTCATCATGTTTACGTATAGGTACAAAATTTCAGAGCTCTGGTAAAAGTAACTGAAATTTAAGTTGCAACATTTGACACTAACAAATAAACAGAAAACTAACCTGGTAAAAGCACTGCAAAAGAGAAGGGAGCTGAAAAGTAGTTAGCCAGGCCTATAGGCCCTATTTAAAGGTGTCCTTCTGATATTAGCCTGGTGGAACTGAAGGTTTGCTTTAATTTGAGTTTAGCGTCCCTTTCAGCTGCGAGGCTATGTAAGATGTGGACTTACAGCTTAATATACGATCCAATCCACATAACCTCCTACCAGAAATCGAGCTCGGATCTCCCGCGCCGAAAGCGCCTATGCTAACCACGAGAAAGGGCTGGTGAAACTGAAGAGTAATCCTAGATTATCTTCAGTCAGGACAGACAGCCACGGTGTTGAACTCGGTACTTCCGTTTTGTGAAGTAGAAAACACCGATATACGTCCCTCAGCCTGACAATTCCGAACAAATACTACAGCATCCGTTGCAATAAGAAGCGAAAGCAATATGTGACGGGTCTTGTGTTTGCAATCCACCCCAGTGCTGCTCCCTGCTTCAACCCCCATTCCCAAGGGATGTGTTAAGCAAAGGAAAGTTCCAACTTCATCATGGCCTAGCTCAGCCAAGAGTCAACAAAGGGTACCATCAACCTCAATGGCTTATCGACTAGATTAAGTCTCGTTGCAATGCATCTTTCTTGTCTAGAAGAGAGGGGTTTCCCCGTCATGACAAGCTCAAGAGCTCCAACAATGAATTATGTTCTTGAGGAAATGCTATTGATCATATAAACTGACTATGAGAATACGATTCACCTAGTGCTATTAATGGACTCACAAAAAATGTACTAAAACAAACTAACTAATCTTGGTCTTAATCCAGGAACGAGACTGATAATACTTTTTATGCTAAAATGTCCGATTATTCCATTCTAGTATATCAAATACATTACTCGCACGCATCCCATCTCGTCAAAGTTGTTGTGGTGATTTATCTTACGAGGTCAGTACGCATATGAAATATCATGGAGTCTAGGAACTTGGTTTCCGGCCTATCGGCAGTGGCGGATCTAGTCCGCGACCGGGGAGTCCTAGGCCTCCCAGTTTTCGAGTGACAAAAATAATTGGAGCTATTATTTATATATTTTTGAAACTTTTTAGTAAACTTATACCTATCACGGTCTGGGATCTGGATGTCCCAAAAATTTTTATCTTCTAGAACCGCCACTAGTTATAGGCCATCAAATTTGAAGTTTTGACTTAAATGTTAGTAAAAATAATTAATAAATAAGTAGCGGGGTTTCTGTGTACACCACGTAAAGGAGTTTGGTTCGCTTTTTGATCAGCTAAACTCCCTATCAAGCTAAATTTTACCAAGACTAGGTTTAAATATATAGCATTTTCCATCAAATTGAATGAAGTATACCAAAGACTAGAAAACATTTGAAAGTAGAAAAGATTAAAGTCTTTAGGTAGGTAAAGTTAATTTTGTCTCATTTTAGAGTTGTATTCCACAGATAACATCCTGAGTATTATACTAACCCGCTAATCTCCACAATAGTACGGGTAGTCTATAAAGTAAGGATGAAATCCATAAATACTTCTATAAGAATAGATGGGGAACCAATTTTTGATTGTCCGTATCTTGGAATCAATTGCATGCATTGCCTCCATCAACGAACGATTTCTAACTTTTAATTCTCTACGTCGTGGCCAAAATTGGTGGTGATCCACCACAATAGTCCTTGAGATTATTTTTTATCTCCCGGATGGGGAGACACACGAAGAGACAGATTAAATATATAAAGAAGTTTTGGGTAAACCATACTCTGATGCTACACGTGAATCTTGGCATCTATTAATGAGAATCTCATACTGAAGTATACGAGAATCATGTCACCCATTAATAAAAAGTTGAAAATGAAGTATTCAAGAATCATGCCACTTATAAATGAGAAGCTGATACTGAAGCATAAGAAAATTATTGACCTATTAATGAGAATCTGATACTGAAGGACACGAGAATCATGTCACCTATTAATGAGAAGTTGAAACTAAAGTATAAGAGAATTATCAACCTATTAATGAGAATCTGATACTGAAGTATACGAGAATCATGTCACCTATTAGTGAAAAGTTGAAACTGAAGTATTCAAGAATCATGCCACTTATTAATGAGAAGCTGACACTCAAGTATACGAGAATCATGTCACCTATTAATGAGAAGTTGAAACTGAAGTATAAGAGAATTATCAACCTATTAATGAGAATCTGATACTGAAGTATACGAGAATCATGTCACCTATTAATGCAAAGTTAAAACTGAAGTATTCCAGAATCATGCCACTTATTAATGTGAAGCTGATACTGAAGTATAATAGAATCATGTCCCCTATTAGTGAAAAGTTGAAACTGAAGTATAAGAGAATTATCAACCTATTAATGAGAATCTGATACTGAAGTATAAGAGAATATGTCACGTATTAATGAGAAGTTAAAACTGAACTATTCAAGAATCATGCCACTTATTTAATGAGAATCTGATACTGAAGTATACGAGAATCATGTCACCTATTAATGCAAAGTTAAAACTGAACTATTCAAGAATCATGCCACTTATTAATGAGAAGCTGATACTGAAGTATACGAGAATCATGTCACGTATTAAAGAGAAGTTGAAACTGAAGTATTCAAGAATCATGCCACTTATTAATGAGAAGCTGACACTCAAGTATACGAGAATCATGTCACCTATTAATGAGAAGTTGAAACTGAAGTATAAGAGAATTATCAACCTATTAATGAGAATCTGATACTGAAGTATACGAGAATCATGTCACCTATTAATGCAAAGTTAAAACTGAAGTATTCCAGAATCATGCCACTTATTAATGTGAAGCTGATACTGAAGTATAATAGAATCATGTCACCTATTAGTGAAAAGTTGAAACTGAAGTATAAGAGAATTATCAACCTATTAATGAGAATCTGATACTGAAGTATAAGAGAATATGTCACGTATTAATGAGAAGTTAAAACTGAACTATTCAAGAATCATGCCACTTATTTAATGAGAATCTGATACTGAAGTATACGAGAATCATGTCACCTATTAATGCAAAGTTAAAACTGAACTATTCAAGAATCATGCCACTTATTAATGAGAAGCTGATACTCAAGTATACGAGAATCATGTCACCTATTATGAGAAGTTGAAACTGAAGTATAAGAGAATTATCAACCTATTAATGAGAATCTGATACTGAAGTATACGAAAATCATGTCCCCTATTAAATGAAAGCTTGCACTGGAGTATATCAAAATTTACCCTTCTTTATGTCAGGAAGATGAAATACATAATATAGTTAATGAGACACAATGTCTCAAATTTATATATATATATATATATATATATATATATATATATATATATATATATATATATATATATATATATATATATATATATATATATATATATATATATATATATATTGATAGTTGACATTGAACTGAACAAAATTATATACTTGAGTGGTAAATTCCTGTGCGTAGTTTTCGAGAAAATCGAAAAAAAAAATCATTTTTGAGGCAGCCAAAAGTATGTCATATGCTGTCAATAGTAGTTGACAATATGTATTCTGCTACAAAACGTGGCTTATTTATTTATGTAAAAAAAACGCTGTTAATTAAAACAGTGAACACATTTAATCCTAACAATGACATATATACCCCCTAAGATCTACGCATATATATATGTAAAACAGCAATAACGCAGGATCTTTGCATTAAAATGTTATTAGTATCCAGTGTTGCTAGTATGTGTTCTTTCCTCTTTAGATTGATTGATTGATTGAAAGGGTGTGGCTGGGCGCGTCAACCGTGAGATCTTTTCCACCCTTCTATGACACATTAAAGAACAAGAAAAGAAAATAGGATAAAAATACAATATCCCAGGAAAATGATAAAATTCAGATCGCTTCTCTGTCGGGGCAGCTTAGCAATAGGTAACCACATGTGGGGCCTCCGTTAATTAGGTTTTTTTTTTTTAAGATAGATATGACTGTGCAAGATAGAAAACAAGATAGAAAGGAAATGATATGACAGAAATAAAACAAACATAACACATATACCCAGTTGAAAAGTTAGAAATAAATTAATTAATATAGGGAAAAGCTCTCATAAAGTAGTCAAGACTGGGGCATGTTGCATGAAGGAGAAAACTTTTAGAATCACCTGGACTTCATCACCAAGCAAAGTAGGCATATCTGCAGTCAGTTCAGGAGCAAGATCAAACGTTACACGAGAATTTTCCTCTGTAGAGTAAAGAAGGAATTCAGCACTTTTGCTCTCAATGTTTAACATGGTTATGCAAATTCCAGATTTCTGATAGTTTAGTCATTGCTAGGAATGAGGCTTGTGTTGGAATGAGGCTACAAGGATACGGACTCATGATGTTACGGAATAGGATTGCAAACTGGATGAAGATGAATGGTATATTTGGAATATATTATGTTCTATCATAGTTTGGAATCACTGTCTCAAATTAGGTTAATATGATAAGATAAAGAATGGTTTGGTTACTATTGGTAATGGAAACACTATTGTGGAATTTGGAACTATAATGAAATAAATATCTAAGAAGTAATATACCGTAAACTGGGGCTACTTGGAAAATTGGCAATTTTTGTGTTATATGGTACAATAATGAGAGAACTATGACAGATACATCGTTTTCTTCCAGAACAATGAAAAGTAGACACCTAAAAGAAACAATATGAATGGTCATAAGTGTTGTGCCTTATTTATGGACTGGTCTAAAAATGCTCATAACAATTGATTCTTTCTTGCGTGTGTTTGAATTTTCTTTAAATTGTCCCTGTGTTTCCGTAATGAAAAGTGATTTTTATCTGGTTGTGCTAAATATCATTGTTTTCAGAAATTTTCTAATGAGACGAATTGGTTTTACATTTCCACTTCCTTTCTGGGACAATCTGTGGCCATTTTTTCTTTAAATTCCCTTCCGTTTTTCTACTAAAAATCATGATATTGATCAGGGCATACACAACGATGACATTATTGAGGTTTTGCCTGAACCTACCTACAACTGTAGAGAACAAGTTGTTTTCCATATGATTTTGCAGCAAAGAATTTTAATACGTCAATTTTTGTCCTTATCGCACTGTATTACATTATTATTATTATTATCACAGTATCATATGATATTTTTGCAAAGAGTTAACGTAAATGTACACTTGTAAAATGGTACCAGGTAATTTTGTAAACCAATGTAAGGCAATTACTGATCTGATAAATACATAAATTTCATAGAATTATGTAGGGCATGTTTTAGTGTCTTAAAGAAGTCTTAAGAGCTTATGCTCTATTGGCATTTGCCAACATTTCCCTTGCATTGTTTGAAAAACTACAGTTTACAAAAGCATTTTTCTTTTCAACAAATTTAATTGGTTGGTAGGCCTTCAAGAAGACAAATTTACCACTGTACTTACTTTAGATTGGATCAACAATTTATTTTGTTTAACTAAAAGGTTGTGCAAAAAGTTTTTTTTTTTTTTTTTTTTTTTACATTTATTTATTTAAAACAGCCTAGGAATTCATTATTATGAAAGAAACATAGACATGTTGCATATCAATCTTCTTAGGAGACTGTGATCTGACAAGTGGTTCTTTCTAAATAGTCCCATCTTTCACACAGCTCTTACTACTACGAAAAGACATATATTTTCCAAGTAGCCCCAAAAGCGGGGCTACTTGGAAACAGCACATTTTCGCTCCTGAGAGACTTCAGTCTCAGTAAAACTTTGTTATGACTGCAGGAAAAGGTAATATGGACTAAGCTCTAGAAACTTCACAAGAAGAATAAAAATTAATTGCAAAAAAATAACAAGGAGTAGTATGGAAAAGAAAAAGGAAACTTTCCAAGTAACCCTAGTTTACGGTATGACATTATGTTTGGTTTTATACAGATGCTTAAGCCTAATTCAGAGCCATGGTAACATACGTACTCAGATGAATGTAGAATTACTCAATTTTGGATATAAGTTAAGAATAGTTTCTTGGGCACAGTTTTAGATTACACATACCACTTTCCACACTCATTTACAAATAAATAAGTAAAAAATTATTTATTAATAAGTACATAGTAAAAAGCAGGTCAAATAAATCTTAAAAGTTTTTAACATGAATTACAACATTTGGTGATATTGCTGGGTGTAATTTGGGTCTACTGTAATATTGCAAGCATTTTTTTTTAACATCGGAAACAATGTGCAAAATTTGTTTTTCTTAGCATTGGGTGAAAATGCTACAATGTTTGCTATTTGTTTCTGGTTCATTTATATATTTCTTTATGTAGGCCTACTATTACTAACACAATAGAGTAAAAGTATCTTAACACAAAACGTTCACATATGTTCGTCCGGAATGTATCCTCAAAACGAGAAAACTGACAGTAGCTTTCTTAATATACAACATCTTCAGAATGTCATCTCTAGATCTAAAGCAATTAATATATATATTTACAAGATCAGAGCTCGCATAACTTTTCTAGACAACCTTCAATCGACCATCACCTGTGAAAGGTTTCTGAGAGACCCATACGCACTACCCCCGAGTACTAGACTCTGGGTTTCATCCAGTTGCATTACAAAGGTACCCTCAAGCTTTGAAAGTGTTCAACAAAGTGGAAAATATTTAATCTCAAATTAGCGAAATTGCTAATTGATATTGGCTAACATAATCTTAAATTTTGTTAATAGCAGAAATACAGTGATGATTTCAGAAGATTTTCTCCGGGAAGGGGGGAATTTTAATACACTGAAGGTGAAAAGTATTGTATTACTACGAAAATACTGGGAATCTGCATTGGGCACGATAAGACATATGGTCTCGGGAGGGATTTCGTAGCTTCGAAAGGGAATTTTGCCAGAGCTACCCCCTGAAATCATCATTGCAGATGTATATACCGGGTGTTTCAAAACAACACCGACAACGTTTGGGAGGTGATTCCTGAGACACCAAGATAAGACAAAAAGTATAGACCAACTTGGGTGCACAAATGTTTCCTTTCGGAGTTATAGGCTGCCGAAAACATGAAAAAATAAATAAATTTAAAGGCCCATAGCTCCAATACTATGGGGCCTACCCTATTTGGGGCCAAGACCTCATTTAGGAACTAATATGTGCACTATCCAAAAATACATGTTTCAGAATCCTAAGATACTCACACAACAATTTTTATAGAAGGAGTTTTGTTTCGGGCATATAATTTGAAGCACTCACAAACAATCTCTATGAAAGTTTTTTTGCGGAAGTACAGCAGAATTCTGAAACATGGATATTTGGATAGGGCACATACTAGTTTCGAAGTGAAGCTTTGACCCGAATAGTTTTGGAGCTATTGACCATTAAAGTTCATTTTTTTCATGTTTTCGGCAGCCTATAACTCCGAAAGGAAGCATTTGTGTACCCAGGTTGATCTATACTTCTTGTCTTATCTTGGTGTCAGGAATTACCTCCCGAACGTTGTCGGTGTTGTTTTGAAACACTCTGTATTTGACATATTTTTGGTAGTTGACTTTATAGAAAGACGCATAGTCAAAGTTTTAAAGCATTATAGGGCAAAAAGAAAAAAAAAATATTTCTACAGTATTGATCTCACACCTACGTACTGCATGCACACTGTTAACAAAGCGACCAGACCAGAAATATCTGTGTTGCGCAAGTCACTCAGTTAGTCTCTTGTGTTTATCCGAGCGGTCGATAGGTCATGTGCAAACACAACTATTGTTACCTGGGCCTCGATGTCTGTCTCCGGTCTACGAGAGTTTCCCCACAACAGATAAATATGATGGATGAGAGAGCATACATACATTATATATGTGTTAAACGGATCTTTACTCTGAAAATATTCAGCTTTTAATCCGCCTTTAATCTTCTTTTATAAAAAAAAAAAAGAATTGCCAATTTTTTCTATAGTAATAATAATAATAATAATAATAATAATAATAATAATAATAATAATAATAATAATAATAATAATAATAATAATAATAATAATAATAATAATAATAATGTTAGAAATCACAGCTGGTCAGAGAGCTTCAGTTGGATAATGTGTAATGGCGAGCATATTGGCTTTTAAACAACTCTTTTTTGTTTGCAAGTAGAATGTGCATTTCTGTTGGAATTATGTTTGTTACTGCTAGGAGTATATGTGTGTGTCACTGCTCCGTGGTCATACTGGGGTCTGACAGACCCCAGGGAAATTACTTTTAGTTCTGATTTTTTTCCGGTTGTTTCTTAAAACCTTTCTCATTCATGTAAATTCAATTAGCAACACTGTATGTTGTTATGGTTTGTACGCTGCGTCTATCACAGAATCACCTAGGTGTCATATGAACATATAGTGCAGTTCAACTATTAAACGTTACATCTATGTAAAATACATATGAAAAATATTGTTGAAACAAGTCACATTAAGAACCCCTTGGTTAAGCAAAGCATAATTGATGATATTCTGCTCGAACTTACCACAATAATTGATGATATTCTACTCGAACTTATCACAATAATTGATGATATTCTGCTCAAACTTACTACAATAATTGATGATATTCTCCTCAACTTACCACAATAATTGATGATATTCTGCTCGAACTTATCACAATAATTGATGATATTCTGCTCGAACTTTCCACAATAATTGATTATATTCTGCACGAACTTACCACAATAATTGATGATATTCTGCTCGAACTTACCACAATAATTGATATTCTGCTCAAACTTACTACAATAATTGATGATATTCTCCTCAACTTACCACAATAATTGATGATATTCTGCTCGAACTTACCACAATAATTGATGATATTCTGCTCGAACTTATCACAATAATTGATGATATTCTGCTCGAACTTCCCACAATAATTGATTATATTCTGCACGAACTTACCACAATAATTGATGATATTCTGCTCAAACTTACCACAATAATTGATGATATTCTGCTCAACGTACCACAATAATTGATGATATTCTGCTCGAACTTACCACAATAATTGATGATATTCTGCTCGAACTTACCACAATAATTTTAGTATGAGATACTTCATGAACCATTATTTTCGTGAAGACTAGAGCCAGTAACTTTATCAAGAAGCATTCGTGTAGTGTGTATGATTCATGAAACGCCTCACGCTTTTTTTTTTTTTAAGTAACACGCTAAGTGGTAGTCATTTTGTGTTGTTTCAACACCTTATTTTTTGCTGTGTACTCGTATCATTTTATACAGTTTATCTGTCAATTGGTATGTTTCATCTTTCAATGCTTTTTTTTTCGTTAAATGATAATAACACCGTAAAATTTATTTATTTATTTTAGAGTGGGGTAATATCCCAATATTTTAATTCGATAATATCCCAATTGCCCCACAATGCTGTATCAATAACGAAAATTGAATTCTTGAGCATAAATGTTGACCACTCTACAAGACGGCACTTTCCATTAAGCATTCTACAATAGATATAGCATATTCCCTTAACTACCTTACGTACAATTATTATTATTATTATTATTATTATTATTATTATTATTATTATTATTATTATTATTATTATTATTATTATTATTATTATTATTATTATTAAATATTCTGACTTTTGGCAAGTCCAGGGACTAATGGGGGTTTTGCTTTTCAATTTTAGTTTTGGGCCTGGAAATGTTTCTTCTACATTTCTCGATCTTCAGCTTCCTCTTTTAACTCCCGATATTTTCTTCTATTTATCAAATCGTCGATCAGTTCTCTTCTTCTTCTTCCTATTCCTCGCTTTCCTTCCATCTTTCTTTCTATGGCGGTATGAAGAAGACAATTTCTTTGCAAAATGTGTCCAATCCAATTGGCCTTTCTACGAAGGATGGTGACTAGAAGTGTCCTCTTCTCTCCTATCCGTTTTAAAACATCTTCGTTTGTTACTCTCTCTGTCCATTTTATCTTCTCCGTCTTCCTCCAACACCACATTTCGAAGCTCTCTAAATATTTTTTCCCCCTAATCTACACTGTAAAAAAATATAGGTCGCATTTACTGACCGATTATCGTCAATTCTGGCTACCAACAGATTATTCTAAAATTTACGGTATTACTGTAAAATTTATGGTTATACACCATAAAAAGGCCGTTAACTTTAACACTAATACCGTAAATTTTAGAGTAATCGGTTGGCAGCCAGAATTGACGGTAATCGGTCAGTAAATGTGACTGTAATTGTTTAGAGTGTACGTTTCTGAACCAACAATGTTTCCAATACTCCATACATAGAAATTAACCAACTTCTTCTTTAGTCCAATATTTAGCTTACTAGCTAAGAGTGATCTTTTCTTGCTAAATGCTTCTTTGGCTATGGCACCTAATCTCTTTGGTGCAGTAAGCGTCTCTTGTCAAAATATTTCCCATATACTTGGAATCATCGACCTCTTCAAGTTCTTTCTGTTCTATTTTGATCATCCGTAAGGACGCGTTTGCACGGGATATTCTCATGACTTTCAACTTTTCGATGTTAATTTCCATTCCATATAGTTTTCCAATGTCAACTACTTTGTCAATCATCTTCTGTAATCCTTCTTCAATTCTAGCTATAATAACCGTATCATCTGCATACCTGATCTTGTTAATGATCTGTCCTCCAATCTTGAAGTACCTAATTCCCTAACATAATTCAATTTGTATACATAATTCCAGGAAGGATAACTTATTGGTGGGGTGAGTTTTAATTATTTTCTTCATACTTTCTAAATAAATAATTCATTAATGCTCCCTGAAATAGAAATCCAGAAAGGGTAGTTCGGTTAGACTGGGTACTTTCTGAAGAAGTATTTGGAAATCAGCTACAAGAAGAAATGTTTTGTTCTTATTTTATTAATATATTGTAATTCACATTTAATTTACCAGCTTAAAATATGGTGTAAGACATAATCTATTTTTTAAAACTTGGCTTTTTGAAATCGTAATAAAGTATTGTATCTAAAGTCGTTTGGCTTCGAAAGTCTGGCTCATACCGCTTTCCGAAGTCTAATAGGAGAATTAACTGAATGTTTAGAAAGCTTAACTTCTAGCTGGCTCTAAAAGTCTAATAGAAGAGGAACTTAGTTATCAAATGGCTTACGATGTCTAAACTCAATACAAAAAAATTAAGATCTAACTCTTAACTTACTTCCAAAGATTAACTGTATACAAAAAGTAGATTTTAACTGCATTCCAAAATCTCAGTATAGGTTCAATTATTTTATTTAGAAATAACACTCCCCTCAGTAGAGGTTGCAGTTATTGGACTCGGATTCACTTCCCTAAGTGATGCTTGCTCCCACTTTGACTCGTATTCACTCTCCTCAGTGATGCTTGCGCTCATTTGGACTCGGACTCCCTTCCGTCTGTGGGGATCACGCTAATTTGGACTCTGACTCCCTTCCGTCAGTGAGGCTCACGCTCACTTGGACTCGGATTAACCTCCGTTTGTGGGGCTCACGCTCACTTGGACTCGGACTTCTTTCCCTCAGCGAGGCTCGTACTCACTTGGATTTGGATTCACTTCTCTCCGTGGGGCTCACGCTCACTTGGACTCGGACTTCCTTCCCTCAGTGAGACTCGTACTCACTTGGACTCGGATTAACCTCCATCTGTGGGGCTCACGCTCACTTGGACTCGGACTTCCTTCCCTCAGTGAGACTCGTACTCACTTGGACTCGGATTAACCTCCGTCTGTGGGGCTCACGCTCACTTGGACTCGGACTTCCTTCCCTCAGTGAGACTCGTACTCACTTGGACTCGGATTAACCTCCGTCTATGGAGCTCACGCTCACTTCGACTCGGACTCCCTTCCCTCAGTGAGACTCGTACTCACTTGGACTCGGATTAACCTCCGTCTGTGGGGCTCACGCTCACTTCGACTCGGACTTCCTTCCCTCAGTGAGACTCGTACTCACTTGGACTCGGATTAACCTCCGTCTGTGGGGCTCACGCTCACTTGGACTCGGACTTCCTTCCCTCAGTGAGACTCGTACTCACTTGGACTCGGATTAACCTCCGTCTGTGGGGCTCACGCTCACTTCGACTCGGACTTCCTTCCCTCAGTGAGACTCGTACTCACTTGGACTCGGATTAACCTCCGTCTGTGGGGCTCACGCTCACTTGGACTCGGACTTCCTTCCCTCAGTGAGACTCGTACTCACTTGGACTCGGATTAACCTCCATCTGTGGGGCTCACGCTCATTGGACTCGGACTTCCTTCCCTCAGTGAGACTCGTACTCACTTGGACTCGGATTAACCTCCGTCTGTGGGGCTCAAGCTCACTTGGACTCGGACTTCCTTCCCTCAGTGAGACTCGTACTCACTTGGACTCGATTAACCTCCGTCTGTGGGGCTCACGCTCACTTCGACTCGGACTCCCTTCCCTCAGTGAGACTCGTACTCACTTGGACTCGGATTAACCTCTGTCTGTGGGCTCACGCTCACTTGGACTCGGACTTCCTTCCCTCAGTGAGACTCGTACTCACTTGGACTCGGATTAACCTCCGTCTGTGGGGCTCACGCTCACTTGGACTTGGACTTCCTTCCCTCAGTGAGACTCGTACTCACTTGGACTCGGATTAACCTCCGTCTGTGGGGCTCACGCTCACTTGGACTCGGACTCCCTTCCGTCAGTGAGACTCGGACTCACTTGGACTCGATTAACCTCCGTCTGTGGGGCTCACGCTCACTTCGACTCGGACTTCCTTCCCTCAGTGAGACTCGTACTCACTTGGACTCGATTAACCTCCGTCTGTGGGGCTCACGCTCACTTCGACTCGGACTTCCTTCCCTCAGTGAGACTCGTACTCACTTGGACTCGGATTAACCTCCGTCTGTGGGGCTCACGCTCACTTCGACTCGGACTTCCTTCCCTCAGTGAGACTCGTACTCACTTGGACTCGGATTAACCTCCGTCTGTGGGGCTCACGCTCACTTGGACTCGGACTTCCTTCCCTCAGTGAGACTCGTACTCACTTGGACTCGGATTAACCTCCGTCTGTGGGGCTCACGCTCACTTGGACTCGGACTTCCTTCCCTCAGTGAGACTCGTACTCACTTGGACTCGGATTAACCTCCGTCTGTGGGGCTCACGCTCACTTGGACTCGGACTTCTTTCCCTCAGCGAGGCTCGTACTCACTTGGATTTGGATTCACTTCTCTCCGTGGGGCTCACGCTCAATTACTACCATTACGTTTAAACATATCAGCCATTTTTGTAAGAGTGAACGATAAGCAAGTGTAAGTAAGAAATCTGCAAGAGAGCTATCAAAGATCTTAACATTCACATCAATGTAAAACTTTGTTCGCTGTGAAATCCGTATAATAATATTCATTCCGTTGAAGATATTGTCAGTGTGTTATAAAAGGATCTGAGTGAAATGTGTTCACGCTGTCAGTCCATAGAAAAGAGATGTATCATCTACGGATTTATTGGTTGCAGTATGTACTCACTTCTATCTTCCCTCTTCCCATGATATATTTGTCTCCTCCTAAATGGTTATAGAGAAAGAGTAAACCGGGGAAAAGTGGGAATCGATCGGGCCGACAGTGGTTCTCCTATACTTCTCTAGTACGTAACCTATAAGAGACAGCCTATATGTGTGTGTATATATATACAACCTCGCGCTTTTCTATTGATGTTCTCTTCCCCTTCGGCCTGTTCCGCTAATGCGGCTATGTATTCATAAGGGTCTTGAGCAAGCACAAAGTCAAGTCATTGCGAACGTGGGAAAGCCAATACAACTTCAAGTGGGGGAGGATTCAAACGAGATGAAGGGGAGATTTTTCACGGATTCTTTTTCCAGTAGAACCAACCCACAATGTTTTTTTACTTCATGATAGTCTTTTTTTTTTAAAAAATAATAATATTGCAATTCTAGCTGCCCACAGATAAATAAAGTCTGCTAGACAGTAAAAAGGATCACGCATTAGAAGTTTTAATTTCGCCCATTAGATGGCAACCACTGTAGGATGGTTACCATTAAAACCGCCGTTACCTCTGAAAATATTAACAGATTAACTCAGTTAACTAACTCTAGCCGAAATAACCACTCTAGCTATCTATTGCAAAAACACGCAATTCAAAAATTCGCCTTCATTCAAGAGTTATCGTGCATAGTAACGGACGGATGTAAGTCACAATTACTCGTTAACACGTTAAAGGATTTGACTCTATTAACGAGCACAGAAGGGATAATCACTAGAGCTAGAAAGATAACCAAGAAAGTTCTGTTGCTTTTTCACCCACCACATCCATATGTCACGTAAGACGTATCTTGAAGATCAAAAATAGTCTCCATTAGCACCAGCAACCTTCTGCTAACGTTCTGGAAGGCCATGGATTCCATCGCGGTAGAACTTGGTGGGTCGTGAAGCAAAGTATCAAATATATTTTTCCCTTCTACTAGGGATTTAAACTGGCGTCTTCTAAGGTGATTGTCCAAGGAATGGAACAGGTGATGATCGGACGGTGTAATGTCCGGGGAGTATGGCGGATACAATAATGTTTTCCATCCAAGGCGTAGAATGGTGTCCTGGGTCATCCTAGCCACGTGGGGCTTAGCTTTGTCCTGTAACAGGATGACCCCTTTGCGATTCAGAAGTGCTGGCTCCAGAGTTTTTCTTGAACAGGGCTCAACTGCTGACAGTACATAGTTGCATTGATGCTCTGACTAGCTGATACCAGTTCCCGATGCACGATGCCGCGAGCAGTTCACCAAACACACAGGAGGACCTTCTGGTGCAGTGCTGGTTTCAGCCGTTTTGGAACCGGTTCATGGGATGCTAACCAATGATCACGACGCCGTGGAGCTTCGTACAGGACCCACTTCTCATCACATGTCAACATACTGTCCAGAAATGCTCCTTCCTCAGACGAGACAGCAAAGAAACAAAGGTGTCTGCTGCCATTGCCTTCTGGTCCGGAGTCAAATCATGTGGGACGCATAAACCCAACTCATAATGCTTCCCAAGTTGATGGAGGTGCTGTCGAATAGTTTCTCCACTCACACTGAGTTGTAGTCCGGTTCCTCACATGTCTAGCCACTGTTCGGCTCAATTACTACCTGAAGATCTTCATTTTGTACATGTGTTTGTCTTCAGAAACGTGTAGCGTCTTCGAGTGTTTCTTCACAGTTCTTAAACTTGTTAGATTACCGCTGCACTGTCCACGTATTCACAACACCCTCACCAAAAACGTGGCAGCCTCCCCGCTGGAGCGGCATTTGACCCCAGTTTGAACTCATACAGTCTACACGCCCTTATGACGCTCTGTGCAGGTCCCATGTTCACTCTGTCCTTACGTAAGTTCAAGGTGTAACTGAAGTGCCACAACCAGGTATATGTTGGATATACCCACACAAACAACTGACCTTCGCCCTATCTTTATTTTCATTCTACTCATGGTGTGAGGGCCAATTGAACACAGATTTCCAGAATAAGCGACAGAACTTTCGTGGTTACCTTTATGTTTATTACAAAAACAGAATTCTCTTTTATTATTATTACTATTATTATTATTATTATTATTATTATTATTATTATTATTATTATTATTATTATTATTATTATTATTATTATTATTATTATTATTGTAGTATGTTTTTCAATTAAATGGATGGAATCACTGTCCTTGCTCTTCTTCAGTTCTCCCCATTTATTTGTGGATCTTCTCGTCTGACTAAAAATCCTTCACTTGATTTCCCTGTCCTCATTGACGTTATAACTTTCTTCCCCTCTTTCATTTTTTCATCCCCATACTGTTTCATGTGTATAGTATCCTCCCCAGAAACAACCATATAGAGTTTTCATTAGGAGAAAAAAAAATTGCTATTAATTCATTGAAATTTGCAAGTGCTAAACTAATAGAGCTTCCCCCCCCCCTCATTTCGTTTAATTCGACTCATAGTATGCTAGAAATTCATTGCGCTTATTTGAGAAACTTGTCGTATATTATTTATTATTAAAAACACAGGGTGACCCAAAAGTAGGTATACAGTACCGTACTGGTCAATTCATTGCATTTTATATAATTTCTTATTGTTATCCATTAGGTAGAGCTAGTTTCTTTATTATTTATTCTTAATGTATTTTTACTTATGTCTTAAGCTTGGAACAACCGAAACAAATAAACCTATAAGGTAGAATGTTATACTTGATCAATGCAGTGGTGTATACCTACTTTTGGGCCACCCTGTACAGTATATCCATTTAAATCACTCGATGTGTCATTCATAATTTGATTTTCATTATGCAACAGAGCAAGTTTTTGCTCTTGTAACAATACGGTAAGTGTTAGTAACTCTCTAAGGAAGATTTAATTAAATGGAGCCAGTATTGATAATCTGCAGCAAATTATGTGAAAATTTAGAATTAATTATTATTTACGTTCCTCATATTATAAAATGGTTACGCACTGCACGTATGGGTGTACAAATAGGAGTGAGAAATTACCCGGAATAACCTTTCACAGGTTAAGAAAATCACCATTCATAGGATAAGTATGGCTTCATGATTTTGTGGTGTGGGCAGATCCTTCATTTTATAACATCCTTAGCGTTACCTCCGCGTGACGTCACCGACTGCAAAATATCCTGGGAAAAATGAGATCAGAAAGACTGATCCAGTGATGCTAGTTTGAGGGAAATTTCCCGCGGTGTACGGAGATTTAGCAAAGATTTTTTAAGGAGGGAAAAGGGAGATTTACGAATATGAGATAAAATGAAGGGAAATTTAGCTTTTCAACAAATGTTATATTACTAAGCACTGCGACAGTATGATAAAATACGGTTCCATTTTATCCAGAACCCCACACAGAAAGTAACAAACTTTTTTTCCCCAAGCCTTTAGCGGCCTTGCTTGAGGATGTCATTGTACAAGATAACTAAAATTAGGGAAATTTTATCTTAAAAAGGGAATTTTTGAGCTTCCCTGAGGGAAATTTTAACTTGAGGACCTAGCATCACTGAGACTGAATCGCGAGTCCGGGATAGCCGACATGAGCTGCGTCGTATAATTATAATTATTCCTTGCCAGAGGATTCATGACTTTGTTTCTGGAAGAATTTATTGTGTACCACTGATTAACCTGATGAACCACTCCCCTAATGGAAATTCAAACCGATCCCACAATGCAACAAAACTGACTCTGCGACACTACCGGCTAGAGTTGAAACTAACTGCATCGTCTGCTACTGGCAGTAGCTAAGTGTATCTGTCATTGGCTAATTCTATCAGACTCACGCGTTCTGAATGATTTGATTCGTTCTTGCTTTCAGTAGTTCATAGAACCCAACTTCCTTGATTGGCGGCGCCACAGTCTCCACAGTTTCAGCGGGAAGAGCAGCTGAAACCTCTGATACTATATTATTACTCTATGACTAATTGCATCGTCTGCTACTAGCAGTAGCTATGTGTATCATTGGCTAATTCTGTCAGACTCACACGCTCTAAATGATTTGATTCGTTTTTGCTTTTAGTAGTTCGTAGTACCCAACTTCCTTGAGTGGCGGCGCCACAGTCTCCATAGTTTCAGCGGGAAGAGCAGCTGAAACCTCTTATACTATATCGTTACTCTATGACTAATTCCATCGTCTGCTACTGGCAGTAGCTAAGTGTATCATTGGCTAATTCTATCAGATTCACGCGCTCTGAGTGATTTGATTCGTTCTTGCTTTTAATAGTTCGTGGTACCCAACTTCCTTGAGTGGCGGCGCCACAGTCTCCATAGTTTCAGCGGGAAGAGCAGCTGAAACCTCTGATACTATATTATTACTCTATGACTAATTGCATCGTCTGCTACTAGCAGTAGCTATGTGTATCATTGGCTAATTCTGTCAGACTCACACGCTCTAAATGATTTGATTCGTTTTTGCTTTTAGTAGTTCGTAGTACCCAACTTCATTGAGTGGCGGCGCCGGAGTCTCCAAAGTTTCAGCGGGAAGAGCAGCTGAAACCTCTGATACTATATTATTACTCTATGACTAATTGCATCGTCTGCTACTGGCAGTAGCTAAGTGTATCATTGGCTAATTCTATCAGATTCACGCGCTCTGAGTGATTTGATTCGTTCTTGCTTTTAATAGTTCGTGGTACCCAACTTCCTTGAGTGTGTAGAAGGCCGATGCCCTTCTCCATCATCTGCATATTGAAATGCAGATGAGGGGCACATTTGCATATTTATATGTAAATATAATGAATTTGTGGTATAATTATTTGCTTAACATTAGCATATTCTATGCATATAATTTGATATTATTAGTAACGAAGTGTGAAACACCTAGCATAGTACGTAAATATTAATACAATATTGTATTATATTGTATTTATTTCATTGTTGTTTATTTCATTTATAGGCATTGTATAGTGTATTAATGGGGTGCATAATTTACTGCGTCGTTGCATAATGTATAGTTTACAGGGGATGATGGAAGGAATGATATTACAAGCAGAGATGAAGGATTAATTTAATAGGAAATGAGAAGATTCTATAGGAATCATACATGAGTTTTCAGAACGCTTGGAAGAGAGATAGCGCTGAGAGAAGTTTTTTTTTTCTTTCCCGACTTGCTGTCGCCTAGACTACTAGATGTGAGGTCTCTCACAACTCAACATGGAAAGAAATTACCAGAATAGGAACTAAATAAGTATCTTTATACACAGGAAGTAGCCTACGGACTTCCTTGGTGAATCTACACTGAGTTTGATACAGTGTGTTGAAGCAGAGCGTTTGTATTGTTTCAAAAGCCATAAACTTTTTCACTTCTACATGCGAAATTTTAGCTTTCTATAGGTGTGATTTCCTATGCACCGAGTTCAAGCGTCATTTCCTCCCCCCCTTCTCACCAGAGACCAATAACCTGGCCAGCGAGCCTTTTAGTTATTTCCCGAAATGCAACACCAATTTGAAAATGTATACTCTGATTTGACTTATTTTCTGTGTTTAATATTAATATTTACGTACTAAGCTAAACACGTTCTTGGAAATACCGCACAAAATTCTGATTTATTTTAACAGCGTGTTTCCCTTATCGAACAAGACACTTGGATCTTGTATTTGTGAAATATAAATAATTAACAAAGATGTTTCCTTCAATCTCTCTCCAAGAAAACATGGCTGCATTAGTAGCAGACAGTTTTGAACGACAGCCACAGAAATTGAGTGTACTGCTGCTTCTGAGAGAGATGACAGTTAATAAATTGTATAAATATGTATTCTTTGTATGTTTACCTTTATTTTGATGTATAATATCATATGTTTCTAAAGTTTATTTGTATGTAACAAGTGAAGGAAAACAAAAGTGTGCGAAAAACTTTCATAGTTTCTGCTGTGAGCAAAAAGTTCAGTGTTGGCCGTTCCTCAGTGAAGGGGCAGCACGTGTCAGCCAAGAAAGGGTGAATTTGGCTACGGATGGTAGCTGAACAAGTGCATTGTGCAGGTCGGACCACACGCAAATCGCCTCAGGGCAGAGAACCTTTTGTCAAAGGTTGCTGGAGGAAGCGAGTTTCTTCGTTTCCTTGTTTTTGCCAGAAACATATACTCGTTTTCCTGAGAGAACGGTGGTAGTTCAAGTCAGATTCGTGAAGCAACAACATATAGTTTTTCGGTTCGAAGGAAGTCACCTGACTTCTCTTACAGAGTGTTCGATACCCGGGACGAGGTGTGAGCAATTTGTTTTCCGGCTCCCCTGGATTTGTCCTGTGATCAACAGTATACGTGGGTGTGTAGAACTCAGTTTTTTATATGAAGCTATAATCAGATTACAAAAATGTGTAAGATAGACGCATATCTGCAGTTTGTCGTCAGTGGTGCTTATTATATATAGTGACAATGGAAGATTAAATTTGAGATCATCAGTTTATAATTGTGGATTCTCTGAGTGCAATGGACGCTCAATAGAGACAACATAATTTGAATCTCATCGCACCTCCCAATTTTAATATGGGAAAACCCAGTTTCTCACTCATGGAAGAAATACATACTTTACGATATCTCAGTTAGAGATATAAAACCTAGGCCGGTAACGTCTCTAAGCCGTGCCTGTCCTTGGACATTTAGTACAAGGCTTCCAGCAATTATCTTTTGCTTGTTAATAGGAGCTACTAATGTTCTTTCTTTGAACGTATGAAATCCAGCTTACCATATCTCCTACAGAACATTTTACACTTCAGTGGAATGGGAATCTCGGAGGACACTGTGTCATACAACATAGAACTTGTGAACAGCGAGTAAATAGTGGAACAGTGAACCAGTATATTAAATTGTGTTTATTTTTATCTTCAATCTGTGTATTTATATCACAGATATTGAAATATGTTTCAGTGGAATACCTCTCTCCTCTAAAACTGTTAGAGACAAGAAACTCAAAATTATGAGGAGATAAAAGAATGTTGTAAATCTCTCTCTCTCTCTATATATATATATATATATATATATATATATTTTTAAAGGTCAGACAGACCTTTATAACTTCAGGTTCATCCTACCTTCTCCTTTTTGTTATTTTTATATTGATGAAATAGTGGTTTAAAATTATCAAGCATATCTATATATCTAAAAAGTGTGTGTGTGTAGTGCACTACGAAAAAGGTGATAAGTATTAGTGTACCAAAGTGTGGATATCAACACATCCATCCTATTTTATGTTCCTGATTCCATGTTGGAAAATAAAACTGCCAGCTCTTACCAGAACAACTGTCTATTCAATTTGCTGTATGGTGAGTACCTGTGCTAATGATATGTTTGTTTCAGGAGTGTGATTCAAGGAGGCATTTTCCCCTTGATTGTGTATGTTTGACCACCTCTCTGTATGGGGCTCAGAGAGAATTCTGCCCAAGGAACCAAATAACAGCCATGAGATAGTGAGCTCAAATACAGGCTGCTACCTGTAAAATTGAAAAGAAAAAATTTTTTTTAACCTTATTTGAAATATATAACTAACTCACTATTGTAGCATCTTTGAGCATGGCTGTTATGCAGATTGCCCTGAGATCTGCTGTTCCACAAAACATAAATAATATTGCTCTACCGACTTCATAAGGGAGTGGCGGCCCTTACAGGAGAGAAACTTATCTCCAAGAGGGAATAAATCTTTTCATAATTTGTATTTGCATTCTATGCAAATATTTCAGTTAATTAAAATATTCCCAGCCACTCTCCTTTATTTTTTTATTTTGTGTTGGTGTTCTTAGGTAAATAGTAGTTTCGGCTCTGGCTACCTAGCACCTCACAATAAAAGTGGCGCCCAGCGTGGGGCACGATACTTCACGCTTTTGCGCCACAATAAAAGTGGCGCCATCAGCGTAAAGGGCATGAAGTATATGTTATATACTAGCTGGTCAACATACAGTTGGTGTTAAAATTTCGGTATATGTTTTGTTTCTCTTCCCGAAAAATTTCCAAGAACGTATGTATCTTGTGTTTGAAATTTAATTGTGTCTTGAATATTTTGACAACCATTACTGTCTTTAGAGAATTCAGTTTTTTTTAGAACTTTGGGGGAAAAAACTTTGTAATTCCGTTTGTATTTGTAAATGGTGGTAACGCGAGCACAGGCTCGAAGAGTAAGAAATATGGACACAGAGTTTGCATTTGAAGAGTTCGCTCAGAGAGCTGGGGAGCTCTCAGAGGAGAATAGTGTTGTTGACGCGCAGAGCGCTAGCGAGCGTCCCGTCAGCGTTGTGGGAGACGCTGATGCGGTGGATACCGTTCCGCCAGTCCCCAGTAGGGAACAGGAAGTACCATTGCGGGAGGAAAGGGAGGTAACCACAGAATTTGCAGAACCAAGTGTTAGCCCAGAAACAATTGCATGTAGCTCTAAAGGAAGTAATGAAAATTTAGTTGCCATGCTAAGTGAACTTTTTCAGGGATTAGAGAAAAAGTTAGAATTGAAAATGGAGGAAAGTACACGAAGGCAAGAGGAGAATGTGAAAACTTTAGAAAGTAAATTAGTAGAAAATGCACAAAGTTTAGAAAGAAAGTTAGAAAAGAAATTAGAGGAAAACTCACAGGGTGTAGAAAAGGCAATAGAGTCAGTCAATGCTCGTCTTGAAGTTCGGTTAGATTCCATTACTTCGAGATTTGAGCAGAGTGAACGGGAATTGACAGAGCGACTTGAAATCACTACTGTAGAGCTGAGGGGGGAGATTGAAGGCGCTCGGGAAGATCTCAATTCTCGTGTCACGGAAACCACTAAGAGATTAGAAGAGAATTACTCAGAGCTTTCTGAGAGTGTTAGACAGGTCTCGTCTCGTGTAGAACAGACCACACTTACTCTGAATAATCAGGTCAGGCGAGTGGAAGTGAATTTCGCTTCCCAACTAGCCAGGATCCGGGGGGAACTAGAGCAGGAAACGCCACTCGATGAGATCAGGTCGGAATGTAACGGTAGCATCCAACAGATGCAAGAGACCGTTCATGACGTGTGTGCACAACTCGAGAAGAAAATGGAGGAGTGGAAGAGCTCCATCCAGAAGGAGACAAGCGAGGTGATAGAGGGGAGACTCGCTAACATCTCTGTCTCCGGCACACAAGAAAGACCGCCATCTCCGAACGACATCTCGAGTCGCGATCTGCCTGGTTCTCAACCTGGGAACCTCGCTACTTCCCACGAGACAGAACCTGTCCCGTCGACGTCTCGCTCATGTAATCATGAGACGAGACAGCATCTCGCAACAGCTTTTGGTCTCATACACAGGGACGTTACCTTACCTGTGTATGCTGAAAATGAATCTGAGACCGAAACCTATAACTTCCTCCAAGATCTCGACCGGTACTTTGAGATCACTGGAGTACCGGAGATGAGACTCAGTTTCATACCGCGAGCAACTCGGAATACTTGTTACCAGTGGTTTCAAGTTAACAGGAACAAAATCCACACTTAGGAAGATTTTGTGCAAAACTTCAAACAGTGTTACCTTAGCGAAGAGCGGCTGGCGAACCTACGGGCTACTATTCTCACCTCCCACTTCGACAATCGTGTACACAAATCCCCTGCAGAGTATCTGCTGGATTTGTTACACAAAAATAGCATATTAGAGCCTAGAATGTCTGATGCTACATTACTGAAGGTACTCCCGCGTCATTTCCCGAACTGGCTATTTAGGGCGATAGTCTCCTCTCGCCCAAAGACAATAGCAGAACTTTTAAATCTTGTACAGGAACTACAGTCGTCGATGACGAATCGCGACCAGTTTTTCCAGAGTAACCAGAGGAAAGGGGTCAACATGCTCCAAGTGAGCGTGGAAAACGAGGACAATAACCCCTCTGGCCACAGTGGTAAGCACGCTGCTCGTAAGAAAAATAGAACGAGAGAAAACCAGCGTCCTTATCAGAGAATGAGACATCAAAACACGAATCAAAACAACCACCAGCGATCCCCGCCTCGTCACCAGAGCAGCGGAAGTGGGTCGTCTGGCTGGTCACGTGGGGGGAACTCCCACTCCTCTCACAACAACAACTTTCGTGGAGCCCGCGGTAGGAGGGGAGGGATGCGCCAAACGGATAGACCACAGGGAAATTCCTTCCGTCACGAGGACGAGGAAATCCAGCTGTTGGAACGTTATGACCGGGCGCCTCCTCCTACCAGCCAAAACCATAACATTACCAGGAGTAACCAATCCTCTTCTTCTGCTCCCAGAGAATGAGGATTGTCCGCATGTGCTTGGAACAACGGTAAGATGACTATGGAGAATACGAGTACATCTGAGTTGATAAATGAAAATTCCAAGTATGTGCGAAATTTAGAAGAAAATGTAGAAAACATACACTTATATGAAAATTCATGTGAAACCGCAGTTAAGGAAATTTTTGAAAATGTAGAAGGAAAAGAAGAAGAAAATTGTAAAATTTGTTTAGAAATTAAGGCAAAGAAGCATTTTAGTGAAGGCATGTTAGAAAATAAGTTAACCTTGTTAAGTAGGACTGGAGAACACATTGATTTAGATAGGGCTGTATATGAAGAGGCAAATGGCATTTTTAAGAATTTATTTGATTCAAGTAATGAAGAACTACCCAGTAATAACGTCATCTCACTACCAGAGATTAATGTACTTTTGTTTGGAAAGGAAGTTAATTCTTTATTAGATACAGGGGCTACTTGCTCCGCCATTTCGAAAGAAATTTGGGACTCCGTCTCAAATAGCCACCCCACACCCGCATTTTTGAGTGCTAAGAATATACGGGTTACGTCTGCTTTCGGAAGTAAATCAGCGACGATCATAGGCCAGACGCTGTTAGTCATTCAGATACATGGGAAGGAATTTCATACATTAGGCATCATTATTTCAGGTCTGAACAGATCTTTGATTTTAGGTTCCAACTTCTTTACAGAATCTCGTGCCGTGTTAGACTATGACACCGGCCTTCTACATCTCAAACATCCTCATGATGTAGAAGTGAAATTTAGATCAGTAGATTACGAGACTGAGGATCTAGTAGTTCGTTGTTTAGAATTGAATGGTGAGTGCGAGAAACCATATAGTTTCATAGAGGAGTTAGATACCGTTGAGTGTAATTTTTCCCCGTCAGATGAAAGACGGAAGGCCATACGGGTTAGCGCACAGAATGAGCATAAGACCTGCAGAGAAAAGGCTGCTCGTGCCCCGAACTTGGATGATGGTAGATTCCCAAGTGCCCAAGAAATGGCAGTTCATGTATTCCCACCAGAAGAGTGGTTGAAAGTGAACACACGTGCCTCCCATTCAGATATAGAAGATTTTGTCGCGAACTACTCAGATCTCTCAGCCTCCCAAAGAGAAAACTTGAAAGCTGTTCTTTTAAAGCACCAGGCGCTTTTTGATATCAAGCCAGGTTGCATAGCTAACTACGAGCACGAGGTTGGAGTAACGGACGAACGTCCCATAAAAACTAAATTGTATCCTTACCCAAAGAAATTCAGGAATTTAGTATCGAATGAAATTTCGCGTTGGGAGGCCTGGGGTGTGATTAAGAAGATGCCTACAGCTTATATAAACCCTCTGGTAGTGACGCCGAAGAGTGACGGACGCATTCGAGTTTGTATAGATGGAAGAGCTCTGGCCAAAATTTCAGGGGATCTCTCCGACAGACCTATGCCACCCCTATCTGTGCTCCAAGACATCTGCGACAACTCTTGGTTCAGTTGCGTAGATGCAACAGAGATGTTTTTACAGATTAAAGTGAAAGAAAGTGACCAGAAATATCTTGGGTTCCTACATGAAGGCATTTCGTATGTTTTTCAAAAACTCCCGTTTGGAACAAAACAGAGCCTTGCTTCTTGCGTAA
Source organism: Thermobia domestica (assembly GCF_964235325.1). Lineage (NCBI taxonomy): Eukaryota > Metazoa > Arthropoda > Insecta > Zygentoma > Lepismatidae > Thermobia > Thermobia domestica. The sequence continues at coordinate 12,732,250 of NC_137471.1, forward strand.
GAGCATTAGATATGCTGATTGGATCAGAAGCTAGAGAGTACTGTGGCGCTTATGTTGATGATTTAATTCTAGCCGACAGGAGCTTCGATGATCACTTAGTACACCTCGACAGAGTGTTGGGTTTACTCACTGCGGGCGGCCTAACTCTCAGGCTGAAAAAGTGCAATTTTGCGAGAAAATCATTGAACATACTTGGTTTCCATCTTTCGCAATCCGGTATCGGCAAAGATCCGGCGAAAGTGAAGGCGGTGTTAGATTTTAGGACACCACGGAACGTAAAGGAACTGCGTTCCTTCATTGGCTACTGCCAGTACTATCGTTGCTTTAGTAGGAAGTACTCGGAAGTTCTCCATCCGTTGTTCCAACTTCTGAAGAAGAATGTTAGGTTCAAATGGGAACCAGTACATCAGGCAGCGATGGACAGGATCAAGCAGATCTTCCAGGAGGAAGTTGTACTGAAAACCGTCCTGCCTGACAAGCAATTGATTCTTGAGTGTGATGCGTGTGATATTGCGTGTTCTTCTCTGTTGTACCAGCGTGATGACAATGATGACATTCGTGTCATTGCTTTTACATCACGAGTGTTCAATGCCGCGCAACGCAATTATTCGATAACAGAGAAGGAATTTTATGGACTCATAGATGGCGTTGTTAAGTTTAAACAGTACTTAGTTGGTACTAAATTCATAGTACGCAGTGACCACCTTGCACTTAAGTTTATTCTCTATTGTAGACTTACAAACCAGCGCATCACCCGGTGGGCGATGTTGCTCTCCAATTTTAATTTCGAATTCCAGTTTGTCAAGTCCAATGAGAATCTGAGTGATTATCACTCTAGGTACCCTCCTCACACAGAAGAAGACCTCAGTGTTGCACGGAAGCCTATCCTCCAGGAGTCGCTGATGTCCATCCTGACGGAAATCCCATGTGAGTTGAGGAAGATGATAGCCATACTACCGGAGATGCAGTCTTCAGATCCTGTCTACGGCAAGATCAAGAAAGATGTCGAAGAGAAGACGGACTCACCAAAGGTGAATGGTGCTTGTCACCGTTTTGAAGTTTTGAACGGGCGCTTATGCAAGCGTGACCGGGAAGGAGTCCGAATTTGCATCCCAGAAGTGTTAGTAGTTCCACTGCTCGATTATTACCATTCAGATCGAGGGCACATGTCGGCTAGCAAACTACTTCCGCTTCTATCAGAATTTTTCGTATGGCCAAAGATGAGGGCAAGTGTGAGGCGATTTTGCGCTTCCTGCGAATTATGCCAGAAAAGAAACCCCCCCCCAATGTTATCGTCCGGGACCATTGAATCCTGTAGTAGTGGAGAAGCCAGGCTACTTGGTCTGTGCTGACTGGTTAGGGCCTCTAACCAAGGGAATTGGGGGAGTCCATTACATATTGGTATTTTATGATGCATTTTCCAAGCTAATTGGCTTGTACGCATGTAGAAAGGCAAACACTACCACTGCAATAAGGAAACTGAAGGAGTATCTGAAAGTTAACCCTAGTGTGGAACTAGTCTTAACAGACAGAGGGTCACCTTTCCAGTCTAACCGCTGGAAAACAGAGTTAGCAGATCTTGGTATCAGGCACATCACATCGACGCCATATTATCCGCAAGGTGAAATGGCAGAGGTAGCTGTCAAGGCGACAGTACGTTTGCTACGTAAATTGTGCCATGATAACCAGAGATTGTGGCCCAAATACTTGGAGAAAATAGAGAAGTGCTTAAATTCGGCAAAACACCTGACCACTGGCGTGTCAGCCTTTGAGTGTCACTTTGGGCAGTCTATGTCTAGAGACATAGCCAGGCTGTTTGAAATCCCAGAAGTGGATCAGCGCCATGACGTGCAGTACTATGTAGAAATTGCAAGAAAGAACCATAAAAGGAATGCTGCTGCACGAAAACGCAACTTCGACAAGTCACACCGTACTGTAGAGTACAAAGTGGGTGATCTTGTTCTATCTAGAGTATTTCCCAAGTCGGATGCTCTAGCAGGTGTGTCGAAGAAGCTCTTGCTCTTGTACTCGGGACCATGGCAGATTGTCGCCGCCACTGGTCGTAACATGTACACACTAGGGGATCCAGCGACTAAAGAAGTCAAGATGACAAGAAATGCTTTTCTATTGAAACCATTTGTTTCTAGAGAAGAGAAGGATCACAGTGGTACTGGTCAATAGAGAAGACACAGATCACACATCTCAGCATCACCTAACCGGATTTGACAAAATGTGTATATAGTGTTAGTGTTAGTGTATATTTCAGTGATCTAGTGTATTAGTGTAAGTGTATGTATTGGGAACTTATGTCATTTATGTTTATGTAACTTAGGGAACACTGAATTCTCTTTATATTTAGCTTTTGTGTGTTGATTATCATTTATTATGTTTGTTGTGCTATTTAACTTTGATTTTTTTTATTATTTTTAACCTTGGATGTTTTGTGAAATAATATTTCAGGAACGAAAATGTGCCCTCCGTATGATCTACGTCCTGTACTAGAAAGTAAAGCACCTAGAATCATAGGGGGGAAATTACTGTAGAAGGCCGATGCCCTTCTCCATCATCTGCATATTGAAATGCAGATGAGGGGCACATTTGCATATTTATATGTAAATATAATGAATTTGTGGTATAATTATTTGCTTAACATTAGCATATTCTATGCATATAATTTGATATTATTAGTAACGAAGTGTGAAACACCTAGCATAGTACGTAAATATTAATACAATATTGTATTATATTGTATTTATTTCATTGTTGTTTATTTCATTTATAGGCATTGTATAGTGTATTAATGGGGTGCATAATTTACTGCGTCGTTGCATAATGTATAGTTTACAGGGGATGATGGAAGGAATGATATTACAAGCAGAGATGAAGGATTAATTTAATAGGAAATGAGAAGATTCTATAGGAATCATACATGAGTTTTCAGAACGCTTGGAAGAGAGATAGCGCTGAGAGAAGTTTTTTTTTTCTTTCCCGACTTGCTGTCGCCTAGACTACTAGATGTGAGGTCTCTCACAACTCAACATGGAAAGAAATTACCAGAATAGGAACTAAATAAGTATCTTTATACACAGGAAGTAGCCTACGGACTTCCTTGGTGAATCTACACTGAGTTTGATACAGTGTGTTGAAGCAGAGCGTTTGTATTGTTTCAAAAGCCATAAACTTTTTCACTTCTACATGCGAAATTTTAGCTTTCTATAGGTGTGATTTCCTATGCACCGAGTTCAAGCGTCATTTCCTCCCCCCCTTCTCACCAGAGACCAATAACCTGGCCAGCGAGCCTTTTAGTTATTTCCCGAAATGCAACACCAATTTGAAAATGTATACTCTGATTTGACTTATTTTCTGTGTTTAATATTAATATTTACGTACTAAGCTAAACACGTTCTTGGAAATACCGCACAAAATTCTGATTTATTTTAACAGCGTGTTTCCCTTATCGAACAAGACACTTGGATCTTGTATTTGTGAAATATAAATAATTAACAAAGATGTTTCCTTCAATCTCTCTCCAAGAAAACATGGCTGCATTAGTAGCAGACAGTTTTGAACGACAGCCACAGAAATTGAGTGTACTGCTGCTTCTGAGAGAGATGACAGTTAATAAATTGTATAAATATGTATTCTTTGTATGTTTACCTTTATTTTGATGTATAATATCATATGTTTCTAAAGTTTATTTGTATGTAACAAGTGAAGGAAAACAAAAGTGTGCGAAAAACTTTCATAGTTTCTGCTGTGAGCAAAAAGTTCAGTGTTGGCCGTTCCTCAGTGAAGGGGCAGCACGTGTCAGCCAAGAAAGGGTGAATTTGGCTACGGATGGTAGCTGAACAAGTGCATTGTGCAGGTCGGACCACACGCAAATCGCCTCAGGGCAGAGAACCTTTTGTCAAAGGTTGCTGGAGGAAGCGAGTTTCTTCGTTTCCTTGTTTTTGCCAGAAACATATACTCGTTTTCCTGAGAGAACGGTGGTAGTTCAAGTCAGATTCGTGAAGCAACAACATATAGTTTTTCGGTTCGAAGGAAGTCACCTGACTTCTCTTACAGAGTGTTCGATACCCGGGACGAGGTGTGAGCAATTTGTTTTCCGGCTCCCCTGGATTTGTCCTGTGATCAACAGTATACGCGGGTGTGTAGAACTCAGTTTTTTATATGAAGCTATAATCAGATTACAAAAATGTGTAAGATAGACGCATATCTGCAGTTTGTCGTCAGTGGTGCTTATTATATATAGTGACAATGGAAGATTAAATTTGAGATCATCAGTTTATAATTGTGGATTCTCTGAGTGCAATGGACGCTCAATAGAGACAACATAATTTGAATCTCATCGCACCTCCCAATTTTAATATGGGAAAACCCAGTTTCTCACTCATGGAAGAAATACATACTTTACGATATCTCAGTTAGAGATATAAAACCTAGGCCGGTAACGTCTCTAAGCCGTGCCTGTCCTTGGACATTTAGTACAAGGCTTCCAGCAATTATCTTTTGCTTGTTAATAGGAGCTACTAATGTTCTTTCTTTGAACGTGTGAAATCCAGCTTACCATATCTCCTACAGAACATTTTACACTTCAGTGGAATGGGAATCTCGGAGGACACTGTGTCATACAACATAGAACTTGTGAACAGCGAGTAAATAGCGGAACAGTGAACCAGTATATTAAATTGTGTTTATTTTTATCTTCAATCTGTGTATTTATATCACAGATATTGAAATATGTTTCAGTGGAATACCTCTCTCCTCTAAAACTGTTAGAGACAAGAAACTCAAAATTATGAGGAGATAAAAGAATGTTGTAAATATCTCTCTCTCTCTCTATATATATATATATATATATATATATATATATATATATATATTTTTAAAGGTCAGACAGACCTTTATAACTTCAGGTTCATCCTACCTTCTCCTTTTTGTTATTTTTATATTGATGAAATAGTGGTTTAAAATTATCAAGCATATCTATATATCTAAAAAGTGTGTGTGTGTAGTGCACTACGAAAAAGGTGATAAGTATTAGTGTACCAAAGTGTGGATATCAACACATCCATCCTATTTTATGTTCCTGATTCCATGTTGGAAAATAAAACTGCCAGCTCTTACCAGAACAACTGTCTATTCAATTTGCTGTATGGTGAGTACCTGTGCTAATGATATGTTTGTTTCAGGAGTGTGATTCAAGGAGGCATTTTCCCCTTGATTGTGTATGTTTGACCACCTCTCTGTATGGGGCTCAGAGAGAATTCTGCCCAAGGAACCAAATAACAGCCATGAGATAGTGAGCTCAAATACAGGCTGCTACCTGTAAAATTGAAAAGAAAAAAAAATTTTTTAAACCTTATTTGAAATATATAACTAACTCACTATTGTAGCATCTTTGAGCATGGCTGTTATGCAGATTGCCCTGAGATCTGCTGTTCCACAAAACATAAATAATATTGCTCTACCGACTTCATAAGGGAGTGGCGGCCCTTACAGGAGAGAAACTTATCTCCAAGAGGGAATAAATCTTTTCATAATTTGTATTTGCATTCTATGCAAATATTTCAGTTAATTAAAATATTCCCAGCCACTCTCCTTTATTTTTTTTTATTTTGTGTTGGTGTTCTTAGGTAAATAGTAGTTTCGGCTCTGGCTACCTAGCACCTCACAAGTGGCGGCGCCACAGTCTCCATAGTTTCAGCGGGAAGAGCAGCTGAAACCTCTGATACTATATTATTACTCTATGACTAATTGCATCGTCTGCTACTAGCAGTACCTATGTGTATCATTGGCTAATTCTGTCAGACTCACACGCTCTAAATGATTTGATTCGTTTTTGCTTTTAGTAGTTCGTAGTACCCAACTTCCTTGAGTGGCGGCGCCGGAGTCTCCACAGTTTCAGCGGGAAGAGCAGCTGAAACCTCTGATACTATATTATTACTCTATGACTAATTGCATCGTCTGCTACTAGCAGTAGCTATGTGTATCATTGGCTAATTCTGTCAGACTCACACGCTCTAAATGATTTGATTCGTTTTTGCTTTTAGTAGTTCGTAGTACCCAACTTCCTTGAGTGGCGGCGCCGGAGTCTCCACAGTTTCAGCGGGAAGAGCAGCTGAAACCTCTGATACTATATTATTACTCTATGACTAATTGCATCGTCTGCTACTAGCAGTAGCTATGTGTATCATTGGCTAATTCTGTCAGACTCACACGCTCTAAATGATTTGATTCGTTTTTGCTTTTAGTAGTTCGTAGTACCCAATTTCCTTGAGTGGCGGCGCCGGAGTCTCCACAGTTTCAGCGGGAAGAGCAGCTGAAACCTCTGATACTATATTATTACTCTATGACTAATTGCATCGTCTGCTACTAGCAGTAGCTATGTGTATCATTGGCTAATTCTGTCAGACTCACACGCTCTAAATGATTTGATTCGTTTTTGCTTTTAGTAGTTCGTAGTACCCAACTTCCTTGAGTGGCGGCGCCACAGTCTCCATAGTTTCAGCGGGAAGAGCAGCTGAAACCTCTTATACTATATCGTTACTCTATGACTAATTCCATCGTCTGCTACTGGCAGTAGCTAAGTGTATCATTGGCTAATTCTATCAGATTCACGCGCTCTGAGTGATTTGATTCGTTCTTGCTTTTAATAGTTCGTGGTACCCAACTTCCTTGAGTGGCGGCGCCACAGTCTCCATAGTTTCAGCGGGAAGAGCAGCTGAAACCTCTGATACTATATTATTACTCTATGACTAATTGCATCGTCTGCTACTAGCAGTAGCTATGTGTATCATTGGCTAATTCTGTCAGACTCACACGCTCTAAATGATTTGATTCGTTTTTGCTTTTAGTAGTTCGTAGTACCCAACTTCCTTGAGTGGCGGCGCCGGAGTCTCCACAGTTTCAGCGGGAAGAGCAGCTGAAACCTCTGATACTATATTATTACTCTATGACTAGTTGCATCGTCTGCTACTAGCAGTAGCTATGTGTATCATTGGCTAATTCTGTCAGACTCACACGCTCTAAATGATTTGATTCGTTTTTGCTTTTAGTTGTTCGTAGTACCCAACTTTCTTGAGTGGCGGCGCCGGAGTCTCCACAGTTTCAGCGGGAAGAGCAGCTGAAACCTCTGATACTATATTATTACTCTATGACTAATTGCATCGTCTGCTACTAGCAGTAGCTATGTGTATCATTGGCTAATTCTGTCAGACTCACACGCTCTAAATGATTTGATTCGTTTTTGCTTTTAGTAGTTCGTAGTACCCAACTTCCTTGAGTGGCGGCGCCACAGTCTCCATAGTTTCAGCGGGAAGAGCAGCTGAAACCTCTTATACTATATCGTTACTCTATGACTAATTCCATCGTCTGCTACTGGCAGTAGCTAAGTGTATCATTGGATAATTCTATCAGATTCACGCGCTCTGAGTGATTTGATTCGTTCTTGCTTTTAATAGTTCGTGGTACCCAACTTCCTTGAGTGGCGGCGCCACAGTCTCCATAGTTTCAGCGGGAAGAGCAGCTGAAACCTCTGATACTATATTATTACTCTATGACTAATTGCATCGTCTGCTACTAGCAGTACCTATGTGTATCATTGGCTAATTCTGTCAGACTCACACGCTCTAAATGATTTGATTCGTTTTTGCTTTTAGTAGTTCGTAGTACCCAACTTCCTTGAGTGGCGGCGCCGGAGTCTCCACAGTTTCAGCGGGAAGAGCAGCTGAAACCTCTTATACTATATTATTACTCTATGACTAATTGCATCGTCTGCTACTAGCAGTAGCTATGTGTATCATTGGCTAATTCTGTCAGACTCACACGCTCTAAATGATTTGATTCGTTTTTGCTTTTAGTAGTTCGTAGTACCCAACTTCCTTGAGTGGCGGCGCCGGAGTCTCCACAGTTTCAGCGGGAAGAGCAGCTGAAACCTCTGATACTATATTATTACTCTATGACTAATTGCATCGTCTGCTACTAGCAGTAGCTATGTGTATCATTGGCTAATTCTGTCAGACTCACACGCTCTAAATGATTTGATTCGTTTTTGCTTTTAGTAGTTCGTTGTACCCAACTTCCTTGAGTGGCGGCGCCGGAGTCTCCACAGTTTCAGCGGGAAGAGCAGCTGAAACCTCTGATACTATATTATTACTCTATGACTAATTGCATCGTCTGCTACTAGCAGTAGCTATGTGTATCATTGGCTAATTCTGTCAGACTCACACGCTCTAAATGATTTGATTCGTTTTTGCTTTTAGTAGTTCGTAGTACCCAACTTCCTTGAGTGGCGGCGCCGGAGTCTCCACAGTTTCAGCGGGAAGAGCAGCTGAAACCTCTGATACTATATTATTACTCTATGACTAATTGCATCGTCTGCTACTAGCAGTAGCTATGTGTATCATTGGCTAATTCTGTCAGACTCACACGCTCTAAATGATTTGATTCGTTTTTGCTTTTAGTAGTTCGTAGTACCCAACTTCCTTGAGTGGCGGCGCCGGAGTCTCCACAGTTTCAGCGGGAAGAGCAGCTGAAACCTCTTATACTATATTATTAATCTATGACTAATTGCATCGTCTGCTACTAGCAGTAGCTATGTGTATCATTGGCTAATTCTGTCAGACTCACACGCTCTAAATGATTTGATTCGTTTTTGCTTTTAGTAGTTCGTAGTACCCAACTTCCTTGAGTGGCGGCGCCGGAGTCTCCACAGTTTCAGCGGGAAGAGCAGCTGAAACCTCTGATACTATATTATTACTCTATGACTAATTGCATCGTCTGCTACTAGCAGTAGCTATGTGTATCATTGGCTAATTCTGTCAGACTCACACGCTCTAAATGATTTGATTCGTTTTTGCTTTTAGTAGTTCGTAGTACCCAACTTCCTTGAGTGGCGGCGCCGGAGTCTCCACAGTTTCAGCGGGAAGAGCAGCTGAAACCTCTGATACTATATTATTACTCTATGACTAATTGCATCGTCTGCTACTAGCAGTAGCTATGTGTATCATTGGCTAATTCTGTCAGACTCACACGCTCTAAATGATTTGATTCGTTTTTGCTTTTAGTAGTTCGTAGTACCCAACTTCCTTGAGTAGCGGCGCCGGAGTCCCCACAGTTTCAGCGGGAAGAGCAGCTGAAACCTCTGATACTATATTATTACTCTATGACTAATTGCATCGTCTGCTACTAGCAGTAGCTATGTGTATCATTGGCTAATTCTGTCAGACTCACACGCTCTAAATGATTTGATTCGTTTTTGCTTTTAGTAGTTCGTAGTACCCAACTTCCTTGAGTGGCGGCGCCGGAGTCTCCACAGTTTCAGCGGGAAGAGCAGCTGAAACCTCTTATACTATATTATTACTCTATGACTAATTGCATCGTCTGCTACTAGCAGTACCTATGTGTATCATTGGCTAATTCTGTCAGACTCACACGCTCTAAATGATTTGATTCGTTTTTGCTTTTAGTAGTTCGTAGTACCCAACTTCCTTGAGTGGCGGCGCCGGAGTCTCCACAGTTTCAGCGGGAAGAGCAGCTGAAACCTCTGATACTATATTATTACTCTATGACTAATTGCATCGTCTGCTACTAGCAGTAGCTATGTGTATCATTGGCTAATTCTGTCAGACTCACACGCTCTAAATGATTTGATTCGTTTTTGCTTTTAGTAGTTCGTAGTACCCAACTTCCTTGAGTGGCGGCGCCACAGTCTCCACAGTTTCAGCGGGAAGAGCAGCTGAAACCTCTGATACTATATTATTGTGACAGTTGCATCATTACCATTTTTATTTAATTTTTAAATAAATCTTTTAAACTCAATTTTGCGTATAATTATGAACATTAGTGAATATAATTTTCATTTTCATTTTTGTTTGTTTAAAGAGGAAAAGGACATTCTCTATTTTCCCTTACTATCCGAGAAGTAAGATGTTTTATTTTTTTCTGTATACCTGTCCGTGCGGCGAGGACAGTTGGAAGACCCGTCCATTGTCTCTCAATACCACTGCCTAAGCCACACACGTAGAAAACCACACACAACAGAGTACCCGGCGTGAACTCAAGAAAGAAGAACAGAACAGCTTTTAGCATCTTTTTGTGAAATGGAGAAAAATAATAAAGTCTGAACACGTTGAATAGAATCCAAGTGGAAAGATAATCTCTGCGAATTTGTAAAAATCACAGTATAGACCATATGTCGCCACGCAGAACCAAGATAAAATTTTAACATAGAACTGTGAAATGGTCCAAAACCACGCACGAGACGACTAGGTGCCAAATCAACTCTCATAAAAATTTTCGATATAACATGTGAAATTTGAAGGAAGCACGTACGTTAGAGAAACGACGCCCGAACACCGTAACTAGGCGGAGACCAAGAGAATCAAAATTTAGGACACCAAAATAACTTAACGAATAAGAGAGCAGAGACGAAATCGAAGACACCGTTAGAGGCGTATCCAAAAAGTTCGGCAGGTTAAAAATTCAAAACTCCAAGTCAGTCGTAAAATAATTCTTCACCGGGAAACAGCGTACCACCGCAACACAAAAACATACCCGGAACTTACACACACACTACATTCATAATCAAAAGTTAAGTTCACAATAACAATGTGCGGCTAAACTCACCGAAGCCGAGTGTACGAAATTACAATCTTTCCTTAGCATAGTAACCTACACATTGATCTTCTTCAAAATATATTTATATATATAAACATATATATATAAACTTTGTAACGCTGCTAATATATATATATATATATATATAGATCGCGAAACGCCTACAAACATTGTTTTTTTTGAGTGACAGAGTTTCGTACTTATAAACGTAATCACGAGCTATTACAGACAATTAGAATAACCTACATACGCACCGAAAGCACTTGAACTAGTTTTAATCAAATTCGTAAGCTTTTTCTTTCATAAACAAGTTGTATCCCAAACCTCAAGCATAACATTGGTTTCCAAAGGATCTGTTAGGCAAATTAGGCAATATAAGCATTTCTCGATTCTAGTGGGGATTAGACTGATTTTCAGAATTTTCAACTAAATTCTAAATTCTAGATTATTCGTTTATTTTCTGGTTTTATTCTTATTACTACTATTATTGTTCAGTCCACTTGAAAAGTGAGAGTCAGTCTAGTTCGTTCACACAAACCAAACATTAGAGCAAAATTCTCTTTCAGCGTTGCAGCATGTGAATTCAGGATACGTATGCGAATAATATCAAGTTTCATTTGCTTACACGGTTTTAGAGGGATCTTATTTCCCTAAAGCCCTGGGACACCGCGGGGAGATAGGATTTCCTAACCGTGAGATCAATCCTTATCAAGTCACAAACCATTTTAGTTCGGGGAACGAACACTTTAACGGTGGTGCAAGGGAAAAAGTAGGGACAGACGGAATGTGAACCCAAAACCCGCTGTCTATTTTTTTATTTTTATCACTACAAAACCTGGCGCTACAAGCGATCACCACCGGGATCTTTCTCTTTTCATTTTTCAAATTTTACAAATATGGCGCATCCGAACAGGAACTCGATTGTTAACTTTCGAACTCGATAGTTAATTTTTAGACTCGATAATTTATTTTAAACTCGATAATTTATGCTCAGACATGATAATTAATTTTCGAACCCGATAATCAATTTTTAAACCCGATAATTAATTTTCGAACTCGATAATTAATTTTTAAACCCGATAATTAACTTTCAGATTCGATAACTTATTTTTAGATGCGATAATTAATTGTCAGACACGATAATTACTTTACAGTCTCGACGAATACACTTCAAAGAACTCGATTATAAAAAAAAAAGTAACTACTTGCTAAGATTATCATCAGCTACATAATGAGCCTTGGAATCGAACTAAATTCAACGCAAGTTGAACAGTACTTCTAGGAACGATCAACGTTCTTTTCCCCTCCAATTTCATTTCTTTTTCAGCCAGAAGAATGTAAGTTACGTTTACGATGAGCTAGCAGTAGAGAATATTCAGTTTGCAGAATTTATTTGTATTGAAAATGGGTGATTGAACAAGGAAAAGAAGAAAAAGAAGAAAAATAAGGTAACCAGGTGAGGAAAATAGAAATAGGGTAATAACTAGAAGTTGCTAAAATCAACTCGAACCTGCTACCATTCATGTATTTGTAAGATATCCATTCATATATTTATATAGGAATAACTTTTCTTCTATTAGTTTATATTTGATGTGTGCATATATTCGTTTACTTTTTGAATTTTTAGTATGTATAGGGTTAAGCTAGAAACGTATTAATACTAATGTAGGATAAATATAGCATTTAGTAAATTTTAAGAGAAGATGATTTAAGGTGTGAATTACTATGCTTTGGAATTATTGCAAAAGATCGTACACTCAGGCTTATTTCATGAACAATAAATAAATAAAATCAACGTGTTGTGTGTGTATAATTACAAACGACGAAACTTAACATTTCATTAGTATACTGCAAGAATACTGTTTTAAAAAAAAATTAAATTAGTAATTAATAAATATATTTTTGTGTATGTGCAAAAATAATTCGGCGCAAAAGCCGTATATTTTTAGTTTCAGATGCCAAGACTGCGGGCACAGACAGAAGAAATAAGGACCAAGATGCTGACGGGAGAGCAACAGATTTGCCCAGATTGCGGCAGAGATGTCTGGGAGCAAGAAATAACCCCATCCTCTTCCAATCTGGAATGTGTTACATGCGGCGTCCTAAACACAACAGTGGCGTCCATCGAGGAAAGGCGATCTCAGGCATCAGAAGAAACGCCAAGGACAGAGCAGCAGGACAGCTCTACCAGAAGTCGCACAAATAATGATATGTTCGCCATGCTGGAGACGATCATGGAAAACATAAACAAGAAGTTTGAAGAAGAAAAAGAGGAAAGAAGAAAAGACTCAAGAAAATTGCAAGAAGAAATAAAAGAAGTCAACAAGAAGTTGGACGGACAAAAAGAAGACCAAAAGGAAGAATCAAGAAAACTACGAGAAGAAATAAAAGAAGTTAACAAGAAGTTGGACGGACAAAAAGAAGAACTTAACAGGAAGTTAGATGAACAAAAAGAAGAACGAAGAAAAGAATCAAGAAAGCTACTTGAAGAGCAAAGAAAGTTCCGAGAAGAGCAAAAACAAGAACTCGAAAGGAAGTTTGAAGAACAAAGGGAACAGCAAAGACAGGAAATGGAAAGGTTGCGAGAAGAGCAACAGAGACAATGCCAACGCATAGAGGAGACCATAGCTGCCAAACTCGCCGAAAGGCTGGAAGTGCAAGCAGAAGAAAGTCACATACAGCTGCGATTGCTTGAGGAGAGAATTCAGCAGGAGGCGGAGAAGACCGAAGAACGGCTCGCCCAGAAAATTGAACAGAGACAGGAATTAATATTAGAAGATGTCCGAAGAATGCATTCCCAACAGGAAAATCAGGCTAAAACAGACAAAGAGGAATTGCAGAGGCGTCTAGAAGCCAACCGGGAAGAAGTGCAGCGCGGTATGCAAAATGTAGAAAGGCAACTTTCTGTTCATGCCGAACAAATGGCCATGCTGCAACGGGTGCAGGAGGAAGAAAAGAGAAAAATGGCCGACCGCGTCGACAGATTAGCCGAAGAGATTTCCCAGAGGATGCAAAGCCAGAGTCAAACAATGGGCACCGGCGCACACCCAACTACAGATACAGGAGAGACTTCAAGAAGTCGAACTGCCTCACCTCCACCATTGAATGCATCTCATTGGCGAGGATTTAGGACGGGACACTGCGCAGTCCCAAAGATCATTGGACACGCACGGCAGCGGTCGAAGCTTTTTGAGAGCACTAAAAATTGATGAACTGCCAACCTTCGACCCTGACGCAGATGCGAGTTTGCCATCAACCTTCTTAGGACGACTCTTGGATGACTGTAGGCTCTATGGGATTGCTGAATCCGAACTCCTCACAATCCTTCCACGAATCCTCCGAGGTGCCGCGAAAATGTGGATTGACAACCATCTACACCAGTTCAGGACCTTTGAGGATTTCAGAGTAGCTTTCCTCAGGAACTTCCAGAGTGAAGCAATCATACAGAGAAAGCTGACTCGACTCCGCAACACCCGATACCGCCCTGACTCCCGAAAATCGCTCCGAGAATTCTTCTGGGAGCAGGTGAAGTCATTCAAGGAGCTAAGTCCGACAATGTCGGAGACCGAGGTGTTGTCCAATGTCAAGAACATGTTGCCCATTCGGGTACAGCGACAACTTATTGGGATCCATCTACAGGACACAGAACAGCTGTCCATGATATTGTGGGACAGTGAGGAGTTGGATCGCATCGAGAGCCAGCAGCGAGAACGAAACGCTCAGCGAGGTCAACGGGGTGGAGCAGTTCAAGGTCCCAGGAGAATCCAACAGGTGCAGACACCCGTCAGCAGAGAACAAAATTCCCCTGGAGAGAGAAGAAGGAGAGAACGCCCACACCCCTACCATGGACGAGGGGGCACCAGGACACGAACGGAAGAGCAACCCGTCCAAGATGGTCAGGCACATAGGGACACACGACCAGGGTTGCAAAGAGGATCCAGCACAGGGCGGCACTTTAGAAGAAACTCCAGAGGAGGAAATCAAAGTCGACGAGGGAGTTCCACAGGGGAACAGACGAATGGAATTCGAGGAATCAGGACACAACAAGTGTCGCAAAGGGGAACTGCCAGTAATCGCAGAGGACGGGGTCAGAACCGTCCGCAGGACACGACCTCCAGGAACCAGAGCGACAGTGAACCAGATTTAAATCAGGTCCTTGAGCAGTCCTCGGAAAACTAAGGGAGGACCGCCAACGTAGGGCTCGAGTTGACGGTCTGCACCAGAACGAAGATGTAGAGTCCACCATATCAAAGCATAGCGCAAGCATCAACGCCTTACAGTGCCACGTACAGAGACGTGAAGTGGAAAGAAATGATTGCGAGGAGCAAAAGAGTTACGAACAGGGAGAAGTGTCAGCAGAAGGAAGACAGGAAAGTGATCCTCCCGTAGTCAGCGTACGCGTCTCCGCAACCTGGCTCACTTGCGATGACGCAGACCAGAAGGAAGAAGAAGAAGAGGAAGAACTCCAGCATTGTACAACGCCGAGAATAGAGGTGAAAATAAACGGTCATCTATTAGAAGCAATCATTGATACAGGCAGCGAAGCAACACTGATGACGGAGGAGACTTGGAGGAAAATAGCTTCGGATGTACGCAATCCGACTTTGCGCCCCGCCACCGAAATTCGATTAGTTGATTTTACTGGGAAGCGCCAGTCCAGAGCCTTCGGAAGAACGATTGTCCCGATTGAGCTCGCAGAAGTAGAGGTAGCGATAGAAGTACTAATTGTGAAGAGACTCAACGCACCCCTTCTGCTTGGAGTTGACTTCTTGTACAAAATACGCGCCGAGCTGGACTTCAGTCGCTCTGAGCTGCGAACGTTACAGGAAAACAATCAACTTCAGTGCAAATTCTTGAATATTGATGTAGAAGAAGAATTATGCAACAAAGAAAGAGATTTTCAAGTGGCTGCGGTGGTGGCGGAGGAAGACATTGCAGGCAGCATCAAAGAGAAAGTGCGAGCAGCGGCCTTGCCCTCGCTGGAAACACAAAGACAATTGGAACGCATCCTCCGAAAACACAGTGAGCTATTTCCTGAAAGACCAGGACGCTGCCGAGTATACAAACATGAGATTGCCGTAGAAACGAACGACGCCATTGTTTCAAAGATCTATCCAGTGGCACTGGCACATAGGGCGGAGGTGCGGAAGCAATTACAACAAATGTTGGAATGGGACATCATTCGACCCTCCAAATCGTGTCATCTAAATCCACTGCTAGTAGTGATGAAGAGCGATAAGACCTTGCGCCTATGCATAGATTTTCGGGCTCTCAACAAGCACACAAAGGTGTTACAGACTAGACCTTTGGACATCCAAGAGATCTTACAGAAGTTTCATGGCGTGCAATACTTCGCCCGAATTGATATGAATTCCTCGTTCTGGCAGCTCGAGTTGACCGAAAGCTCGAAACCCTACACAGCGTTCCCATTCGAGAACCAACTCTACGAATTTCAAGTAATGCCTTTTGGCCTTTGCAATGGGACGCAATCTTTCACTAATGCAATGAATTTAGTGCTTGGAGATGCCGTTCAGGATTTCACTATCTGCTATGTGGACGATCTGCTAATATTTTCAAGGACACTGGAAGAGCACTTTACCCACATTGATACTGTATTGAACCGGATCAAGCAAGCAGGAATGACCGTAAAGCTGAAGAAATCTGAATTCGCTTTACCGCAGATCCAGTTTCTTGGACATGTAATATCCTCAACAGGAATCGTCAAAGATCGTAGCAAAGTTGAAGCCATCCTAAGTTTGCAACCGCCGCGCACAGTCAAGCAGGTGCGAAGATTCTTAGGAATCTTGGGATATCATCGCCAATATATCCCAGGATATGCACTGAAAGCGCAACCACTGTACGAGCTCCTAAAGAAGAATAGACGTTGGAGATGGACTCCAGAACATCAGAAGAGTTTTGAAGAACTGAAACAGGCAGTCGCAGAGGATGTTATGTTGTATCATCCCAACTTCGATGAGCCATTTTACGTCCAGTGCGACGCATGTCTGTCTGGAATTGGAGGCTATCTGTATCAGAAACAGGGTGAAGAGAAACGCGTAATTCAATACGCCAGTAGAAGTTTGAGAGGAGCAGAGAAGAATTATGCCATACATGAACTGGAGTGCTTAGCTATTCTCTGGTGCATCCAAAAATTTAGAATATACCTGCTTGGAAGACGTTTTACCGTCATAACGGACCACAAAAACCTACAATGGTTACATCGAAGTAGGAACTGGAATAGTAGACTCACAAGATGGAGTATTCAGCTTCAGGATTATTCGTTTGAAGTTGAGTACTGTAAGGGAAGCGACAATACTGTTGCGGATTCTTTATCCAGATATTATGAAGAAGGACCTGCTAGCACCTTGAATATAAACTCACTTCAAACTAAAGCCTCAATTCTGGAAGTCAGTAGATCGGAACTGGCTAAGCTGCAGCTGGAAGATGACCAATGGAAACACATCATCGATTTCCTTATGAATGGGAGCAAAGAGGATACTGTCCAACGCAGTAGAAACTGGATCAATGCATACCAGCTAGTAGATCAGATTCTCTGTTTGAAGAACTTCCACAACCCAAACGTACTAACGATTTGCCTACCGAGGGCACTTGTCAACAAAGCACTACAAGATGCTCATGACGGCAATGGTCATTTTGGCTTTTTCAAGTCATGGAGAACGCTTAGTGCTGCTTACTATTGGAAGGGAATGAGGAGAGATCTGAAGAGCTGGATTGCAGACTGCGAGATCTGTGTAAGATCCAAAGTAGATCGCCATCCTCCTGAAAAGACATTGACCAGTTACATCGCTACAAGACCCAGAGACATCTATTATGTAGACCTGGTTGGGCCTCTACCAAGGGCACCCACAGGAGAAAAATACATCCTTACAGTTATGGATGGATGTACAAGATATTTGGTAGCCTTCGCACTAAGAAATATATCAGCGAACTTGGTCCTGAAGTACCTGCAACGATATGTACTGTCAGTTATTGGTGTGCCAAACAGCATCCTGACAGACCAAGGACGTCAGTTCGTATGTCAGCAATGGAAGGAGCAAATGGAGAAGCATAACATCAGGATACTATATGCACCTCCATATCATCCCAAATCTAATTTGGTTGAGAGAATGCATGCAGAGCTCCACCGTTTGTTCCGAGTATTCTGCAACAAGAATCATACTTCATGGGCGAATCATCTGCCTTGTTTAGTGGTCTTGTTGAATCACGCAGTGAGTGAGTCCTCATCGTACTCGCCTGCAGAATTATTCTTGGGGAAGATCAGGAACAATCCGATACTGGAACACTTCGGAATTCCACGAAAAGAGTGCGAAGAGTGGGAAGACAAACTGTTCCATGCTACGCGCAGAAATATTACGTTAAAGAAGATGCGCAATCAGAAACTTGCGAAGAAAGGACCAGCAGTGACACCAGGAGAGCTCGTTTTCCTGAAATCACACAAGCTCAGTACCCTGGTAGATCAAAAGATCCAGAAATTTTTTGAACTTTATTCTGGCCCGTATTATGTCAAAGTAAAGGCAGGGGAAAACACTTTTGTGTTGATTGATTGTAGCAGTGGAAAGGAGACGGTTCCACAGCACGTAGAAAATATCAAGGTCTGGCAATGTTCTCAGGAGAAGAAGGAAGAATGGATCAGACTAATGAACAAGAAGCTCTCTCCAGACGCGTCCACTAGCAGATCAGAGCACACGAGATAAAAACCATTCGGGTCTGGATTTTTTTATATCAATTTTCCTATGAACGTCAAAATTAGGGATAGGATTTTCATGTACTTCAGAATATCTTTGTGAACTTTGAAATTTCTGATTAGGGTTCGGATTTTTATGTAATGTTCAATTTGTACTTAGAATTCATGATGCAATGTCAATCACAAAGTTTCTCTTAGGATGGAGATCTGCTTCAACTAAGTTGCATCATCTGCTCCATCTTAGGAGGGGGATAACTGTGACAGTTGCATCATTACCATTTTTATTTAATTTTTAAATAAATCTTTTAAACTCAATTTTGCGTATAATTATGAACATTAGTGAATATAATTTTCATTTTCATTTTTGTTTGTTTAAAGAGGAAAAGGACATTCTCTATTTTCCCTTACTATCCGAGAAGTAAGATGTTTTTTTTTCTGTATACCTGTCCGTGCGGCGAGGACAGTTGGAAGACCCTTCCATTGTCTCTCAATACCACTGCCTAAGCCACACACGTAGAAAACCACACACAACAGAGTACCCGGCGTGAACTCAAGAAAGAAGAACAGAACAGCTTTTAGCATCTTTTTGTGAAATGGAGAAAAATAATAAAGTCTGAACACGTTGAATAGAATCCAAGTGGAAAGATAATCTCTGCGAATTTGTAAAAATCACAGTATAGACCATATGTCGCCACGCAGAACCAAGATAAAATTTTAACATAGAACTGTGAAATGGTCCAAAACCACGCACGAGACGACTAGGTGCCAAATCAACTCTCATAAAAATTTTCGATATAACATGTGAAATTTGAAGGAAGCACGTACGTTAGAGAAACGACGCCCGAACACCGTAACTAGGCGGAGACCAAGAGAATCAAAATTTAGGACACCAAAATAACTTAACGAATAAGAGAGCAGAGACGAAATCGAAGACACCGTTAGAGGCGTATCCAAAAAGTTCGGCAGGTTAAAAATTCAAAACTCCAAGTCAGTCGTAAAATAATTCTTCACCGGGAAACAGCGTACCACCGCAACACAAAAACATACCCGGAACTTACACACACACTACATTCATAATCAAAAGTTAAGTTCACAATAACAATGTGCGGCTAAACTCACCGAAGCCGAGTGTACGAAATTACAATCTTTCCTTAGCATAGTAACCTACACATTGATCTTCTTCAAAATATATTTATATATATAAACATATATATATAAACTTTGTAACGCTGCTAATATATATATATATATATATATAGATCGCGAAACGCCTACAAACATTGTTTTTTTTGAGTGACAGAGTTTCGTACTTATAAACGTAATCACGAGCTATTACAGACAATTAGAATAACCTACATACGCACCGAAAGCACTTGAACTAGTTTTAATCAAATTCGTAAGCTTTTTCTTTCATAAACAAGTTGTATCCCAAACCTCAAGCATAACATTGGTTTCCAAAGGATCTGTTAGGCAAATTAGGCAATATAAGCATTTCTCGATTCTAGTGGGGATTAGACTGATTTTCAGAATTTTCAACTAAATTCTAAATTCTAGATTATTCGTTTATTTTCTGGTTTTATTCTTATTACTACTATTATTGTTCAGTCCACTTGGAAAGTGAGAGTCAGTCTAGTTCGTTCACACAAACCAAACATTAGAGCAAAATTCTCTTTCAGCGTTGCAGCATGTGAATTCAGGATACGTATGCGAATAATATCAAGTTTCATTTGCTTACACGGTTTTAGAGGGATCTTATTTCCCTAAAGCCCTGGGACACCGCGGGGAGATAGGATTTCCTAACCGTGAGATCAATCCTTATCAAGTCACAAACCATTTTAGTTCGGGGAACGAACACTTTAACGGTGGTGCAAGGGAAAAAATAGGGACAGACGGAATGTGAACCCAAAACCCGCTGTCTATTTTTTTATTTTTATCACTACAAAACCTGGCGCTACAAGCGATCACCACCGGGATCTTTCTCTTTTCATTTTTCAAATTTTACATTATTACTTTATGACTAATTGCATCGTCTGCTACTAGCAGTAGCTATGTGTATCATTGGCTAATTCTGTCAGACTCACACGCTCTAAATGATTTGATTCGTTTTTGCTTTTAGTAGTTCGTAGTACCCAACTTCCTTGAGTGGCGGCGCCGGAGTCTCCACAGTTTCAGCGGGAAGAGCAGCTGAAACCTCTGATACTATATTATTACTCTATGACTAATTGCATCGTCTGCTACTAGCAGTAGCTATGTGTATCATTGGCTAATTCTGTCAGACTCACACGCTCTAAATGATTTGATTCGTTTTTGCTTTTAGTAATTCGTAGTACCCAACTTCCTTGAGTGGCGGCGCCGGAGTCTCCACAGTTTCAGCGGGAAGAGCAGCTGAAACCTCTGATACTATATTATTACTCTATGACTAATTGCATCGTCTGCTACTAGCAGTAGCTATGTGTATCATTGGCTAATTCTGTCAGACTCACACGCTCTAAATGATTTGATTCGTTTTTGCTTTTAGTAGTTCGTAGTATCCAACTTCCTTGAGTGGCGGCGCCGGAGTCTCCACAGTTTCAGCGGGAAGAGCAGCTGAAACCTCTGATACTATATTATTACTCTATGACTAATTGCATCGTCTGCTACTAGCAGTAGCTATGTGTATCATTGGCTAATTCTGTCAGACTCACACGCTCTAAATGATTTGATTCGTTTTTGCTTTTAGTAGTTCGTAGTACCCAACTTCCTTGAGTGGCGGCGCCGGAGTCTCCACAGTTTCAGCGGGAAGAGCAGCTGAAACCTCTGATACTATATTATTACTCTATGACTAATTGCATCGTCTGCTACTAGCAGTAGCTATGTGTATCATTGGCTAATTCTGTCAGACTCACACGCTCTAAATGATTTGATTCGTTTTTGCTTTTAGTAGTTCGTAGTACCCAACTTCCTTGAGTGGCGGCGCCGGAGTCTCCACAGTTTCAGCGGGAAGAGCAGCTGAAACCTCTGATACTATATTATTACTCTATGACTAATTGCATCGTCTGCTACTAGCAGTAGCTATGTGTATCATTGGCTAATTCTGTCAGACTCACACGCTCTAAATGATTTGATTCGTTTTTGCTTTTAGTAGTTCGTAGTACCCAACTTCCTTGAGTGGCGGCGCCGGAGTCTCCACAGTTTCAGCGGGAAGAGCAGCTGAAACCTCTGATACTATATTATTACTCTATGACTAATTGCATCGTCTGCTACTAGCAGTAGCTATGTGTATCATTGGCTAATTCTGTCAGACTCACACGCTCTAAATGATTTGATTCGTTTTTGCTTTTAGTAGTTCGTAGTACCCAACTTCCTTGAGTGGCGGCGCCGGAGTCTCCACAGTTTCAGCGGGAAGAGCAGCTGAAACCTCTGATACTATATTATTACTCTATGACTAATTGCATCGTCTGCTACTAGCAGTAGCTATGTGTATCATTGGCTAATTCTGTCAGACTCACACGCTCTAAATGATTTGATTCGTTTTTGCTTTTAGTAGTTCGTAGTACCCAACTTCCTTGAGTGGCGGCGCCGGAGTCTCCACAGTTTCAGCGGGAAGAGCAGCTGAAACCTCTGATACTATATTATTACTCTATGACTAATTGCATCGTCTGCTACTAGCAGTAGCTATGTGTATCATTGGCTAATTCTGTCAGACTCACACGCTCTAAATGATTTGATTCGTTTTTGCTTTTAGTAGTTCGTAGTACCCAACTTCCTTGAGTGGCGGCGCCGGAGTCTCCACAGTTTCAGCGGGAAGAGCAGCTGAAACCTCTGATACTATATTATTACTCTATGACTAATTGCATCGTCTGCTACTAGCAGTAGCTATGTGTATCATTGGCTAATTCTGTCAGACTCACACGCTCTAAATGATTTGATTCGTTTTTGCTTTTAGTAGTTCGTAGTACCCAACTTCCTTGAGTGGCGGCGCCAGAGTCTCCACAGTTTCAGCGGGAAGAGTATCTGAAACCTCTTACATCGTACAGGGTGTCCGTAAAGTCGCGCAACCCAAAGTTTTGATTGCGTATATTATTTGATCTAAAAACGATAAAGACTTGAGATTTTAAGCAAATGTAAGCATGTTATATGTAGATATTTTCGAGATCATGACCAATGCTGGAACTTGTAACGTTTTTGTGTAGTAACGAAAGAAATTACCGCAAGTTAAAATAAAATTTAAAAAAAAAAAATGTGCAAAATGAAGAAAATTGATATTCAGTTGCAGAAAGGTGATTTCTTGCGGGTGAATTCCTGTGTATATGTACAGTATGCATTAACATTTATCCATTGGTTCGAAAATGTGACAAGGTTGATGCAGTGTTGCTATATAAAAAGACTATTTAATACAAGTCCGTAAAATGGGTGTTTTTTGAGAAAAACGCGGCTTCTGGCAACACTGTTGTCGTAAAATTACTGTAACAAGTGTGTTTTAGGTTAATTAATGATAAGCAATGAGAATTTACACATAATTGATAAAATGAATATTCAAAAAAATATCTACATATACATTTGCTCCAAGTCTCAAGTCTTTATCATTTTCAGATCAAAAGATATACGCAATCAAACTTTGGGTTGCTCTAATTTACGAACACACTGTATTATTACTTTATTATTACTTTATGATGTGTACTGTTGTTTATTTGGGGTCGTCTTTCTTAGTAAATCATTATCCTATGTATATACTAATGTCGTATAATAAAAATATCAACTATTATCAGTGCGTTCATGCTTGGGCAGTAGTGAGGTAACTTTACATCAAAACTATATATATAAATCTGAGGCAACGACTTAAATAAAAATAAACGACATACGCATCACATGTCTACATGTGAATATCGCAATGTTTTGAGCCAGCATATATGGTGGAAACGGGAGTAGTCAATTAGACGTGCATTGCTAGTATTTTTTTTTTTTTTTACTTTATTTAGTTAATAGGATGAAGATGCATATGGGCAGATCCAGGGCCGGATTAGCCCCTCTGGAGGCCCGGTGCTAAAAAAAATGTGTGGCCCCTGCTGACTTTGCCTAATACATTTTTAAAAGTACAGTAGGAAAGTTAAAGGAATATGTTTCATATTTTTGGCATATATTATCGTATGATGATGATTGTATCTTATATGATTCCTTTTAGACAGCCAACTGAAATTTTGATCAGAGTGAAGGCCCCCTTCCCCTTGGAGGCCCCCCTAAGCCCCTCCCTTAATCCGGCCCTGGGCAGATCCTCTATTTTATAACATCCTTGGGTATCACTAGGTATCGTTCAAGCAAACAAGTGAAATACTGCATACGCAATTACGCTGTTTCAAAATGGGCGCTGTTTCGTCCACAAGACGTCACGTACAGAGAGCCAATCAGAACGCTGAACGCGAACTGGGGCTGCCTGTTATGTTATATACTTTGAGCTGTATCATTAAAAATTGTTATAGGTTTAAAACGTGTTATACAAGATAGGCGATTAATCTGTTATAACTTGATTTGTTTTCCACATTTTTTTTAATGTAATAAAGAAGAAGCGGCGTCAAACATTTTTAAATTGCAAAACATATATTGAAGGTTGTACTAAACTTAAAATTGTCTAAAGTAAAATAATATTACAGCAAAAAGTAATGAAAAAGAAATGAGAACTAAGTTACCTTATTCCTCTTATATTTATCGAGTAGGGCGCCATCTTCTTCCTCCAATCAAAAAAGTGAACATACAAGAGAGTCCTGAGAATAATATCTGATGTCTTTTGTTCGCACAGGTTCACAATTACCAAAACTTTCTAACCAGAATATGTGCAACCTTCTGTGGCACTTCTGTGGTACCAGTATAAACATTCTGTAACACTTTGTGCCCGTAGGGATGCGGTGGTTCAATGATAGAGCTTTCACCTCTGGTGCATGGGGTCCTTGGTTTGATCACAACTCGCACCAAGTTGACAAGTTGTGTGTGGGTTTTCTCAGGGTTCTCCCGTTTCCTCTGACTTTCTTGATTCCACCATTTCTTTCATTGATCGTCATCTTTTTCTTTAGCCTATCTGACATAATCGTAGGACGTAAAACTTCGAGATTTCATTTCATTTTCATTTTCATTTTGTTCCCGTTCCAATTCCCAATAGTAAGTGTTGCTAACATAATCGTACATACATACAGGGGCGTAAATAAGGATCCCGCAGTCTCCGTATTGCGGGAGGGCCCCAAGCCATTAGAGAACCCAAAATCATGAAGTGGGACGTAGAGAAGGGGCCCCACCCCACGCTGTCTGTGGGAGGGCCCCCAAGCTTTTAGTTATGTCACTGCATACATAGGATGTTAATGAAAGGATGTGATTTCCCCTAAGGCTGCCTTTTTTTTTTTTTTTTAGCTCATTTGGTTTTGTGATCCACAGAGCAACATGCCTTTCTTTCAACTAATGCTAATTTAATAGAGTTTCTTACTCATGACATAGGTGTTTACGTCCTTGTAAGACTTTATACTAATATTGCATTACTATTTCGATACAAAATCCTGTATTTCGAGCCTACTTTCATCTTCCAAGAAGGAAGTGATTCACCTCGTTCAAACTGCTCTTCTGAATTCGCGAGGCTCAGAGACTCATGATAATAAAGGGCTCTATGGGAGAAGCAGAACGCTCTATTCGATGCGATCTCTGATGTTTAACTATTTCACTTTTTACCCGTATTTCACGCATTTATCTTCAACTGTTTGTAATTTATTAGCACTGGACGTATTATCTGATGTACACTGTAGGTACGTAGGTTCGTGTAGTCTACTCAATGTGTAGCTAATATAGAAATATTTCTTACACTATAAGCCTATCGTATCATATAATGATCTCTAACATATGTAGGTCTAAATGTAATGTTTATTATATCTATATATTGAAGTGAAATAAAAATAAAATCTTTCTTTAAGTTTTATGTCACGTTTATGCCGGCTACGCTAAAGGAGACGGTAATGATGAGAAATGAAGGAAAGGGGAGAACTCCGACAAAACCCACGCTCACGGTGTTTGTCCACCACAAAGCTCACTTGGAGCTAAATTGGAATCTGGGATAGAACCAAGCACTCTATGCACCCGAGTTGAATGCTCTACCACTGAGCCACCGCGGCCCCGAATGTAATGTTTAAATATCTATAGATTGCACGTAATCATTTATATAATACAATCTGTTACAGACAGGTACGTAGATTAATTATGTTAAGGTATTTTAATCAAATAAAAGAACAGTTATCAAAATAATTTAGAGAAGTAGCAATCTTTTCTGCCCCTGTTTCGCGTTATTTTGTCATCTTTTCAGCATTAAATCTGTCACTAAAATCTTCCCTAATTATAATATTGAATATTAACTTTGGCAACACCCTATTATATATATATATATATATATATATATATATATATATATATATATATATATATATATATATATATATGGCTTCCCGCCTTAAGGGATTGGGGTTTGACTTCTAATCCTCTTAGTTACACAACATTGATATTAATGTTGTCTAACTCGGTAAATGACCTTTGAACACTATTTACTAATCCTTCAAAAATCGAAGAAGAAACCTGCTTATTAGCATAACAAAATCTAAGAACGAAACAAGCCTGTACGGCAACTTTATAACAACAACAAGAAAGCTCTTTCTATTTTTACTGTTACGGGGCGCAGTTCGGAATGTGGGAAGTACGTATTTTGTGTTGTAAACGCATTATGTGTGGATGTGTTCATATGTGTATGTACAGTATGGTGTGTGCTTTGTGCAGGACTGGAGAATAAACGATTTGTACTGTTACATTTTTACGGCATTTACAATGTAAAAAAAATAACATTCAAAATACACACACACACACACATATATATATATATATATATATTTATGTATAACCTCAACCAGCCTCGCCTTACGTTACCTATTTGTTCCTGAACATAAATCAACCTCAACCTCACGCTAGCCGTTGACTCCTAATTCTCAATCTCCCTCAACCTCACACCAATTGTCTGCTTTTAGCAAGGATGTTATAAAATAGAGGATCTGCCCTTACACCAAAATCTTGAAGCCATGCGTCACAGTTTGCCCCCCCCCCCTACTCTGCCCACTCCGCCCAATAGGATAGCAATGTTTTGAGCCAACAATCATGGCGGCAACGATAGTAGCCAATGAGACGATGGCGGAAACGAAAGTAGCCAATCACACGTGCCGATGCTCGATTGTTTTTTTAGCTTCATTGATTTAATAGGATGAAGATACGTACAGTGGCGGATTAAGCTTCGTCGGCGCCCTAGGCACAAACTTAATGTGCGCCCTTCTCAAAAGAAAAATAGTATTTGCAGTATTTTAAGGTTAATATAAAATTAGTGAACATACTGAAATAAGAAGTGAAGTATAAAAATCAATAATAAAAGTAATAGGCCTAGCACAAACAATTCATTTTATGTAGACCCTATGTACTATATCTAAAATTATGTAATGTATTGAGAAATTAAATTCACGAGTCATAAATGAAGGTGCTTCCGCCTCACTTTGCTGCAAACTCGTATATAAGTTCGTCAAAGTTGATGTGTCCCTCAGTCAAGATGTGTGCTTCGATGTGGAGAATAGATAACTCGTTCAGTCTTTTATTACACGTCGTTGATATAACGGAGATAAGTCTTCAGTCCTTTTAGAGCCGAAAACAAACGTTCAGCTGAACAGTTTGTTACAGCAGTACACAAAAATATTCTTAATGTAATCTCCATATTTGGAAACCAGACTGCAACTTTTCTTTTCGTATAAATGCTAACATTTCTGCTGGTGTGTCCAGATTTTTCTGGTTTTCAAAAGTCCCGCAAAATGTACACATTTATTTGAAAATGTTGATTCGAGATCAGTTTCATATGCAGCCTGAAGGTTGGCTGCGCGCTCCGAAATGACACAAGAACTTTGCAGAAACTTACTAAAAAAAACATGAAGTTGTCAGACATTATTTTAAAGTTTTTTTTTCTTCTAATTAATTCAACGTACAATTTATGAAGAATAGGAAGAAAAACTCAACTTTAAATTTATCTCTTCCTGTTAGAACAACCTCATTGTCTCTTACTTCATCGGCTTGAATGTTACATTTTCTAAACCTTTTATAACTACACTCGTAATCCATATCAATTTTCTCCATGGATTTTTGCTCATAAGGGTCGAACATGTCACGAAGAGAAGTTATAAAGTTCACAAGTGATTCAACATGTACTATTGTTAAATCTATGTTGACACTTTGTAATTTCACGATGACACTCTGGAATCTCTGCAGTATATCATTCCAAAAAGTGATCATGAAAGCTGTTTCCAGCCTGCTTAGTTGATTCAAGACGGATAAGTCCTCATTTCGAACTCAAAGGATCATCGCTTACATGATTAAGGGTCTGAATTACAATATCCCAGTTTTCATATATACATGTACAAACCTCCTCCCGTGCTGACCAACGTGTCTGTGATAAAGATTTTAGTGTTTTCTTCCTGGATACATGAAAAAAGCAAGTAAGTTCCAGCGTTTTGTTGAACTGGAGAAACATGTAAATATTTTGAAGCATAGTGAAAAAAGAACATGCTTCCCTACAACTGCGTGCTGCACTACATCCGACTAAATTCAAAGAATAAGCTGCGCAGGGCACATAATACGCTTTAGAATTTATTCCTTTAATTCGAAGCCTGTAAACCTGCATATGCCCCCGACATATTGCTGGCATTGTCGTACTACTGACCTCTGCAATAAGTAAGGTCAATAGAATGTCTGGTCAAAATATCTATTACAGCTTCGGCTAGATTTTCAGACTTGTGACCTGGATTTGACATAAACGAAAGAAACCTTTTAACAGGTTTACCCTCTACATTCACATATCTTAACACAAAAAATAACTTATCAGTCAGGCATGCGAAAGATGCACTAACTCACTTAACAGCAGTCTAAAAAAATGGCCTACTGTATTTTCTTTCGCTCTGACTTTTTTATATATTTCTTAAATAAGGACTGACATTGTACAGGCAATGCGACTATACTAGTTTCAAACAATCAGTCTTCTTTGTCGCCTGGCAATTGGTTTCGCAAGGGTGGTGAGAAATCGACGGTTTATTTACAAAAACAAATCAGCAAGATTGGGTGGGCGGCTTGCATTATTGTCATTGCAAGCGACAAAAGTCACAGCACGGCTTAAAAAACAAAGTGATTGAAGCCTCAATTCGAATCTGAAGGAGGCAGAGCAGACGAAACATTTCTCGATAACACATATGATATATACGATACACCAAGGTTTCTTTCCTATGAAGCGAAAGTGTTGCAAACCATTGATTTGAAACACTGGTTTCAAAGGTCTAAATTGTTACTGCATACGTAAGACTATTTTTTTTTATATTCTGGAGAAAAGATTTGCCGCCCCCATGTGTTACCGCCCCTAGGCACGTGCCTAATGGGCCTATTTGGTAATCCGCCACTGGATACGTATAGGCAGATTCTCTATTTTATAACATTCTTGGCTTTTTCACCTCAATAGTTTTTCCCACGGGACGAGGCGTATATTTTCAAATTCGAGACCAGAAGACAATAAATTTCTCGAGTTTCAGTTCACTCAACCCTTAGATCTGAAACACTGTTTTAGTGTTACAGAATTCATGGAATGAAATGAAATTGGTTTTACGTCCCACAGTTAAGCCGGTCAGGCTAACTTTGATGATGAGAAATGAAAGAAATGAAGAAAGTGGAAGAAAACAGGAGGCCCCCCTAGAAAACCCTCGCACACGGTGTTTGTCCACCACAAAGCTTACTTGACGCGAACTGGGATCGAACCAAGGATCCCACGCACCAGAGGTGAACACTGTACCACTGAGCTACCACAGTCCTCGACATAATTCATATTGTAAAAACTATAAATTGATAAAGAGATTATATGAACATAACGAAGAAGAGAAATTATCGATGTTTAAAGATATGTAAGTCGTTATATAATATACTACGTTGATAAATACGGTGTAAATGATGTTATATCGCATTCTTCGAGAAGCTCTCGTGATGCGGAAAGATCCTGATGATTTCTGGATAAAATTAAGGGAGAAAAATCAAGAGATAAAAATTGTACATAAATTTACAAAACAAGAAAAGAAAAAAATTCAAGCGAGACAAGGAAAGGGTCGGAGAATCGAGACGAGACAAAAAGAACCCTTCAAGAATTGAGACGAGAGTTCTACAAAAATATTTACGAATTACTTTTTAGAATTCTAGTCTCGTCCAGACTCGTTTCTCAGCTCGTTTCATTTTGCAAATTGCGTTCAAAATTATTTGTCCTAGTTTTGCTCTTAATTTTATCCAGAAGTTATCAGAAGCTTTCCACGTCATGGGAGACGTACGAAGAGTGTAATGTAACAATATTTAAATTATATTTATTATTGAAACATATTGGGTAATGAGTTGCTACAAAATATATTTGTACAGTGATGTCCAAAATTACTGTCGCGTATCTATAACGGTTTTATTTTAACCCTCTTCTTCGCAATATATCCTTTGGGATACATAATGTTTTTGAATATTTTTGATTACTTTATGACTACCTATTCTTGGCAATGTATCCTATGGGATACAATACGTCATAGCCTTGTCTAGATAAAACGTAACTAAACTGCAATTATGTCTTATTTTACAACTATTTGACACGGGAAAAGCACGCAGTATTTTTCTGAGCAACGCAAGTCTTCTTGACAAGAAAAGGGTTAAGAATATAATCTGATAATGATTTTGCAGGTTACTTTTAATACTGATATTATCTTTATAATGGGGAAATGTATATTCGCGGTAAATTTCATAGAAAAAGAATTATAAATACGAAAATTAGAATGAGTAAAACAAAATGTTGCTAAATGGACAAGAAAGTTTTATTTTCGTTTTATTGTTCTTATTTGCTGCTCTTTTGACAAGAAATTTTTTATATACATGTCTTTGCCGATTACACACTGTACTAACATTATAAGAAATACCTGGCGAATTCGTTATCAAATTATATTCCTACAACAATATATTTATAAATATGCGACAATAATTTTGGACATGAGTGTACATTGATAGATGTCCTTCATTGTGTTCGTACGTTCACTTTATCAATTGATAGTTTTTTTTAAAACTATAAATTATGAAACACTAAAATAGTGATTAACACCTAAAACTTGGTTAAGAGTCATCATCCCGGCGAAATTAAAATACCGCTAATTTTACAGTAATTATGTGATATCTTCAAATAGATAAAAGATAATTGAAATATGAAACAAGAGCGCCCTAGACAATATTATTTTGCGTGAGGTACCGTTATCACAAGTCACCTAGTGGCTTTCCGTTTTCAGCTGTTTAAAAAACGCGAAAATAAATGCCAATTTTCAAATTGGCTCGAAATCGAAAGCAGATAAGTGAGTCGTGATAACGGTTTCTCATGTAAAATGATATTTGTCTAGGACGCTTTTGTTCCACATTTCGATTATCTTTTATCTATTTGAAGATATCACATAATTACTGTAAAATTAGCGGAATTTTAATTTCGCCGGAATGAAGACTCTTAACTAATGCTGTCCACGAAGCTCGTGGAATTTCTCTCCTCGTCTCTAAAACGAGACGAGAATTACCATATTTCTAATCTTGTCTCGAATTTGAAAGCACACTTTTCTTCTCGTGGATAACATTACACCTCAATAGCCTTACTTCACCTTTACGTATTGATTCCTGAACCTGATCACCTTCCACCTCACGCTGACTGTTGACTTCTTAATCTGCCTCAATCATACAATGGGACACCCAAATTGATGAATTGAAATTAAATCTTTGAGTTTAATGTCTCACGATTTTGCCTGTTAGGCTAAGAGAGACAATGATTAAAGGAAGTGAATGATGATGGAAGAATTTATGGAATGAGAAAGTGGGAGGAAACGTGAGTACGTACTTCGAGAAAATCCACGATCACGATATTTTTCTTCTACAAACTTACATGACCGGGGATCGAACTCGGAACCCCTTGCACCAGAGGTAAGCGCTCTACTCCCTGAGCCACCGTGTCCCCACCCAAACTCATCTTTAGCGTGATGCAGTGATAGCGAAATGTTTCATTGCCAATATTACGACGAGAAAACTAACATTCAGGGAGTGAATAAAGTATTCCAACATGTACAATAAGGTATTCGTCTCAGTAAGAACACAGAGCACTCTTCTCCGAAGCAGGGTTTTCCACATCATAGTTCTATAAGCGGGTTGGTCGACTTGAAAGCAACTTTCAAGGTCAAACATCAATTTGGCTCCCGCGCACATTAGTGGATCATCAATCTACATCTAAATCAACACAAAACGTTCATATTTTAGAGCTTTAATCTCGACGATATGCGTTCCTCAAGATCACTCAGGGTTCTAGGCAGTGAAGGTACATTAGTGCATTAATGCTACTATAAACTCCATTACCCAGTTACTCTTTACAAGGTGTGATTGGAGCTGGAATGTTGTCTCGGTGTTTCCCGCATAACAAGAGGCTCTAATACCGAGTATTTGTATTTGAATAAACACCACCAAAAACTTGGAATTTATATAACTACTGTGTAAACTTAAATAGAATAATATTCCCGGCATTAACCCTTTTCAAACAAGAGATTACTTCGTGATCACCTTGTATTGTTCATACATTCGATACCAGTAACATTCTGGTAAAACTTTTTTTTTTTTTAAGTTTTACATACCACGATTATGCATTGAAACTAAAGAAGACGGTAATAATGAGGTAAATGAGGTAATAATGAGGTAAATATTTGATTTGATTTTGCATTTAGCGCCCCTTTTAGCAGCGAGGCTATACCTGAGACATGGACCTTTAGTTTAACGTGGGATCCAAACCACATTGGCTCCTGCTGGAAATCGAATCCAAGTCCCCCCCATACCAAAGGCGCGTAAGCTAACCGCTTAGCCACGAGGGAGCTCAATGAGGTGGATGATAATGGTGAACGATGTAACGACAAAAGTGGGAGAAAACAGGAAAAAACCCGAGAAATCCATCCACAGGTGTTTGTCTTGTGGAATCTATCTTATTATGAATAATAAAGCTCATTCAATATAACTTAAACCATCAAACTCTACAGTCCTGAATTCCATGAAATGCTCAAAAACTTGCCCGTAAATATTCAGAAAAGGTCAACAAACATGGTGTCGTCCTCATGTTGAACAAAAATGGAAACGTACATATCACTCAAATCATGGTGCATACTAGAATCTCCTCTCCTTTGAAAATGGTGCACGTCAATTGTACACTGCAATCACATTAGCTTAAGACGTTAGAATTTAGACATAGTACCTAAACTGATTGAACGTTAATAGTAATGGATTACCTCGTGTGACATCGTGTGTTTGATGACTCAGTGAATAAGGATGTTCTGATGCTGATTTTCATTTTCTTTAATTTTTTATAAAGAATAACAATGATTAAAAAAAAACTTCAAACATTTAGAAAGGGTGTTTGATTGGTGAGAGTGAAATGTCCAATTTGACATCAAGGACGGTTTCTAAAACTCGCAGAAGATTATGGGCCTTATGCAGAGTCGTTTTGACGCGTGATTAGTGCCATACAAAAGAGTTCGACTAACATATTTTTCCTGCAGTAGTCATGGCTTTAGTATGACGCTAATCATACGTCAAAACGACTCTGCATAAGGCGGATTGTTTCTAGTATTGTAGTCTACTGTTAGAATGATACATCATGTTTTTCTCAGATATGATAAAACCATCAATGCAGATCGTTAACGAACCGCAAGCATCCAGCAAAGGTAAACAGACATGGCGTCCTCATGTTGCATGACATTACTCATCCATGTCGTTCGAAGGACGCTGCAGACTCTCCTTGAGAATCCTTCTTCCTCCACCGTATTCACCTGAGTCTCTTCCATCTCTTCCGACATCTTGATCACCTCTTGGGAGGGAAGGCCTTCACTAACGGTTGAGCAACGCAACGTGTGGTTGAGGACGTTTTATCGCAAACTACAGACTACTTTCGCCATGGAATCCAAGTGGTTCCAGACAGTGACGATTTTGATTAACGAGGTATTTGGTTTTCTTTTTCTTTCTTCCTTTTTTCTTCGTTTGGAAATGACTCACCTGTGCCTGTCAGGGAACAATATTTGGATATCTAAAAGACGTACTGTGTTTGTCCCAGAGTAGATAACGATAACGAACCGATACATATAAATGGATTCTACTGGGTTTCGGTTCCGGAATCGAAACCGATTAAAAAATTAAAAAAACTATTCCAAGCACGGAACCTAGAGTGATTTCCTGACATGAGCAGGCTTCTTTATAAGAAAATTGATTCTGCTCCTGGAACCGAAACCAATATTTAATCCTTATGGAATTTTTAAGGTAAATTTTAGACTTTCAGTCAAGCAGCTACTGCATTATCACCATTTATCCTAGGATTTTGGTTCATACCCCATTCTCTTCAAAATAAAGCAACCTTTCAAACGGTGTCATTCGTGTGTCTCTGTATCATATACTAAAAAAGGAAAATTCGGGGATAATGTTTTATTCTTTAAAAAAGTCTCTTAGATCCCTCTGGACCGGCCCTGTGTTAACGTACAGATTTCAAAATCACTAGAAAAATACTAACTTGGGAAAATATTTAATGTGCTATATCCCAAAAAATAACTCACAAGTCTCTCTTAAAAAGAAAAAAAAAAGTAATGTAAAAATTTCGTAACACATCGCTATTTATCCTAGGATTTTGCTTCGTCATGACCTACTCCAAACTTGACAAGTTCCTTCTCAAAACATATGTGACCTATTTCGCAATGCATGTATGGCTGAGAAATAAAAAAAATGTCCAGCACCAATATATGTTAAATGAGAGTTTTAAAACAATACCACGTGTAGATAATAAAACTCCTCTAGCTTATTCCCTCGAGTAATCATCTCACAGATGCTCAACATTGTTTGCAGTTTATGACGATCTTTAGCTAAGAGTGTTCCCAAATGATTTTGAAATTCTGTTCTTCTCTCGAAGCACATCGAATTGAAGCGTTTATTTACATTCCAGAGCCGAAACTCAACACATTTTTGGTTCCGTTACCATTAACAATCTCGGATTATCCCGCAATGATCCCAGAAATATCCCACAAAAATTCCCATTTCCGCAAAATAAGCAGACATATCTCGGGACTGACGTCCATTCTACTTGTTAATGTGGGTTGCCTGTAAGTTATTAATTAAAATTCAAGAAAGTACGGTTTGAGCGTGGTTTGTATTTTTTTTATCTTAAGCTAGATTATAAAGTATTTTAAGATTAAAAGCCACTACCTTAGATTTTCACTTTCACTTTTCTGCAGGCGGTCACGCCGTCTTTTAGGTGCATTTTTTTTCATATTGTGTACTTTTGCTTTATTTTGGATTCTGTATAGGAATTTATATTAACTTTTACGAGGGAATTTACATTAACTTCATTACAAAACTCATGTTTGTAATGAAGAGTACACTGAATAAAGTGGCATGAGGCATATCTCCACTAGCTGACATGTTTCTAATGAAAGACACGCTGAATAAAGTGATATGAGGCATATATGAACCGGCTGACATATTTGTAATGAACAACACGCTTAAGAGTCCCTATCACTGCGAAATTAAAATACCGCTAATTTTACAGTAATTATGTGATATCTTCAAATAGATAAAAGATAATCGAAAACTGGATCAAGACATCCCTAGACGATGTTATTTTGCATGAGGTACCGTTATCACGAGTCACCGAGTAGCTTTCCGTTTGTACTTATTTAGAAACGCGAAAATAAATGCCAATTTTCTAAATGACTGGAAATCGAAAGCAGATAAATGAGTCATGATAATGGTATCTCACGTAGAATAATATTGTCTAGGAAGGTCTTGTTCTAGTTTTCGATTATCTTTTATCTATTTGAAGATATCACATAATTACTGTAAAATTAGCGGTATTTTAATTTCGCAGTGATGAGGCCTCTTAATAAAGAAGTGACATGAGGAATATATCGACCGGTGACATGTTTGTCATGAATGACATGTTGAATAAAGTGACATGAGACTTATATCAATCGACTGACACGTTTGTAATGAAGGACACGATAAAAAAAGTGACATGCTTGAGGATCAACTTTGATTGTGGTGCTAAAAGTAGCTCATTGGTTGACAGTAATAATGAATAGCTTTTATTTTGTTGGAACTGATTTCTTTATGTAGATACTGGTAATTAGCATATTATATCCAATATATTCGCCTAACGATGACACACGTTTAACTCTTAACAGTGACACACTCTCATACTATTTGCAAACAAAATAAGCGTGAGATTTGATTTGATTTGTAAGTTTAGCTTCCCTTTCAGCAGCGAGGCTATATGAGACGTGGACCTACAGCATAACGTAGAATCCGAACCACACGAGGTTCTGCCGGGAATCGAACCCGGGTTTCTCACGCCAAAGACGCATACGCTAACAGCTTAGAGCTCGCCTAAGAAAATGTAATTTGATCGTCTGTGAAAGAGAAGAAAACTTCAATTACATTTACAATTTAGATAATTTCAAGAAAGGTATACATGGGAAAAGTTATGACGGGGAGCGAGTTTTAAAAGAAAAAAATAACAACAGAAAGTTACGTACGTCCATCAGGACACGTGTGCGCTGCAACATACACGATGTGCACATACGAAGAAGAATCCTTACTGCCTGGATGCATAGATAACATGCATTCAAATGCATAACTGTATGTTCTTAGCACTGATTCCTTTTTATTAAAAGAACACCATTTAAAATAGTTGGAGCCTGTTTTCGTACGCAACTTTTCACATTCTAATGGATACACATTCTTACTTCCCCAACCTCCTGGAGGAGTGTTGCAA
Source organism: Thermobia domestica (assembly GCF_964235325.1). NCBI lineage: Eukaryota > Metazoa > Arthropoda > Insecta > Zygentoma > Lepismatidae > Thermobia > Thermobia domestica. The sequence continues at coordinate 12,768,477 of NC_137471.1, forward strand.
CCTATATAGAGAAGCAAAGGTCCAGATTTTGAGTACTCACGAAAAATAATGTTATATGTTAAACTGTTTCTTACATACTAACTCTATTAACAATATAAAGATTCCCTCATGGCTATGCCGTTCGCGTACGCTCTCTTGACACAGGAACCATGGGTTCAATTCCTGGTGTGAGCTCATGTGGTTCAAATCCAATTTAAGCTATATATATATATATATTCACTTTTTCATAGCCTTGACGGAAATCTAAATTCCAAATCAGTCAACCATCAACCATAGCTCAGAAATTCTTAAGGATTATCGCTGCAGAAACAAAAGCTCTCTTGAAGCAAATCAATACAGTAAGGGTAAAGGCTATCAATTTCTTAAGTTGCTCTTTATCTGTTCTACTTCTTGGTACGCCTAAAAGACTCTTTTCCAAAGGGTTCCAGGAGGGCACGGTGGCTCAGTTGTGCGTGAGGTCCCAGGTTCGATCCCCGATCAAGTAAGATTGTGTGGACAACATCGTGTCCGTGGGTTTTCTCGGGGTACTTCCGTTTCCTCCAAAATTCTTATTCCACCAATTCTTCCATTATCATTCACTTGTCTTAATCATCTTCTCCCTTAGCCTAAAAGACCATAATTGCGGGACGTTAAACTGAAAGATTTCTTTTTATTTTTTCAAAGGATTCCGTTCTGGAAATCCTATTGGTCCTTCACAGAAAAAAAATGTCCTCGTCTATCTACATCTCGATCTGGTAAGTACACATCAACTCTCCTTTTTTTTTTTTTTTTTTTTTTTTTTTGGACAATAGGCACATGTATAAACTACCCTACGTGAAATCTGAAAAAGCAATAGTAAGTAAACTTTGGTAAAGATAGCAAAGAGGATCACGCCTAGAAGTTTCAATATCGTCCGCTAGATGTCAACCAATTAAGGATGTTTGCTCCCATCTAACTCACTGCGCGATGTTTAACTTGTAGCATTCTAGCGCTCATAAAAATAATAATTAGGTCGAACAAATAGGCTGAATGCAATTCAAACATTTTAATACCATCAATCGATATTATTACGAGCTCAAAGTTGCGTCTTAGAAAATTCCGTTCTTCGCTAAAGTATGTGATCTGTCTTAGATAACGCATCGATAAAAATTCTAATTTAGATCCTCTCCGAACTTACTCTTAAATGCATTTATAAAAGTCAAAACTTACGTAGCCAGGACCAGTGAGATTGTCTTGAAATAAAAACTGAATCTTTCTTGGTGTCGTGATGAATATAGTTCTTGTTAGTCAGCTTACTTGGAGGCAAGATTGTGTGGTGGGGAACAGTTTTGCATTATTATCTGCGCATGGGCTCAAGTTTCAGTCTTGGTTTGGAGCCCACGTTAATGGAGGTCCCGACCTTCATAAGCTCGGTGTTGCATGAGGTAGAAAAACAGAAATTTTAAACTTTAGACCCGCCCTTTCCGCTATCTAGTGACTAGATCATGAGCCTTTGGTGCAGAGGTCCTGGGTTCGTTTCCCGGGAGAGCATTAAAATTTAACGTTTTACGATAATAATGTGGTTCAGATTCTACTTTAAACTGAAGATTCACGTCTCATATAGCCCCGGTGCTGAAGAGAAATGCTAAATTTCAACAAACATTGAATTCAAGGCTTACAATGTTAAATCGCACAAAGGAGTCACAGTAGCTCAGTGGTGAAACACTTACCTCTGGTGTATGAGTTCCAGGTTTGATCTCGGTTAAGTAAGTTTGTGGTGGACAACATCGTGCCCGTGGGTTTTCTCGGGGTACTCTGGTTTTCTCCCACTTTCTCATTCCACCAATTCTTCACCATTCAATCATCATTCACTTGCTTTAATCATCGTCTCTCTTAGCCTAAAGGGCATAATCGTGGAACGTTAAGAGGCCTAATCATTGCGAAATTAAAATACCGTTAATTTTACAGTAATTATCTTATATCTTCAAATAGATAAAAGATAGTCGAAATGTAGAACAAGAACGCCCTAGACAATATTATTTTGTATGAGGTATCGTTATCACGAGCCAACTAGTAGCTTTCCGTTTGCACTCATTTAGAAATGCGAAAAAAAAATGCCGATTTTCTAAATGGCTGGAAATCGAAAGTAGATAAGTGAGTCGTGATAACGGTATCTAATGTAAGATAATATTGTCTAGTGAGCTCCTGTTCCAGTTTTCGATTATCTTTTATCTATTTGAAGATATCACATAATTACTGTAAAATTAGCAGTTTTTTAATTTCGCCATGATGAGGCCTCTTAAAACGAAATATTTCATTTCATTAGTTTTTAAAATCACACGATTTAAAAAATAATATTAATAATAATAATAATTTTACCGTCCCCAAAGTGAGGCTTCCTAAACCTCACCCATACGTGACTTTTTCTAAACTAAAGCAAATTTGACAAAACATAGAAATAATGTTAAAATGGTTAATTGTTCATAGTACTTGTCGTGTGTCCACATAAAATAAGTAATTTTCTTAATATTGATGGTCATTGAAGTCTCTACTGAAAAGGTACAAACTGTTAATTTTTAACTGGTTTGGATTACGTTAAGAATTAATCTTGTTAAGAATATGAGTTAAGAATTTTTTAAACTTAATGTTTGCCAGTTGGCAACTGTGCCCTCATCCTCAGCTGTAGATAGTTCCCACGGTATTTGAGAGTGTTAGGCCCCAGGTGAAGACTGAAGACTTCAACAGGTGGCTTTCGGAGGGGGAATCTCTCTCTCTCTCTGTTAAGTCTTTTCTTCTCTGCCATGGGAACGAACAGACGCACCTCAAGGGTAGGAGCAACTTCTAGGTAGTTGTATGCAATAAGTAAATTGTTCCTGCATATTCTCCATTTTGTTTTTGCTTTTTTGTCTTTTCTTTAAAAAAAAAAAAGAAAGAAAGATCTCACACATGGAACAAATTTGCAACCTTATGTAATATCTTCTTGTTACAGGCCATCAAAAAAAGTTGCAGATGTCCACAGATAGGATAATCAAGATTGAAAAAAAAACAAAAAAAAACAAGAAACTGTTGCAAATTAATAATGTATTGGACCCTTTGGTGTACTAAGATGGCCCAAGGACGTCAGAAATTGTTTGTTAAAATATGTCTTCTCCTTCGAGGTGCTTGTAAAAATACTTTCAGGAAAACATTTAACCTCTTTTAAGTTAAGTAATTTCATCCGCGCGTATCTCGAAGCATAACCCGAAGATAAATTGACTTTTCCAAATAAAATTATAACAAACAAATTAACATTGTTCTTCATTTAATATACAATATATATTATATTGCAGAAGGAACTAGAAGGTATGAAATATAACAATTCTCTTCACAGCTTTAAAGTTATTATCCAAATATTCTGAGAGCAAGTAAGGCCCATACCATGGCAGAGTATTTTCTGATCTTCCTACTAGGTTTGGAACAGGGACGTCATTTAGGGGGGGGGCAAGAGGGGGTAATTGCCCCTCAAAGAGTTTGAAGAATGCATATACTTTAATCGATTGTCTACTATAGTACTGCCAAAATGTCTTGACCCTGGCAAAAATGCGAACTAATGCTCACACTCACGCGTTGATCCAGTAAGGGCTCAGATGTTACTATGTGAAAGAGCGGATGACGAAAGGCAGTGAAATTCCTTCACTCGATAGCAGCGCTTGCAACAGAAAGCCAGGTGTCATGTCAATGTGGTATATCTATAGTATACTAGTACAAAACGTGAAAGTCTTATGTTGATGGTGCTCTTGCATTCCTCAAGCGAAGTCTGCAATGACGCCCCAGGTTTGGTACCACTTCTTAATACTGTTGGACCTTCAATAACTCAAATTTTTTTCACATCCCTTTGAACTCTCCATAACACTCAATGTTAAAATATCCTCTATAAGTCGAATGCTTAAAAATTACAACCTTGATAAGTCGAATTTTATAGGTTTCATAATTATATTTAAGAACCTCGGTAACTTGAACTTTCGTATCTACAAAACTCTACAAGTCGAAGTTTATAAGTCGAATTTCTCTAGATGTGACATCGATAACTCGAAGCTATAACTGTATGGTTTTACATAATTGTCATTGTAGCTAATGTATTCTGTAATTGTGTTTTACTCATGTCTAGACATGAAAGTCCTCCCCCCCCCAACACACACACACACACACACACACACGGAACATTCACACCTTCGAGTCCTAGAGGTTCAACCAATAAAACTCCGAGTTATAAATTCTAGAGGTTAAACGGTCAATTTTAATGAGGAATGCAGAACCTCAGTAACTCGATTTTTTGTTGTGGCCACCTTGATTACTCGAAAAAACACCATAACTCGAATTTGTGTCTATTCCCTTTGGCTTCGAGTTATCGATGTCCAATTCTATTAATATTTTCATATTTCTTTCTTCGTTCATTTATGCAGTTCTCCACCTTGTTTTCCAACGGAGTACCGAGAAATTTACACAGCTCTCGTGGTCAACACTAGTTCAACCAAGTCTTAGAACTCACACATTATTTTGTGTTACATGTTTCAGAGTATAAAAAACTAAAAATAGATGAAGTGGTTATACGAACATAATGAAAAGCATTTATCAACATTTAAAGATACGCAAGTTATTACACCATATACTCCAATAAGAAATATCGTTTAAATGTTGTACCACACCCCTCGTGGACCTCCCGTGACGCGTAAAGATTCCTGTAACTTCTACATGAAATTAAGAGTCTTCATCCCGGCGAAATTAATATACTGCTAATTTTACAGTGATTATGTGATATCTTCAAATAGATAAAAGATAATCGAAATGTGGAACAAGAGCGCCCTAGACAATATTATTTTGCGTGAGGTATATAACGAAATACTTTAGTTTGCATAATATTTACCTGTACCGTGGGCAAAAAGTGTTCATAAATATGTAATATACTTAGTAGAATGTTCATTTTAAATTAACAGAAAAGAAGAATGTTTTTAATATCTGTAAGAGAGATTATTATGGGATAGTTGTGACTACGTACATGTTATGTGTTGACCTAGTCAAGTGAATTTATGTATTTTACGGTCTTAAAAAGAATATTAAGACATATCAAGCAATAAAGGTGAGACTAATAATCTTTAAATATCTGAGTTGATTTTTGCATTGAGAAAAGTAATTATCGCTTCGTAATTTATATGTTACAAAACGAACCAGGTTGACGACGCTTTTCTATAGAGTCGTTATAAAAATTTGGTTTACCAAACCCGGGACTTTTGAAAATTCAGTTCCCGAAGAAGGAAAGTAGGGCTGAATTTACTTGGATATTACCATTTATGAATACGAACTTAACCGTATTACGAAGCGGTAAGGTCATCAAAAGAAAAATGGATAGTGAAATAGTGCAACAGGAATCTAATACCAGTAATCCAGATGAAATTAGTGCAACACCAAGTTTGTCATCTGAGGATCGACTTTTGTTAGCTGTGCAGCGACAAATTATGCAAATGACGACTGAGATAAAACAAACCATGGAACAGAAGCTCAATGAATTTAACACAAACATGGAACAGAAGTTCTATGAAGCTAACCAGACCATGGAACAGAAGATAGAATTGAAATTCAACGAAGCTAGCAAGCAGTATGAAGAATTAAGTAAACGAATAGAACGGATAGAACTGAAATCTGACGATACGAAACAAACAATCGTCCATGTGATGAACGACATATCCTCGCAGTTTGAAGAGAAGTTAAAAAGGTTAGCCGATGAATGTCAAGAAAAGCACGATCATCAAAATCATGAAATCTGTGCTGTAAAAAAGGATTTAACGTCAATAGAATCTTCCGTTAAGCATCAAAAGATCCAGTTGGCTACTATGCAGGAAGAAATTAAAATGTTACAGGCTAGAGATAACATTTATTGCAATAATCTGGGCAGTGATCGCTTCGAGTTTCCCCGATCACCGGATATAAATACGCCTTCGCCGGAATCTGAGGAGGATATTATATTAGAGGAAAATTGCCCGAAGATCACTGATGAACGAAATATAAATGGTATCATGACACAGCACGCTACGGACCGGAACAATCACACCACAAGAACAAGGAGTGAGAAAAGAAAGGTTAAGTTAAGTGTCAAGATGAGCGAAATCAAAGCCATGAGTAAATTTAGTGGTAAGTGCAATGAAAATGCTAGTTCTTTCTTAGAGAAGTTCCAAGACGAATGTAATATAATGTCTATCGACCGATCACAATACATGAAATTAATACCCCATGTATTACTCCCACCTTGTTCCTTATGGTTTAAGGCAATACGTGATCATATTAGTACATATGAGGAATTTAAAGCGGCATTGATCGCGAATTACGAAAATGACTTTTTGCTGGCAAACAGAGATGCCACTCTTAGAAATCAACATTTCAATCCTCGATTGCACAAATCTATTGTAGAGTTTGTTGTAAATGTCTATAATGAATTAAAGGTTGTTAATCCCTTGCAATCGGAATCAAGAATAATTGCATCGATTCGCAATTTGCTTCCATTTAAATTACAGCAGATCTTATTTTCCACACAGTGTATGAGTTTCAGTCATTTATTAATGCTTGTACAATGCTACGAAACTCAATATCATGCTATGAATCTAACACAACCAGGAATGGGTAAAAATAAGAATAATTCAGATCATTTGGTCCCTGTTCGGAATTTGAATATCCGAAGTGTGAATAATAATGAACCGAACCTAAGACGAATATACTATAGCAATCAAAATGAACAAAATAGACAAGGTTATGTAGGGAATCCGCCTAACCTAAGCAACCGAAGTAGACACAAAATTAATAGAAATACATATCGAAATCCTAGAGATGCTACCAATCCTATGTATAGATATAATCATTGTTCACGAGATGGTACTTCGTATCCAAATTCAAATCACGATGAAAGACATGTACAACCTAATGTAGAACCTAACCACGATTGTGCGGTACAATGCACTTTATTAGATTCATATGCCAGTGCGAATGTAACATGATTACCGTTAACGAAATTAGGTTACACCCATGTTGATTATAGATTCTTGTGAATTTTCGTTTTAAAGTTTGTGTTAATATTAATAATGAAAACGATGGTTATAAATATTTGAAATGCATCTAGTTAAAGAGTTAGTATCACCCAACATTCTTGATCAAATAAATAAGAATGAAAAATAACAATAATAAGGAAAAATGTGTTTATTTAATAACAAAAGGGTGTCTTTTGTTTCTGCAAAATAAGTTTATTTACTTCCATTTGATTATTCAAACGTAGGTTATGTTTAATTTTTATTCTTTCTTATTAATATGAAGAATCATAATTCAATTTATAATTAGTTAAAGACAAAAATTATTTTATATTAGATTGATTTGTGTTTAATTATCAAAGATTATGTTAAGAATAAGATCCATTCTATAAAATCAATTATTCAATGACTACCTTGAGTGAAATTCTTTTTTTATTTTGGACATCTTAGTGCTACTATGTATACATTGCAATTGCAACATCTAACTTATTTGTTATACAATGCGCCCGAAAAGAACAAATATTATTTGTCATATCATCGTTTGTAATAATGATCGAAACTAGTAATCTTGATAGTTTGTATTTCACCCTCGTTAATTATATTTATAAGCGACGATGTTTTTAATGATAAAGAATAAATAATAATGTAATAAAAGAGAAATATTAATGAAATCAAAGACTTATTGTAAATGTATTTATGTGAATGATAATAACTAATATTTTATATATATATGAGGGTTAACCAAAATGTAATGAAAATATGTACGAGGTGTGATCGAAATATAAAGAACATACGTAATGTACGAACATTAATCTAATCAGACCAGTGGTTCTTGAATATAAAAGCCAAGCCCACTCATGACTTTTATATTCAGTCCCTTTATCGGGCGACATTTTCTATAACGAAATACTTTAGTTTGCATAATATTTACCTGTACCGTGGGCAAAAAGTGTTCATAAATATGTAATATACTTAGTAGAATGTTCATTTTAAATTAACAGAAAAGAAGAATGTTTTTAATATCTGTAAGAGAGATTATTATGGGATAGTTGTGACTACGTACATGTTATGTGTTGACCTAGTCAAGTGAATTTATGTATTTTACGGTCTTAAAAAGAATATTAAGACATATCAAGCAATAAAGGTGAGACTAATAATCTTTAAATATCTGAGTTGATTTTTGCATTGAGAAAAGTAATTATCGCTTCGTAATTTATATGTTACAAAACGAACCAGGTTGACGACGCTTTTCTATAGAGTCGTTATAGGTACCGTTATCACAAGTCACCCAGTGGCTTTATGTTTTCACCTGTTTCGAAACGCGAAAATAAATGTCGATTTTCAAAATGGCTCGAAATCGAAAGCAGATAAGTGAGTTGTGATAACGGTTTCTCATTAAAATGAGAATATTGTCTAGGGCGCTCTTGTTCCACATTTCGATTATCTTTTATCTATTTGAAGATATCACATAATTAATGTAAAATTAGCGGTATTTTAATTTCGCCGGGATGAAGACTCTTAAGGAATGATTCAGGGCATAAATTTCGTACACAAATTTACGAAGCGTGAAGTGAAAATTTCGAAACGAGACGTGGAAGAATTCTTCGAGAACAGACACGAGACGAGAGTTCTTTGCGAGACCAGACGAGACGAGACAACCTTGTTTCTCGGCGCCTTGTCTCGTGTGCAACACTATCAACGAGCTTCGTGAGCACTAAATGAGTGACCCATTGAGGTCAGTGAGCCCGATCCTGTAGATTATTTAGCTTAGTGAGCGTGAGTACAAGTTTCATTGAGGTTAACGAATCCCAGTCTTTAACAAGCGTAAGCCCAATGACATGACAACAAGATCCTGAGCCGAATATTCGGACCCAAGAGGAACGGGAATGGAGAATGACGGAAACTCCATAACGAGGAACTACATCATTTATACGGTTTACCAAACATTGTTAGGGTCATCAAATCTAGGAGACTCAGGTGGGCAGGTCATGTAGCTAGAATGGAAGAAAGTAGGAACACTTTCAAAGTCTTAACTGGAAGACCAATCGGAAAACGACCATTAGGAGGACCTAGACGCAGATGGGAGGAGAATATTAAAATGGATCTCGCAAAAATAGGAATACAAAGTAGAAACTGGTTCCAGTTGGTTAAGGATAGAAGTCAGTGGAGAGCTTTTGTGAACACGGCATTGAACCTACGAGTTCCATAGTCCATAGAGTTAGTTAGTTAGTTTATGCCCAATGACTTTGATGAGCGAAAACTGAGTGTCCCATTGAGGTTTGTGATCCTCAGCTCTAAACAAGCGTAACACGATGAGCTTGGTAAGCAAAAAGTTAGTGTCCCGTTAAAGTTAACGAGCCCCAGCTTTAAGCGAGCGTAAGCCCAATGAGCTTAGTGCCTAAAAAGTGAATGCCCCATCGAGGTTAGTGAGCCCAGCTCTTAACGAGTGTTAGCCTAATGAACTTAGTGAGCGAAAAGTTAATGCCCCACTGAGGTTAGTAAGCCCCAGCTTTAAACGAGCGTAAGCCCAATGACTTTGGTGAGGGAAAAGTGACTGGCCCATTGAGGTTTGTGAGCCCCAGCCTTTATGAAGCGTAGCCCAATGAATTTAATGAGCGAAAAAGGAGTGTCCAATTAAAGTTATCGAGCCCCGGCTCTTAACAAGCCTAAGCCCAATGAGCTTGGTGAGCGCAACTGCGAGCCCAATGACCTTAGTGAGTGATAGATCGAGCGTTTGTTAGTCCCACTGAGGTTAACGAGTCCGAATCCTTAAGAGTCTTCATCCCGGCGAAATTAAAATACCGCTAATTTTACAGTAATTATGTGATATCTTCAAATAGATAAAAGATAATTAAAATATGGAACAAGAGCACCCTAGACAATATTATTTTGCGTTAGGTACCGTTATCACAGGTCACCTAGTGGCTTTCCGCTTTCAGCTGTTTAGAAACGCGAAAATAAATGCCGATTTTCAAAATGGCTCGAAATCGAAATCAGATAAGTGAGTCATGATAACGGTTTCTCATGTAAAGTAATATTGTCTAGGGCGCTCTTGTTCCACATTTCGATTATCTTTTATCTATTTGAAGATATCACATAATTACTGTAAAATTAGCGGTATTTTAATTTCACCGGGATGAAGACTCTTAAACGAAATTAGCTCCAATTAGCCCCATGAGCTCAACTGCAAGCTCAATGAATGAGTTTGGTGAGCACAAAATCAATTGAGCTTCATTGAGGATAGAGATTCTGAACCCGAACAAGTCAGTACAAGTTCAACTATGAACACAACCTTACTTAAACTTTAAATTATTACCGATGAGACGAAAAATGTCTCGTATTGTCTCGAAAACGAAACTAGAAATGAATTTTTTAAATTTGAGACGATACGAAACATATATATATATATATGACAATTCTAGCCTCGTCTCTTATTCGAGACGAGAAATTTCACAAGTCTTGTGGGAAACACTAATTCATCCAAGTCTGAGATCTCAAACATTATTTCAGCGTTACATGATTCATTGTATGAAAACAATAAAATGATTGAACGAACACAATAAAAAAAGCATCTGAAAATATTTGCATATACACAAGTCATTGCACAATAACCTCCAATAACAAATAGTGTTTAAATATTGTTGTAAATATTGTGTTCTGATAACTCCCAGGCAAAATTAAAAAGAAAATCAGGGCATTTAAATTTTATACCAAAATTTACGAAACGAAACTAGGAAAAAAAAAACATTGAGACGAGACAGTGGCGTAGCACACTTTTGCGGGCCCCCCGCAAAGTATAGAGAAGGGGCCCCACTTGTAAAGCCGACAGAAGTAAGGTTGAAGTTCTACTTCTTTAAAACTTTATTCATCGCAAGACTTCGGGGCCCCCTATACCTCGCCCCCCCCCGCACTGCGGGGGTTGCGGGGACAGCTGCTACGCCACTGAGACGAGACAAGAAAAAACTTCCTGAAGATCATGACAAGATGAGAAAATCTTATTTCTCGTCTCCCGGACAACACTATAAGAAACGTACGAGTGTTGATTTTGAGTTACCATATTTCAATTCACCATTTCTATTTCTATATCTGCTTGGCTCTTTTTTTAAAATACAAGAGATGGAGATTTAAAGGAGAGAAAAAAGAAATATGTATATATATATATATACATTGTACTAGTGTTGAAGGTAACATTTCAGTTAGCAGAGATAGGTAGCTAAGAAACCAGTTCTAGAAAAGATCCATAGAAATATTACATCACATAAAGCATCTTTGGTTTCATACCTCTTAGTTAAGATTATTCCTATTCAATTCAAACTGAGTGTGAATATCATTGCAATATAAGAATGTGGATACATGTTTTTTTTATATTAATCTGTATGTGTACACCAGTTAAACCAGGTGTTCTTAAGATCAAGAGTCACATATGAAGAAATTCCCACGCATTCTCACGTTTCATTTGAACATCGCCACGTTTCCTTGGTGAACGGACATTTTAGCGAAGAGAAATTTCGTCTATGCTAATCGAAGCTTCATTGTATTAAAAAGCCACGAAAGGATTTAGTGGATTGATTCGTATTTCTAGCTTCCTGGACTTGGACGATTGATTGATTGATTTAACTATGGATTGATTGATTGAGCCATTGCTTTATTTATTTATTTATTTATTTATTTATTTATTTATTTATTTATTTATTTATTTATTGGTTGGTTGGTTGGTTGGTTGGTTGGTTGAACTACTGATTGATTTATTAAACTATTCATTGATTAGTTGAGCTATTGATTGATAGAACTATGGATTGATTGATTTATTGAACTATGGGTTGATTGATTGAAGTATTGATTGATTAAACGGTTTATTGATTTGTTGAACTATTAACTGATTGATTGAATGATTGATGTATTTATTAAACTATGGCTTGATTGATTGAACTTCGATTGATTGGTTGAACTATTGATTGATGCATAGGTTGGTATTTACGTCTTTTGTCAGCATCGTGACTATCTAGGACAAGACTTACAATTTTCGTACATTGGTGTCATCTAAAGTTATTATACTTATTGCTATAATATAATAATGTTCAAAGTTACAAACCAAGGAATATATATATAATTTATCACTTATCCAACGTAGTTTAAGTGGATGTTGGCCAACTAACAATTGACCATCATTTATCCAACAGTTCCGACCTTGCACTCCTAATCGCTATTTAACTACTTTCCAAAGGATTACGTTGGCATGATGTAAGTTGGTCGGCAAATGCTCGGCAAAGCATCCAATTCCAACTTACGGCCAGTGTGATAGAACAGAACCATTATCAAAGATAATTTTATATTTTAACTTTGTGTTGGATTCGGTGCAGTTGTTAAGAATGCACACTCTTTCACAAAATTGACCAAATATAACCAATATACGAGGTGCACAGCAAAAGTAGTGCCGTTTTATTTCTTTTTGTCATTTCAGGAAAGTAACTGCAGCATCAGAGACCTCATTTCTTCGTCTCTGAGCAGTGCAAGATTTGTTTACTAAGTGGCAGTGCCTAGACTCATACTGCCTGAACAAGTAAGACGTATTTCTGATGAAGGCCGAGAACATGAAATTTTCGATTGAAGAGTAACCGTTGATTGTGAAATTCCTCACCGCAACTGGACGTTACGCTGCCGGTATTCATCGCCAATTGGAGGATGTGTGTGTGGTGATAGTGCTCTTCTAGAAAACACTGTTAGGAAGTGGGTGCGTGTGAGACCAGTAGAAAGAATAATTACAAATGACCTGGACCTAACAAATGTTTCTTCTCGCTGGGTTCCACAAATGCTTAATGACGATTTAAAAAAATGCAAGGATTCGATTAAGTGTTGCATATTTGATACGCTTCAGAAGAGAGAGACGCAATTTCTTGGAAAGAGTTGTGACAATGGATGAATCAGAAATACCATTATTCAATCCAGAAACCAAAAGGGAATCGATGCAGTGGAAACAGACACACACATATACAAATGTTAGGTGGCGTCCAATCAGAAGGTGCTTACGCTATCTTCTGCGATTCTTAGAGAGTGTTATTGTCCCGCCCTGTTCCGCAAGATCATACAATCACAGGCGAGTATTTTCGTACGCTTTGGATACAGAACTTTTGCCAAAATTGATCGAGAAATGACCACAAGTGGCAAATAGCAATTTCATTCTCCACATGGACCATCCACCGCCACACCATGCTAATCTTATAACCTCATTCTTGGCTGACCATGATATTGAATTTCTGCCATACCCACCCTACTCACCAGATTTATCCTCGAGTGAATTTTGGTTGTTCCCAAACCTCAAGGATTCTCTTCGTGGACTCCATTTTGCCTGTCGATCATTCCTGGGAAGTGCTATTTTCCAGTATCTGAAACATACCTTCAATGATGACTATGTCACATGCTACACAAAATGGACGGAGGGATGGCAAGTGTGTATCAATAAGAAGGGAGAGCATGCTGAGAAATAGACACAGGTTAGTTAGTTCCCTGTATTTCCTTGTTTTTGGAAATTAGAACGAAACGATACGTACTTTTGGTGTGCACCTTGTAATATATCGACTCTCTCATGTACGTTGTACATATTGCTTTCCTTTCTCCCAGTGTTGCCATATAAACGTACCATACGTGAAACCAGAAATTTCCAACGTTAAAAGGTAGCAGGAACACAGGTGTCCACTGGTGGGTTGTAAGGCGCAGGTTATGTCCATGAGAGTATTTGGAGGACATAATTTTTCATTGAAAAAGATAGAATCAAACTGGAGAACGGAAAATTTGGAGGGAAAAAGACATATTTGGAGAGCAGAATGGTAAATTTTTGGGAAGAGTGGTCAACTTGAGAGGGAATGGTTGATTTATGGGGGAGAGTGGTAAATTTTTGGGAAATGGTAAATTTGGAGGAAGAATGGTAAATTTGTGGGGAAGAATTGTAAATTTGTGGAGAAGAATTGTAAATTTGTGGTGAGAATGGTAAATTTCTGGGGAAAATGGTAAATTTGTGAGGAAGAATGGTAAATTTGGGGAAGAATGGTAAATTTGTGGGAAGAATGTTAAATTTGTGGGTAGAATGATACGTTTCAGGGAAGAATGGTAAATTTTGGGGGATAATGGTAAATTTGTGAGGAAGAATGGTAAATTTGTGGGGAGATGGTAAATTTGGGGGAAGAATGGTAAATTTCAGGGAAGAAGGGTAAATTTGTGGGGAAAAAATGGTAAATTTGACGGAAGAATGGTAAATTTGTGGGGAGAATAATACATTTCAGGGAAGAATGGTAAATTTGTGGGGAAGAATGTTACATTTGTGGGGAGAATGATACATTTCAGGGAAGAATGGTAAATTTGTGGGGAGAATGGTACATTTGTGGGAAAAAATGGTAAATTTGACGGAAGAATGGTAAATTTGTGGGGAGAATGGAAAATTTGGGGGGAAGAATAGTACATTTGTGGGAAAAGCTGGTAAATTTGGGGAAAGAATGGTAAGTTTGAGTAATGATATCACAATCATAAAACCTATACGTACTCCAGGAGGATGTTCGATATTTCCATTTTCAAAGGTTGGCAATCTTGGCACCAAATCTCTTCGGGAATTGCCGCTCTTGAGCACGATACGCATGACTATATATATATATATATATATATATATATATATATATATATATATATATATATATATATTAGGGATGGCCAAAATTTTCCGGAATCCGGATTCCGGAAATTTGTTTTCCGGAATCGGAAAATTTACTTTCCGGAATTCGGAAAAATTCCGGAATTCGGAAAAATTCCGGAATTCGGAAAAATTCCGGAATTCGGAAAAATTCCGGAATTCAGAAAAATTCCGGAATTCGGAAAAATTCCGGAATTCGGAAAAATTCCGGATTTCGGAAAAATTCCGGAATTCGGAAAAATTCCGGATTTCGGAAAAATTCCGACATTCGGAAAAAATCCGGAATTTAGAAAAATTCCGGAATTCGGAAAAATTCCGGATTTCGGAAAAATTCCGACATTCGGAAAAATTCCGGATTTCGGAAAAATTCCGACATTCGGAAAAAATCCGGAATTTAGAAAAATTCCGGAATTCGGAAAAATTCCGGATTTCGGAAAAATTCCGGAATTCAGAAAAAATCCGGAATTTTTCCGAGATCCGGAATTTTTCCGATTTTACTTTCCGGATTCCGGAAAGTAAAAATTCTGGAATTGGCCATCCTTAGCTAGTAGTTGTTAAAAGAGAAACACAATAATGAATAGGCTATATATACTGTATTAATTTCTTGTAGTTGGATATGTCTTTATCATTTACGTAGACAATTGCTACTGCAGTTATTTACTACTTTATGAGAAAGATCTTATTTTCACACACAAAAAAGTCGCCGGTATGTCTCAAACATTATCGCGTTCCCACCTGCAGCTGCTCCAAAGCACTGCAAACTACTTTTTAATCAGGCGAAAGGCAGTGAAGGAAAATAAATCTCAACAAATATTCTAATAACATTCGCTTATTGTCAACATACCTACAGTGAGCGCAGAAAGTGTTCGTACACCGTGCATAGTTTATATTGAAAACAGCTAGCATGAGAACGGGAGGTGGAAAAATATATATATAACCAGAATTAAGACTACACATTCATACATTTTATTTCTATATACAAGAGAAAGGCCAAACAAACACAATCACTGTTTTGTTCAGAAGAAAAGAGAGAATTCCTTTTTTGTAAACGCAAAAAGTCACCGTACACTTATGCTTGAATTAATGCTTATAAAGTATATTACGTTATTTAATATTTTGTGGGATTACCCTGTGCCTTAATGATTGTCTGTAATCTTCGTGGCATTGATTTCACCTGTAGTAGTTCGTAGTTCTGTAGCTTCGGGACTGATTATGTCCCATTCTTCTTGAATAGCTTTTCTTAGGCCTTCTTTAGTAGACAAGCTGTGCCTTCTGATTCTTGTCTCCAGAACAGATCATAGATGTTCTATGGGGTTCATGTCTGGGGATTGGGGAGGTGTGCGAAGCTGTTTCAAGGTATTATAGAGTCAGGGGCGGGTCCAGAGGGGGCAATCGCCCCCCCCCCACAAGAGGAAACTCTTATTTTATACATAAATAAACCCATCCATAACAAGTTTGGAGCTCTTAAAAGTAGCAGTATTACCGCCGACCGCCCCCCCCCAGAAGTCCGTCCTGGATCCGCCCCTGGCAAACCTTGCAGACAGGCCTTGTTCAACAGTACAAACAATAATTGCGATGTATAATGTTTCTATCACTGTGCGAAACCATAAAAAAAAATAATAAAAAAAGAACTCGAAGACCAAGAGTGTTGAGTGAACAAGTTAAACGTTACATTATTAGGGAAAGAAAAAAGGTTCCAAAAAGTAGTGCTGTGCAATTGGCAACGGATCTGGAAACACGCGGTGTTAAAGTATCAGCCAGTACAGTGCGGAATATTTGCAGGGTATCATGGTCGGATAGCCAGGAAAATGTTCTGGGTGAACAAGACAAATCGTATAAAGAGACTAAAGTTTGAAAAAGAGTATAAAGATAAGGGATCAGGCTTCTTTCTGGAATAGGGTCATATTTTCGGACGAAAATAAATTTAATTTTATCGAGTCCAATGGGAGGCGTATGGTATGGCGCAAGGTGAATACAGAGATGAATCCTCAAAATCTCGTCTCTAAAGTAAGACACGGAGGAGGGTCCGTGCTCGTCTGGGGTTGTATGAGTGCCTCAGGAGTGGGTCGTCTCCACCTTATCGATGGAGTGATGATCTACAAAGTGTATATTAACATATTAAAGGAATATCTCCATACTAGTGGGCAGAAGATGGTTCTTGAAAACAATTTATTGTTCAGCAAGACAACGACTCCAAACATACAGCGGAAAATACTCGATTGTGGCTACTCTATACAGGGGCGGATCCAGGACGGACTTCTGGGGAAGGGGCGGTCGGCAGTAATACTGCTACTTTTAAGAGCTCCAAACTTGTTATGGATGGGTTTATTTATATATAAAATAAGAAAGTTTCCTCATGTGGGGGGGGGCGATGGCCCCGATCGCCCCCCTCTGGATCTGCCCCTGAGGTTTGCTATCTTTCTCAAAGACTTACCCTTCTTATGCACTTTAATAATTACTTTTCTTGTCTCCTCATTTGTTTCTGTTCGGTTGCTTCCCATTTCGACAGCCCACCGTGCAGTTTTTTCACTCCTATTCACAACTAAACTCATTCTGTTACTCGTCATGCTATACAGAGGTGTATACTCAGGTGAATACTAGCGAACCCCAGTTGTGGTATCTTTGTTTCGTATTCGTACGTCAGGTGTACGATCACTTTTTGCGTCTACTCTATATATTTTCTACGGAATTTATTTACTTTCTGACCATTAAACTTGTCTTTGTGGTTCTTTATTGATATATTCATAAAGCTTAGTTTTCATTATTCATATTGTGTGTGTTATTACACTTCTTAAATTTTCTGTTTCTTTTTCGCAGGCATTCTCGTTTCAATAGCATAGGTGTACGAACACTTTCTGCGCTCACTGTATGTACAGTAAATACAAATTGACTTTACGAAGTATACAATGTAATTGTTCAATAATTAACATAAGCAGGCATTCATTAATTTATATTAATATAATAGTTAACAAAACTAATAAGCGGGTGATTGATGACTCAGTGGTAGAGTTTTCATCTATGGTATTCTAACCCAGGACATGTGGGTTTTCGATGGCTAATTTTGTGTTCGAAAATTTTCCCGGTGGTACTCTTGGTTCCCTTTCTTATATTTGTTCCATCATCACTCATTAACGAATTTAGTTTATCAAAACTCTATAGCCATATATTCATTCTGTCCGTCAGTGAAACAAACAGTCTCAAGAACTATCTGATGGATTACCAATCAATTTTGGCCATGATGTACAGAGTCAATAGTTAAGAATCGAGTTCCCTGATGAATGTAATATTCAAACCGGAAGCGGTACAAATCAACCATTTCCGGTTTTAACGTTAATCATTATATAGTAAATATGGTAATAGATAGCGAGAAGCGGTTTCCAGTAATCGACATATATAACATTCATGTAGATAGCATGTTACCCAGTTTGTGCATCTGCTGAAAATAATGAGCTTAGGTATTTAGAGAGCATTTTCCGCTTTAGAAAATGTGTGCTTGGTAAAGAATGTAGAGATTTAGCTGAGTCAGGCACGTAGCTAGAATATGGTAATAGGAAGGGGGGGGGTCTGTCACGAAATACTATGGTTATTTACCAGGGGCTCAATCATTCTAAACTATTTTATTGGCAACATATATTGATTCGTTTAGCCAAGATTTCTAATGGGGGCATGATACTGTGGTTACACACCAGAGGCTCGATCAATCTAAATATTTTACTGACACCATACCCATATTGATTGGTTAGGACAATAAAATGAGGATATATTAGTAAGTATTTTAATAAGAAGCTATGAAGAAATCTCGAGTAAAAAATTATAAAAAAGTATTGAAAAAGATATAGTCTTCCGAGGTCATTCGAACGGTGTCGAGAATTTTGCGTCTGGGAAATTTGCGCCCTACCTCAAGAACAGGGAAAGTTGCGCCTGCGATGTACCTCCACCGGGAAGTTTGAGACCTGCGAAATAAAAGAACCTATTGGAGCTTACGCATTTCCTCGGAGGGGCTGACATTACAGCATAAACAATCCTCCCCCCACAACCATGCCATTTGTGATTTATTTTCATTGTGGCTATATAAGGGGAGAATAAACTTCAATATAAGCCAAAAGAACACAACGGATCAACGCAATCACTGCTTCTTCCAGAGATGATTTTGGGGGAACACTGGCCTCCCCAGAGCTCTCAGAGTGCCCCCTCGGAGGAGACCAAAATAATACGTCTATAATATAATAATAAATAGAATAGTACCAGCAGTGACCCCCCTCCGGAATACTAAATGTGCCCCCCGGAACATTTTTCCTGAAAGAACGACTGAACGCAATTGTGTGTTTGAAGTGTAATTCCAGCAAGTAAACACACTGTACATAGTTTTCTTGATAATATTACTGAACTGATTTTACATTCACTTTACATTTTCTTTTCTATATTTTGTGTCCTGAAAAGCCAAACAACTCTCAAGGATTGTGAACAGAGATATCTGGGTAGAGCCAAACAGCCTTTTGTAGATTAAATTATACTCTTTGATTATATTAATAAATAATTATATATCAGTCATTTATACGTTTATTGTAAATTTTGTAGTATAATGAAAAATTGTATTTGTATGGATTGCCCTTTAGTGAACTAAAATTGTATTTTTTTTTCATTTGTTCGGAATATTATAACGGATGGAGTAACTCACTGAGACGATGAGAGGCAAGCCTAGTTCAAGTGCGAGTGGAAGTTACTTTACACAATACAATAATAAGTTGAATTGTAGGGCGCTAACATCCCAGTGCAAATATATAGCCGGCGCATTTTCCCCTCTTTTTGGGGTAGGGCGCAAACATTCCAGTGCAAATATATTGCGAGTGCATTTTTTCCTATTTTTGTGGTAGGGCGCAAAATTCTCGCATTCAAGGAAAATATAATGTCCGTGAAGTTGACAAGCCACTTATGTCAGACTCCAATTTCGACTTTAAACGTCGCTAGTGCTAAGTTAGTGTTCGATAGTGACGCAAATCGTTAGTACTCCAACTGCATGCCAACACGCCCACTTCTAAGAATCATCTCAAAAGTGAGGTTAACCATTAGAGCAAGTAAGTGCTCATTGGTGCCATTAACATTAACGTTAAAGCCTCCATCGTACGGCCCTTTGAGTAATAATAACACCACGTTTTTTGCTAGTCTCAATGCGTCCCTATATTCTCGCGAATATTCTGACGTGCCCAAGTTAGTTACTTTTTTTTTGGGACTATTGTTTATGTTATTGTTTATTGTTTATTGCTAGTCTGCAGAGTAGTCCTTACATTAATATGCCATTGTCCTTGATAATCATTGCGTATTTACAAGCAATTTGTTATTACTGTTAGAAGATATCAAAAAACAAGATAAAATATTCTACTTAACGGTTCATATTTTTCTTTTACAGTACATAAACGATTAATAATAATAATAATAATAATAATAATAATAATAATAATAATAATAATAATAATAATAATAAGAAGAAGAAGAAGAAGAAGAAGAAGAAGAAGAAGAAGACTATTCCAGCATAAAAGTTATCAATTGCATTACACTGGCAACAAGCGACGCATATTTTAACTTCATAAAAAATCGTTTCTCACGATTTCCTGGAAAACTACGTATGATAACATCTTCATTATGTCAAGTTGTTTATCTCAGTGTAATATATGTCTTACCTCTGGACAATATCACAGTAAAACAAAAATTAAATATTAGGAGTACATCGTACTTTTGGACTACATCTCATTAACCATGGGAAGATTGAGTAGTGTATACTTTAAGATATAAGTTTCAGCTTAACTTGCATCATACATTCTTAGGATTACAAAAAGGAAATTTGTTCGTTTGCATTTGAACAAAATTCTTAGGATTACAAAAAGAAAAAATAATTTTTCCGAATTCCGGAATTTTTCCGAAATCCGGATTTTTTCCGAAATCCGGAATTTTTCCGAATTCCGGAATTTTTCCGAAATACGGATTTTTTTCGAAATCCGGATTTTTTCCGAATTCCGGAATTTTTCCGAATTCCGGATTTTTTCTGAATTCCGGAATTTTTCCGAATTCCGGAATTTTTCCGAATTCCGGAATTTTTCCGAATTCCGGAATTTTTCCGAAATACGGATTTTTTCCGAATTCCGGAATTTTTCCGAAATCCGGATTTTTTCCGAAATCCGGAATTTTTCCGAATTCCGGAATTTTTCCGAAATCCGGAATTTTCCGATTTTACTTTCCGGATTCCGGAAAGTAAAAATTCCGGAATTGGCCATCCCTAATATATATATATATATATATATATATATATATATATATATATATATATATATATATATATATGCAGATACACAAGACTATAATAGACTTATTTTAATAATATTTATCCCGTTAATGAATAACTCTCATAGATTGATAATTCATTTTTCTCTACTGGAATATGACAGAACTAGTTGTAACTCGTTAGCATGCTCGAAATTTATTTTTTACAAGGCGGGTCTGCATAATTATCGTTACGCCATTCTGTTAGACGTACTGTTTGTTGTGCTGAGGGTGTAAATCGAACCCGTGGCCACACGCAAACAAACCATTCAGGTGCATACAATAGTTGCATTAAGAAAAACAAAAACTAAGCAAAAACAACAAATGCACTTCGTTACATTTCCTGTAGACATGAAAATTATTACTGTCACTACAGTAAAATCTAAAACAACGAAAAAAAAAAGTAATCATACAATTTACAACATGTAATGGACACCAATTAGTTCTCTGGAGTACTAGAGAATTAATGTAATAATATATTAATAGTACTTGTTAACAACTTTCCTTGGAAACGGAAAACTTTTGGTTCTAAACTTCTGCGCATGGAAATTTCAAGGATACATATTTCCCTCCTTTTTTTTTCTATGTTAATAAACACCTGTTTCATCAACTCTTCATATACTTCCGTATTTATGATTTCTTGCTGAAAGAAAAAGCACAAAATAATAGTTATCAACCTTTCCTTCGCACATGGCTATTCTAGACACGAACAATCCTTGCGTCTTAAACGTGTGCAGACCAACGCCAAAAGCTAAGTACGTAAATCAGTGTTGCCATAGTCCTAGCTCTGGAGTGGGCTGAAAAATAGTACCAAATTGAAACAAAAAAAGGGGGGGGGCTGAATTCATTATTTTATATCAGTGTAATAAATGGATCTACAACACAAAACTAAAAGAGGTAAAGTTCTAGAATACTTCTCCCACCCTCTTCTAAGGGTCCACATTAAGAAAGTGCGTTTTTAATTACTTTAAAAATAAAAAATATCCAAATAGCAGGACGCCGAACAACAGTGGAAGTAGATGAAACTTTTCTCGCACGTGGGAAATATACCGTAATAGAGACCAAATTAAAAGGGAAAACGGTTATCATCTTCGGTATGTATTGTAAGGAAACCAAACGCGCCTCTATTTCAAAGTGACCAGTGAACCAAAAATGGTATTATGGCCATAGATGGAAAATATATATATCTTCGAGTTTCGTGAGTAAACAGTACGTTATAATAAAATATTAAAATATAAATTATTGCATCTTACTCTTGCTCATTTCACGACCGAAGGAGAATAATATACTAAAAGATAAATTAACATTAAAAAAAGAAAAAGAAAAATGGTCCTAGAACCTTCCCTGAAAGACATCACAACACATTATGCGCCCATCTAGTGCAAGGTGACCAGACGTCCCGTTTTAGCCGGGACAGTCTCTTATTTTCAATCGTTGTCCCGTTGTTTTCTGATTCTCAAACGGGACGCCTAAATGTCCCGTTTTTAAGCAAACATGACTCAGGTGTGCCGTAATTATTAATCAAAATATAAATGGTCAATGCTAATTCTACACTCTTCCGTAGTAACACTCATTGGAAAGGTTCAGTCGGCCTAGAACTCCTGAATATTCAAATGAGAATTGAGTGTTCTGTGGTTCAAGTGGGAATTGAGTGGAAATTCTGAGTGTTGAAGTAGTTAGAAGTACTTAAGTTAGAAACGCTGTGTTATCATTCTTACTTGTGTATTTTGTAAATTGAAAACACTGAGTTCCAAAATGCAATGTGAAATTCACCACCCACCCTCCCACCCCGGTTGCCGATTCGTATGCATCCCGTTTTTAAAAGTAAAAGTTCTGGTCACCTTGCTCTAGCGTCATTTGTTTCCCGGTATAGTTCGAATTACGAATTTCCCACACAAAGTTCGTAGTGTTGTGTGGTGCAATGTCACAGAATGAATGTTGAACATCATTTTTTTTTTTTTCTTAAAGAGTCCAACACAGTATGAATAACGTGAGATGTAGGGAACGTACAAACTGACACTTTTGAAAATGTGATAAGTATTTGTTAAATGGTGCTGAATTGGATAGAATTATAGAATTGTATATGCCAGCGTTTTCACAAAAGAGGCTGAAAATGCCACTGTGGTACCAACGGGCCAATGAATGACAAAAAAAAAAAAAAAAAAGAATTAAATTTGGTAGAATTGTACCAAGTGTGGCAACACTGGTATGTATTGTATACCTACACGAAGAAACAGTTAAATCTAGTTTAGAAGAATTGTTTGAAAATTTTCTTGAATTAAACAAAAAGCAAGCTGCATATCTTCAATTTTTAATGAGCGTTACACGCACAAAACACACACTTACTCATAAAAGTGCAGGTGCTTATTTTTTATCCAGTCACAATCTGTGTCTTGTTTGCTTAAAAGGAAAATTGCACTATAATAGTATTTTAATGCATATCATTATTTTGTTACTTCAACTGACAAAAGATTTAAATATGAAAAGCCAGTTTGATAATTGTTTATTGTTTCTTTTGTTAGCCTGGCACGTGTGAAGGACATCTCACGCTTTATATACAGAGTAATGATGTTTATTATTAGGTATTAGAAATTCTAATGTGTACATATGATAGCATGTGTGTAAGGAAAAAGGGTTTAAGGCAAGCGGTCTTAAATTGGATCTAACATTTCTTTTTTTTTTTTTTTCTTGTTATAGCTAAAGTAACCAGACGCCCCGTTTTAGCCTTTGTTTCAACCATTGTTTGTTTTTTTTTCTGATTCTCAAACGGGATGCCTAAATCTCCTATTTTTCAGCAAATATGAACGAAGTGTCCCGTAATTGGTATTCAAAATATGAAGGTAACCAAAAAGTTCTGTCGCTTTTTCACCCACCACTTCGAACACCCACCACCATCCATATATCGCATGCTAAGATGTATCTTGAAGAACAAAAATAGTTCCCATCAGCACCAACAACCTTCTGCCAATGTTATGAAAAGCCATGGACTCTATCGCGGTAGAACTTGGTGTGCCGTGAAGTGAAGAAGGTATCAAGTGCATTTTGCACCTCCACTAGGGATTTGAACTGGTGTCGTCGAAGTGATTGTCCAAAAAATGGAACAAGTGGTAATAGGACGGTGCAATCCGGGGAGTGTGGCGGATGTAATAGTATTTCCCATTTAAGGCGTAGAATGGTGTCCCGGGTCATCCTAGCCACGTGGGACTTAGCGTTGTTCTGTAACAGGAGAACCCCTTTGCGATTCAGAAGTGCTGGCTCCAGAGTTTTGAGTTTTTCTTGAACACAGCACAACTGCATTTTGACAGTACACAGTTTCATTGATACTCTGACCTACTGGTAGCAGTTCCCGATGCATAATATCCCGAGTAGTCCACCAAAAACACAGGATAACTTTCTTCTGGTGCAGTGTTGATTTTGGCTGTTTTAGAACCGGTTCATGCGATGCTAACCAATGATCACTTCGCCGTGGAGCCTCGTATAGGACTTACTTGTTATCACATGTCAACACCGTGTCCAGAAATGACTCCTTTCTCAGTGAGACAGCAAGGAAACACAGGTGTCTGCTCGCGTTCCCTTCTGGCCCGGAGTCAAATCATGTGGGACCTGTCGACCCAACTTGTGCTTCCCAAGTTGATGGAGGTGCTGCCGAATGGTTTCTCCACTCACACTGAATTGTAGTCCCAGTTCCTTACATG
Organism: Thermobia domestica; assembly: GCF_964235325.1. Lineage (NCBI taxonomy): Eukaryota > Metazoa > Arthropoda > Insecta > Zygentoma > Lepismatidae > Thermobia > Thermobia domestica. The sequence continues at coordinate 12,793,172 of NC_137471.1, forward strand.
TATGAGGCCCCAGTTGCCTCAATTGCTGCCTGAAGATATTCATTTTGTACATGTGTTGGTCTTCCGGCACTTGGAGCGTCTTTAAGTGTTTCGTCATAGTCCTCAAACTTGTTAAACCACCGCTGCACTGTCCGCACAATCACGACACCCTCACCAAAGGAGTGGCAGCCTCCCCGCTGCAGGGGCCTTTGACCCCAATTTGAACTTTTACAGCATACACGCCCTCATGACACTCTGTAGAGGTTCCATGTTCACTTTGTTCATACGCAAGTTTACGGTGTAACTGAACTGCCACAACCAGGTAGTATGGCACCCTTTACACGAACAACTGACCTTCGCCTTACCTCCATTCGCATTCAACTCATGATGTGAGGGCCAATTGAACACAGAGCTCCACAAAAAGCGACAGAACTTTCTGCTTTATCTTTATATAAATGATCAGAGCAAATTCTGTACTCTTTCGTTAAAATGACTGTGTATGAATCGAGCTAATTTTGATACTAACTTTTATTGGGAACTTTTGAGCCGTGCCTGTGACATATCGATATGGAACTGCCAGTGGTTGAGTATTACTGAAGAAACGCTATAGTATCACTTTAACTTGTTTATTATGTAATTTGAAAACACCATTGGCGCTGAGAGCTCCTTTATCATTACCACTCTATAGGACTACTGGTCTTTGAGAGCTTCTTTATCATTACCACTCTCTAAGACGCCTGGTCTCTGAGAGTTCCTTCTTGGTAGGAAGCCTGGACTCTACAAACATCTCACCACTCCGTAGGACGTCTCGCTTTATCACCCTCTCTAAGACGCCTGGTCTCTGAGAGCTCCTTTATCCTTATCACTCTCTAGGACTCCTGGTCTTTGAGACCTCCTTTATCATAACCACTCTCTAGGACTACTGGTCTTTGAGAGCTCCTTTATTATTACCACTCCCTAGGACAACTGGTCTCTGAGAACCCTTTTATCTTTATCACTCTCTAGGACTACTGGTCTTTGAGAGCTCCTTTATCCTTATCACTCTCTAGGACTTCTGGTATCTGAGAGCTCCTTTATTATTACCACTCTCTAGGACTACTGGTCTCTGAAAGCTCCTTTATTAATACCACTCTCTAAGACTACTGGTCTCTGAGAGCTCCTTTATTATTACCACTCCCTAGGACAACTGGTTTCTGAGAGTTCCTTTATCATTACCACTCTCTAAGACGCCTGGTCTCTGAGAGTTCCTTCTTGGTAGGAAGCCTGGTCTCTGCAAAAATCTCACCACTCCCTAGGACGTCTGGCTTTATCACCCTCTGTCTAAGACGCCTGGTCTCTGAGAGCTCCTTTATCCTTATCACTCTCTAGGACTCCTGGTCTTTGAGAACTCCTTTATCATTACCACTCCCTAGAACAACTGGTCTCTGAGAGCCCCTTTATCCTTATCACTCTCTAGGACAACTGGTCTCTGAGAGCTCCTTTATCATTACCACTCTCTAAGACGCCTGGTCTCTGGGAGTTCCTTCTTGTTAGGAAGCCTGGTCTCTGCAAACATCTCACCACTCCCTAGGACGTCTGGTTTTATCTCCCTCTCTAGGACGCCTGGTTTATGAGAGGTACCTAGCTACACCTTGGCCGCAAGAGACTTGGTTCCTATCGCCCGAAGACACTTGATTAATGGGCTCCTTCAAATTCGCCAGTAAACCACAAAGATATTTAGATGAAATTATATTTTATCTGTAATATTTTATTACTTTTATTATATTTAGAAGAAACTTTTACAATAAAAGGTGATTGGGAAAGTTCAAATTTCCGTGTACCATCTTCTAACTCTATCTTAAAAGACAAAATTTTACAATATTCATGCATTTTACAAATTTGTTTTTTCTTAATTTCATCTGCAAGTTTTCAAAATAGTTCCGTGTCACGATAAATTCACTAATGGTGTGATATAACAATATTTAAATAATATTCATTTTTGAAGCATATTGTATAATGAGTTGGGTATTTTCAAACATTGATAAATCCACTTCATTATGTGCAGGGGCGGATCCAGGATCGACTTCTGGGGGGCTGTGGGTCGTCATACTGCTACTTTTAAGGGCTCCAAACTTTGGGATGGGTAGGGCTGTGCGATATGTCGATATATCGATATCGTCGATATCGATATCATCTTATATCGATAATCGATATCGCATTAATATCGATGTCGATATATCGATATCGTCGATATTCGATATCGATATCTGATATCGTCGATATTCGATATTGTCGATATCGATATATCTATTCGATATCGATATCAGAAAAATATCGAATGTCGATATCGAAATTTCGATATCGCACAGCCCTAGAGATGGGTTTTATTTATATATATAAAATACGAAAGTTTCCTCTTCTGGGGGAGCAATTGTCCCGATCGCCCCCCCTGGATCCGCCCCTGCCTTACAATCATATTATCAATTTATAGTTTTTACACTATGAATTATGTAACACTAGGAAAGCATTTGGAATCTAACAATTATGGAACACTAGGAGCATTTGTAAGACCTCGTTGAACTAATGTTGTCCACGACACTCGAGAAATTTGTTGTCTCGTCTCGAAACCGAAATGAGAATTGTCATGTTTCCCGTCTCGTCTGTTCATTTTCGAGACGAGACGAGAAATTGGTCGTCTCATCGGCAACACTACTGAAAAGAATGACAAAAATATGATAGAAAATAGGATGACTTTTTCTCGCTAATTCCGGCCTTGATATTACTAAAATAAGCGGAGCAGTTGAATTGACGTTTGGCGTGAACCAAGTGTTCTTTCGACACGCTCTTGCCAAATCTCACGCAAGAAATTTGCGAATAATGAGACATATTAACAAGGTTCTGCTCTTACTAAGAAGAAACAGTACCTCGGCTGAATTGGATACCCATATCCCAGCTTTAAAAAAGGTCTCTGAAAGCGGGTTGGTAGACATGAAAGCAGTGTTCAAGGTCGAACGCCAATTCGGCTGTCATGCACTTTTAATTACTCTGTTTAGTTGCATCTTTGGTTTTTCCTTTACTTAATAATCTTGGATGCTAGTTAAATTATAGCATAGTTTATATTCATTTAAAATGAAATGAAAATGAAATCTTTGAGTTTTACGTCCCACGCTCATGCCAGTTAGGCTAAAGGAGACGATGACTATGAGAAATGAGTGAAATGGTGAGATGAAGAAAGTGGGAGGAAACGGGAGAACCCCGAGAATACTCACGAGCACGGTGTTTGTCCACAACAAAGTCCACATGGCGCGAGCTGGGATCGAACAAGGGACCCCAAGCACCGGAGCTGAACGCTCTACCACTGAGCCACCGCGCCCCCCAGATATATTCATTTAAGTCCTGTGCAAAGAGAACTTCGAAACGTGGTATTGGAGAAAGAGAGAAGATAAAATGGACAGAAGGAGTAACAAACGAAGATGTTTTAAAACAGATAGGAGAGAAGAGAACGCTTCTAGCCACCATCCTTCGTACAAAGGCTAATTGAATTGGACACATCCTGCGAAGAAATTGTCTTCTTCATACCGCCATATAAGAGAAGAAGGGAAGGAAAGCGATGAATAAGAAGAAGACGAACGCAAGCGATCGATGATTTGAAAAGTAGAAGAAAAGATTGGGAGTTAAAAGAGGAAGCTGAAAATCGAGAAATATGGAAGAAACATTTCCAGACACAAACCTTAAATATAATAATAATAATAATAATAATAATAATAATAATAATAATAATAATAATAATAATAATAATAATAATAATAATAATAATAATAATAATAATAATTACAAAAACAAGTTATATTTAAAGAAATAACATTCATCGCCCTTACATAATGATTAATATAATACTTGTCCATACATCAGACTCAGAGATTGTCAACAATCAGACGATGTCAGTGGCGGCTCGTGTCAATGATAACCTGAACCACATCAACAGTTTTTAAGCCTTCTTGGATGCGTGCTTGGTGCGTGATTATGTTTCCTCCTTCCTTTGACATTGTATCAGAGACTTGGTATTATCAAGGAAATCATCTTAAAGTCTGCGAGGCACTGAAATAAATTCTAAATAAGTACATTTTCATGACATCCATCTTTGAGAGCATCTCCATGCTGTTATAATAGTCGCAGCCATTACGAAAAACGTGTGAAACCTGGTACGATCTCTGTCATTTACATACCGAAGCACGAGCCAACGTTCCTGATTGACGTAAACCCGAGGGATTTTCTTAATAACTTTTCGCCTGCGTTCTATTTGGTATCTCCTACACGGACTCACTTGCCACAATAAATAATACAACAGCCAAAAATACATTCCACTTAGAGCGGAAATTAAACAACCAGAAATCCTTTGACAAAAGCAACCCAGAACAATTGCGTTGAATCCGTGTAGTAAAGCACCAGCGTGGAAATCGTTGCCTTGTCTAATTGCTCTGCGAACTTCTTTACGTAGCTGGATAGGTTTGATGACTATGACGTCACAATTATAACGAGCTGCTTGTCCCAGTTGTGCTCTGTAAATTGGAAGATTCGCCCAAATGCTTGCTCCTGCAATAATAGCCATATCGTCCATTTCCACATCAGAATCATCCTTTTCGGGATCGTCCATTGTTCTTTGTGTTATTGGCTGTTATCTAGTAACATTTGTTGTTTGTTAAGCGCATCAACAATGGTGTACTCATTATTGCTTTTTTTTTTTTTTTAAGTGCAATGAATATTAGTGTGTTATTCATAATTCGCTCCCGAGTTTCAGTCCTCGATACGGTCAAAAGGGATGACAGCTGAAATGAAGCTATTATTGTGCTGCCAAAATGTCTTGAGCCGTGGCAAAAATGCGAACTAAAGCTCACACCCACTCGTTGAGCCAATAAGGGTTCAACTGTTGCTAAGCGAGAGATGGGGATTGGAATTCCGTCAGCCGATAGCAGCGCTTGCAACGGAAGACTAGGGATCAAGTCAATGTGGTATATCTTTAGCAGCATATGTCCAAATATCTACCTACTTTAATGAGCTCGATATGTGCACACCTAACGATGGGGCACACAGTTCTGAATATATGTTCCACTATATGATGCGTTCAGTGCACAGGAAAATCAAGTCCACGAGTTGATCATTTTGGACATAAATGACAGGCCCGTATTTAGGTAAGTGCTGTTCTGTGCTCGATCATAAGGCGGCAGAATTTAGGGGTGGCAAAATTTTGATTTTTTAAAAAATTCATCATAAATTAATATTTAAAACTAGCAATTCACAAAGTCCCGAGCAAGCACGAGAAAATATGTGAATGTGTTTGATCCGTTCTAATTACAGTAGTTACTAATTAACTAGCTTATCTGATTATTTTTAAAAAGACATCCTCTCCCACCCCCATCCGAAGAGGTGAGGATGAACTTGAACATCATGAAAACTGATACCGTTAAGCTCAGCGTCCTCGAAAACTATGAATTCAACACTAATATCTGTCGTTTTCGATTACTTTTAATATCTCACCCCCTCCCTAGGAAGTGGATTATGACCTTGAAGTTGAGTTGGATTAAAATTGTTACTATTCATCTCAGCGACCCCAAAAACTATGAATTCAAATCTAAGATTGGTCGTTTTTGATTACTTTTAAAATGTACCCATGTTATTCTTATGAGGACTTCGCACCCCCAGATTTCAGCTCAGGTTCATCCTAGGGACCTGGAACAGGTCATTTGAATTGCGTCTCTGAGTGCTTTAAAACATATTAGAATTTCATGTTTCTATCTATTATGGTTCATCTTTCTAACACCACATCATAATCATCATTAAGAGAATTAAGCCATTTAAAATTACGTTGTAACTTTTGTAATTTGTAATACCTAAACTGCTATTCAACAAGAGCTGATATGTTTGCAAAATGACGGCTTGTTTCCTTGTTTGAGACAAAAGTTTGTGCGGGGAAAGGTAATTATTTAGAGCACAGGTGCGTACAATATATACCCCATCAGGATTCTGCCGCCTATAGTCGGACAATTTGTCCATGTCGACCAGATGCCGCGGTCGGATGGCCGGCGCCGGACGCCGGCATCTTTCAGCGCGATTTTCGACCGCGACGAATAGTTGCCTTGGCGAGCGGTCGGCAAACAGCCGGAAATGAGCATTAAATGCGCCGGCACCGCCGTCGGAAAGAGGCCGGCATAATGAGTCGGCAGAGGGTCGGAAAGAGGCCTTTCCGATTGTTTTGCCGGCACTGACGGTCGGCAACAGTCGGTAAAGAGTCGGCAAAGGGAATTTTACTTGACGATTTTCGACCGCTTGCCGCCTCGGCAAAAGGTCGGCAGCTTTGAACAAGTAGATCGTCGTGCCGCCGCGGACGGATGACGGCTGCCTCCGGCGGCCCGCCACCGTCGACGGCGGCAATCCCTCTTTCCGACCGCGACTTCCTGATGGGGTAAATACGGGCCTGATAAAGGGTGTTCCATAAAGAACACAAATTTTTAGTGCATAATAACATAAATATTTATTGAGAAAATTAAGTAATGTACACTCATGTCCAAAATTATTGTCGCATGTCTATAAATATGTTGTTGTAGGAATATAATTTGATAACGAATTCGCCTGGTATTTCTTATAATGTTAGTATGTGTATAATCGGCAAAGACATGTATGTGGCAAATTTCATGTCGAAAGAGCAGTAAATAAGAACAATAAAACGAAAATAAAACTTTCTTGTTCATTTAGCAACGTTTTGTTTTACTTATTCTAATTTTCGTATTTATAATTCTTTTCCTATGAAATTTACCAGAAATATGCATTTCCCGATTATATACATAGTATCGGTATTAAAAGTACCCTGCAAAATCATTATCAAATTATATTATTACAAGAAGACAGTTATAGATATGCGACAGTAATTTTGGACATGAGTGTGCATATTACATACTTACGTATCTTTGCAGTGTGTGTGCTACCTGCGATTTGAAATATGATTTCACTCAAATGCCCTCCACGACTCTGCAGGCACACTCACGTTCTTTTGATGAAATTTCCCACAACTTTTCGGGATACTTGCATCTGTAGCTCTGAAATTACACGCTGAATCTCGACCTCTAGCTCTGGAAGTGATTGTTGTGTGACGAGATTTCAAATACCCGCACAAAAAGAAATCACATGTTGTCAAATCACAAGGCATGGGTAGGCAATTCACGTCACCGTTGCGAGAAAGCATCCGGCCAGGAAACCTCTCTCGTAATAAGTCCTTACAATTCCTACTGTGTGGTGCTACAAAGGGATATGCAATATCGAAGCCCAACACTACTGTCCGGCTCAAACCTCTTGACGTTTGGCGAAAGCCAATGGCGCGTAAGAGTGACGTTGTCAGATTTCCTTTCCTTCCGTGTACAAGTATAACATGAAACATTTCTTTTCTGAAACAGATTGGAAAACGAAGTGAACGCTTCAAACCGAGGTTAAAGAACAAATACTGTTTTAGATTGACCTTTATATGAAGAAACAATCATACAATAAAATAACGAACCACTGTACGTGCTTTTCTCCCCTAATTATTTAGAAACGATTTTCTTTCTTCCTAAACATACACCAACATTCGATTAACAAAGACATTTTTGAATGCAAATAATATTTCTCCCACCCAAGTATCGATTATTAGACAACCTCGCTTAATTTTCATTGGGCATTGCAAAAAAAGAGAACACGGCTTAAACGTCAAGAAGTTTGATCCAGACGGTAAGCCAATTTTTATGTGGGGAATTAAAGGCATCTGAAGTAACGCAGCCACACAAGTTTTGTTGATGAACAAGGGGATTATGCAAGTTATCTAAATTTATATTAAATCTTACAATTGAATATTTCACTGATAAGTCGATAGAGCAAATTAAACATCCCCTGTGACTGTTCAAGCACTTTAGATATAATGAATAAAACAAATAAAAAAAAGTTAATAAATTTTGAATATCTTATAACTGATGTTAAGAAGTACCTCTCACTAAAACTAAGAAGCTCTCTCAGAAACTAACTCACTATGCCTAGAATGTTAAATCGATTCCAAGAAACTGTTTCTCACTGTCTGTTATCGCTTTTGCCCTACGGAGATCAATATTAAAACCGGAAGTTGTTTAATTTCTATCATTTCCGGTTTTAGTAAAGAGTTAAGGATGAAAACGGGTATGTGTTTTTTTTTGGAATGCTTACTCGATTAGAAGACACCACTCCTCACATTCTTGCAATCTATTAGGCTTCCGTTTTTGCTCCATAAGTGATCAACGTTGAAACAGCAAATGGTTGATTTATGTCACTTCCGGTTTGAATCACAATTCCATCAACAAACTGAACTCCTGATCTTTGACTCTCTACCTCCTGGCCAAAATTGATGCTGCTCCATCGAGTGACTCATCAGATCTTTTGTCCCCCTAAGGGACACACTGACAGGATAAATATATAACGGAATTTTGGTAAGGAAACTTGTTCGAGTCATTATTAGGACCACTTGGATGCCAAGTGGTGTGTAACACACCAAATTCGAAATTCTCGAAGAAGGAACTTTGAACTTCAATATCTCATGTAAATCGCATCAAGAGAATGTTGAACACTATCAGGATTAGAAAATAAAGTTCACAGTTATATTTTAAGTTGTAACCAGGGGTAAAAGTGGATCTGAAAAGGTAAGGTGACCGTAAGTAGCGGCATGACGTCACGCCGTCCCCCTGCCTCTCTTTGACCGTTGTAATTTTTTTAGGAAGTGGGGGAACCCCGAACATTGTTTTTGGAGGTGAAGGGACGGTGTCTCCCCGCGTTCCCCCTTCACTTTTACCCCTGGTTGTAACTATTAAAAGAAATATGAACTTTTCATGAGTTAGGCTAGTTTTAGACGGAAGCATTTATCGTAGCAAAAATCGTATCATCGATATCCTACCGTGTAAAGTAGCAAATGCTATAGCATTTCCCATGCCATGGCATATCCTATGGCATTTCTTGTCGATAGAACCTGCTCTATTTCGTAGCATTTTCCCCAGCATTTCTGGTCCGATTGCAGCGCCGTGGTGTGTTAAAAAGAAGCGAAAGATTTTGTGCCAAATATCCACGCTCTTTGTTTTATGTGGGAAATTGAATTGTAGTAAAGAAAAATGAGTTGGAGTAGGGATGCTCTTTGTCCACATACTTCTTTGTGATTTTCGTTTTTTAATATGATCGACGAGAACTGTTGTTACAATTACTATAGCTTTAGCTACCTCACGCTTAATTTCGGAGCCATAATTGCGCTCTTCTCCAGTGATTTGTTTTTTTACGTCACGACAGATGCTTACCGAAATGCTACCGTGTAAAAGCACCATATACTTTTGATGCCATAGAATATTATATGAAATTTTTGGCAGCTACGAAAAATGTTACGATAAATGCTTCCGTCTAAAACTAGCCTTATTGTATTTCAAAGTTCTCTCTCGAAAAATTTCCAGTTTGAAGTTACACCTTTTGTCATCTAAGTGGCCAATTTAAATTCTGATTTAAATATACTTAACATCTTTGGTATTAATCGCATAATGTACGTCGTGAAGCAAGGACATATTTAAAAAAAAAAAGACTAAAAGGGGAAAAAGAAACTAAACTAACTTCTTTAAAAGCAATCATAATTTTGACCTCCTGCAGAAGCTTCAACAAAAAACAAAAAAAAAAAAAAAGTGTCTGATGAGAAACTGCTACAAAGAATGACATTAGCATATGAAAAGCAGAAAACACAGAACAGATACAGAACAGAACGGGGCAACAAGCAAGTGAAGAGCAAATCACTCCCAGCTGGATTCACCAAAGATGTATTCTGCGAACAGCCATGAATGTCGGAACAGATTTAAAGTTATTAAGAACATGCAGAGATTAGTTGGTGGGCGGTGGTGTACAAGGAATTTAGCAACAACTGAAGAAGTTTGCTGGAAGATGGGAGTACGCAAATGTGTTTTGATTTTGTAGGCGGATGCGTCCAAGGATGATGCTATACGAAACAGTACACACACATACACACACTTATGCACATGACACATATTGAGAACATGTGTGTAGCAAATAGACAAGTAACTTTTCTGTCTACTATAGTACTGTATACAGAGGACGTACATGTGTTGAATGCTAATGTGTTTTGCATGTTAAGACATTGCCAACACCTACCATAAGGGGCATATGGATCTCATATGGGAAAGAATTGCATTAATGGTCAGATTTCTGTTGGCATTGCCTTCAATCTAGAAATAAGTGCACCCTAACTTCAACTCAGAATACTTTTTCAAACTCCAACTAATTTCCCTACCTCAATCTCACGTGTATTGAAATTAAGATATTTGAGATTGAGAATGGACCGTACTAAAAGTCTTCATCCCGGCGAAATTAAAATACCGCTAATTTTACATTAATTATGTGATATCTTCAAATAGATAAAAGATAATCGAAACGTGGAACAAGAGCGCCCTAGACAATATCATTTTACATGAGAAACCGTTATCACGACTCACTTATCTGCTTTCGATTTCGAGCCATTTTGAAAATCGGCATTTATTTTCGTGTTTCTAAACAGCTAAAAACATAAAGCCACTAGGTGACTTGTGGTAACGGCACCTCACGCAAAATAATATTGTCTAGGGCGCGCTTGTTTCACATTTCAATCATCTTTTATCTATTTGAAGATATCATAATTACTGTAAAATTAGCGGTATTTTAATTTCGCCGGGAAGAAGACTCTTAAGGGTAAGAATGGTCGTGCTAACATCTCCTTCAAAAAGACATGGCCATTATAGTAACAATGCTGTTTTTCTTATTAGGTTTGTCCACGAACTGGGGTGAATACAGGCAGATATTAGGGCCACAGGTTGTACCCAAGAAAGATGATGTTGTTACACCCATCTCCGGTCTTTTCTAATACTTTTTTTTTTTAGAAGGAAGTGAGAATGACAAAATTGGAGTAGTTAGATAGGTGTTTACCATTCCTTTCAGCATCGAGGCTATATGAGACGCGGACCTACAGTTTAATGTGGAATCTTAACCGCGATTATATGTTCAAATATCAAGGCTCCCCCACTGGGAATTGAACCCGCGATCCCGTGCACCAAAGTGCAAGAGTTAGCCACTAGACTAACAGCAAGGGGACTATGTTTCAAATATAGAGCTCCTAAAAAATGTCTTATATTGGTGTACTTAAAGAAAAAGAAGAAGAAGATAGTTTTCAAAAAAGTAGTTATCTCGTTGGCGTACACGCCTTTGATGCTGAAAGACCCAAGTTCGATTCCCAGGAGGAGCTCATGTGGTTCGGGTCCCGCATTATGCTGTAGGACAAACCACATGAATTGAAATGATTGATTTGATTCTGAGTTTAGCGTCCCTTTCAACAGCAAGACTACATGGGGCATGAACCTACAACTTCATGTGGAATCCATACCACCATCGATGAATGAGTTCCGTACGCTTAAAGAAAAGCGCATACGTTAACCGTTTAGCCAGAAGAGAGCACTTGAAATGACATCTTTTACGTTCCATGATTATGTATCAACGAAGGTACCGGTATACAAAAAAAAAAGAAAAAAAGAAAAGAAAAGACAAAAAGAAAGAAAGAAACGTGTGCGTTGTACGTAAAAACGTAGGTTAATACGAAAATCCTGTAGTTTTTGGATTTAAGGTTGGTTTAAAGGGACAAGTTTTGTCAATAGATGGCATTACCGTCTTGGTATCTCTCCCATATTTTTTTTTTATACCTTTCACGAAAATTCACGACTTCTCTTACAAATTTCAACCTACATACTTCAAATTTTTAGAGAAGGAACTTCATAACCTATCGAAGGCAATAATCCCTGCCGATTATTTTATTTAGAATTTTGTTCATTGTTGAAATTGCTTGATTGTTGAAATGGTTATCTAAACCTTTAACAATGGAACTGTTTCAGCAATAAAGAAAATTGTAAATAAAAAAATCGGCACGGATTGTTCCCTTTGATAGGTTATGAAGTTCCTTCTATAAAAATTTGAACTTTCTAGGTTGAAATTTGTAAAAAGAAATTGTAAATTTTCGTGAAAGGTAAAAAATACATGGGAGAGATACGAAGATTGTAGTGACATCTATCGGCAAAATTTGTCCCTTTAAACTAACCTTAAAGTACGACTATTTCTAGCATTCTGTAACAAACGTGTAATTGAAAATGAATGTTTTATAATAGCATCCGTGTAAGTGTTCCATGTATCTATACGTACTTTCCATATGACTGGGACCAAGATGGTTCAGAGGTAGAGCTTTCACTCTGGTGCATGGGGTGTCCTTGGCTCGTTCCCAGCTCGTGCCAAGTGAGCTTTGTGGTGGACAAACACCATGTGCGTGGGTTTTCTCGAGGTTCTCCCGTTTCCTCCCAGTTTCTTCATTCCACTATTTCTTTCACTTCTCATCATCACTGTCTCCTTTAGCCTACCCGGCATAACCGTGGTCGTAAAACTTCAAGATTTCATTTCATTTTTTCTGTATGACTGTATATTATAAGGTCGTAAGGATCTCGTATATAGATGAACGTAACTTATATAACATATAGCTGACGTATGTAACATATGTATATGTATGTAATATACGGAAAACTGTTAAATGGAAAACATTCTGAAACTGCATGACGTAACATCTAACCGGGAAACAGACAGTATGTATGCAACATATAGATAATGTACGCTCTGTACAGATTTCCGTAGTAAACATATGGGTTACGTATATTTTTACAATATACCGCTGTCCGGATAACATATTTTTGTCAGTGTAGGTGGTAGAGATGATAATGAATGAAATGATGAAATTTAAAAAAAGTGGGAGGAAACAGAATAACCCCGAGAAAATCCATGCATATTGCGTTTGTCCACTTCAAAGAGCTGGAACTGGAATTGAACCAGGGATCCCACGTACCAGAGGTGAGCACTCTTTCACTGACTGCTCGCTTTAAATGTCGCATAGCTTCAGTACTGAAAAGAACACTAAACTCCAAACTAATACAAAAAAATAGTTCCATGGACTTACAGGGAATCGAACTTAAGAATATCGCACTAGGGATGACATGACTACATATGTTAAAGCATCTTCATATTCTCGGAAATTTTATATTCTTACGAAATTTAACACTTACAGGAGATCATCAATTAAAACCGCTAAACACGTATGATTTTCTAGCTGGCAACCCTTCCACAGACATACTCACACAATATAAGCATGTGCTGACACCAGTTATCAGCACCGTCCCTCTCGTTTGAGATGAGATTGTTCGTGACTTAGGTTCAGCCCTGTTGGCTCCGTTGGACCCAAAAATAAAGAATACCTCTGTGTTGAGGCAACATGTGGTCCCGCATCCTCAGTTATCAGTCCTTATTAATCGGAGTGGCATTTTTGTCTCAGCTTCAGACAGTTTATTTATAGAGGAGACTTTTTTTTCATTATTTCTTTTCTTTTTGAGAATAATCCCAGATACCCTGAAGGTTCATCTGTTTTGCCCTTAATCTTCCCCTCGTTTTGATATTTTGAATAGAATCCCTTCTTTCATAAAGAGAACGGACAAACGTGACGTCATAACCGGCGCCTGAGTGCAAGGTGGCTGCCACTGCCTGGCGTCGACATGTGCTACCATCTGGCTCTTTAAGGATGTCAGTGTCATTTCAGAAAAGTTAACAAGCAGACATTTCCTGATTCTCAATTACCCTCCCACACATAAATAAATACAGTACTTTTTTTTAAAAAAAAAAAAAAAAAGTTTAAGAGAAAGCATCTTTCTCTCAAATGGAGTAATCCTCACATTGATGGTCCTCAGGCGCTCCTTCGTGGCTAAGCGGTTAGCGTACGCGCTTTTGGCGTGGGAGACCCGGGTTCGATTCCCGGCGGGAGCTCATGTGGTCCACGTTAAGAGTCTTCATGCCGGCGAAATTAAAATACCGCTAATTTTACAGTAATCGAAATGTGGAACAAGAGCGCCATAGACAATAATATTTTACATGAGAAACCGTTATCACGACTCACTTATCTGCTTTCGATTTCGAGCCATTTTGAAAATCGGCATTTATTTTCGCGTTTCTAAACAGCTGAAAACGAAAAGCCACTAGGTGACTTGTGATAACGGTACCTCACGCAAAATAATATTGTCTAGGGTGCTCTTGTTCCATATTTCAATTATCTTTTATCTATTTGAAGATATCACATAATTACTGTAAAATTAGCGGTATTTTAATTTCGTCGGGATGAAGACTCTTAATCAGTAGGTCCACATCTCATATAGCCTCGCTACTGAACGGGGCGTTAAACTCAAAATCAACTCAACTCAATTGATGGTCCTCATTATTGAATGCAGGGCAAACTTACACTCATGAGGTTCGACTCTCAGTGACATTTAACCTCTCAGTGAAAAGTCACTTTTACCTCTCATATATATATGGTGTCCCAAAAGTAGTGGCGAAAAATGAAATCACAGATTCCTGGCACCAAAAAAAAAAAAAAATCCGGAAGTAGACAGGGACCCAGTTATACAGGTCCGAAAGTGGGGGAAAAGAACTTTATATCTGCCTACCGGAATAATGATAGACACTAGGAACAGGGTTCAAAAATACATTTAAAAAAATCATAGGGGCTTGACCTGTTAAAGGAATATTACATAACTGCGCCAGAGATTCTCCATGCGTCATTTAGGGATTTACCGAATGTGCAAGGGCGCCCATATTGTGGTTTCCAAGGGGGGACAATTATACGCGACATTTCAAATATAGGTTCAAATTTTGCTGTAACTAATGTAAAAATTCTATTGGGTTTTCGATATTCCGAAGTACAATTTCCTCTAGGAGGGGGCGAGCGTCCCATCTTACCCCCTGATGGGCGCCCTTGCGAATGTGTGTACCTCGCACCCGCAGGTCCGTAGCCAGCCCAAAAATGTAGGGGGGCCCGGCTGAAGTTACGGGGGGCGATCCAACCATATTATAGTTCATCACATAATTATAGTTCATTTGCAAGCCTGCCGTGAAACTTTTAGGGGGACCAGGGAAAATTTAGGGGAGCCCGACCCCCCCCCCCTAGACACCCTGAATACGGGTCTGTGTGTACGGCAGGGGTATTGAAACGGTGCAATAAAAATGGAAACCACTCAGAAAAGAGTTGTTATCCATGACACGACTGCTACTATCAGAAATGAGTTACTAGCTTTACAGCGAATGCTGGGAGTGTCCCCTGTTTTGATTCAAACCCTGGTTCACACGTTTCACCAGGTTGGCAGCAACTTTACGAAATTTAGAAGTGTTAATGTTCTCAATTGCACTGCGAATGTTCGTTTCCAGGTATTTAATAGTTCGAGATTTGTTCTTGTATACTTCTTGCTTTAAATAACCCCATAGAAATTAATAGCAGTGTTACCAAGTGCATATAAGTAAAAATTTTATCATGATAATTTCAAAGTTTGTTTTTCATTGTTTTCAGGAATTGCATAATGTAGACAGATCCTTAACACACCTTTTGATGCACTGAAACATCAGCAAGATTGCCAATTCAGAGTGTTAATTTATGAAAACTATGATTTCCGTAGTTCCTCCTTAGCTATCGGTGGAAATGAAAAATTCTTTTTTTCTGCTCCATAGTTTCCAAGCTACTCCAACTAAACAAACTTAAAATTAACGACAGAACATCCATACGTATGAGTTATGAGTCAATTTACATGTTTTGCAAAAAAAAAAAAAAAAAAAAACACCTTCGGTTACATCTGGCAACACTGTGTGGTTCCCAGTGTACTTCAATCGTTGCTTCCTAGTTTAAAAATATATGCATGAACAAGGCTTCATTTTGGTATAGCCATTATTTGTGTATCACTTTAGGTTCAAAATTTCTACTATCCCAAACTCCGTATTGCATTTTATATTGGACATCCTGTATATATTATGTTATATTACAGTATAAATGTATTAGGTTTTGTTAAGGTAAACAGAAACTAATTTACACACTGACTCGCTTCTTATTTCTTATGATTTTTTTTTCTTTTTTAATCGGAACCTGTCCCGTATTCAGCCGAAAGTTTTATGGTCACCCTAAACAATATAGTAGAAAAGATATCAAAACAAAAGCTCAGGAAGGAATGAGTCGAAGAAATTATAAAAAGTTTCAGGGTCTCTGTCATATTGTGGGAGCAGTGTTCGTAGGGGTAGGGAAATTTCGTAGATAAATTTAGCAAAAACGGATTTTTTTCGATAAAACGTAAAAATTCAGGAAATTTCTTGCACTGGCTGATTGACCAAAATAAATGCTTAAATTTTTCTTTGTTCTTCAGACATAAGCCAATGCAGTATCAATAATGTGTCCGTGTGTGTCTGTTCAAAGTAGCATAATTTGCAAGCAAAAAGCAAATGAACAAAACACATGTGGTTGGCACTTCCTTTAATATAGTTAAATTAATCTTATCACGTAATTTCTGTCATAGGAATTTATTGAGAAAAGGGCAAATTTTGTGTCAGTCAATGAACGTTGTGTAGGGGAGTCAACACTAACGCGACAATATAAAAAGTTGTTGAAACTATGAAACGCTGCTACTCCCAAGTCCTCACTGAAGCAAGTAAAATTATCTTCGGTAAAATAAAAGAGCTTGAGTCAAAATCACACTCTCATTTTCACATTATAAAGTATTTCTGGCAAATCGAGGTAGTCAAACATTTCCAAACTTTGAAATGATAGAAAAATATTGTCAAATTCAATTCATTTAATTTCATTCTTTCATGCCTTGAATTGTCAGCAAATAGGTCAAATTGTGATATTCATTTACATATTTTTTTTTAGATATTCAATTAAAGATATTTTTTACAGGTAACCAAATATGTAGACCAGGGGCGTCATTTAGGGGGGGCAGGAGGGGGCAATTGCCCCCCCCCCCAAGAGTTTGAGGAACACATATACTTTAATCAGTTGTATACTAATATACTACTACAAAACATGAAAGTCTTATGTCGGTGGTGCTCTTGCCCCCCCCCCCAAGCGAAGTCTGAAATGACGCCCCTGATGTAGACGTACAGAATTTGGTACAAAAATGTTAAAATTATCTTTGTGATGTAGTATAATCATTAATTAAGATAATTTTCATTCCAACAAAATTGATGGGTTTTTCATCTTTCCGCCCACCAATTTTAAAAATGAAATTAAATGAAATTTTTGAGTTTAACGTCCTACGATTATGAGACGATGATTAAAACAAGTGAATGATCATAGAAGAACTGGTGGAATGAGAAGGTAGAAGAACCCCGAGAAAACCCACGAGCACGATATTGAAATGAAATGAAATTTTTGAGTTTTACGTCCCATGCTTATGCCGGTTAGGCTAAATGAGACGGTGATGATGAGTAATTAATGAAATGGTGGAATGAAGTGGGAGAAAACGGGAGAACCCCGAGAAAACCCACGCACACGGTGTTTGTCCACCACAAAGTTCACTTGGCAGGGGCTGGGATCGAGCACGATATTGTCCACCATAAACTTACTTGGGTGGGGATCGAACCGGGTAGCCAAATGTACGTACTCTACCACTAAGCCACCGTGCCTCCACCCACGGATTTTAGTGCTTTTTTTTTTACTAAAAATCCTAACCTTACTTATAAAGCTCACTAGTGTGATTCTAATAAAGCATACACGAGTCATACGCATGACCGCTTTATATGTGTGATGTACTGTTGGTTGTCCTTTCTGCACATATGTGAGCAAAGTTTTTAAGAGTTTTATTTGTTTGAAAAAAAAAATGAAACGCACGTGACATGATGTGCCATTTTGTCATGGAGAACAATAGAGAGGAGCCAAATGAAAATGAAACGAAAGCGGCATTCGGTATTCTTTTTATCCTAATCTGATATAATACATTACAGCCATATGACATGCATCTCACCGCCTGTCTCTTTAGATTGCATAACAGGTGTTACAGATATAGGCAACCAAAGCAAATAGGAACGAGGAAAAATGGATGGACATTTGGGTCGGCACACACACACACACACACACACACACACACACACACACACACATATACTGTACATATGTATTCACATATGAATTACTCTGGCAGCGGGGCTCACAAAATGCCATGTGGAAAGTCGCCATGCAAAGTTAGTTGCTGTATATACATGCTTTCATTCTGATTAACAGGGCAGAGACTCCACCCTCACACTTTATGCACAGATAGAAGTGACATCTGGTGAGGGACATGGGAATATACGAAAAAAGGCGCTTCCCCCTTTTTTTTTAAAAAAAAAATAGCAGCTGTTCTACCAGCCACGATATTCCAAAGTTTAGCTTTAATTAACAAAAAAGGAAAGTAATGCCACTTTGTGCTAGTGTGGTTAACGCTCGCAGTCTTTGGTTCGATTTTTGATGAGTACAAAGGTTTCCTGAAATTGACTCAATATTGTGAGCCAATAGGGAGCAGCTATACTTGAATTAAGAGAACCTGAACACTGGTCTAGAAAGCCAGATAGAACAGCGATAGGAGTCGGAAGTGTTGGCCGTATACTATTTAACTAAAAGCCAAATGACAGGCTATAATATTGGGCTGTAACATCAGAAAGTTTATTTTGTTGTAACTGACTAAAGGTTTACAAAAAACACACAGAGGAAGTTTAGTGTTTGTAATTTTAATACATGTGTATATTATTTCTAGATTGTTGTACGCAGTGGCGGTGTTAACGGTCCCGCAAGTCCCGAGGAACAGGAAGAGCTAGGAAGTTTAGGGAACAGCTCAAGTTATGAAACTCCATTCGAATAGCGCTCGGAGTTTAGTTCTGAGGCGAAGACTGACGGGGGTTTTGTTTAGCTGCCACTATTTGTATAGATAGATTCCTGACCAACGGTATCTCCAATTTTTATTCATGGTGTACTGTATATGTTGGTGTCTTGCAGGTTGGCTACTTATAGAACTACAATCGATTGGACTATGTGGAGGTTTCCTAACCAGAGGTAAGTGCTCTACCAGTGTGCCAACGTGCTCCCCCTCCCCTTCCCAAAAATAAATCAAAGAAATACATTATTCATGAATGAATATTTAAAACACAAAACATATCTCTTATCTCATATCGTAAAGTTTGAAGAAGACTCATCTTGATCTTCGAAGAATTATTTTCTGTTTCGTTTTCAATTTCGAAGAGCTCTCGTCTCGTCTCGTTTAGAATTTATGGACAAAATTTATGCTTTTTTTTTTTTGTTAATTCCATCTAAAAGTTATCATAATTCTTCCGCGTCACGAGAAGTCGTAAAAAGTGTGATATAACATTAAAACCCACATAGCACAAGTACGTCCACGGGATGTCCGAGACTGAGCCCGCAACGGACGACGGGACATCCTGGGATATCCGAATGTGCTCCCGGGGCATCCACAGGATTTCCGCGGGAGATCCAGATGTCCGCTAATATCCCGGGATACGGGATATTCAACGGGACCACGAAGGGATGTCTATTGGTATTTCCTCGGACCTCCTGTCCCATCTGGGACGTCCCGTGGACATCCTACATGGGAATCCTTTAGGACGTCCCATGCAGGAAGTCCATGGGATGTCTTCTCATTGTCCCAATAATCCCGGGAACCGAATGGCATGATTGGGATCAAAATGGGACATCCCAGGGACGTAGTGTGCTATGTGGGAAGTGTGATATAGATCAAACGAAAACTAGACGAGAATTGTCACGTTTGTTGTCTCGTCTCGATTTTAAGATTTTACTTCTCGTCTCTAAAACAAGTGGGAGTCGAAAAGAAACGAAAAAATCTCCTGGATAACACTGTCACTGCTTTGGGAAGAAGGGGAGGGGGCTTGTTATAGAAAGTCCAAGAAGTAAACGCATTGAGAACAATTTTATTTGTGTGAACAAACACAGAAATGTCGGAATATTTTATCTACAAAAGAGAGCCTGAAAACCAATAGCTAGTAGCTCAAGGTCCATATAGCACAGAATCAGGTGATCATAAATTCTTCACATACTTCGCTCTGATATATCTGAAATACCGCATAAAACAAACGTGCTTCTCTGCTTAAAAAAAGAATTCATGCAAAACGAATATCCAGAAGTCTTATATACTGAGTCAGATAACGTAATTCACTACCGGACGACGTATCACATATTCAAGTTATAATCTTGTCATATGATACATTATGATAATATCAATTTTCTTAAGTTTCTTCAAAACTCTTCTAAGGAATGCATGTGTAATGAATACTAGACAGTTGATATACCGCATGTTTCTTAATATTTTCTAGAAATAGCTTCATATTAACATTCCGGAATCTTATCTGTAAAAGTAAAAAAGAAAAAAAGAAAGAAAAAGAAAGAAAAAAGAAAAGAAAAGAAATTTTTAAAAATATATTTTGTTCTCATCTTTACATGTGTTTTGCACTCAGTAAAGAAATTATATATTTAAAAATTTCGTATGGCACATAATTAGACATTTTAATACATATATATATATATATATATATATATATATATATATATATATATATATATATATATATATATATATATATATATATATATGTGTGTGTGTGTGTGTGTGTGTGTGTGTGTGTGTGTGTATTCCTGGATTTTTCTTGTGTTATACGTTGTAAAATCAAGGATCAGAATAAGAAAACTAACGGGGAAAAAATACGAATTTTATTGATTGTTGAACGATCAATAAGTCTCAAAGTTACGAACTAGGATCTCGGTGGCTCAGTGGTGGCGTTCACCAAGGGTGACGATTCTGCGGGGGCCGAGGGGGCCCGGCCCCTCCAAAGCTCATGTGATCTCCCGCATTGTATTTATGAATATACAATATTTTACATAATTTGAATGTAATTTGTCTTAAAATCCTCATATGTATGCCTTCTGCATCTGAATGGGTCCCCCCAAATTTACAGAGAAATCGGCACCCTTGACGTTCACCTCTGGTGCATGGGGTCCTTGGTTCGATTCCAGCTAGCGCCAAGTGAACTTTGTGGTAGACAAACACCGTGTGCGTGGGTTTTCTCTGGGCTTTCCCTTTTCCACCCACTTTATTCATTACACCATTTCATTTATTTCTCATCATCACCGTCTTCTTTAGCCTTGTCGGTATAACCGTAGGACGTAAAACTTGAAGATTTCGTTACAAAAGGTTACGAACAAGATTAATCAAATGTTTCGTCGAGATAATAATAATAATATTTATTTATTTATTTAGGGTCTTCACTACAGCGAAATTAAACTACCACTAATTTTAGAGTTTTTCTGTAATATCTTCAAAACAAATAAAAATGTTCGAAAAACACAAAAGTAGTAAACTAGACAATACGATTTTACATGTGATAGCTGTATCACAAATCACCTATCTGTCTTTGGTATGCTGCTATTTGCAGAACCTGCAAAAAAAAAAAAAAAAAAAATGCTAAATCTCTTTACAGTTACAAATCGAAAGTAGATAGATGAGTTATGAATGCAAAATCGTATTGCCTAGTTCACTACGTTTCTGCTTTTCGGATATTTTTATTTGTTTTGAATATATTACAGAAAACTTTAAAATTAGCGGTAGTTTAATTTCGCTGTAGTGAAGGCCTTTAAGAACTACAGGTGTGCCTGTTTAGTAGGTATATTACACATGCAATACAAATACAGTACATGCAATCAAACTCATATAATAATAATAATAATAATAATAATAATAATAATAATAATAATAATAATAATAATAATAATAATAATAATAATAATAATAATAATAACAGGAAACCTAATGAGAAATAAAAACAACAAGATTTCAGGAAATTTACTTCTTACATTGTGCAGTTTTAACTTACTTTTTTAAAACTGCTTTTAGTGATTAAGTAGTGACTCATAACTGGTAGCAATTCGCTACAGGTTTCTGAAAAACATGATAGGAAATCTTTTACGAATTTATTCAGAGTTGCCAGAAAACAAATTATTTTCAACTTGCACGTATAAATATATTTCAGTCATTTTCTAGGATATTTTGGTGACATTCTTTTGCTTTTATACCCGCAATAATGAAATCTATAACTTTCTTTCTTTTTTTTTTCTTTCAGGTTCATATGTTCGTAGAAAATGGTTGTCATATATATTTTTAGGATTCTTTTCACTGCAAAAATTTTTGAAACCAGTGGCGTAGCCAGAAAAGGAGCTGCCCTGCGCTCCCCCTACTCTTTAATACAGTAATGTCGGAAATGGATTCTGCTTTCATGCAATATGTTCCATTTGTGCTGCACGAAGTTACAACGCGCTTTTTATTATTATTATTATTACAATTTATAACCAAGCCAAATATAGTCATCATGTTCAAAAAATTTACCATCATCTATGGGTGTGAATAGAAAGCATTAAAAACAAACTAAATGTTTGTTTAAATGTATATGACCCGACTGCGGTAGGTCCCATAGTTTTGGAGCTATGGATATTTAAAGTTCACTTTTTCATGATTTCGGCAGCCTGTAACTCCGAAAGGAAGCATTTGTGCATCCAGGTTGGTCTATACTTTTCGTCTTATCTTGGTGTCAGGAATCAGCTCCCAAACGTTGTCGTTGTTGTTTTGAAACACCCGATATATATAATATTGAGTTTCTGCTTAATTGAATTGTGAATGCATAACTTCAGTGTGCGTGGTCCCTGGTTCTACTACCGATGGGAATACTTAAACTTATTGGTGTTGAGTCGACCTAGTGCCACAAGGCTACTGGAGGGTTACCTTAATTAGAAGTATTGAACCTATGTCCAGAAAGCCACAAATAATGGCACCTGGAAACCGATGTGCTGACCATGCATCCCTCGGTTTGAGAACAATTTGGTTCATATATATATATATATATATATATATATATATATATATATATATATATATATATATATATATATATATATATATATATATATATATTCATTCCTTGGGCTTACGAGATACGAATGCACACACACACACACACACACTCAAAGATGCCATGCACCCAGTAGTACTTTTGTCGTTAACGTTATCTGCCAGAATGCTGTGATCAGGGCCGGATTTAGGGGGTGCAAAGGTGCATGTGCACCTCCTTCCCCCCCTTCGTTGTAAATATACACTATCTAAAATGAGAAGCTAGCAGTGAAAATAGCAACACATTCGGAAACTTTCTGCCATCATGTTTCCGTTTGAGGCTTTTAAAAAAGCAGAGCTTTGCAAAAGCAATAGTTTAAGTTGATTTTCTGAATGTTGAAGGAGAAGGAATCGCCAAACAAAATAATATAACATTTGTCAAATAGAGAAGAAAACAGAAGGCAAAAGAAGAGAAGGACATTTTTGTCCTCCATTCCACTTTCGACCCTTTTTAAAATAATTTGTATTAGTGTTTTCAGGGGTAAAGGATATTGCCACATGTCACTTTGAAGAGTTTCAGTATGATTGGTTATTTTGGTAGTTACTGGTACCACCGCGGCACACCTCTCAGACAATCTTGGATCCGGCCCTGGCTGTGATGTAAAAATTATATTTTTATTTTGCACTTGTGCTTTTAAGCTTTGTTTTGTCTGATTTAAGTAATGTTACTTATTTGTTTGTTTGTTTTTTTTTTAAAAAAAAAAAAAGATAATGTTACTTTCGTTATATATTCTTCATAAGGGAGGGGCCGCGGTGGCTCAGTGGTAGAGCGTTTACCTCTGGTGCTTGGGGTCCCGGGTTCGATCTCTGCTCTAGGTATGGCCAGAACCGGTTCCTGGTGAAAACGGTTTTCGTGTCTGAACGGATCCGGTTCTAGAAGATACAGTTCCGGAACCGATTTTTCGGATCCAGGTCTGGAATCGGTTCTTCAGATCCAGGTCTGGAATCGGATCCGGAAGCGGTTCTGAAAACAGGATCTCCAAGAACCGGTTCCGCTGGAACCGAAACTTTGTGACCATAACTGCGCTAAACCCGAGCTGCTAGCAGGCTGTGAACAGTATGCTAGATGAAATGATGGAAGCGACAGGCAGGCGCTCAGGCGGCGGCAACTTGTCTCATTTGGCTAAATAAACTGGGTAAATGGCAAACTTATTGGCTAAACAGGCAAACTGGCCAACTCATTTGGCTAAACACCCACTGGTGGACCATTTTTTTCTGGGGGCACAAGCGGGTCTGGGCGGGGAAGGCACAAGCGCATGGTCCTCTTTGCATTTTTTTGAAGGTGAACTTTGTGCCTCTTTTACGGGTCTTTGAGGGCTTTCGGATCCAGATCTGGAACCCGTTCTTAAGATCCAGGTCTGGAACCGGTTCCTAAGATTCGGTTCTGGAACCGGGTTTTCGGATCCAGGTCCGGAACCGGTTCTGAAAACCGGATCTCCGAGAACCGGTTTCGCCGAAACCGGAACTTTGTGGCCATCCATACTCTGCTCCCGCCCAGTGAACTTTGTGGTGGGCAAACACCGTGTGCGTAGGTTTCCTCGGGGTTCTCCCGTTTACTCCCACTTTCTTCATTGCACCATTTTCATTCATTACTCATCATCACCGTCTCCTTTAGCCTAGCCGGCATAACCGTGGGACGTAAAACTCAAAGATTTCATTTCATTTTTTTTCTTCATAAGGGCTACGGTGGATCAGTTGTAGACCTCTGGTGCATGGGTTCCCTGGTTCGATCTTCAGCCGAGTATGATTGATTGATAAGTAAATATGAGGTGGACAACATCCGTCCGTGGGTTTTCTCGAGGTACTCCCATTTTCTCATTCCACCCATTTTTCTATCATCATTCACTTGCTTTGATCATCGTCTTAGCCTAAAGGGTATAATTGTGGGACGTTAAACTAAATAATTTCATTTCATCAGTTTCTGTAACTAGAACGGATTAGTTGTATCGTATCTACATTAAAATCAATGGCAAAAATAATTTTAGTTTACAAACATTTCAGTTTACGAACGCGTTACGAAACGAGTTAAGTTCATAGCTCATAAGCCTACTGTTTATAATTAAGAGTCTTCATCCCGGCGAAATTAAAATACCGCTAATTTTACAGTAATTATGTGATATCTTCAAATAGATAAAATATAATCGAAATGTGGAACAAGAGCGCCCTAGACAATATTATTTTACATGAGAAACCGTTATCATGACTCACTTATCTGCTTTCGATTTCGAGCCATTTTGAAAATCGGCATTTATTTTCGCGTTTCTAAACAGCTGAAAACGGAAAGCCACTAGGTGACTTGTGATAACGGTACTTCACGCAAAATAATATTGTCTAGGGCGCTCTTGTTCCATATTTTAATTATCTTTTATCTATTTGAAGATATCACATAATTACTGTAAAATTAGCGGTATTTTAATTTCGCCGGGACGAAGTCTCTTAAAAAAAAAGAGTTTAAGAGAAATTTTCATTTTATGTGTTCTGGTAACATTGCGCCAAGGTAGTGTATGGGCATGAATGAAAAATCCTTTCTGTTTCAAGATCCTCTGTAAAGCAAAAATTTAACACAAGACCGGACATTAAAACAGGTTTGTCAACCAAACAAACACTTTTTAAAAAAATCTGTTTTTTAGTCATATTTTGTGTTGTTGCATTCAACTGTGTAACCTGAAAGAACATCTAATTGGTTTTGCTTTCTTTTATTTATTTTTTAAAAATATTTTTTTTTTTTTTTGAGAATTACAGTAGCAATCATACACAACGTTAGTTGTTAAGTGAAAAGGAATTTTAAAAAAAAAATTGTTGTATTTTTCTTGTATTAACACAATTTTGAGTGAGTTGCTTCTAGTCTGTGTGGGACTTCCGCTAAAATAAAAACCATCCATCTCATTATATGCTGTTCAGTTCTTGTTAATTCTGGATAAACAAGTTTGGAAGGAAAATGGGCATCCGGTGATGAGTCCTATAGTTTTCAATGGGTTGTTAATTCGTTATTTCACGCAAAAGGTGGATGCCCCGTATTTGTTGATTATGTTAGGTTCTTTTTTTTTTTTTTTTTTTTTTTGTCTTTAAAACTTTATTTTCGCTCTTATAACAACTTAAAATTGCACAATACTATTTATTACTTCAATTTTTTCTTTATTTTTTTTTTTTTTTGAAAGAAAAACAAAATATATTTTAACTATACACAAACGAAATTTATTGTAATAAAAGAAAGTGTTTTAAAAATCACATAATTTTTGCTTACTTTTATGCCTTGTCACGTACAACATACCAATATCAATGTTAAATTTTTAATAGTTGTTCTCTCGCGTGAACGTAGACTTTTGTCTGTTAATTATACCTTTACGAGAGATTAAATTTTTTTAAAGAGAAATTATCTTTAACGCCAACAAAATAATTAAACTGCCATATAATAATTACTGTCAGAACGAATATTTAATGGTTGGACGAACTCTCAGTAGTTTCTGTTCTTCCAACAGGAGCATTAAGAAAAGACATGGTAAAAGGACACTTGAATGTCAGATTTTTTATCTTTCTAACAATAATTCTAACGTGTATGTAGAGGGTAATTCGCTAAGGTATTTCTGGACATCAGCAGCTCATTCCTCTAGTAGAGATATGCAACAAAAAGTCTATGTCAATACACAGTGACTCTGCATATTTCGGAGATACCAGTATACCTACAGGGTGTTTGAGAATATGTTTACTAAATGTCAATCTTCCAGAAAATGTGACGGTCTTCGTGCATATGGTGATCATGTTGAGTACTTCCTCTAATAATGTTGTATAAGGGCGCGGTGGCTCAGTGGTAGAGCGTTTACCTCCGGTGCTTGGTGTCCCTGGTTCGATCCCAGCTCGCGCCGTGTGGACTTTGTATTGGACAAACACCGTGCTCGTGGGTTTTCTCGGGGTTCTCCCACTTTCTTCATTGCACCATTTCATTAATTTCTCATAATCACCGTCTCCTTTAGCCTAACCGGCATAACCATGGGACGTAAAACTTAAAGATTTCATTTCATTTTTTTTTCTAATAATGTTGCGCCAACTGCGGGACTATGTCCTTGTTCCCTCCCGAAAGACCTGTGTTATTATCAAGGTTTCAGTAGTTAAATGTTATTCTCAGTAATCGTTATCACCATTCCATTTGCTCCCTTTAATTAGGTCTACGATGTGCTGATAAAACTGTTTCCAGCACATCAATGTATCTCTCAGACTTCCACTTGGTTTGTCCATCTCTACTTCTTACTCTGCAGGATTGTGTCGTGTCTTGTTGTACACCCTATATCTCCGGACATTAATTGACGAACTATCATATATATATAGGGCTGGATCCATGATTTTCTGAGGGATGTGCACCAAATTACTGCCAGTACATTTGAATTAAATTGAGTTTTTAAATGTCTTTAGGCATCTGTGATGTAAATGAGGAATTGTCCTGGAAATGCTAAGTGTCTGCTCTCGATGAATCCTGTTCCTTAAACCTTCAGAAAATCTACTGAAACTGTTGATTTTGCAAAACTCACTGCTAGCTTCTCACTTTAGGTAGTGGATATTTTCAACGAAGGGAGGGTGCACTTGCATGACTATATAAATTAGATAGGGGGTGCAAAGGTGCACGTACTATATATATACTCGAAATATTTCTCAGACAGCTGGTGTCTTTACTAGTGGCGGGCACAAAAACCGGTTTTTCGGTTTTCGGTTTTTCACCGAAACCGGTTTCGGTTACCTTCAAAACCGGTTCGGTTTTCTCCGAAACCGGTTGTCGGTTTTCTCCAAAACCGGTTCGGTTTTTCACCTGATCCGGTTTCAGTTTTCTTCAAAACCGATTCCGTTTTTTTTTCAAAATTTGTTCTATTTCTGACCAGAATGGTGTTTCGTTGTTCTCCGGAAACCGAATCCATTTCCACAGAAATAGCCTTATGTGTTTTCGAAAAGTTTTCACCGAAACCAGTTTCGGTGAAAAACCGAACCGAAACCGGTTTCGGAGAAAACCGAAATGTCGGTTTTCCGGGTTTCGATTTTATAGAAACCGGTTTTCGGTTTTTATAAAAACCGGTTTTGCTCATCCCTAGTCTTTGCCCTAACCATAGTAGAGTTGCCAACTTTTGAACATGGAAATACCAAATACCCTCCTGGAGTACGTATACTCCAGGAGTGTGACATCTTCGCTCTTGGGAAATGTGAAACAACCTGAAAGTGGTTACTTCACATAAAATTGAGTGATTCGGAGTTCGAATTTGATAACTTTAGTTTCTTTTGAAGTATTTATTAAACTTACTTATCACTCCAGTCATCACCTGTAATTTTTGTAGTCTTCCATCAATAATACATCGTATTTAAAACAGAAAAAGCTAATATAATTATGGCCTGCACAAAATATACTTGAAAAATAAATCTTAGGCGTACCAGTTTCCCTGGGGATGCTAACATCTCTTAATGCCTACATACTTTTACTGGATCTAGATGCATTATTTAATTGAAAGATGTAGCTGATGACAGGGGCGGATCCAGGACGGACATCTGGGAGGGGGATTGTAATACTGCTACTTAGAGCTACTTTTAAGAGCTCCAAATTCTGGGATGGGTTTTATTCATTAATGTAAAAAAGAAAGTTTCCTCTTCTGGGGAAGAGGCAATCGCCCCGACCACCCCACCCCCTGGATCCGCCCCTGGCTGATGATGAAGCAGTGCTAGCTGCGCTCTTCAAAATGTACTTTTGTTGACCTTTAGTAGTTTGGATAAATTCAGTAAATCTTTCTGTCTTTAAGGTGGATCACCATCCGGACGTCAGTACATATTTTAGCTCATTGCCTTAATTACTGCACAATGAAACGTTACATATTATAAATATTGTACTATAAGATAGAGTATTGTTTCAGCTATAGCACAAGACACCGATTCATTTTGTTGTGTCTCTTGATATCGAAAAATGTAACAAATAAAAGAAAATATTTGATTCGTTTTACAATGAGCACACAAGATGGCACTTGCTGTAAGATCTTACTAGAAGTGCTCAGTTTTAAGAAATGTTTATTTATTTGTGTGTGTAAAGTATTTTAAAATAACGATCTTATTACGAAATAGATATATTGTTCGACTGTTTTTCGTGTTAGGTTTCATATTTTATTTAAATATCAATTTACATTTAAGAAAATAGAGTTTGAGACGAAACTTGCGCAGAACGCCATAATGCGTTGTTGCCAAATTTGTACGTTTACTGTAGTAGTCACAATAAAAAAAAAATCCTCGACTCTAGCGTTGCAGTTCGAGAATCGGAATTGCGGTAAGGGTCGAAAACTAGCATCAGTAAACACTCGATACTATCTGGCAACACCACAGTATTTAAGCAGCGTTTATGCATAGCACTGGGAACACTTAGTAATCCACCTTAACTCTTCATCAAAATCCGAGCACGAAGTCGATATCAAAGCGAATTACAAGCTCTGCTTTAACCATGTTCATTAACAAACGATTCGTTATTCCAAAGATATTTCATAACTAAATACACGTTCGACATAGCAGTTCGGCCTAACAGAGAATAGGGCTAGTAAGAGAAAAAAAAATACCGGACACTTAACGTCTGGTTTGGAAGTCGCACCGGACACCGAACGAATAGGTCAAAAATTGAACTGTCCAGTAAAATACCGGACGGTTGGCAACCCTAAATCATGAATCAACATTTTAAAAAAATGAGGTTGGTCTCAAAGGGAGAGATTCATATTAAAGTATGAATAACATTTCTATGTTTAGTAACCATAATAAAACCCAATACGTAGGCATAAATATATTTTGAGTTGAGTTTAACGTCCCGTTCAGCAGCGAGGCTATATGAGACCTGGACCTACTGATTAACGTTGAATCCGAACCATATGAACTCCCGCCGGGAATCGAACCCGGGTCTCCCATGCCAAAGGCGCGTACACTAACCACTTAGGCACGGATGAGCTCTAAATAGATTTTATTTAGAATACTGGAAGTAGAAATGTTATTCATACATTTACCTGAGTCTCACAGCACTCGTGGCCATTCGGCTTCATCATTAACAATTGGGATAAGTATCTATGGTGGTTCGCTATGTCCAAATTAACGCAGGTAATTTCTCTAAAGACAGGAAACAAAAAGGTATATATCTCACTGATTCGTAGATATACAGGATGAACCACAAGACACACATAACCTTTGGGTAAAGAAGTAAATATGGAATTGGTCACCATAATCTCGAATTAGTGGCTTTCCTGACTGATATGAGTAAATTAGTTAGAACCTACCTTCGAACTCAACCCTCAGACATCTTGATTTGCTCGCACTCACCAACACTTACTACAAAACGGAGCGTGATGGGGCAAAAATATAAATCGATTTAAGTCAATTCATATATTAAATATTATATCTTGGGTAGGGCTAGACTTTCTTTCTTTTTCTTTCTTTCCTTTTTTTAAAGTTTATCGTTTCACGATTACGCACCAATGCTAAAGGAGACGATGATGATCAAATACATGATAATGATGTAATGAAGAAAGAGGGAGGAAACGAAAGAACCCCAAAATAACTCACGCACACGATGTTTGTGCATCAGAAACCTCACTTGGTGGGAGTTGTGATCAAACCGGGCGCACTTTTGGCGTGAGAGACCAGGATTCTTTCGTGGTGGGAGCTCATGTAATTCGGATTCCACATTTAGCTGTAGGTCCGCGTCTCATGCAACCTTGCTGCTAAAACGGACGCCACACTCAAATCTAACTAATTAATATTGTCGATGTTTTCACGAACTGCCGAATATTCTATTCCATGGATCAAGAACGGACTGTTCACATTGGAACAACTTGTATATTTTTCAGATAAATGAAGCTTCCATTAAGTATTATATATAGACCTATAAATAAACATCTGCTTAACACATAATTTCATTGATGATTAGGTCCTAAAGGAATTTTATTCCGTGATTTTGAAATCAAGTGAAATTTCTCGTTTAACTTTCCATTTTTATCCTCTTTAGGCTAAAGGATACAGATGGTTAATGGAAGTGAGTGATTATGAAGAAATTAATGAAATGAGGATGTGTGAGGAAACGGAAGAACATCGAGAAAACAAATAGACATAATATTGTTCACCACAAACTCCACATGGCCGGGAATTGAACCAGGGAATCCTCACACCAGAGCTGTGAGCTCTGCGATTGAGCCACTATACCCATCTTAACTCGTGACTTGTTTGTGTATATATATTTATTTGCACGTGTATCTGTATGTTATGTCAAATGCGTTCTTATAAATAAGTCTTTTTTTTTTCATTGATAACTAACGACATAGCGGATATCGTAATTGCTCTGTTTTCTTTTTTCTCCTGATTTTTTTTATATTACTACCTTTAAAAAAAACTTATTTTCTTTCTGATTGTCCTTATTTCCTCCCCGCTACACCACCCCGAAAACGTCAGTCAATGAACTTCAAGTTCATTCACGTTCTAAATACAGTTAAGTTTCTTTCAGTTTTTTTTTTTTTTAATCCATGGGAGAAAACATTCAAAAACAAAAAAAGTTGATGCTGTTTTGTTTTTCCCATGATTCACCTTATCAATCTGTACTTATTTTTTTCTTTTTTTCGAAAGTTGATATTCCTTTTTATTCTTTCTTTTGCAATGATGTTTCCTTAGCGTGAAAAACAAGAAATCACATCATATAGCTTTTTTTTTTGTTTGTTTGAAGTAGCGGATGGTTAAAAACAGAGAGAAAACAAACAAAAAAAAAAAGAAAAGAAACGTGTAGAAATACAATAACATGTTTTAAAACGAAAGAAGCAGGGAAGAAAAAAAAACGAAGGGAAAAGGGTTGATAACAGAAATCAAAACAGGAAATACGTGTTTCCTCTAGCGACAGGAAGCCAAAAAGTCAAAAACAGGGTAAAAACATTTGCAAATCCTTTTAAGAATAATCTCGTACCAACTACGAACTGCACACACAAACACAAACAAAGACAAGACTAATTATTTTTCACGACATTGCATTGTCGAAATGAAGATTTAAAGGGAAGGTTTTAAAACAAAATGGAACTGTAACGATAAACTTCATTCTAAGTGAAGTTAAAACATCCAGGTGGGTGAATGAGGGGGATAGATAATGCAGTCAAGGGTAACGTTAAAGGAATATGTGACACAAAAAGCCCATAAAATGAATGGAATTAGCTTCCGTTCATTAAAAAGAAAAATATGTCCAGAACATGTGAAATACCAGCTCAAGCAAAGCTTTCCTTTCAATGGAAAAATGGAGAGAACTTAAAATCAAAATCCAAAACGCGTGTGAGTTTCCATTCAAGACTTAAAAATGAAAGAAAGATAAAATTTGAATGTGACTGCATAATTGTTTTCGTCACATCAATTCAGAACATAATAAAGAAAATTATTACAGTAGACTACCGATTTTCCGGCTTAATGTGGCAGAAGGGCAGGTCGCATAACTTACGCCAGACAGACCGGAGTTCTATAATAATTCTCACCGTGCACAACCCACACCAATCCCATTATACCCAAAACTCGCTCTAATCCATATTTTATGACCTCCGAATAAACCAAACTAAAATCACTTGGAGTAACAGACTTTTGTGTGGTCCTGAGCCGCTCCAGCGCCATCTTTTAGCGACTAGCTGAACTACGCCAAGCGAGCTATGAACACGTGGTCGTCACACTGCGTTGCCCTGTCACTAGCAAAGCGTGTCAGAAGCTCTTTAGACCTAGTAGCCATCACATCTTTTATTCATGTGACTCCCAATTTGCGTCACGACTCTGGGTGGACGCCGAACATTTGAAAGCACCTACCGGGAATCGAACCCGAAACCACATTCTAACCACTACACTACGCTTACCTCCAACCTCTTAGTTAAGACAGTACTTTATAAGTACGTGTTCGTTATGTATTGCATTTAATATATATTTATATATATTACAGAAAAAAATAAATTCAAGAATTAAAAAAAATATAGTACATAGCTATTTCAAGATTAATTTTATAATATTTCACTTAAACATGACATACAGGCAAGGGCGCCCATCAGGGGGGACAAGGCGAGGCGCTCGCCCCGCTCTAGAGGAAATTGCACTTCAGAAGATCGGAAACCCAATAGATTTTTTAGAGTAGTTACCGCAAAATTTGTGACTACATTTGAAATGTCGCTTATACTTGCACCCCCCTTGGAAACCACAACATGGGCGTCCTTGCATACAGGAAAAATAAAGTTATGTACACTGCACGTACACAATTTTAAAACAAGCAAAACATTAACGTAACATGTAGGGTTAACACTTTATATATACATTATTGTTTATTATAAGACAGGCCTAAGGAGGAAGTTAAAAACTTACAGTTGTAGTATTTTAAAAGAGGTTTTGATAGATGACTGCTGCTCCTGGACAAAGTCAAGTTATTACGAAGGCGTTAAAAGATAAGATTGTTCAAA
This sequence comes from Thermobia domestica, assembly GCF_964235325.1. NCBI lineage: Eukaryota > Metazoa > Arthropoda > Insecta > Zygentoma > Lepismatidae > Thermobia > Thermobia domestica. The sequence continues at coordinate 12,826,473 of NC_137471.1, forward strand.
AAACAAACAAACAAAAAAAGTATTTCTCACTTTATTATTTAGTTTTTTTCTTTTTATTTAACCAGGACTCATAGTAAAAAATCTACTGTACTTTCGTAATCTTTATTATTATTATTATTATTATTATTATTATTATTATTATTATTATTATTATTATTATTATTATTATTATTATTATTACATATTAAGATTTTAGAAACTTCAATATCACGGAAACAGTGGCGGCGCTAGGCTCGTAATAGTAGAGGGGGCAAGAAGAGAGGCAAGGAAAATATTGGGGTAGCGAGGCAACTACACTAGTTTTGCTTTGAATATTATAATAATAATAATAATAATAATAATAATAATAATAATAATAATAATTATTATTATTATTATTATTATTATTATTATTATTATTATTATTATTATTATTATTATTATTATTATTATTATTATTATTATTATTATTATTATTAAATAGAAAAATGGGAGCGAAAGGGGGACGATAAAAAATATTGGGGTGACGGTCGCTCCTCACCCCCCTGTATCTCCGCTACTGCACATAAGGGCTATTTCATGAAGCGTAATCATTTTCTTTTTATGATGATGGATTTATTGCCTCAGAAAACTTCTTACAATCAGAATTTATTCTTTTATTTATTCAAACCTTTAGAAGGAAGAAAGGGGAAAAAATATCATATTGAAGGGTAAGGGGAAAAAACAAGGAATGTCAATGTGTGTATTTTACCTATCTGTTGATGACTCTTCGTATTATTTGACTGTATATGCCATGCATGCATAGATGTAGAAATGTTCAAGGAAAGGGGGAAAATGACTAACCCTATTCGTTTTGTATGCGGTTTTTAATATTAAAACGTCGTTTTCTCGAAAATACAGTTGTGTGACATTCCTTCTTTTTTTTTTCCCCCTTACTCTTCACTCGAGACGGATGCAGTGACATAACTAAGGAAGTGTAAACGGGGCTTGTGCCTCGGGCGTCGGATTGTGGAGGCGAAAAACTAGCCAAATAGTTATTTTCACTATGAGTCAAGGAAAGGAGTTTTAGCAAACTAAAGATCATTAAGAAATTACCTCAGAACTTTAACAGGACAACGACGACTCATCAACGTTAGGATCATACTCACACAGCATAAGTTAACTTCAAAGCTATCTTTCGAGGACATTGTAAAAACCTTTTCAGAAAAAAAGAGATCGCAAAGTTAAATTTTAGTTCCACACTTTGAGTTTTCATTTAACTTACATCGATTTAAGAGATTTGCAAAATGTCCGAGTATAATACTCGAGACAATAGCTTGACTGTTTGTTATAATTAAGCATTCTATTCTAAAGCAACAGACTGTTGATTATTCTACACATATGCACATCCCGATATAATTCCAAAAAAACATTGTGATTTGCAGATATTTGATAAGACTATAACAATATGTCAAGCATGCTACTATTTGGCAATTAGATACTAATTAGTGTGGTGTTGATACTGTGCTGTGTTATCTTGTACTAAAAATTAAATTATATATTACAATTTTGAAATCAAGCTTCACCAGTTGAAGGAAAAATAGAATAAGAGAATTACTGTGGGATGCCAATAACAGATGTAGAAGGGGAGCATTTTGGTTTGGTTTGGTTGGTTGGGAGGGGGGAGCGCTAAAGTGAGTTCTTACCTCGTACGACAACTAGCCTTAATTTTCAGAGAATGTGAATATATTATTCACATCCGCGGGAATTAAATTTAATGTAGTTGATGCAGGTGTTGAGATTTCAAGTCCTTTTGTAAATTACATTATGACTGTAAAACTATTTTAAGCATTGCAATTAATTTTCGGTAGATTTTTGTACGTTATTAATTAAAAAAAAATAATTCAATCCCAAAGCAAAATTAGAGATTAATGACACAAAAATAGAAATTACTTATCCTCTCCCGGTCTAGTGACTAGCGCGTATGGCTGGAACACTTGGCCCCATGTTTGATTCCCTGCAGAAGAGTCCTCGCATGAAGTACACGCTCAAATCTCCCTTTAAACCGTACACCTTATATTATATAGCCTCGCTGTTGATCAGGAACGTAAATACAAGTCAATCAATCAATGAAAACTAATTTTGTAAGTGCGAGCAAATAAATTACTTTTTGTAGTTTGCGATTATTTTTGGTATGATTTAATGTAATTACTTAAGAGGCCTCATCCTGGCGAAATTAAAATACCGCTAACTTTACAGTAATTATGTGATATCTTCAAATAGATAAAAGATAATTGAAATGTGGAACAAGAGCGCCCTAGACAATATTATTTTGCGTGAGGTACCGTTATCACAAGTCACCTAGTGGCTTTCCGTTTTCAGCCGTTTAGAAACGCGAAAATAAATGCCGATTTTCATAATGGCTCGAAATCGAAAGCAGATAAGTGAGTTGTGATAACGGTTTCTTATGTAAAATAATATTGTCTAGGGCGCTCTTGTTCCACATTTCGATTATCTTTTATCTATTTGAAGATATCACATAATTACTGTAAAATTAGCGGTATATTAATTTCGCCGGGATGGCTTCCTCGTGGCTAATCGGTTAGCGTACGTGCGTTTGGTGTGAGAGAACTAGGTTCGATTCCTGGGCGAGAGCTCATATGGTTCGGATTCCATATTGAACTGTAAGTTAACGTCTCATATAGTATCGCTGCTGAAACAGGCGTTAAACTAAAACCAAACCAAATTTGGACAGACTCTTATCATTTTTTTTAAAAAATTCACCGTTTATGGGACGATGTTGTTATATATCACATGTTTCTTTGCAATTGGAGGGAGAATGATGGCTTAGGGTTGCCCTCCCCCACTGATCTGGTGGCTAGCAAGTCCGCTTTTGTTGTACGGGGTCACAGGTTCGATTTTCGGTGGGAGAACCTCTGATATTTTAACTGTCCTCAATATTTGTGTGTTCGTATCCCTGTCGATAAGTGGGTTACTGGAAAAACAAGCCAAATGTAGTAAAAAAGAAGTGATAATTAGGCATATATGTAAGTTACTGAGGAACGTTCGGTAAATTAGTTAACTTAAAAGAAAGAGTGGTAGAGCTCATACCTCTGATGAGTGATGTCCATGCTTCGATGTCCGGTCACTTACGTTTGTAACGGAAAACATTTTGTCAATGGCTTTTCTAGGGATATTCCCGTTTCCTCCCACTTTCTCATTCCACTATCATTCACATGCTTTAATCATCGTCTCCCTTAGCCTAACGGACATCATTGTGGGACGTAAAACTGAAAGATTTCATTTCATTTTTCTTTGGCACTGTTAAAGAAAGAAATTTTGCAAAGTGGCTACGTTTTTAAGAGGCCTCATCACTGCGAATTTAAAATACCGCTAATTTTACAGTAATTATGTGATATCTTCAAATAGATAAAAGATAATCGAAAAATGGAGCAAGAGATCGCTAGACAATATTATTTTACTTGAGATACCGTTATCATGACTCATTTATCTGCTTTCGATTTCCAGACATTTAGAAAATCGGCATTTATTTTCGTGTTTATAAATGGCTGCAAACGGAAAGCTACTAAGTGACTCGTGATAACGGTACCTCATGCAAAATAACATCGTCTAGGGAGGTCTTGATCCACATTTCGATTATCTTTTATATATTTGAAGATATAATTACTGTAGAATTAGCGGTATTTTAATTTCGCAGTGATAGGGACTATTAAGTTGCAAAGTACAATTCAAAAAATCCTGAAACGATATGATCTTGGGAGCTTGAACCCTCTCTTAATGATATTTTGTGCACGTGATCTCATTTGTTAATTTGCTTATGTAAGTAAATAATGGCAAAGCTTTGTCCTTGTAAAATGGAAAAATACACATAACTGTGCATATATGCATTCCAAGATAATCAGCTATGTAAATAAAATTCAGCCACATAATACTGTACAGGTATTTAGATATAAGCATAATATCAGAACTTGGATTGTTTGTTACAGTTGAGGAGTCCCTTTGTCCCTATTCAGTATCGAGGCTATACGAGATATGAACCTATAGTTTAAATGAAATGAAAATAAAATCTTTTTTAACTTTTACGTCCCACGATTATGCCGGCTAGGCTAAAGGAGACGGTGGTGATGAGAAATGAAGGAAATTGTGGAATGAAGAAAGGGGAAGAAACAGGAGAACTCCGGGAAAATCTACGCGCAAGGTTTTTGTCCTCCACAAAGCTCACTTGGCACGAGCTGAGATCGAACGAAGGACCCCAAGCACCGGAGATGAATGCTCTACCACTGGGCCATCGCAGCCCCAGTTTAAGGAGGAGTTGAGTTGATTTTGGATTTAACGTCCCGTTCAGCAGTGAGGCTATATGAGACGTGGACCTACTGATTAACGTGGAATCCGAACCACATGAGCTCCTGCCGGGAATTGAACCAGGGTCTCCCACGCCAAGTTCAAGGAGGAATCGGAGCCTCTGCAATGTGTTCGATGTTCTCCAACCACAGATGGAGTACGTACCTGCCTTTCCCACTGGTCTAGTGGCTAGTGTGTGCCTTTGGTGTACGGGATTTCGGGTCCAATTCCCGGTGGAAGAACACTGAAAAGTGAATGCTTTACGGTGATTCGAATTTCACCTTTAACTGTAGATCCTGTGCTGAAAAGGAGCAGATAAACTTCAAGAAATAAATTAATTGAACGCTGGATCACATGCACCGAAGACGTGCGCGCTAACCATTAGACCAGGGAAAACCATGAACACCCGAAGGGGAGCAGGGTGTGGCACGGCCCCCTGGCTCACGAAAATGTATACGTAATATAGCAAACATTGTATATTAAATACCAGAAATACCAGACGTAATAAGCAAACATGGAGATGCCCCTTCGCAAAAAAAAAAAAAAAAAAAAAAACTTCGGGGGCCCCTGAGGAAGAGGGTTGCGAAGTTAGATATTTCCTTCAGCTTAATTAAACAATATATATCATAGGTAATCCAGAAACGTGATGGTAAATTTCTTCGTATATAAGAACTTTGCACGAAACCGAAGCCAGAAATCATCATAAATTCATATTTTTTAACCTCAGCCGTTTTGAAGAGGTTATGGTTCTATGACAAGCCATTGACAGGTTAAAGACTGCCAGGTGTAACTTTGACCTTTTTCAAATTTCCGTTATAAAACGAGGCACGAAAAGGTCACAGAAAATAGAATCCTTACAAAGAAGAAAAAGACGATGAAGGGCAATCAACGTATCGCATGTAAGTATTGATAGTGGTGATATATATATATGTATATATATGTGTGTGAATGTTTGTATTGTGAGAACAAGCATGAAATGTCAGCATCTTTTGGTGCTTGAATTTTTCATCCGGAACCACAGACCTAAACAGAAAGAAAAAGAAAAAAGGATATATAGTTTCCTATTCCGAAGCCATAATGTTTCAATAGCTCCTTGAATTATTGAAGCGAAGAAAGAAGTGCTTGTTCCCTGCGGTTGGTATTCCATAGAGAAATAAAACCACATACTACGGGAGTTGAAGTAATATCGTTGTATTTTATTGTCCGTCTAAAAATTCTCTATAGACTTCATCATGTTTCAATTCAATTTAATTTAAATAAATTTTAGAAGTAGAACTTTACTGGTTTATTTATGTAGAAATGAATGAATTTATTATTATTATTATTATTATTATTATTATTATTATTATTATTATTATTATTATTATTATTATTATTATTATTTTATTACTTTATTTTTTTATTTTATTTTTATTTTTATTTTTTTATTTTTTATTTTATTTTATTTTATTTATTTATTTATTTATTTATTTTTTTTTGTTCACAGATCAGGGAAATTGGGGAACATGCAGAGAAAACTAAATACATGGAAGTGCATCGGAACCGTAATACGGCAAATTATGCGTGCGTTAAAATATTAAATAACACTTTTGATAAAGTGGATACTTCCAAATATCTAGGATCAATATTAACAGACGAAAATCATATTCACGAAGAAATTAAATGTCGACTAAAAGCAGAGAATTCGTGTTATTATTCAGTTCAAAATCTTCTGTCGTCGCGAATTCTGTAGAGCAATTTGAAGGTTAAAATATATAAAACGTTAATCATGCCTGTTGTTCTGTGTGGTTGCGAAACATGGTCTCTTACTCTGAGGGAAGAACGTAGACTGAAAGTATAGGCCTATTTGAGAACAAGATCCTGAGACAAATATTCGGTTGTGTTGAGGTGATTTTTGAGTTTAACGTCCCTTTCAGCAACGATGCTATATGAGACGTGGACCTACTGATTAACGTGGAATCCGAACCACATGAGCTCCCGCCGGGAATCGAACCCGGGTCTCCCAAGCCAAAGGCGCGTAGAGACAAATATTCGGATCCAAGGGGAACGGGAATGGGGAATAGCGGAAACTTCATAACGAGGAATTACATAATTTATACGGTTTACCGAACATTGTTAGGGTCATCAAATCTAGGAGGCTCAGGTGGGCAGGTCATATAGCCAGAATGGAAGAAAGTAGGAACGTTTACAAAGTCTTAACTGGAAGACCAATCGGAAAGTGACCGTTAGGAAAACCTAGGCGCAGATGGGAGGACAATATTAAGATGTATCTCTCTGAAATAGGAATACAAAGTAGAAACTGGATCCAGTTGGCTAAGGATAGAAGTCAGTAGAGAGTTTTTGTGAACACGGCATTGAACCTTCGGGTTCCATAGGCCATAGATTAGTTAGTTTAGTATCTTACAATTAGGCCTTTGCATCAAGGCTAAGGAGACGGTGATGATAAGATGGGTTACAATGACGGTATGGCTAGAATAGGAGGAAATGGAGAATCCCGAGAAAATCCATTTCCACGGTGTTTGTCCACCAACTTAGCAAAAGCTGGAATCAAACAAGGGACCAAACGTTTCACCATGATTCATGTAGGCCTCCTTAGCGAAATGCGTGTATTTTCTTTTATCTAGATATTAATTTAGGAATTTAATCTACGGATTTTCTGTAACTTAGATAGTAGTGGTTCATGTTGACGACTTTGCTTTATATATATATATATATATATATATATATATATATATATATATATATATATATATATATATATATATATATATATATATATATATATATATACAGTACTTTAACTTCAAACTACAACTTCGGGCTCGTATTAAGAGTACAAAATTTAAATGCAATAATGACTAATATTCAACGTACTTAAAAAAGTTATTTACTGAATTATCAGTGTTTGTCTGTTTGTGTGTGTCTGTCTGTTATTTGCGAATTTTTCAATTTTGAGGTCTCCATTCGATAGAGCATCAAAAACTATCTGAAAGAAGTGATGGAACTTTTATCGTTCCCGAGATATTGGGCCAGAAAGTTAGAATTTCGGAGATTTAAGGAGCCATATCTCGGGAACCGTAAGTCAGAGAGAGATGATATTGTAAGGATGCGTACGAGACAAGATTTGTGGCTGTCTCGTCTCGAAAATGTACTGTAAAAGTGATGTCTCGACTCGAAAAATGTATATATTTCTATTGGAAAGAGCCGTGTCTCGACTCGAATTTTGTCAGGAAAATCCTGTCTCGATTCGTCTCGTGCGCATCCCTAGATATTGGTGTTGATCAAATACCTAAGAGAATGGTGAACAGTTTGATACCAAATAGTAACCGGTGGCGACTGGTACTATCTGCATTTTCAGTATATGTATGGTGATGAAAAGTGATAGCTCAATATAGCTAATTCAAATAGATCCCTTAAGAGTCTTCATCCCGGCGAAATTAAAATACCGCTAATTTTACAGTAATTATGTGATATCTTCAAATAGATAAAAGATAATTGAAATATGGAACAAGAGCGCCCTAGACAATATTATTTTGCGTGAGGTACCGTTATCACAAGTCACCTAGTGGCTTTATGTTTTCAGCTGTTTAGAAACGCGAAAATAAATGCCGAATTTCAAAATGGCTCGAAATCGAAAGCAGATAAGTGAATCGTGATAACGGTTTCTCATGTAAAATGATCTTGTCTAGGGCGCTCTTGTTCCACATTTCGATTATCTTTTATCTATTTGAAGATATCACATAATTAATGTAAAATTAGCGGTATTTCAATTTCGCCGGGATGAAGACTCGCAATACGCTGGTTCCAAATATGTAAGTGTATTATCTATTGAATTTAATCAAATAAATTTAATATACAATTTCATATAAATTTCAAAAAGATTATTTCTTTTTTTAAGTTCGTTCTAGCAATGCTTTTTGGAGCATTCTCAACTGGTTTCTGTTAGAAAGTGTAGCTATTTTATTTACTCTCGATTGATTTTGTTTCTCTAAACAAGACCGTTCTTTTTTTTTAGGGGAAAAGACACACGATGATATTCTTCTTACAAGCAAAAGCCACGAAATTCACCAGCATCACGAAAAGTTTCTAAAACCAAAGACTTCTTTTGTTGGTAAGGGGGCATAAAAAAAAAAAGCTCTATTGAGTAAACAAAAGTTACTTTGACAATGAATTTTTTCATAGTTTCTGACTCATCTGCCCTGTTCTTCTAATATAGCATCCTCAGAGGACAAAGATTGGGGTTACTTTGTTTGTAGGCGTGGGAAATTTACTGACCACCACAAGATTATTTGAATTTACTCCTCTTCTTGTATAATACTTGGTAAGTTATTAAAGGAAGAAACAGGTTTAAGCTTCTTTGGAACTTATTTTATATACACAAGTGTTTGAGTGAAACTATGTAGCAAAATACTACGTACACAAAAGAGCTCAACCATTATATAAGACTTCTTTTATGAAGAACAAAGTAATATGCAAATTCAAATTGCTTTACCATCTCCTACTGTTACACTTCTTTTCCGCTTGTTCCAAATAATAGCAAGGGGGTTAAATATCCTCTGTGGCTGGTCAGAGGGATTTTAAACAGGGGGGACAGTTCAAGAAAACAAGTTTTTGATGTTACAGAAACTTTGTGGGAAACTTTGGTGGCAGAGGACATAGTGTGTTAACTTAAATAGGGCAAGACAGGGTGTGTGCTGATACAAGTTGTGGTTGGGTTAGTTTACGAATAAATTAAAAAAAAAAAAAAAAAGATGCATAGAAAAGTATCAAATTTCACACATATCATGCTACCTAACATACATGTAAGAAGTCCAGAGGCAGGCTATACAAATGGAAAAGATATCACTTTCACCAGATAGAAAAACAAGACGACTCTTAGTACAGTGAACACAAAATGGTTTGCCTATTACATATGTATTTATATATATAATCAGCGTTTTTTTTTTTTAAGTTGATCCCATCGCAGAATTGTGATGTAAGCGATGAAGTTCATCGCAAAATGCGATACACCTATAGATACATACAGTGGCGGATCCAGGATATGATCAAGGGAGGGGCTAAACCATAGTTTGCCGTTTTATCCAGTGTAAAGCAGGATTGAAGCCCATTTTATCCAGTGTAAACCTGAGCGTCAAGGAGGGGCTATAGCCCCTATAGCCCCCCTGGATCCGCAACTGGATACATACATACATATATTGTTTTTCTTAATGAAAACTATCGATTACCATACGTCTTTGGGTATTTTCCCAATTAAACTCTAATAGTACTGTAGGCCTATTCTAAATTTAAGAAGTGCGCCGCGGTGGCTCAGTGGTAGAGCCCCCGCCAAGTGAACTTTGGTGGACAAACACCGTGTGCGTGGGTTTCCTCGTGGTTCTCCCGTTTTCTACCACTTTCTTCATTCCACCATTTCATTCATTACTCATCATCACCGTCTCCTTTAGTTTAACCGGAATAACCGTGTGACGTAAAACTCAAGGATTTCATTTCATTTTTTTTTCTCAAAATGGATAGTAATGATATTTTGATCATGAACTTGACTTGTTTATTATTAAGACAAAGGGCGTAACCATATTCAAAATAAAAGATTAATATTTGTACAATCACATGCTGGTTGGTGGGTAAATTAAAAAAGAAAAGGTAAATGTAAACAATTGCAGCTTCTAATTAAGAACATTTTTTTAAGCTATAGTGTACAGGAGGTTACAGACTCGTTATTATTTACTAAACACCAAGGGCGGTATTCAGAGAGAATTCGTTAATCGAAGGTTAGTCACAGACTAGTTAATAATCATACTAAATCTTTACTAAGGAAGGCAGTGTTGGGTAAGTTACTTGTAAAAATGTAACGCGTTACAAGTTACTTTACTTTCTCTTAAAATGTAACGCGTTAGTAACGCGTTACTTGCCCCCAAAAAGTAACTGTTACTTTACTTCGAAAGTAACGCGTTACTAACGCGTTACTTTTAGGTCCGAAATTTTAAAAATGTGAAAAAATTATGACTTCAATTTTCCGTACTACTATTACTACCGCTTTTATTATTATTATTATTATTATTATTATTATTATTATTATTATTATTATTATTATTATTGCACATTCTGGATCGCTTTATGTAAATGCAAGGACAAATTTTTACTTGATATATGAACATTTTCATATAATGTAATATTGATAAAATGCCATACTGCGTTACTCGTAGGTATGGACACGAGCGAGTTTTCTTTGACAGTCGATTCGACTAGTAACAAACATATTTGAGCTCGACCCGAGAACTTGACTAGAAAAATTTCCTCCAACTCGACTCGAATTAAGGTCGAGTTTCGAGTCGAGTCGAGTCAAATCCGGTGTATAGTTTCGAGTACATTCTTTAAGTATATTACATAGACAGTATAATTATTTTCAATGACACTACTACAACTTATATTATTATTATTATTATTATTATTATTATTATTATTATTATTATTATTATTATTATTATTATTATTATTATTATTATTATTATAACACTGTATATTAAAAGAAAGATAGGCGGTTTGTATTTGAATACTAAAAAACTAGTTGCTTGCCAACCTCGGTAGTCGTGAAGTCTAGGAGTCAAGGACATTGTTCACGAGCTTCTGAGTTTGGGTTGAGTTTCTAGGTTGAGTATTCAAGCTCGAGCCAAACACTGTTAAAAGTTAAAGGGCACTGGCCAAATATCTTCAAAACTGCTCGGTCCGGGTTTAGAATTGTCAACGACTCGAGCAGCTCGGCTCACAGCTCATTCACTATCGACCCGAACCGAGAAGTGAGCCGATCCAACAGCTCACCTAACCGATTCGGCTAGAGCCCTCGGCTCAGTTGAGCCGAACCGAGCAAATGACTCATCCCCACCAAGGCAGCTCGAGCCGATGGTTTACCCCAAGTGAGCCGGCTTGAGCCATCTTCTCAGTTGAGCCGAGCCGAGCTGAGCTTGTTATAAAAAATCTCTTGTGGTCTCGCTATCGAGACGAGACGAGATGCGAGCCGTGTTCCCTCACATGAGCAACACTAAAAGTATTCCATATTACTGTTTAGCTTACATTTTTCATGGCTTTCGTTTTCCAGTGTAATCAGGCCATGATTTCAAGACGACTTAAAACGAACGAGCCATTTATCAAACTCGACTGGACTCGAAACTCGACGCGAAAAACTGAATCGGCTCGGAACTCGACTCGAGGATATTACCCTTGACTTGACTCGAAACTCGACTTGAATTCGAGTCGAGTGGAGTTTTAGCTTGACTCGTGCTCATCCCTATACGTTAGAAAAAATAGTTGCTGATTATTATTCTGTTAAACTAATTATATAATAATAACAATGTTGTTATGTAAAATTAAAAATAAAGAGTATAGAGAAACACACTACTCTATAATCAATGGGACTCTAGGATAAGCAAACTGATCTGAAAGATCTCGAATATTGCATACCATCAGCAAACTATTTTCTAGTAATAAATTAGGCCTGCTCATCAGAACACAGTTTATTCATATTAACACCTTACTGTAAATCGTTAATTATGCCACCCTAGTTGTTGATAAATATTTTCCGCCGGGGCACTTCAGACACTTTACTTTTAAATTCTGTCCACCATCATCCTCAGCTCTTAAGAAAAAAGTATTCTTTCAAATGTTCGAACGGTATAATATTTTTGTTCTCCATCTTTATAAAAACAACACCAATCAAAATAAAATAGTTGCAATCCTAGTTCACTCACTGAATGTATTGATTTGGAGCTGTCAAAATCTACGACAAAATCTTCCAGGTGCTTGCAATCAGTACACGTGATTTCCCTAAGGCTGTCCTCATTTTAAAAAAACAGCAAGTGGCACTACGAACTTATCTGTTTCTCTGTGTGTCTGTGACTGTCGATCACTGACGTACGTAGTTCATGCTCGATTGTTTCATTCTGAGAAATTCACTTACAGGAAAGAAACATTTGTTTCCGAAAAAAATATATACATATATTGTAGTTACTCATCCGAAATGTAACGCGAAAATAGTAACGCAAACTAGGTACGTTACTTAAAAATTTGTAACGCGTTACCGTTACAGTTACTTTTGAAAAAATGTAATGCGTTACTAGGAAACGTTACTTAAAAAGTAACGCGTTACAAGTAACGCGTTACTTGCGTTACGTTACTTCCCAACACTGAAGGAAGGTAAACTTTTTGGTATTCAGAGTCTACTTTGAGTACAACTAAAATTATGATTTGGGTATGATTAATTTATAGAACCCCAATGTATCGGTGAGTAAAATAAATGTGTGCAACTACGGAAAAGTAGATGAGCGCATGCGTCGTCTGTAAAAATGAAAATACATGAATTACGAAATACGAAATGTTGTGTCGCACACTAAATCGTGGGTAAAAGATTAGTCTCTGCTCTAGATTAATTAGTCACATGTGATTAACTTCGTCCAATACTACGTTCTAATCAGAGACTCTGAATACAATTTTGATAACCATCCGTTAGTCAAGCCCGTAGTGTGGTATTAATCAGACGTCAAAACGACTCTGCATAAGGCCCCAAGAGTATAATAAACTCAAGTTGTACATGTATAAAATCTCAAACGGCATTCAAATAAAATGAAAGGATAGTGTTGTGGAATAGCAGAAGGAGAGTACAATGCTGAATTTTTGTATCAATAATATTCTTGTAGTGTCTATACAGATAAGATGCGATTTAACGAAGTGTCGATCCATAGGCTACTCGCATATTTTTCCACCAGAGTACAGGGAGTTAAACTGTGCAGAGAGAGGCAAGAAGCAGACGGTGTAGAGAGATTAGCTTTAGGTGCTTTAACCCTGTGTCTCAGTCATAACGTTGGAGAGAGACAGAGAGAGGCGTTTTTTTACACGTGGTTTTATGATGGTCATCACAACGACTCGTGAAGCCTGGGCCCTACACCAATCATAGAAATCTTTTGCTTCACCTCTGATACATTGGGAAATTTCGGTACGATTCGTGGAGCTGCCTTCCGAATGCACATTTGGAAGAACGTTAAAAAGCAGAAGTTTACTAACAATGTGCAAAAATGACTTCATGAACGAGTGAAATCAAAACAACAGCTCTGTAAATAACTATAGCACGAACAGTAGCGTAGCTCAAAAATGTCGCCCCCCCCCCACAGGATTATTTTGGGGCCCTACACCAATCATAGGAATCTTTTGCTTCACCTCTGATACATCGGGAAATTTCGGTACGATTCGTGGAGCTGCCTTCCGAATGCACATTTGGAAGAACGTTAAAAAGCAGAAGTTTACTAACAATGTGCAAAAAGGACTTCATGAACGAGTGAAATAAAAATAACAGCTCTGTAAATAACTATAGCACGAACAGTAGCGTAACGCAAAAATGTCGTCCCCCGCCCTCCACAGGATTATTTTGGGCTCCTTCCCCATGCCCATTAACTTCCCACTATATTATGTCCCTGTAGAAGACAATGGTTAATAAATCCATGAAATATAATATAATTACAATTATTATTACTCACCGAAAAAGGAAAAAAAAATATTTTCCCTTAACCTTCGAGTGCTAAGATGATTTTTAAACTGATGTTGCTAGAATGGATGAATTTTCACCCAGAGCATATTTTTTCTTTTCTAAAGTAAATAATGTTGTTCAGGGAAATGGATATTCCGTATTCAGATCACTTTTTGTAGTTTATAGTTCTTGGCATTTGCTTCGCGGTGGGTCCCCAAGACTTGCGGCCCTCCCCGCACTGCAAGCCCTGCGGGACCCTCAGTTACGCCACCGAGCACGAACGGTAACAATTATTTGAATTAAACTGTGTTAATAATAACAACGAAACAGGGGCGGCTCCAGGACGGACTTCTGGGGGTGTGTGTAATACTTATATTTAGAGCTACTTTTAAGAGCTCCAAACTCCGGGATGGGTTTTATTTATATATAATTTTTTTAAAAAAAGTTTCCTCTTCTGGGGGGGGGGGGGGATGGATCCGCCACTGCAACGAAAATGTCATTAAAACAGGAATCCGATAGCATTGTACCCTCAGAAGGTGTTCTGCGTATAGCGCGAGAGACAATACTCAAAATCCCTTGGATAGGAAATGACCACAGGAATACCCCCTCACGTATTGTTGGAGGCTGAAACTACACGTATAGGTCAAGCTTCACGACTCTTTGTGAACACTATAATCTGATCAAAATAAGAAACGAATGGACATTTGGAGGAGCACGTGTTGCCCTATTGCCACGTAGTAAGTGTTGCGTCCGTTCAGCTCCTGCCACCTCAGTTGACAAACACTTGTGCTACAATTCGACAACATCGTAATGTGGTTCATTTCTGCAGAAACTCTTAATTTGTTATTCTCCATTTGTTAAACTCTCCATAATGTTAGGATTGGCCCTCTATCGATGTCCTTAATAGCCATGTAACGTAGCTCCCCTTCTCAACACAAATTTTCACGTGGTTTTTGCTTCTGGCAAACAGATTTGGCTCCGATAAGGAGGTGATTACCGAAATCGAAACCTATTTTGAGGCCAAAGATACAGAAATCGTTCTACAAAAAAAGGCATCGAAAAGTTAGAGAAGCGTTGGAATGAATGTACCACTCTTGAAGGAGACTATCTTGGTGAATAAAGTTGAATTTTGGCTGAAATTTATTGTTTAATTACTCATCCTACGAACTTATTGAGTTTTCCAAATATTTTCCATGTACTTTATTTTGTCCGTACGAACAACAGGAATTCTGTTAGAAATGTTCCTCCAATATAAGGACAATCCAATTCTTAGATTTACGTTTTCCGCAGCGAAATGAAATTCTAAAAGAAATTATCGACTTTCATTGGACTCTGTAATGTGTGTTTGTGGTCATAACGAATATAAGCATTCGTGTATTATTTTCTGTTTTACAGCTAGAAAGCAGAAATTCTCCTGCCACGACTTCTTGTAAAGCTTGTTTCTTATCACACTTTTTTTTTTTTTTCAAGCTTATTAGGTGCGAGGTCGTAGATACCGCAAATTACGTCTTTGTTTGTTTGTCGCCGCAGAGTTGCCAACTGCACGCTCACGAAAAAATGTGTTTTGAAGTATGATTATATTGATATTTATTGGTAATTTTTTACTAACTGTGTGACTTTTTTATCTTTTCCCTCGCGAATGGCTTGATCAACTTAAGCCAAATTAAGCACAAAAGTCATTGATAACCTGCCAAATTTGATCAAGAAGAAGCAAAATTTCCTCAAGAAACGAAAGATAAACCCGATAAGTGATTCAAAAATGGCAAATCGATAAGAGATAGAAACTATAATACAGTTTTTAGATGCCACGTAAAGCTCGGAGACAAATATTATGATAAGGGATAACGTTTGTAGCAATTGAGGGCGGTGCTCCGATTCCGCTTTAAACGCTGTTGGCAAATCAGCGGGCTGAGGTGTTGTGACGTCTTCGCGTATACTCACGTCAGTTTACACAAGAAAAAAGCGATTCACCATTTCCTTGCGTCTGCTTAGCTACATCCCTTTAGTACACAGTAATGTGATCACACGTTCTTCCTTTCATTCGCCTTGATTGCTATAGTGGTCGTGTAAATGGTTGAGGATGATATATATCCTTATCTTTCTGTTTGCGTTACGTTTGTTCGCAGGCCCGCAACCAGCCACAGAGGTTTTTTTTGGGGGGGGATGACTATGTTAGTCATTAAAAATTCTCTTACAAATAGCTAAATTGTGCTTTTTGTATTAATAATAGCATTTTGTGTTAAGGTCTGGAGGGGCCACGAAAAGTTATGGGGAGCAGGCTCCCCCTAGCCTCCCTCTGGTTGCGGGCCTGCTTGTTCGAATGCTTTTCTTTTTTTAATTTATCTTTTCACTCGCACACATTTCTAAGATTTAGAGCAGTGTTCCTGTATTGTGTTGAAAGTCTCCAACGAATTTCAACCCCTGACATAGTTTTCAGATCTGAGAGATGGGATCACCGTTACACTTTTCTTTATTGGTGCACATCGCTACAGAAGCAACCATCCCTGCAATAGAAGAAAGCAAATGCAGAAATTAGAATCAAACTCTCATAGCATAACCTCAACAGTATAATCTCATAACATAGAAGGATAATATACAGGGTGTTTCAAAACAACACCGACAACGTTTGGGAGGTGATTCCTGACACCAAGATAAGACAAAAAAGTATAGACCAACCTGGGGGCACAAATGCTTCCTTCCGGAGTTATAGGCTGCCGAAAACACCGAAACACGAAGTTTAAAGGCCCATCGCTCCAATACTATAGGACCTACCATAGTAATGATGAGGTCGGGTAGGTCGGGTTAAAACTTCACTTAAGAACTAGTATGTGCTCTATCGAAATATCCATATTTCAGAATCCTGCTGTACTTCCGCAACAATTTTTGCAACAACATTTGCACAATTTAATTCTAATGTCTTCTATTATGTCTGTCTGTATTAAATATTTAATATCTGCTCCGTAGTTAGTTAGTCTATTCCGACCCTGGTTCTTTACATTAAGTACGTTAAAATTACTTGTTTATTAATTTAATTTAGGGTTGAGTTCAATTGCAAATTACATTAATACAAGAAACAGGTGATTTTCATACTCATAACCAATTATTGCAAATACAAAATAGGTTATTTGTTGAGATATATATAGTTCTTGAGTTTATCTTTTACAAGAATGCCAGGGAATTATTGTTAGCCTATTATTATCCATTTTATTAATTATCGTTAAATACCAAAGGAAAGAATTCAATAGTTAAAAAAAAAAAAATAAAAAGAGGATGGCAACTCTAATGTGTGTGTACTGTAAAGATAAGCTCTCTTGATGTACTCTTTACAACATTTTGTAACATAAGGCAAACATATATTTCATGTTTAATTATCTCTTTTTTTTAAAAAAAAAAAAGATGTTAATAACAAAGTAAAGACATTTACACAAATGGCGTAAGTTTAGCAAAAATTCAATACGTCTTGCTTTTTTTTTTTTTTTTTTTTTTTAAAGAATACACACAGTACAAATAGAAGAAATGGAATCGACGGGCTAAACAAGAATATGGAATTAGTTCAGGGTTGAGATTAGAATTGGGTAACCGTTGTTGTACAGTAGCTAGCAAAAGTAGATACTATGCTTATGCTACACTAATTTTGTCAGTAGTTTCGACAAATATTTGAGTAAACATTTATGTGAACTTAAAGACGAGATGATTTTCTCTAAGTTACCTAACCGTAAGGCAAACACTACTTGCTTTCGATTGCATATGCTATTTTCTCTGATCGCAGACAGTAGCTCAGCTTATGGTTAGGCAATCAGCATCGTAGATATTCTGCCATTATCGACAGGTCACTTGCCGTAATTGAGAAGCTTCCATGCTCCGCGGTCATCCACACATTTCTTCGTTTTTACGTATTATTTTTCTGTTTTGATATCCTCCATTAATTGTAGTCCTCTTCACCCCTGCATCTTTATCCTATCTTCATACCCTCTACCATTTTCCTCATGATATAATTCCTACTTAGCCAATATCCCAACCAGTTTCTCTTCCTCTTCGTAGTAATATCTAAAATTTTTCTTTTTTCCCCACCATTTCTAAGACCCACTCATTCATTTTCAGCTCTACTCAGCTAATTCTCTCCGTTCTTCTCCACACCCACATTTCGAAAGCTTCCTGTTGGTTTTCATTACTTTTGCTTATTGCCCATATTTCTGAGCCATACTGTACCATACTTCACACGAAGTATTTTATGAGTCTTTTCCTTAACTCTTTATTCAAGGTCCCACAAAATAATATTTTTTTCCTCAACCC
Source organism: Thermobia domestica (assembly GCF_964235325.1). NCBI lineage: Eukaryota > Metazoa > Arthropoda > Insecta > Zygentoma > Lepismatidae > Thermobia > Thermobia domestica. The sequence goes on from NC_137471.1 coordinate 12,844,597, forward strand.
TTAAAGGATCCTGGCTTTTTGGGCTATTTTTTAGACTTTCAGTCAAGCAGCTACTGTATCGTCACTATTTATCCTAGGATCATGGTTCATATCTCATTCTCTTCAGAATGAGGCTGGCTTTCAAATGGTACCACTTGCATGCTCATACCATATACCAGAAGCGGGAAAAAAATGTCAAAGTGAAAATTTCGGAGGGAAAATTTTTTTTCTCGAACTTTGGCCCCCCTGGACCCCCCCTGTGTGATCGTAGTCATCTAAAAAAATCTGATAAATAGTACTTGGTATACTGAATGTGTGTGCCAAATTTCAAGTTTCTATCTTGAATAGTAAGGGCGGGAGAATTTTTATCAAAAATTCCCACAATGCCCCAAATTACCATAAAACACTATGATCTCAGGGAAAAAATTCCTGAGACATCCCTAATTAACCTAGGACTATAATCCGCCAATCATTCTCCTCAGAACAGAACTGTCTTTCAGGCGGTACCATTCGCATGTCTCCATCATGTATCTAAGGCGGGAAATTCCTGAAAAAAGGGATTTTTTGGGGCAAAATTTCCCTTTTTTCAACTTTTGCCCCTCTGGACTCCCCCTGTTTTTATGCAGAAATCGAAAAAAAACTTCTGGTAAATACTACTCGGTGGACTGAATGTTTGTGCAAAATTTCAATCTTCTACGTTAAAAAATAGGCCTGCCAGAAAAAATTTCCCTACCATGCCCCACTTTTACCCTATACAGAAGTATATTTGGATAAAAATTCACTGAGACGGCCCTAATTACCCTAGAATAATAATTCGATCGTCGTTCTCTTCAGAATGGAACTGCCTTTCAGACGGTATGACTCACGTGGTCCTATCATGTATGTGAGGCGGGAAAATGACGAAAAACGGGATTTTTGGTGTAAAAAATCCCTTTTTTAACCCTTTGCCCCTCTGGTTACCCCCCTGTTTTAACACTGACATCGGAACAAAAACTCTGGTAAATACTACTCGGTGGACTGAATGTTTGTGCAAAATTTCAATCTTCTACGTAGAAAAATAAGCCCGCCAAAAAATATTGAACATAGGCTTAGAAAATGAGAAAAGAAATTTTTGACTTATGACATCATCACCTCCTATGTCTGGACGCAGGACGGTCTGAAACCATACCTAATGTCTTCTACAAGGCCTCTGGACTTGGAAAACAAAAAAACAAAAAAACCGGACGAAAAAGCTCAAATAGAAGAGAAATAACGCAATGTACCATGAAAAACGCGTATGGTACAAATTGTACCATAGGATCCCCAAAGGGTTAAAGGCTTCTTTCACCATTCCTATCCTTGCTTTTATTTCACGTTCACATTTCATATCATCACTAATAATACTACCCAGGTATCGAAAACTAGTCACCAGTTCTATTTTCTCCCTTTCTACTTCTATATTTGACACCTACCGCTTCGTTCCAATCACCATGGCTTTTGCTTTCTAACATTTATTTTCATCCTATATTCTTCACAGCCCCTTCTTCAGTTTTCTAATATCTTATTGATTTTCTCTTCAGATTCTGCAACAAGCGCTATATGATCTGCAAACCGTATACACCTAATCATTCTCCCTCCCACTGAAATGCTGTCTTCATTATGTAAGCTCTTTTTCACTATGTATTCTAGACATATTAAATATAGTTGGCGAAGGTGACGATATGGCAGAGGTGAGTGCAATTGGGACGGAAATTCGATAGGAATGCCGTCTCTCGCATAAATATAAAACAGGGAACTTAGATATTGTTGAAATTAATCTTATTTTCCTGTTTAAAATACACAATTTTGAAAATGCTGCGACACATGTTAGTTCGTTTTTAATGATTAATTTATATATCGAATTTAACATTGTGAACTTAAGTAAATCTTTAGATTTGACATTTTATGTTTATAAGATAGCCTATAGAAACTTTCCCCTTTTTTCCCCTTAGGAGCGAAATTCTCGAAAATGCTGAAACACAGTTTTCCTTATTTTTAATAAAGTTTTCTATAAAATAATGCCGTATTTCACACCTCTAATTTGAACGCATACTCATATTAGGTATTTTGTCAATAAAGAGACGGAAACTGCGATATTACAGAAATTGTCTCGTTTACTCTTCAAGTGCGAAATTTTCAAAAACGCTAAAATGTACGTTTATTTATTTATTTATTTATTTGTTTGTTTATTTATTTTTTAATTTGGAGTTTAAATTCTGAGTTTCATCTTCGTAAGTACAGTGATTCATCAGAAATTGTAATCTTTTTTTAAAAAAATATTTAAAAAAAATCTTTCTTATATCTTGCTTTCCTGACAAAATCTCTTTTTTGTTGGAGATGTAAAATATCTAGCTATAACAGTGGGTATATAATATGCAACCTAATATGTTAGGTACTATTGTTCCAATTTTCCGAAACTGGACAGAAAAACAGAAATAATCAATATTTTATATTTTTAAACATGACAACAATATTTATCAGGAACTATTATTTGAACTTTCTAAAATTCAAAAATATAGTGCCAAAATTTCCAGAAAGCAAAACTAGTTGTAACAAATAAAAATATTCACGAATATAAAAAGATAGATTTTTTTTTAAACCAAGGCAACATTCCACTTCGATCATTCTCTTTCGATCATTCCAATTCTAACCATCATTCGGATTCACTTCGATCCGTTCAGAGCTTCGACATGAAGTCTCTGGCTGGGTAGCAGTTGTCAGGACATTAAGGTTAGTTTAAAGGGATAAGTTTTACCGATAGATGTCACTACAGTTTTCGTATCTCTCTAGTGTATTTTTTATCTTCCAGGAAAATTCACGATTTCTCTTACAAATTTCAACCTAGAGACTTCAAATTTTTAGAAAAGGAACTTCATAACCTATCGAAGACAACAATCCGTGCCGACTGTTTTTTAAAACTTAGAATTTTCTTCATTGTTGAAATGGCTTGATTGTTGGAATAGATATCCAACCCTTTAACAACGAAACTGTTTCAACAATGAAAACAATTCCAAATAAAAAATCGGCACGGATTGTTACCTTTGATAGGTTATGAAGTTCCTTCTTTAAAAATTTGAAGTCTCTAGGCTGAAATTTCTAAGAGAAATTGTAACTTTTCGTGAAAGGTAAAAAATACATTAGAGAGATACAAAGACTGTAGTGAGATCTATCGCCAAACCTTGTCCCTTTAAATCATCCTTAAATATAAACTCAAAAAGAAAGTGTAACTAATGTATGGTATAGTATCTATTAATGTATGGTAAATTATCTATTGAAAACTTGCAAACTTTGTAGTATTTATGTTTTTATCTTTTAGATTGTTATTTGAAGATTTGATATATATGTAACCAAGAGCGCCGATCCTGGGGGGCCGGGCCCCCCAAAGCTCATGTGGGCCCCCTATTGTGTATATGAATATACAATATTTGGCATAATTTGAATGCAATCTGTCTTAAAATTCTCATATATATATATATATATATATATATATATATATATATATATATATATATATATATCTTATGCATCTGAATGGACCCCCCCAAATTTACAGAGAAATAGGCGCCCCTGTATGTAACTCTTTCTTTTATTCAGAATAATTTATTACTATTATAATGCAAACGTTGTTCTTACTTTATCCAATTTCTTTTATTCTATCACCTGTCACACTTAAATGAAATGGCATGGATTGTTTGGGAAATTGTCTCCTCTGTGACAGGCGTTGCACTACAACTATACTACTGACCAGGGCCGTCGCATGGGTGGTAAGCGCCCGGGATGAGAAAAATGAAAGGAAATCTTTATGTTTTACGTCCCAGGCTTATGCTGGTTAGACTAAAGGAGACGGTGATGATGAGAGATGAGTGAAATGGAGAAAGTAGGAGAACCCCGAGGAAACCCACGCACACGGTGTTTGTCCACCACAAAGTCCACACGGCGCGAGCTGGGATCGAACCAGAGACCCCAAGCACTGGAGGTGAACGCTCTACCACTGAGCCACCGCGCCCCCAGTTTGTAATTGTGTTATGAAGTAAGATGTATATAACCATAACTCATTTCTAATTCCTTGATTTTGGATTTCAATTTTCAGTTTTATTATATACAAAATAATGTATAAAATTCTAATTTTTCGTTATATTAAAAAAAACAGTTTATTTTCTGTTTGCCATTTTTAATTCTAATTTCATTTATTTACCACAAAATAATTAAAGAATTTATTTTTTACTAACTTAGTTTAACTTTTATTTTTTTCTCTTCTCTGTCTCATTTGTTTGGAATGTATCTTGATTCACTTACTGGCAAGTATTAGTGAAGTATTTTTTGTTACTCTTTTTATATTTTATTGACTGATTACAGTAAGAGTACATACGTAATCCGTACCAGGCACAATAAATCACAAAATAACCTTATTATTTTTCTTCTTCCTCCTTCTTTTAAGAAATGACTTTCACACCATTTATTGTGCATAAAAATAGAAATCGTGTCGTCATCAGAAGATTAAAGGATTGCAAAACAATTTTTTTAACGGATGGAACAATGACAAAATAACAGCAAATTTATTTCGCTTGTTAAGCTTTGAATGACTGTTATTATTTCTTTTTGAGAGTGACTTTTTTTTTTTTTTGACGAGCAATGTAATATGATTGAAAGGAATGTGAAAGGTATCTGTTTCTTCGTTAATTGCGAAGTCAGCGTTTGCAGTGATTTCTTAGGATAGCAATGTTTTCTACGGAAAGCGCAAGAGTCGATCCAATCCGAAAACAGCGAATGTGCTAAATTTGACTTTGAGTTATAAGCATTTTAATATTCAACTCACCCCGAAAAATCAGTATATAGACTTAGGTACATGTTTTAGGAATAGACGATAACTTCTAAAATACTCATATTTCACAAATGGGTCTTTGGTATTGGAATCTATGTGCCCCAAATAACATGAAACTGCACTTAAGTGAAAATAGCAAAATTTGCACATTTCCGGTTTTGGCATTGGACCGACGTGGTCCTTCATATTTCTCATACTCCATTCTGAAAATTTGTTATTGATTTTATATAATATATATTATTAATATTTGCTAAAAGCAATAATAATAATAATAATAATAATAATAATAATAATAATAATAATAATAATAATAATAATAATAATAATAATAATATAGTTTTCATTTTTTCGTCTAGCATCAATATTAAGAAAGTTCCAGATCTGTTATATTTTCAAACGGCCGCCATTTTGAAAAACAATATGGCAGATGTAGCTGACCAACAAACGAAACCAAGTATTCTACCAATATATGTACGTACGTACATAGCCTATATTATCTTGGTACAACCAAAATTGTGAACGCCTACCAGGGTTCGATTCCTCATTAATTAGTAGGTCCACGTCTGATATAGCCTTGGTGCTGAACGGGACGTTAAACCCAAAATCAACTCAAGCTATCGTGTTAGCAAAATTCGTTTATACCCATATATACAGTCATATACAGGTATATACAGTAAATAGCTCCTAACTCCACTTATATAGTAAAAACAAAACATTTCGGACTTTTCACTGTTGGTTACACCACAAATTTTAAAACCTCGCCAAATTGCAAGATCCTGCATCTGTTGGAAGTACAGTACCTAAACATTTTGGAGCGTGGAAGCAGGCCCGTATCCAGGGGTGTCTAGTGGGGGCCGGGCCCCCCTAAATTTTCGTTTCCCCCCTAAAATTTTCACTGTAGGTTTGCAAATGAACTATAATATGATGATAAACTATAATATGGTTGGATCGCCCCCCCCTAACTTCAGCCGCCCCCCCCTACATTTTTAGGCTGGCTGCGTGGAAGTAGTCCCACTTAAAATACACAAGAGTCTAATTTTAATAACCCCATAGACCCCCTTTAAAATATTTTTTGTTTTGTTTTTGACGATTTTCTTGTTTGTTAGTTTCAGAAACCTACGAGCATTTTTTTTTTTTTAGTTTCTATTTCAATTAGAAATAAATAATCTTTTAAGTTTTTTTTTCCTTCGAAAAGTAAACTTATTTAAATAACATGAGGAATTTTTTCTTACCCCGCCCCCCCTTATCTTAGGTCACCTAGAAACCAAAAATATTCACTTTTGGCAATTTTTCTGTGGATTAATCTCACGAGGGCAGAAACATGCCAAATTTCATGATTGTAGTCCTATCTGAAGTTTCTAATAGTTACGGGGTGTAGGTGTCCCATTTAAGTAACATGGGGTGAGCACAAAAACTAGCATGCTACATATGCATTTTTTTCCCGTTATAGTTAAGCTAATTTAAGTTTTTTTAGTTACTATTTAGTGTTAAGAGGAAGAGAAAGGAAAAAACCATGTCTTCCAAGGGAACTATCAGACAAATATACATTTGGATTTAATCATTATACAGCTACACACACATAAATAAATAAATAAATAAATAAATAAAAGTGCTGTTCACCGGGCTCCAGGGTATGGATTTAATGTACTTTGTTAACACAGAATCCAAAATTCAAAACTTCAGGACGATTTGGCTATGTCGTGCCTTTTTATGGGCGAAAAATTTGAGCGATTTTGGATCGGGAGGACACACATTTTTCACCCATAAAACAAAAATGACATTGCCAATCGTCTTAGGGTTTCGAAATTTCGATTCGAATACATCGAATTCATACCATGGGGGTCCGCTTCACAGAACTTTTTTTTTTTTTTTTTTGGTATAGCTGTGTTATATGTATCCTCGCTATCTAAAATGGTTCAAGTTTTTCGCTAATAACAAAAAGTTGACACAATTGATCTTCCTGGCAAACGCGCCGATTTCTCTGTAAATTTCCGGGGGGGGGGAGCATTCAGATGCAAAAGGTATATGAAGATTTTAAGACAAATTGCACTCAAATTATGCCAAATATTGTATATTCAGAAATACAATAGGGGGGCCCACATGAGTTTCCGGGTGGCCCGGGCCCCCCAGGATCGCCGCCTTGCATCATGGGCTTTCGAAATTTGGATTCTGTGTTACAAAATATATCGAATCCATACTCTGGGCTCCTGTGCACAGAAACTTTTATTTTTGTGTGTATATGTGACTGTATGTTTCAATTTCTGCATTTAAAGGGGTTTTGTAATCAAGAAACACGATACATGATTGAAGCTTCTATATTCACGAAGATACTAATCGAGGAAATCTTCTTAATACAGTAATATAGAGAAAAATATCTTGGGAAGAAAATGATCAAGATTATTGTAAAAATATAAAGACTTGTGTCTCTTGGAGACTTAAAAAAAAAAATAAAAAAAGAGAGAGAGAGACTGAGAGAAATAGGGAGAGCAAATATTGTTAGCGAAAATTTCGCAAGGGGTACAGCAGTAACCAGATGATGAAAAAGATCTTTTTTTTTTTTTAACCATTCTTGAAGGACAGATTCCGTTTCTCATCATCAATCAGTGTCGAAAGATTTGAAGAAAACATCACACGTGTTGGCATACATAGAAAAAAACACACACACATATGTTACACGTATTGTTGGCAAAAGCAATAGGTGAACCGAACAAGATTTTTTTTTTTAACCCTGGGAATACTTCTTCTTCTATTGAATATATAAGTATTAAAGGTATTTACAAAGTAAGAAGGAACTAACTCAACTCAACAAGATATTTCTATTGTTGTTATTTGGCTTTTTTTTAAAAAAAAAAAACTCAGTGCGGAACGGATGATAACGTTCCGGTTCTAGTGATTCTTCCGACCTGTGACGATTCTCAGTAGGTCTTAGTTCCGGAAGAACAGAGAAACATTTTTTAAACAAAAAAAAAAAAAAAATCATATACTTTTACGTAGACATACTCACGATTATCCTTACAATTTACAAAACATGCATCCGTGAGTTATTTGTCTAATCACCAAATCGTAAATTGACTGTGGATTAAATTGTTACATTTATGCTTTCCCACTAGAATAGTTCAAACTCACCCATTCATGATCAGTCGTTCTTTCAGAAAAAGTGTTCCGGGGAGGGGGGGGGGTACACTTAGCGTTCTACTGCTGGTACTATTCTATTTATTATTCTATTATAGACGTATTATTTTGGTCTTCTCCGGGGGGGGGGCGAAATTAAAATACCGCTAATTTTACAGTAATTATCTGATATCTTCAAATAGATAAAAGATAATCGAAATGTGGAACAAGAGCGCCCTAGACAATATTATTTTACATGAGAAACCGTTATCACGACTCACTTATCTGCTTTCGATTTCGAGCCATTTTGAAACTCGGCATTTATTTTCGCGTTTCTAAATAGCTGAAAAACGGAAAGCCACTAGGTGACTTGTGATAACGGTACCTCACGCAAAATAATATTGTCTAGGGCGCTCTTGTTCCATATTTCAGTTATCTTTTATCTATTTGAAGATATCACATAATTACTGTAAAATTAGCGGTATTTTAATTTCGCCGAGATGAAGACTCTTAAACCAAAAACATGTCTGGAAGAAACACTGGTCATGATAAAGAAAGCAGTTCTTCGTTAGGATTCAGATTACACATTTATTAGTCTATTTTTTTTAATTTTTTTTTACATTCTTATTACTACCTTTCCTAAGGTTGAAAAAATGTATTGATATAACATCTAAATGCCCATTGATGCAAGTACTGCATCAAGGCTTTAAACCTCAATAGCTCAGTTCCTTAGGGATGCGCACGAGACAAGATTTGAGGCTGTCTCGTCTCGAAAATGTGCTATAAAAGTGATGTCTCGACTCGAAAAAATGAATTCTTCTCTATTGGAAGAGTTGTGTCTCGATTCGAATTTTGTCAGGAAAATTCTGTCTCGACTTGTCTCGTGCACATCCCTACAGTTCCTAATTAAGCTAGGAAGGTAATTTTGATATCAATGTATTTCTGAAGAATGAAGCTTACCGCCGTTATGCATTTTATGTATGTACGGCGTATCACGGCGGAAGGGGAGGGCAAAATTTGTGTTTTTTTTCATCAGTTTCTTTTTTTGAGGGGCATTCCTCCTTGAGGATACACTCATGTTTCTTCCAGACATGTTTCTGGGGGCAGTACCCCCCCCCCCCGAAGGAGACCAGAATAATAGTCTATAATATAATAATAAATAAAAAAGAATGAAATGAAATCTTTGAGTTTCACGTCCTACGGGTATGCCGGCTAGGCTAAAGGAGACGGTGATGATGAGAAATGAATAAAATGGTGGAATAAATAAAGAGCAAACGGGAGAATCCCGGGGAAACCCACGCACACGGTGTTTGCCTGCCACAAGGTTCACTTGACGCGAGTTGGGATCAAACCAGGGACCCAATGCACCAGAGGTGAACGATCTACCGCTGAGCCACCGTGGCCCCTAAAGTAATAAATAGAGCAATACTAGAACTGCTGTTCCGGCTACTCGATGTGCTCTCCGGCAGGGACGGATCTAGGACGGACTTCTGGGGGGGGCGGTGGGTTTTAATACTGCTACTTAGAGCTACTTAAGAGCTCCAAACTCTGGAATTGGTTTTATTTATATATAAAATAAAAAAGTTTCCTCTTTGGGGGGGGGCGATCACCCCCTGGAACCGCCTCTGCCCCCCGGAACACTTTCTCTTAATCTTTTAGTTTTACGTCCGACGGTTATGCCGGTTAGGCTAAAGGAGACATTGATTATGAGAAATGAATGAAAATGGTGGAATGAAGAAAGTGGGAGGAAACGGGAGAACCCCGAGGAAACCCACGCACACGCTGTTTTTCCACCACAAAGTTCACTTGGCGTGAGCTGGGATCGAACCCGGGACCCCAAGCACCAAAGGTGAACGCTCTACCATTGAGCCTCTTCAAGAATAGTTCCTTTCTCTTGACCCACAGTGTAGGATAATCTGTCCATCAACTGATATAAAGGGTTTATATTAGGGATTAGAGATTAGAAATTAGGGATTAGATTTCTGGACTTTCGGTATCTATGGCCATGCTAGTCCGTCACCCACATGAGGGATGACGTCCCTCGATGGTCACAGTGTCCGTGGAATCAGAGAGGAAGAAGAGAATGGGGAAGGAAGGAAGGAAGCGAAATGGGAGCATTATTTTTAGAACCATTCCGGTATTTGCCTGGTGTGAATGAGGAAACCCCAGGGGAAACCTCATTCAGGGTGGCTGGCCTGAGAAAGCTGTTAGAAACGAATGAAAAAGGAAGAAAAATTGGATGCCTTTCACTTACATGTACTTACATGAGATGAGTATATCTAAGTGAAAAAAAAAGTACTTTTGTATATTGATATTTGTAATTATAATAATAGCAATAAGACTTACTACTTGGCTTTCGAGACACTGTCGAATTTTGCACTGTATTTTTTTTTCTTTCTTTACGTTGGTTTACTTTAAATTGATATGAAACTTTCAGATTTCATCCTATTTTCCACTCAAAAGTCTGTAATTCAACAAGGAAATAATTATATATGATCAGTAAATTAAAATTCAATGTAATATGGCCCATGACAACCACTTTACCATTGCATATCGCAGGAATGCAAATAAGCAACAAAATTTTACTCGCTCAAGAAAGAGCTACTAGCCCACATCAGGCCCGTATCCAGGGGGGTCTAGGGGGGAAGGGCCCCCTAAATATTTACTGGCCTCTCCTAAAATTTTCACGGTAGGATTAAAAGTAAACTATAATATGGTGTTGAACTATAATGTAGTTGGATCGAGTCCCTCCAAACTTCGACCGGGCCCCCTCTAAATTTTTGGGCTGGCTACGGGCCTGGCCCACATCCCACAATAGAAATTATTTACTTACCTTCGGTATGATATTAAATACTCGCCCGCACCGATGAACCACTCGAACCGGGCGAGTGATTATTTGCATCCCTGGTATATCGTAAAGCTCAGATCCACACTTTTTGTAACAGCGGTATACTTGAGCGATTGATCGCAGAAATTTAAACTCCGATTGGTGATAATTTCACTGCCTTGTTTTATTATAAGTATATATTCTTTAGTCAGTGAAGAGGAGGGCGTGGATCATGGGTCAGAGTTCATGAAGGTGGGTTTTGATAAGTGGTGGGTCAGAGTGGGTCATGATGCATGATGGATCTGAGTGGATCACGGTGGGTCATCAACTCTGACCCATGGGTCAGAATGGGACACGGTGGTCGTGGGTCCAGTGGTTCATGGGTTACGGCGGGTTGTGGGTCAGTAGGTCATGGTTAAACTTTTCACTGACCCACGCCATCTCTACACTCTTCATGTTACGATTGGAGTTTTTATTTTTTTTTTAGTAACACATTTTATATTTTATTTCATTTTCATTCATAAGCCAGACGAAACAAACTCACGAGCCATCATTTACTCATCACTAGTATATACAACATTTATTATAGTAAACAATATCAAAAGGGTTAATCTATGTATTGCTGCATTTAAAAAAATTAAAAAATATTAGTGATTTTTGAACGACTCTCATCAAATCACCGTTCACGAAATGTCACACACATACATGCACATAAAATGTAGAAACGCACACATATCATACATTACATATATGGAATGACTGTACAGCTGACAAGTCATACCGTGAACAACGGGATTAAAGCCCAAAAGGTACCAGGGTTCCCACCGAACCCTAGAAAACCGTTCTCGTCCACCTGGTTGCATACGCAGAGTCTGAACACGTGGATTCGAGTGTTCGCTGTGACGCCCAGGTGTGTGACTGCTATGGTAAAAGAGGCCTTAACAGAATGCATATTATATCATTGAGAATAACGGATTCAAAGTTGTTAAGATGTGTGTGTGCGATTGAGTATATAGGGGAACTTGTATGTGTCTGTGTGTGACTTTGGGTATATCTGCACCCTTTCATTTCCACCCATTTCTCGGTTCTTTTCATGTTAGCTGTCTTCTCAATATGGCTAAAACAGAATGACTAGACCAATAACATACCTAATTCTCTCACCCTACGTCATAGGCGACTCTGGCGGGAGGACGAGGGGGTCGCGTCCCCCCAATATTTTGAAGTACAAAATATTTAATATTTCATTCTAATTTAATTTATTTACTAACGACAGAATAACAAATAAATAAATAATAATAATAATCATATTTATTTGGAATATATTATTCAAGCTGTGGAACGATTATATCAGAGTTCTTGATATACCTTAGGGGATCCGTGAAGGTAAGCAGAAAGGTAACAAATGGAATCGAAGATAATAAATAGGTTGGGCTAGGTAGCACCATTTTAATCACTTTCTTCGATGTCCCTCCCCCCAATTTTACATGCCAGAGACGCCAGTGCTCTACGTCACGGGTTCTCAACCTTCTTAAAGGTTCGACCATCTTCCAAAATAGGGTTTAAAGTAGAGTTGTCGTGCCTCTTGACTAATTTTTATCATACAGGGTGCTTCACCAAAAATTTAAAAAAAAAAGAAGAAGAGAAATCTATTTCCGATCATTTAATATGACTGTACCAGTGTTACACTTTTCGATATTCAATTCAAATGTTCAAATGACGTAGACGATGTAATCAATTTGCAGTGGCATTCTGGATAGTTTCAAGGGGAGTATTGTTCCAACTTCCTGTCAACTCAATTTTTAAGCTCTCATTGTCTCTGATTTTCTCCTCTGTACATCATCTTGGTGCAACAGTAGACCCCAAACGCCAAAATCTATTTAGAGAGCTTTTAAAATGTAGTGTTTGAAGAAGATAGAGAGCATAAAATAGAAAGTAACAAACGAAGATGTTGTAAAACGGATAGGAAAGAAGAGGACCCTTCTAGCCAGCATTTTTTTTTTGTAGGAATGCGAATTGGATTGGACACAATCTTGCAAAGAAATTGTCTTCTTTATACCGCCATAGAAGGGAAGATGGAAGGAAAACGAGGAATAGGAAGAAGAACACAACTAATTGATGATTTGGAAAATAGAAGAAAATATTGGGAGTTAAAAGAGGAAGCTGAAGATCGAGAAATGTGGAAGAATTTTTTTTCCGGCCCAAATCTACAATTGAAAAAAAAAAAAAAAACATTATTCCCAAAAGGCAGAGTATTAACCAAAAGGCAGAATACTTAATAATAAATAATAATATTTTTTTCATCACATTCAAAGCGTTGTCTGTTCTTTGTAGTTGCATCATGGGAAAACTGAATTTTGGAAGAGAGGTAATAAGCTCCTTATTGAAATAATAATAATAATAATAATAATAATAATAATAATAATAATAATAATAATAATAATAATAATAATAATAATAATAATAATAATAATAATAAGCGGACACATCCCAGCATTTTTCAAAATCCCCGTTTTTAGGGGAAAAGGAGACTTTTTTGTGTAGGGTGTTCCAAAATTCACGCAAGATTTTAATTTTGAGCCATTCGTGCAATACAGGCCCGTAGCCAGAGAGGGGCTAGAGAGGGCACTGCCCCCCTAAATTATTTTTTGCCCTTCTAAAAATTACGCTGAGGAAAATTTTCAAACTGACTTAAAACCAGTGAAATTCTTGCAAATTATATTTACCAAATTAAATTCAACTTTGCCAATCCTACTCATTTCTGTGTATAATTATATGTTTCTTGCTAGATGCACAAAATATCTTCCATTGCCTTTACTCATTTCAAGAATTTCAAACCGTATTCTATTATTGCAACCAGGCCCGCATCCACGAGGGGCTAGGGAAGCCGATTTTCCCTAAATCTTTACTGCGCCCCATAAAATTTTCACGGTAGGCTTGGAAATGAACTATAATATGGTTAAATCACTCCCCTTCTCAAACTTTTACCGGGCCCCCTCTACTTTTTTGGGCTGGCTACGAGCCTGGTGCGATAAGGTGTTGCCAACCAAAATAAATAAATAAATAAATAAATAAATAAAGACAGCATAACATCTGACAGTTCAGGGTTACTAAAAATGGAGCCTTACACGAAAGAACAACACGCTTTTATTGTTTAGTAATATTTTAAAAATAATGAAGGTTCACACAGATACAGTTTGCAACTTTCGTACAAAATATTGTTGGAATAAACATTTAACCTCATCAACTTTGAAGAGATTATTATTATTATTATTATTATTATTATTATTATTATTATTATTATTATTATTATTATTATTATTATTATTATTATTATATTTTTTAAATAGGGAAACTGGATCGATTTGTGATCTCAAACACTGGCCTCCTTCAACAAGTTAATATATATATATATATATATATATATATATATATATATATATATATATATATATATATATATATATATATATATATATATATATATATATATATATATATATATATATATATATATATAAACGAAGTAATTCTTGAGAGTGTTGCTGAGAGTCCAGGAATATTAATTTGGCACCGTAGTCAAGAATTGGACATTTCGAGAAACTCGAAATTGATCAGAATTGACTGCTCAGATCATAAGATTTAACGCTTTTATTTTTTATTTTATTTTATTTTATTTTATTTTATTTATTTATTTTTTTTTTTTTACGTCTAAGGACCTTAATAGGAGGAAATTGAGCACTGTATCAATGAAATTCAGTTACATTTATGACAAACGGAGAAAACGGTCATCGAAAATGTCAACAAAAGTGTGCGTATGTGCCAGCAAAGGTCGTGGAGGCTATTTACCCGATATACTATTCTATACATAACCCTGTACCATATACTTTATGAATCAATTTAAAAATTTACATTTTTTTAAAAATTATAAACCTGTTTTCTATCAAAACTACTCCTTGTGTGAATTTTGGGACACCCGTTATATTTTGTATCTCCACATTGAAAGGGACGTTGTCCTGCTGTTTGTGATCGAATCGAAAGGAAATCGGCTGATCCGTTTGACATGAATATTGGAACATGTTAACTACGTGAAGCTAATTTTTTATCATATTTGTCTTAATGAAACGGCGTATCGTAAGAGGGTTTAGTTTATTCATTTATTTTATTTTATTTTTGCTAAGAATAGGGTTATCTTATGGTTTTCATCATTACATTTTTACTGAAATGCGTGCCCTATGAAGAAGGGAGTCTAAAGAATATTCATAAACCTTTCCTCCTGGGGAAAGAACAAAGATCTCAAGTAATGTGCATTATTTCTTAATTTAACAGATAATTTTAAATGTTATTAAGATAACTAATCATAAAGTTACAAAATTTAAAATGAAAAAAAGAAGTTATCCTCCCCGGCGGGGAATCGAACCCCGGTCTCCCGCGTGACAGGCGGGGATACTAACCACTATACTACCGAGGACTGGATATTTATGTTTGAAAATGCTGCTGATCACACACCACAAGACTTTCTCTGTCCTCTTGTAATGATTAACTTAATAACAAGTAAGAATTAGGTGAGAATATAATTATTCATACCTTACTATGTCGCAATATAGGGCTATTACTTCGTATCAGAAACAGGACTCGAGTGGGAAGAAAGTCTTTTAACTGTACGTACTCTGTTACTCTGGTTTGATCGTTTGTTTGCTATCCTCCTTGCGCTCAGGTCATTAAGAACAACAAAAAAGTTCTACACTTGTAAGATAGGTTATTGGGGAAAAGATATTAATTAGGAATATTATTTACACGTGACGTGCCCTTCGTTCATCCCCCGCCTGGTTGACGAATCAATTGTCTTGTCTTTACCTTTTTCTTTACATTGTCTTAATCATGTAGATATCACAGTAAAATTATCCTTCTGTTGAACTAATGTAGTTAAAGAAAATCTAGAACATAAAGGGTAAAAGCGGAGATACAACTCAATCGATTTTAGCTCACTTAAAAGAAAAAACGTCCTTGTTATGTTCCAGAAAACTTTCCCAAAGCTGTGATCCGGCATGGTCTAGTGGCTAGGATACCTGGCTCTCACCCAGGAGGCCCGGGTTCGATTCCCGGTGCCGGAATTTTTTTTTATTTTTTAAAAATATTTTTTCAAGAGTAGATCATAATTACTATTATTATACTTTATAATATTAATGTATATACAACCGTACTAAAGTTTACAATAGGAATTCATTCTTCCCATATGAGCCACATACCTCAAACATAGGGCCTATGAAACTTCCCGGCATTGAAGACGACCAGCTTTTGCTTCTACAGAAACTATCCATGGAAGCAAATCATGAGTATTGGGTTATTTCTTTTTCTAATTTAAAGATAAAAGAATATGTTAATTCACGCTGTCAGGTTTAAGTGATCTTATTTACGTTAGTGAAGAACATGTACATCTCTGAACACAAACAAGCAGTAAGTACCGTCATTTCAGGTTGTTTCGAAGGAGGGGGGGAGATTCTCTGATATACTTAGTCTCGCCAGTGACGGATCTAGCCCGGGGCCGGGGGGACTAGGTCCCCCAGTTTTTTGAATGACAAAAATAACTTAAGCCATTATTTTGTAATGCGCCGCTATTTTATAGCTGAACAGTCGCATTACACGATTCTTGGAAGATGGTGAGAGGCATACCGGTCTGCATCAGATGATCTTTAAATTAAAATCTAAAAGAATATTAAAACATTTTTCGAATCGAAATTAGAAGAAATTGATATTATCAAATATGGTGAAGAAGACATTTGTGATATAAAAGAAGAAGAAAGTGTATTTAGTTTACGATACATTCTGAGCAATTAATATTTTCTGATATCGGTAAGATCTGTCCATTGTTGCTTTAATTGTGACATTAATTATTAATATTGTGTTTGTTTGGTTTTTAGGTGTAGCTTTTTTCAACACATAATCTCATTTTAAATAAACATATCATTTCATGATCAATTGTCTCCATCCATTGGAGCCTCATACAGATGCAAATGGCCCCCAAATAACTCAAGTTTTAAATACTAACATCATCCCTATCTCTACAGACTCAATGGAAATATCAAATGAAATGGAAATAAGTACAAAAGAAGTTCAAAACATTCAGGGAACTGAATTAACTCCAATCATAGATAAAATTCAAAATAAGAAACAGGAATTTCAAAACTTTTCGAAACATAATGATCATGTAAATCTATATAGTGATCATCATTCTGCCCCATATTTTATCTTTTTAAAAGCTAACAATGGAGAAATTGGGAGAAAGCATATTATGTCTATAAGTCGGAAACTCTATTTAGCAGAAATCCCTGGCATTAACAAAATTCAAACAATTGGAAGAAACCTTTTAAAAATTCACTTTAACACAGGAACTGAAGCGAATCAATTTATGAGTCACCCAATCCATAAAACACAAGACTGGTCGTCCTATATTCCAAATCACGCTCTGTATTCTACGGGAGTTGTGAAAGACATTGATGTTGACGTTTCAACAGATGACTTACTACAGGACTTGGATTCTGAGATACCAATTATCTCTGCGCGCCGTATTCTTAGAAATGGAAATAATAACCAGAAAGTTCCCACTAGAACAGTTATTCTAACTTTTAATTCACAACAATTGCCATCAGAAGTAAAATTATACTTTCTCAAACTTCCTGTAGAACCATATATTCCAGCCATTCGACAGTGCCTTGATGGATGTTTAAAATACGGTCACACGAACCGTACGTGTAAAGCAGGCATAAAACTATGTACAAACTGTGGTCAAAATCATGCTAAAACTGAATGTTCCAATCCTACACAGTGCTATCATTGCAAGTCTAATCATAGAGCAGATTTCCCTCAGTGTCCCGAACGATTGAGACAAAAAAGAATTGTCCAATTAATGGCCAACCTACATCTATCTTTTAATGAAGCTAACATGTTAACGATTAATAATAAATCAAATTCATCTAATGTCACGAATACTACGGCTCTGTACAGTGAAGTTACTAGACATTCCCCTGTTGACAATGTATTCTCTCAATCAGTGAACTTACATAACAAACCACCCTCTACTTCTATTATTCCTGCAATTCCTCCCGGGAAAAGAAGAAAAGGTTTGCAAGATGATCACTTTACTCCATCTCAATCATCTTTCGATAGTAAAAGAAGTTCCTCAATACCTTTTGAGGTGCATTCTTCTCCCTCTGCTTCTTCCATGTTTCCCCCACTAAGATTAGACACTCCGGGATCTAAACCGGATTTTAAAGGTTTAGTTCGCAATAAAGACAAATTTAGATTTCCTGACATGCAAGCATCATCTAGTAAATCAAAATCAGCTTCATCCATTGACAACAAACTCATTGAACATAATAGTGCAGAGCCTTCAACTGGACCAATCAACAATCGCCAGAATTATACTTTCCTTCATAATAATGACAATTCTACTAATGATCAGATTCGTGAATTATCTCGCCATAATGATATTCTCCATAATCAAATAAAAGCAATAAAACAAATATTGACTACCGCTTCTGTCACTTTTACCGCTGACCCCAATCCCAAAATTCTAGATACTTTAATTCAACAAATTACAAGTGTTCTTTCCACCAAATAACTTCATCATGGCTTCCGATACTTACGAAAATCTAGTAGTTCTTCAATGGAACATGCAGAGTGCAACTGGGAAGGGTTACGCCCTACTATACTTAATCAATATATTTCATCCACATTTGATCATGTTACAGGAGACTTGGTCAAAACCTCATTTGATGCTTCGTTTAAAAAATTACAAGTTCATCGAGCAACTGCGAGAGGATGGTTATGGTGGAATAGCAATAGGTATACGTCACGACCTTTTCTATCAAGAAATACTAGTAAAAATCCGCAATAAACCTCCTAATATCCAAGTCCTAGGAATACAAGTGCAAAATTTTAATCTTGCTAACATTTATATTCCCTCTTCTGTTACTGTTGATGTGTCTTTCTGGCAGGAGTTATTCCATTCTAATAATTTTGACATCATTACTGGTGATGCTAACACCCAAGGACTTTGGTGGGGTAGTGCATGTACCAATTCTGCTGGCAACAAACTAATCACTGCCTTATCTACAGGTGATTATCTTCTTCTCAATGATGGTACACCTACTCGTATTTCTTATAACTTTAAAAGCGCACCTGATATTTCGCTGGTACGAACAAAACACTTTATTTATTCCTCCTGGCATGTTTTTTACGATGCTCTCGGTAGTGATCATTTTCCCATTATTACTGAGGTGCCAGTTTGTAAAATACCTACTTCAACTCAGGGATACTCTTTACCTTTCAAATCTTTCTTGCAACATATATCTACGGAATTACACTGGGATAAATACAGCAGCTTCATTGCTTCACAATTTCAAAATAACTTTTCAACTCCTACTATTACTCCTGATATGCAAGAAGCAGCACGAAGTTTGGATATTTTACTAAAAGCTGCGGTGCATCATTCAAAAGTGCAGCCGGTTCTTCCATCGAAATCATCACGTATTTGTAGTCTTCCAGCCAAACCTCCCTGGTGGACTCAAGAATGTCAACAAAGTGTTAACTTCAGACAGCGGACTTGGAAATTATTTCTTCACACTAAAGAAAAAAATCATTTTCTAGCTTATCAGAAAGCAAATGCCCTCACAAAAAGAATACTGCGACAAACACAACATCAACATTGGCAAGATTTTTGCAATAATTTGTCATACCAAACCCCGAAAACAAAAATTTGGAAATATCTCAAATACCAAAAGAGTGTATCTCTTAAAACTGAACAAAGTAATATTCAACTCAGTGGATATACTTGGATCGAAGAATTTCATCAGAATCTGGCTCCACCTTTTGTAAATAATGACAGGTTAGATCTTGTAAAATATTTTTCTTCGACGTCACACTCTACTTGTGATCTTCCGTTCACTATTGAGGAAATTACCACTGTACTCCAATCAGTAAAAAGAGACTCATCTCCAGGGTTTGATGGAATACATTATAAACACCTCAAGAATCTTCCGTCGGAGGGAATCTGTGCATTGTTAAATTTCTATAATTCCATCTGGAAAACTTCACAAATCCCTTCACAGTGGAAGAAAGTTCTGATTACTCCAATACGGAAACCAACAAAACCCATAGGAGCAGCGACCAGCTATAGACCGATCGCTTTAATATCTTGTTATTTAAAAACATTAGAACAATTAATTCTAACCAGATTACAATGGTTTCTGGAATACCACCAGATATTTCCCCATAATATGACAGGCTTTAGAAAACACAAGTCAACTTTAGATGCACTTAGTCCATTCCTTTTAGACATCTGGACAACTTTTCAACATGGTAAATATCTCATGGCTATAAGCATTGATCTTAAACAGGCATATGATCTAGTTCAATTGGATTTATTGATAACTAAAATGGCAAAAATGAACATCCCTACCGCTTTCATAAGATTTGTTCATAATGTACTCATTAATAGACAAATTTATCTCAAAATAAATAAATATAGCACTCCTCGGCAAACTTCTCTTGGTCTTATGCAAGGTAGCAAGCTTAGTCCCACACTGTTTAATATCTTCATGGTGGACTTACTGGAAATACTCAATGGTACTGTATCAGCCTCTCTCTTCGCAGATGACTTACTCATTTATATTGTTACAAGTGATCTGGATATTGGTCGAAAGAAATTGCAGTCATCATTGGAAATAATTGCAGCCTGGTGCCGGAACAATGGTCTAGAAATTAACTGGAATAAAACAAATTACATAGTATTTACTAAAAAGAAAATCACTAACTTCCCTCCTCTTCAACTCTCTCATACACAGCTTCACAGCACAACAAATATCAAATATCTTGGATTATACCTTGATCACAAACTAACTTGGAAATCACATTTAATGCACGTAATAAAAGAATGTAAACAAGTACAGAACATTCTTCGCAGCTTAAGTTCTAAAAAATGGGGCATTCATCCGCACACATTATATACCATTTATCAACAATGCATTGAAGCCAAGATACTCTATGGAAGTATAATCTATTCTGTTACCATGCCAAAATTCTATAAATCACTAACAGCGATTCAGTACACTACTTTAAAAATTATACTTTCCCAACCCCACTTTTGTCCTAAAAATGCCATTTTGGATGAAACAGGCACGCTACCGTTTTCTATTAAAATACTCAAACTTGCCTGTAAATATATCATATCTCGACTCGCTATCATGAATTCGCCTCTAATCAAAAAACTGGGAGCCTTAGAAGTACAGAACCGTAATACCAAATTACCATATGTTACTAAGTTACCATGGATATACAAGGCATTTTTACTTTTGAAAAATCTCCAAACTCAAATAATAAAACTTCCCAACCTGCCATGCTATAGTTTCGCATATGAAACAAATACAACAATTATAAAACCTATTCTGCCTTCATATGTAGATACCAAGATTAAAGATCAATCTCATCGCATAAATAAAAATATTTGGCAAAGTTTTCTCGATCAATTCCATCCTGACACAATATTCCTTTACACTGATGCCTCTAAGGTTGCACATAGCCCAGTTGGAGTAGCTATCTTTGTCCCCCAACTTGATATTATCCAACAACTGAAACTTCCAGTTGCCACTACAGTATTTGAGGGTGAAGCGTTTGGAATACGACAAGCCTTATTACTCATTCAACGTAACAATATTCGGCGTGCATGTATCTGCACGGATTCCTACAGTGTATTACAAGCAATTTCTTCTGTTCATTGGACAATTAAATCTACTTGGACAATACTAAACATAAAATCCATTTATCGAAAATTAATTGAAATGGGACATATCATAGATTTTATCCACGTCCTAAGTCATGTTGACATAAAACCGAATGAATTTGTCGACGATTTATCCAAAAAATCTCGCAATTCTGGTATTTCAGGAAATATAAAATTATCACCTCTCAATTTTTTAGTTTACATTGACCAGATAATCTCGGAGCAAACAGTCCTTTGGAAACATAAAATCAGAAGTGGACCAGGAACATACTATTGGCAAACTAACCATTTGCAATCATCCAGCTGGAATGCACTTCGCACTTGGTCACGGTCAAAAATCATATTATATTATAGACTTCGTTTCAACACTGCAATTACTCCATATCTTCTGTACAAAATTCATCGGAGAGATTCACCTCTCTGTTGGTGCAACGAAAAGGTTGGAACTCTGAATCATCTCATATTTCAATGTCCTTTGTTATCTAAAAATAGAACTAAAGTTATGGAAGAGCTAAATAAACGCTATGGTTATGGACCCTTCACCATCAAACAAATTTTGACGCACAATGATTTGGATATCCTGAAACATTTAATCATTTTTTTTCAAGATAATGGTCTTGTCCTTTAATTTACTTTAATCATTACCTGGTTAATAATATCATGTCTTCTTAAACATTTCATTTTCCGGTGGTTAAAAAAAAAAAAAAAAATCACTAGAAAATCTTAGCTCTGTATTTCCCACATAGGCAACGGAATTAACATCACTAATATATTCCAACAAGAGGGAATGACTATTGCAGTTCTCATTTTTCAATTTCCACCGGAAAAGGTCAAAGCACACCTACTAAGCAACAAACACAATGCTACTCCGCTTACAATTCCAAGGATATGGGTGAAACAGACTATGTCTGCACTCTGATAATGCAACACCTCTCGATAGGTGAAGGTGAAGGTGAAGGTGAAGGTGACATTTGTGATTTTGATTGACAATAGATATACTAGAAATATGTATCTGTAAACGAGTAAAGCCTCGGATCTAATGTCGAAAGCTAAAACCAACTATGATTGTATTTATGTTTAAACACAGGATGAGCGTTGGAAAACGTGGTTCAGGGTCAATACTATGCAACTGTAATACAAAGTTAGCTTGTAGAGATCACCAGCCACAGTTTGGTTAGTGCTTTTTGTATACGTATCTTCATTTACATACACTTATACCCACCTCCGTTGACGTGCCTGCGGACACTACTCTCGCCCTCCAGTCAGACCCGTATCCAGGGGGGTCTAGGGGGGCTGGGTCCTCTTTAAACTTTTGCTGGTCCCTCCTGAAATTTTCATGGTAAGCTTGCAAATGACCTAAAATATGATGATGAACTACAATATGGTTGGATCGGCCCCCCTAACTTCAGCCGGGCCCCCCTACATTTTTGGGCTGACTACCGGCCTGCCTCCAGTACTGTAATTTCAGGTTTGTATAGAGGGGATTACAGAACGACGGCTCTCCATCGACATAAGGAGTTTCACGTTTTTAAAATGTATTAGCATACTGTTTTATTAAAATGTATATATGTCTCGAACTCGGGAGAGGCAATTATCTCCATAAATAACGCCCTTGCTGCGCTGTCGTCGGGCCCTCCAGCCCCGCCCTTCCCTGAATCAAAATTGATACAATCAATGCCAACTTGTTTGACATTTTTTCTAACGAGTAATCGTTTTAATGTCATGAGTTTGCAGAATATCGTATTTTATATATGTTGTTTCCCCTGCCGTTATAAATTTGACTTTTTTTTTTTTTTTTTATATATATATATATATATATAAAGGTTTGTTTCACCGGAGAGCTCGGGTTTGAAATGCCAGTTTGCGGGTCTACAAGTCAACGAACTAAATCTAAGAGAGTAAAAATTAAATAATCTATAATTAATTTTTCATACAATTTATCTTATGCCTTATAATGTATGTTATGCTTGTTGTTTAAAAGGATAATATTTTTTGTTGTAACAAAGGGCTTTAATTTCTTTCCATTGTTGTACCTGTATTATCTCTCGGTACTAAATTGTTTTAATTATTGACAGAGGTAGAGATTAAATTTAAGTTTCAATGTATTTAATATGTCCACCTTATTTATTATGTATTCAGGATTCGGGCTTACGCTTGCGCCATTTTGGTTCCGACCAGGAGCGTCATTTCAGATTTTACTTGGGGGGGGGGGCAAGACCCCATGATATAAGTAAAATTTCGCATTTTTCAGTGATTTCCTACTACTCTATTGATAAAAAATCTATATAAATCTCAAACGCAGGGGGCATTTGCCCTTCCCTGTCCACCTAAGTGTCGCCCCTGGTTCCGACTTGTGTCGTTTTCCATTTCACAATTTCAAGAATTTCATCAAAGATGACCTAAAAATGTAAAGGACGTATCTGGTTTGCCATAAGGACCAGACTGTGTCATCATGTGATCAGGTCAAAAGTCACGTTGCGTGCTAAATCGAGTCTGGAGATTTCAAACACAGACGTGAGATATTTCAATCACGTTACCTTCGCGTGGGACGCCCTGGTAATTCGAAGATGCGTATACTTTATCATTATTATTGATGTTACTCAAACAACTTGACTTTTGACAATGTTCTATCTATACCTTACGTACTATACATCTCTTTTAACCTCTTCATCATATCTTTGCAATAAGCTTTCAATTAGCCATCTCATTATATAGTCTAGGACAGTGGTTCTCAAACTTGTTACCGCGACTCACACTAAATATATATATATATATATATATATATATATATATATATATTGTGGCCCACCTACTTTTATTCAAATACACATTGTCGTTCTACGCTTTGGTGGTGTATTTCAAACCAATTAAATTTTGTAAATCATATTTCTAATTTTTCCATATAAAGGTAATACAGATCTAAGACTATTCCCAACGCAATGTCCTACCCCTTAACAGATTTTGACTCACCCATTCTCTTTCCATCCAAACCAAGCATCTCTATTGACTATAGAACAGGGCAAAGCTCTCTGAGTCTGAGTAACCACTTACTCTTCACCTCATTAACAAACACTTCCAATTTTCGTTTCCTGAATAGTACTTACTTTACAACATATGTTTCTGCATCAAATAAAATTTTGATAATTAAAAGGAAAAACTTCTCGCGATCCACCAAAAATCCGGTCCACGATCCACCAATGGGTCGCGACCCACACTTTGAGAAACACTGGTCTAGGCATCAACTTGCCATAAAGTGCTCTCCTTTTCGAGTTTTAGGGCAAATCATGTAACAATTTGGCATCCGATATTTTTTTTTAATATATACCCATCACTGATCACAAAAATGCCGGATGCCAGACCGGAGGGGAGGAGGAGGAGAGAAAGCCGAAATTTTAGCCGTTTCTATTATTCACTATAACTCCGTAACCACTGGAGATAGAGCATCCAAACTTTTTCATTTTGTTTGTCATATTGTCTTCTACAATTTAATCCTAGTGCGTTTTTGAGCTAAATATAATGGTTTTCTTGTTATTTTCATTTTTACTCAGTTTTGGTTGCGCGTAACGTCAGTCTTTCTAAGCGCTTAGCGTACACGCCTTTGGCGTGGGAGGCCGGGGTTAGATTTTCGGTGGGAGCTCATGTGGTTCGGATTCCACGTTAATCTGTAGGTCCCATCTCATGTAGCCCCGCTGGTAAAAGAGACGTTAAACTCAAAATCAACTAAACCCGTTTGCACAATTATGTACGAACGCGAAAGAAAAATTCTGAAATATTTGCTCTCAAACAAATACATACTCACCAATAATTACAGGATAAAATTTTCAGGAAAAGGGAATGTGACGAACACGTTAAGAAGTGGTCGAACCAAAGAAGTTGACAGTGGAAAAGTTTGACTGGCGTGTTTGCTACACATCAAAGAAATCAATGCAATGCCTTGCAAGATAGTGCGGGTTCTCCGATTGTAGTGTCAATACTGTTCTCCACAAGTCTGAAAATGTATTTTCATAAAAGTCGTGCTGTTCAAAAGCTACAGCCTGGAGATAGGAAAACTCGACTATCTTAGTAACGATTGATTGTCGAATAACCTAAACGATTATCGGATTTAACATTCCGACTTATTATTGTAGATGTACCGTAGGGCTACTTCATACATTAATCATTGACTTGAAACCAAACCACCTGGCGTAGTAGCCCTTTTGTGGGTTTCAGCCACTCCAACGCCATGTTAGCAACCGGTTGAACTACGTTTAACCTTGAGAACTGCGTCGCCCTATATACAGACATATCAGGAGCTTTCTAGATCTAGTGGCCGACTCCTCAGTTTGCCTCACCACTTTGGGTGGGTGGATGCCGAAAATTGAGATGCATCGGCTGGGAACTGAACCCGGCTGGGCGTCAATCTAGCATTGGAACCACTAGATTACAATGTTCCCTATCATCCAGTTAGCATTTCGGCTTTTCAAGTCATTATGTCGATGTCATCTCACAAGAAACATTCAAAGGGCGTTTAACAGCGTGATTAAACACAGGGGGCGATCGCGGCGACCCCCCCCCCCCGAAGAGTAAACTTTCTTATTTTATATATAAGTAAAACCCTTCCCAGAGTTTGGAGCTCTTAAAAGTAGCTCTAAGTAGCAGTTTTACGATCCACTGCACCCTCAGTCCGTCCTGGATCCGCCCCTGATTAAACATGTTTCTCCTCGGTGTTAAATTCAAAGTTTTGTACAAGGAGGGCAACGAAAAATTAAGGAGGGTCTGTTCTAAATTGCAACAGAGCATCAGGAATCTGTCGCAACAAAACTCGTGACTTGTTATTGTCTGGTCTGTTGCAATAATCAATATACTGCAATTTTGCCCTAACTAATGTTGTAAAGCGTTTGTGTCCGTCTGTATCTCATTTCCAAGTTTTTATTTTAATTTCGTCTTTCTACGAGTAAGCGGTTTGTTAATTAGAACAATTAGGTCGGGCAAAAGAAGAAACTAATTTTCTTTTAAAAAACAAAAATCTTTGCTTGAAAGATTTTTATTTAAAAAAAAAACTAAATAGAAAAAAGCAAATATCTCAATGCAAGTGTATAAATTTGCTAGGGGGGCGCATATATATCTTAGGGGGGATCATCCCCCTTTGAATATGCCTGAATTCAACACTGTCTGTCCAGAATGAAGTTCAGAATGAGAGAGCCACTTCAAGCAGTTGTAAATTGTGTAGTTTTCCATGGAGGTTGCATGAATTGTTGAACGCCCTGTTTTATAGCCTATACGTTGGACACATTCTCCATCGTGATAGCCAATTAGAGAGGTTTTACACTTTTAAAATTCGAAATATTAATTAGCTAGATTCAAGAGAACTACAGTGATAGAAGTGTTTAATTTATCAACAAATCGCCATTTTTAGATCTTAGCATTAAAAAAAAAAAAATCAGGGCAAATAGTCTTGTTACAAGAAATTGTAGGGGGGGGGACGATGGTTCACTTTTAGTGTGTTGGTCCCTGGTTCAATCCCGGGCTAAGCAAGCTTGTGGTAGACAACATCGTCCCTGTTTATTTTCTCAATAGTACTGCTATTTTCTCCCACTTTCCCATTCTACCAAATCTTCCATCATCATTCACTTGCTTTCATCAGCGTCTTCCTTACCCTAAACGGTATGATCGTAGGACGTTAAACTCAAATATTTTGTTATCATTTCATTTCATTACAAGGAATTGTAGAAAAGAATATGTACAGTTTAAGGTGGATCACTATGTGTTCTAGGTGCTATGCCAAACACTGCTTGAATAGTGTAGCGTTGCCAGGTAGTGTTGAGTGCTTACTGGTGCCAGATAATAAAGGAAGTAATCATGGAATTCTGCGTCGATACTAACTGGAGAAATTAGTTTTCGGCCCTTACTGCAATTCACAGCTAAGTTCTGCTTCTCGAACTATAATACTAGAATCCAGGAATTAAACGTACAAATTTGGCAACAACGCATTATGGCGTTCTGCGCAAGTTTCGTCTCAAAATCTGTTTCCTTAAATATGAATTAATATTTAAATAAATATGAAACATAGCACCAAAAACGGTCAAATAATATATCTATTTCGTAATAAGATCGTTACTTTTAAAGTACTTTACACATTCAAATAAACATTTCACAAAATTGAGCACTTCTTGTAAGATCTAACACCAAGTGCCATCTTGTGTGCTCATTGTAAAACGAATCAAATATTTTCTTCTATTTGTTACGTTTTTAAATATCAGAAGACACAATCAAATGAATCAGTGTCTTGTGTTGTAGTTGAAACATAAATTTATCTTATAGTACAATATTTGTAATGCGTAACGTTTCATTATGCAGTACTTAAGGAAATAAGCTAAAATATGTACTGACTTCCGGGTAGTGATCCACCTTAATATCTGCCTTTTGTCCAGGGGTAAAAGTGGATCTGAAAAACTAGGCGGACGGTAGATAGCGGCATGACGTCACGCTGTCCCCATGCCTATCTTTTGCCCATTGTAATTTTTTAGGAACTAAGGCGACGCCGCACCGTCCATATTTTTTGGAGGTGGGAGGACGGCATCGTCCCGCGTTCCCCTTCACTTTTACCCCTGCTTTTTGTCACAAGGATTTGAAATAATCTTGGATTTTCACTTTGAGCGTGCAAAGTCACATTGAGAAACGAATTGCAGCTGTAACAAAACCCAACGTATTGGTTTTGTGATAACATCAATTGTCAAAGGAATGCCTATACATTGGTTATTTCCTCTAAGTATAACTGCTACATAACTATAAAAGACATATAGTAGCGTGTGTATGTACACTATATGCGTACCAGTTACATACTGTACGAAGAAAAAGAACAGGAGAGGAAAAAAAAAACACCTGGATTTGTCCGCATTTAATGTGAGTGACACATTGGAAATGAGCGGATTACGTAATGTCCCTTTGAAGCATATCCACATAGTATTCCGTCACGCTGCTTGGAGTTTTATCCTTCAGAAATTACAATTGTCGATTGTTCTTACGTTTTGTTCACAGCGTCAAATGGCTATTGTTTTTACATGATCATGCATTACGCAGGAAAGTACTAGTTTTTTTTTTTTTACTCTGATTAACAAATTCTCAGACATTTTTTTAAAAATATATATTTTTAGAAAGGATCGAACACGTTGCTACAACAGTTTTATAATATATCGTAAATACATGACCACGTTTTAACATGACGTAAAATATTTAATAATTTTAATAGAAATACAGTAATTAAAAAAAAGAATAAATGAAATGAAATCTTTCAGAGACAAGGATGATTAAGGTAAGTGAATGATGATGGAAGAATTGGTGGAATGAGAAAGTGGAAGGAAAGGGAAGTACCCTGAGGAAACCCACGGACACAATGCTGCTCATCACAAACTTACTTGCCCGGGATCGAACCAAGGACCACATACACCAGAGATAAGCGATGTACCACTTAGCCACCGTGCCCCTCAATAATAAATAAATTGACAAATGAAACAATTGCTCCCTGGAGGGCGACGAAGGATGTGAACCTTTATTTGCGCTGTTTTTCCACAGAATTCTTCTAGTCTTTTAGGACAATAAGTTATTCTTTTTTTAGTTGTGTTACTTCTCTATTAAAGAAGCGAATATACAGGGTGCCCCAAAGGTAGGTATACCAGGGGCGTCATTTCAGACTTCGCTTGAGGGGAGCAAGATCACCACCAACAAAAAACTTTCATGTTTTGTACTAGTATATTAGTGGACAATCGATTAAAGTATATGCATTCCTCAAACTCTTGGGGGGGGGGGAATTTCCCCCTCCTGCCCCCTAAATGACGCCCCTGAGGTATACCGTCCCGTACTGATCAGCTTATGGCATTTTATATCATTCACTTATTGTTATCTATACAGATTTTGACTTATTTTCTTCCTTATCTGTTCTTAATTCATTTTCACTTACGCTTTAAGCTCAAAGCAGACCAAACCAAATAAATGCATTATCTTAATAAATTAAAATGTCATACTTGATCGATGCAGGTTTGTATACTTACTTTTGGGTCACTCTGTATATTAGAAGCGAGGCAAGACGAGAAAACCTTATTTCTCGTTCTATTTGTAAATTTTGTAGAAATTCGGTCTCATTTCTGGAAAATTCTTTACGTGGTGTTCTTAATCCCAATTCTAAATCTCTTACTGCGTTCACTTAAGATTTCCATGTACTTTTATTATTATTATTATTATTATTATTATCACAGGCTGCCTCGAACATCCTCTGTGTATACAATTCAAAATTGTGAAAATTATTTGAGGAAAGCATAGTACTAGAAAATTAAACAAGAAAAAAAGACTTAAAAAGGTTACATTAAATCACTGAAGTGTGCACAACACGACAGGTGTATATGCAAAAGAGGCTAGCGATACCATACAGAACAGGTGAGCCTACAAAGTGGGCGAAGCGTATAGCGTAGCGACAAAAGAAAGATTTTTTTTCTTTTTTTCTTTTTTTAAATAACACTGTTTTCCATTTTTAAGAATGAACAGGTGTCTTTTTCTTTTAACGTCTTCCGTGGATCGTGGATGCGACCTTTTCTACTTAACGATTATCTGCTTGTAGGGCAAAAAGGGGAGAGCACGAGGACAAGCGAAACAGTCGTAACGCATTGTTAAGCAAATTAAGGGTAGCAAAAGGGTAGGAATAAGAATATTGTTTCATTCATTTGTTTTCTATGTTGTATTAACAACACAATGGTGGGATGTAAAACATGAAGTTTTGAACCTCTCATGAGATTATTGGTTCTAAGGCCATTTATTGTTCATAATGTTATAGCAGGAGAGCACCCACGGGGACTCCACCGGGCCCAGCCCCCCCCCCTTCCAAAAAAAAACTTTCTAACTCAACACACTTTTGTACACTTTCTTAATAACACTATTATTTAACAGCGAAATTATTGATGAAGCATGTCTATTGTTTGCTGACGATTATTTACCTATCATAGTATCTCCACGGAAATAGACGCTATTCCTTTGAAAAGCGACATAAATTCTATTTTCCAATGGTGTGAATCAAACAAATTGCTGTTAAATATTTTTTTTAAAAAATGTAAAGTAGTATCATACACCAAGAAAATGAACTATGTGCGCAATGTATATACTATTAATCAAACACCAATTGAGAGAGTAAATTATATAACTGATCTTGGAGTCGCTCTGCAGTCAAACCTATCATTCGATATTCATGTCAACAAAGTAATTGGTGAGGCCTTTAGGAATCTTGGCTTTGTGATGAGATTAGGAGGTGATTTCTCTAACACCAATGTCCTCAAAACACTATACATTGCCTATGTAAGGTCTAAGATGGAATATGCAGCATTAATATGGGGTTCTGATAGTAAGAAATATTTATAAACAAAATCGAGAATAATCAAAATAAATTTGTGCGCTTTTTAACATATAAAGAAACAGGGATATATCCGAAATTTGAGAAATATGAAGATCTTCGAAGCAAATATTCATTACAATCACTTGAAAGCAGGAGGACTCATTTCATTTTATCTTGTTTACATAAAATAATTCATAGTACAGTAGATTCAGAATATTTATTATCAGAAATCAAACTCCACGTCTCACATAGAGCAACCAGACCCCATAATAGCATATTCCATCTCTCAGCGCAAAGGACGTGTATCACCTGTCAGAAAAATGTGTTAATTGTATAATAAGATGTCAGAAAAGCACCCAGAGATAGACATTTTTAGCTATAGACAGAATTTTACTCTAAATAAATAAGATGTAGATCATGTTATATGTATTTTAAAGTATTTTGCTGTCGTATTATTATGTTATCATGTGTGTATTTTAAAGTGGGTAAACGTCCCCTGAACGGGACGTGTTATCATCTGCATGATCTTCAAATACACTCTCAATAATTAGTCAGGTTTCTAGCCTCAGCAAGCCATTATCGCACTTCACATCTCTCAACAACTGGTGTTTCATGGTTGAATGAATTTTCTCTTTTTCCTGAAATCAGCATTGCAACCTTCTGTCTTAAGATAAAAAAGTTTAACAGAATAAGGAGATATCACTAATAAATTTGATTTCGAGAGTATACTAAGTAATACGAAGTACATCGCACATAATCTTATTATTAAATTCCTAATAATGATAAGAGACAAGACTTGAAACTTAAGGCTTTTATAAGATTCAGGAGTAGTAGTTAACTCTTGCGAGTGACATCTTTCTAGACTATCTTCTCGAATGTGAATCAGTTTTATCAAAAACGACTCAGGTGATTCTGCTTATATTTCATAAATAAATATTTAAATCCAATAACCCAAGAATAATGTGTAAAACAAATTCTTATATAAAAATATGCAGGAAAGGTAATTTCCTGTTAGGGCTGGTTTTTTTTTTTTTTTTTTTGTGTATGTGTGTGTGTGTGTGTGTGTGTCTAATACGGCATGCGATTTTATTGATACTTCCTTCAACTTGCAGAAATATAACTGTTTGGGATTGCAATACATCAAGTTTACGTGAGGTAAAAGGAGTAAATTCTACCCGATGTTGCACCTTTGAACATGCTCATGCAAAATAATTTTCCAGTGAAACCTACCGAATAAATTATTCGATTTTATTAAAATATGTGTACAGTTATCTTCTTTATCGCATTCAAACAATCCTCACTTTTTGCGATTGAAAATAGTAGGGTAAACGGGAACTAATACCCCAGACTTTGGGATTTCCATATTTTAAATACAGTGGAACCTCCCTTAACGGACACCTCTCAATAACGGACACCTCTATAATACGGACAGATTTTTTTGTCCCGGCAAAAATATATGTTCTCTTACGGAACAAAACCCTCCCTTTTACGGACACTCTCAGATACGGACGCGGACAGTCCTTTTCCTCCCAAACGTTTGAATAACGGACAGGAATTGTTCTCGGTTCTGCGATATATTACAGTATACAGAAAAGTCTTTTCCCCATAAGTGTATCTCTCATTAGTCCAGACCTGGTGAACCATCAAACAGAACAGCTGAACTTTCTTTGTGATTGGGCCTGGGTCAATAATTATATGCACCCCCAATAGCTTGCCTTTTCATCCATTCTGTCAACGAAGATGGCGCGCCAATACACACACACACACACACACACACACACACACACACACACACACACACACATACACACACACACACACACGTTTCTTCTGTAATCGTACTGAGGATTTTTAGAGGACACTTGCTAATGAGTTTTATTACCATTGTAGAGGAAAAAGCATGCATTTTTCGTTAAACATTGCCCAGCAATAATAGCCTATGATTTAATAGAAATGAATTTCTCCTTCATCCCTCCCAGTAATTCAAATGTGTACTAAATAAGACTATTTTCATATTGAATTTTAAGTATTTACGCCCATACATAATGTATTTACTGTATATTACTGCATACAATTACCCTTATGAGAAATTAAATTTCTGTAACCTCTCTATAACGGACACCTCCCAGTAACGGACAAAACTTCATGTCCCATTGGTGTCCGTTATTGAGAGGTTTCACTGTAATATAATAAGAAAATAATTTTCTGTAAAGACGTTCGCCAAAATTGCTAGATTTTGTCATAATAAAGAGTATAGTTTGTTTATAGCTTAACAAACATCCCAATGCATGTAGTTAAAATAGATCAAGGCCCCCTTATTCTCCCGATATTCTAAAAGTTATTTCCGCGATAACTTTCGTTAAAAGTATTCGCTTTTGAACAACGTAGTATATATATTGCTTGCGATTTAAATTAGTGAAGAATGGGGATAATCCTAGGAAGGTCATTCCGCTGGTACTTGGAAGTCTCTTCAATGGTAACTTTCGTAAAGAAAATAAAATAAAATAAATAAAAATAAAATAAAATAAAAAATGGAATATGTGCATTGTAGTATATTATTTCGGATGCCTCAAATTTGCCACAATTTCCTTGAGTTTAAAATTTTCAAGCCATCTTTCAAGTCTTTTTTTCCTTTTTCCGCAGCGCGGCTATATGAGACTTGGACGTACAGTTTAATGTCGAATCCGAACCACTATCATTCAATAATCTACCGGGAATCGGACCCGGGGCCTCGTCCACCTAAAGGGCGCGTGGTAGTCATAGACCAGCTGGGAGGGCTTTCCATCTATAGATGTAGCCAAAACTTTTCGTATGGGTATGCACAAAGGTAATTAATTCATATTCACCATCTTACTATAACGTTCTTAAGTGCTCATTTGATGTACCTTTAAGTGGATTTCGAAAACATAAAATGTTATTTTAAGGAATCACTCCCTCTCCTTTGGCCTAGGCGGCATAATGTGGGACGTTAAACTGAATGAATGATGACAAAGGGACCTATATTTCCCCTGTAATTTTTAACTTTTAAGTACGCCAATGTAGTGCTAATAATTTATACACTACCATTACACTGCCAGTCCTAAGCCTGGATAAAGTGTGAAGGGCAGTTGACATTGCGCCTCGAGGTTGTAGCCTACTTAGTACAACCTACTAGTAGACAGCATATAATTTATCGTGACATTTTATAAATGTCAATATCGCATGTTATAAATTCATGTGGATATTCTAACCAGCAGTATTTTGCCTAGGATGTGCTAACACACTGAATAATCTCTTGAAGAAACATCCAAATTTAAGGCGCCAACACCTGGAAATCTCCCACCCCCTAAAAAAAGATTGTTTTAAAATGTTAAATTACACTCGAATATTAATCTAGCAAACAGTAGGAAATATTTTTCATACTATTATTATTATTATTATTATTATTATTATTATTATTATTATTATTATTATTAGCATCGCCGATTTCCTTCTGAATCGGTCTTATTGTTTTTAGTTTAATGTTCCATGATTATGCTTTGAGGCAGTGGTATAGAGAGGGAGGCTCACCCAGCTCGATCCCCCCCCTCCCCGTTAGTGCCGTAATATCGAATATGATTTTGTATTATTATTTGTGATTCCGATGTTTTGACTTTTTTAAAAATATAATTTATCATCACAAAATGTATTTTAAAGTCATGTTCAAAAGAATAACTTCTTCATTATTGATTGATTTTAAACTCAAGGAAATTGTGGCAAATTTGAGGCATCCGAAATAATATACTACAATGCACATATTCCATTTTTTATTTTATTTTATTTTTATTTATTTTATTTTTTTTTCTTTACGAAAGTTACCATTGAAGAGACTTCCAAGTACCAGCGGAATGACCTTCCTAGGATTATCCCCATTCTTCACTAATTTAAATCGCAAGCAATATATATACTACGTTGTTCAAAAGCGAATACTTTTCACGAAAGTTATCGCGGAAATAACTTTCAGAATATCGGGAGAATAAGGGGGCCTTGATCTATTTTAACTACATGCATTGGGATGTTTGTTAAGCTATAAACAAACTATACTCTTTATTATGACAAAATCTAGCAATTTTGGCGAACGTCTTTACAGAAAATTATTTTCTTATTATATTATTTAAAATATGGAAATCCCAAAGTCTGGGGTATTTGTTCCCGTTTACCCTACTATTTTCAATCGCAAAAAGTGAGGATTGTTTGAATGCGATAAAGAAGATAACTGTACACATATTTTAATAAAATCGAATAATTTATTCGGTAGGTTTCACTGGAAAATTATTTTGCATGAGCATGTTCAAAGGTGCAACATCGGGTAGAATTTACTCCTTTTACCTCACGTAAACTTGATGTATTGCAATCCCAAACAGTTATATTTCTGCAAGTTGAAGGAAGTATCAATAAAATCGCATGCCGTATTAGACACACACACACACACAAAAAAAAAAAAAAAAAAAAAAAACAGCCCTAACAGGAAATTACCTTTCCTGCATATTTTTATATAAGAATTTGTTTTACACATTATTCTTAGGTTATTGGATTTAAATATTTATTTATGAAATATAAGCAGAATCACCTGAGTCGTTTTTGATAAAACTGATTCACATTCGAGAAGATAGTCTAGAAAGATGTCACTCGCAAGAGTTAACTACTACTCCTGAATCTTATAAAAGCCTTAAGTTTCAAGTCTTGTCTCTTATCATTACTAGGAAGTTAATAATAAGATTATGTGCGATGTACTTCGTATTACTTAGTATACTCTCGAAATCAAATTTATTAGTGATATCTCCTTATTCTGTTAAACTTTTTTATCTTAAGACAGAAGGTTGCAATGCTGATTTCAGGAAAAAGAGAAAATTCATTCAACCATGAAACACCAGTTGTTGAGAGATGTGAAGTACGATAATGGCTTGCTGAGACTAGAAACCTGACTAAATATTGAGAGTGTATTTGAAGATCATGCAGATGATAACACGTCCCGTTCAGGGGACGTTTACCCTTTAAAGTATATTATCATGATGGAAAATTGTAAGTATTTTCAAGTATTTTGCTGTCGTATTATTATGTTATCATGTGTGTATTTTAAAATATATTATCATGATGGAAAATTGTAATTAGGCATCCGCCTGTTGTTTTCTGAAACAAATAAATAAATAAAATTCGATCTTGCACTTCATCTGTACTCTTTCTCTTAGAAAAAAAAAATCTAATTATATATATTTTCTGAAAATATAGGTGGAAGTATTTTACAATTACTTATCGTCTTTTCAGTTGTGGAATAGTATCCGTTCAATACTACATATACGAAGTGGCTTC
This sequence comes from Thermobia domestica, assembly GCF_964235325.1. Taxonomy (NCBI): domain Eukaryota; kingdom Metazoa; phylum Arthropoda; class Insecta; order Zygentoma; family Lepismatidae; genus Thermobia; species Thermobia domestica. The sequence continues at coordinate 12,880,814 of NC_137471.1, forward strand.
TAGTATTTGGACCTCCCCATTTCCGCAAATCTTGTATCTCAATAATGAGACTTGTCAGATCGATTATGAGATATCGATAGATCGATGATGAGATATCGATAGATCGATAATGAGATATCGATAGATCTAGTTTAGCTGATACATCAATCGATAGAAGATATCAAGACGAAGAAAATGTCATGATCAGTCAGGAAAGTGTCAATCAGAGCTTACAGTTAAGAGGCTTCATCCCGGCGAAATTAAAATACCACTAATTTTACAGTAATTATGTTATATCTTCCAATAGATAAAAGATAATTGAAATGTGGAACAAGAGCGCCCTAGACAATATTATTTTGCGTAAGGTAGCGTTATCACAAGCCACCTAGTTGCTTTCCGTTTTCAGCCGTTTAGAAACGCGAAAAATAAATGCCGATTTTCAAATATGGCTCGAAATCGAAAGCAGATAAGTGAGTCGTGATAACGGTATCTCATGTAAAATGATATTGTCTAGGGCGCTCTTGTTCCACATTTCGATTATCTTTTATCTATTTGAAGATATCACATAATTACTGTAAAATTAGCGGTATTTTAATTTCGCCGGGATGAGGCCTCTTAAGCGTACCATTTCAGTATTCGCCAGATGAGACTGAGGAAAACGCTGGCAAAAACATTTACGAAAACCGCCCACCAGGCGACCCAGCATCTAGCGTCATAAGATACTGTATTAATGGAAGAGAGTTGCTTTATTAATATATTTCCTTAATCCTATACTAATAGGCATATATAGGCATGCACATACAAGATTTTCTTATTTTTTCATTTGTTAACATTTTGTCTACTGTCTTCCAAAAATATGGACACTATAAACTCTAATACAGACCAATTTCATAACTGATTTTTAAAAATAGGCCGCTGTGGCTCAGTTTGATTCGCTCTGTAAAGTATGTCAAATGTTTAACTCTCCTCGATGTTCCTGCGTTCGTGGCCCTGTTAAGTTCAGTTGTTCAGGAAAGTGTGAAAATTAGAGAATCAACAAGTTCTCTTTAAAAAAAAAAAAAAAAAAGTGGGAGAACACTCACTTCTGGTACATGATGTCCTTGCTTCGATCATAGTTCTCGCCAAGTGAGTTTTGTGGTGGACAAACCGTGTGAGTTCGTTTCTTGGAGTTCTCCCGTTTCCTCCCACTTTCTTCATTCGCACTGTTCCGTTTACCATCAGCATCATCATGAGATCGAGTGCTTGCCTACTTGTCGTACGACACTGATTGGTTCGACATGGAGCATTCGACCTCGGTACAGCCTTGTCAATGCTGATTATGAAACATCATCATAGGTTTTTCCATTAGAATATGACAGGTGGCGCCCTCAAAGTTCATAGTCAACTATGAAATTTATTCAAAATACTGTAAACTTCCAATGAAGAATAGAGTTCTGCATAGTGGTTTTGTTGGTTGTCACAAAATATGAAACGAATGATTTTTAGTCTTCGAAAAGCAACTCAAAACAAACCAACAGAATGATTGCTTAGTTGCCTTCCAGCACGGAAGTTGTAACTTGTTTGGTATTGCTTTTATTAATATTAAAATAAAAATGCTTCTGAACTCTTCAGTAATGGAAAAAAAGGAAAATGCCACAAACACACAAAAAATATACATTTTTTTAATGTACGAATACATATATTTAAAAAAAACACACACACACAAAGTTTGTGATGCATTACGAGTGTCACACTGAAATGAATTGCAGCGGTGAAAATCAGGTCGCCATTTCTTTGTAACTAGCGATGCGCACTTGTTTTTCCCGTCGTTCATTGTGTGCATCGGAGCGTGAATGTTTCCCCCTCCCTCTCCAACCCTCTGCCCATTCTCTCTATTGTTAAATTCATACTTTGGACATAACTACCTATATATATATATATATATATATATATATATATATATATAGTCAATTTTTAAAATTCCCACAACCCAAAGCGTAGAAAATCAAAATTAGATCATTTCCCCCTCTCTATTCACGTTTTCCCCACATCTCACGTTTTTATTCTTTTTCACAAGATTTCTCTTTTTTATGCAATGGCAAACTGACTCTCTCTCTCGCTGCATACAGTTAGTTCTCTTGTTTCGTTTCATGTCTTATAGTACTCAACTTGGAGTGCATTTTACAGTTGTGACTAAAGATGTGGCCATACAGAACACAGGCAGCATAAATTAATTGTGAGAGTGAAGACAAATATTGAAGATATTGTGAAGGCGTCAATAATGAGAAATCTTGGTTTATGATACAGTGCGTTTCGAAAGTCCACAAACTTGTGTAGCGTTATTGCTAACGCTCTCACCTTCGATGCGAGCGGTACGGGGTTTGATTCCCGGATACTCGGTCTCGAAAAAGTGTAAAACGCTTTTTCAGGCCAGCCACTCTCAATGAGATTTTCCTCATTCATACCAGGCAAATACCGGGTTGGTACCTAACTTATAGGTTCCAGGCCGCTTCCTTCTTTCCCTTTCCCCTAATAGTGTGCTCGCCGAGGGACCTCATCCCTCATACGTGACGGGCTAACATGGCCATAGATGCCGAAAGCCCAGAAATCTAATTCCTAATCCTAATCCTAGTGACGGGCTAACATTGCTATAGCTGCCGAAATCCCAGAAATCTAATTCCTAATCCTAATCCTAGTGACGGCCTAACATGGCCATAAGATGCCGAAAGCCCAGAAATCTAATTCCTAATCCTAATCCTAGTGACGGGCTAACATGGACATAGATGCCGAAAGCCCAGAAATCTAAATCCTAAATTCCGAAAGTTCCCGAGTTCCAATTTTAAAAAAAAATTATAAACAATTTAAATTCTTAACATTTCAATTATTATAACATGAAAATATTTTCATGTGACTACAGTTTGTTCTTGCATAAGGATGAACAACAAAGTATAACATTTAGATATGTTTAGAGTGTTTACCATTAACTGCTATAGGGACTCTGTACAGTGTTGTGATCGGAATGTCGCTCACTCAGGGGTAAAAGTGTGAGAGAATGCGGGGGACGCCGTCCCCACACCTCCAAAAAAATTGTGCGGCACCTCCCCAGTTCCTAAAAAAAATTACAATGGGAAAAGATAGGCAGGGGGACTGCGTGACGTCATGCTGCCACCTACCATTCCCTTACCTTTTCAGATCCACTTTTACCCCTGCACTCACTACTGTGGTTATATTCTCCTGCAGGTCCTAGATTGTCCTTGAATTGTTTCCTCACACTATGTACTTAGGATAGCCCCACAAATAAGTCTTGAGAATTTAAATCTGGCGAGCGAGGCAGACACAAGTTTTATTTTTACTGCTTACTGTACATGCATCGTTGTTCATTGTTGTCTAGTGTTGACTTGAATGTTCCAACAACACCAAAAAACAATCACAATCAACAGTTTCTTAAAACATTGCATTGTTGCTCAACAATGAATTTTTAAAGTCACAGTTTGGGGACCTTAGAGACGTTCTGTAATACACTCAGGGCCGTGCCGTGGGGGGGCGAGCGGGGCGATGGCCCCGGGCGTCGAAGTAAGGGGGCGAAAAATTCGGGTGAAAAAAGGAAAAAGATAGCAAAAATGGCTTGGAATATATGTATGGGGGCGCCGTCGTATACTTTCGCCCCTGGCACTGATTTTCCACGGCACGGCCCTGAGTATACTAACAAATAGCTGAGGCTCAAGGGAAACTAACATAACGGTGTTGAATGCCTCCGAATCAATTGATTTATATGAAGAAATATTATTTCATAAGAAGTTTAACGCTCAAATGTTAAGAACCAAGTTCGTTGATTTAAGTCATATGCAAACTGGAAATGGCAGAAATCCGCCATTTCCGGCTTTAACCTTGATAACTATAGAGCCAGAATGGTAAATCCGATTTTAACCTTGATAACTATAGAGCCAGAATGGTAAATCCGATTTTAACATTGATAACTAGAGAGCAAGAATGGTAAATGAACTATTTCCGATTTTAACATTGATAATTATAGAGCCAGAATGGTAAATTAACTATTTTAGATTTTCACATTGATAACTATAGAGTAAGAATGGTAAATTAACTATTTCCGATTTTAACATTGATAATTATAGAGCCAGAATGGTAAATCAACTGTCTCCGATTTTAACATTGATAACTACAGAGGCACTATATATACTGTCAATAACAGTATATATAGAGCCACTATATATACTGTTATCAATATTGATAACTATATATCTTTTAATAAAGAGTTAAGCTTCATAAACTTTTCGTAAATATGTTTATATACGGATGACTAATAAAGGAGACGGGTGATTAATGACTGGAAGTGAATGATGATGAAATAATTGGTAGAAAGTTAATATGTGAAGAAATGGGAGAACCTCCAGAAAATACACACATACGATGTTGTCTAGAATATCTATCATAAACTCGGATGGGCTGGAATCGAACCACAGACTCCTGATGTCCTAAGAACATGTTCCATATCTTCGGATCAACTAGATAGAATCACTTCCATTAAGAGGCCTCATCTCGGCGAAATTAAAATACCACTAATTTTACAGTAATTATGTGATATCTTCAAGTAGATAAAATAATCGAAATGTGGAACAAGAGCGCCCTTAACAATATCATTTTACATGAGATACCGTTATCACGACTCACTTATCTGCTTTCGATTTCGAGTCATTTTGAAAATCGGCATTTATTTTCGCGTTTCTAAACGGTTGAAATCGAAAAGCCACTAGGTGACTTGTGATAACGGTACCTCACGCAAAATAATATTGTCTAGGGCGCTCTTGTTCCACATTTCAATTATCTTTTATCTATTTGAAGATATCACATAATTACTGTTAAAATTAGCGGGATGAGGCCTTCGCCGGGATGAGGCCTTCCAACTCTATTCCCAACTTTTGATCCTATGTTCTGGCCAAAATTGATACTGATGATCAATTGTTTTTCATTTTTGTTATTTCAAATGATGTTACCACAGTATATAAAGGAATTTTGGTTGAACTATAAACAGTGTGTTAATATAAAAATCTATATTAGAAATTAATTGTAAGTCTTGAAAAATTGTATCCACAAACTACAACACTATATTTCTCACTGTATATTGTGGCTTCTTTCTGTCAATAAAAGACAAGAGAGAAACGTGTATACTAATTCTCTCAAGACCTTGTACTCAAGGTAAAACGATTTCCTGTGCCTATCACCAACTTTCGCCAAACCTTGCATTTATAGAGAACTGAAATGCGTTTTTCTTACATAAAGCAGCAATGCATAACCTACTTATTTCCTTACTGCAGAAGCGATGTCATAGGTGGATCTTGGTGGGCAGTGGCCCGCCATGGTAAAGTTGACGTTGGTGTAATTGGAGAGTACTCAATATTGGGTAATTAAGAAACTACATATATGACGCATTGTGATAATTATATTGATGAGACAACGAATTTAACCCTTACAGGATTTATGATGTCGTCGACATAACCATCAGACAGAGTACATGCGTTATGGGTTCTTTCCCCCTTCGTCTTTTCCCTTCCCCTCTAGTTTCCTGATCATAATTTACTTTTGAAAGATCCGGTCCAGTGGGACCTAAACTTTCGGAAAACTGATTTTTTTTAAATATAGAAAAATCCTCATTTCCCTCAAATTTCCCTTTTCAGGTATGTGATACAAATATGCGAATGGTACCGTTTGAAACGTTGCTTTATTCTGAAGAGAATGAGATACGAACCAAAATCCTAGGATAAATAATAATGCGTTAGGAAATTTTTACATTCTTCTTTTTTTTTTAAGACTTCTGGTTTATTTGGGGGATATTCATCGCACATTGGTAAATATTTCCTCACCCCCTTGTTTAGTTTTGAAGGTATCAGATTGATGTTTTGAACACGCAATGCGTGTACCACTTAGTATTTTTGAAGTGATTTGTCGGTCCAAAGGGGCCTAAACTTTTCAAAAAGGGATTTTTTCCAGAAAAAATCCCCATTTTTCTTAAATTTCCCTCTTCAGGTACATATATATGAACGTGTGAATGGTACCGTTTTGAAAGTTGCTTATTTTCTGAAGAGAATGAGGTATGAACCATAATCCTAGGATAGTAAATAGTGATGATGCAGCAGCTGCTTGACTAAAAGTCTAAATTTTACCTTAAAAATCCTCCCCCCCCCCAAAAAAAAAAGGATAACGCTCATTTCTCCGTAAAGAAACAAGCGATTTGACCAGTTACGAAGTATTGTTGACGAGACGAGACGCAACGGAGACTTTTTCGATACAAAGCAATACACTTTCCGAGACGAGACGTTACTTTCGAGAAACTTTTTTTTTTTTTTTTTTAAGACGAGGCAGCCTAGACTCTTTGTCTCATAAGCAACCCGATAGCTAAGTTTCTCTTGTGACATATACGAGTTCCATTGAATTATTGATTTGTATTTAGATCATTTGTCACCAACAAGGTTATATAAGATGTGACCTACATTTTAAAGTAGGATCTTGAACACTACATGTGACCACTCAATGCTCTTCTGCTGCGGATTGAACCCTGATCCTCGTGCACGTGCGCAACCTACGCACCAGATTACGACTTTTACTTTCGAGAGACAAATAAGAAGAATAACCATTATGGGCACCGATCTTGGGAGGGCAGGCTTCCTCCCCAAAGCTCGTGTGGGCCCCTCATTATATTTGTGAATATACAATATTTTGCATAATTTGAGTGCAATTTGTCTTAAAGTCTTCATATATGCCTTCTGCATCTTAATGGATCCCCCAAATTTACAGAGAAATCGGCGCCCTTGATAACCATCATCATAGGTATTCTGCCAGTATTGCCAGGTCACTTGATGCAATTTCGAAGCTTCTATGCTCCATGGTCTTTCGCTAACATCTTCGTCTTCACGTACGATTTTTCTGTTTTGATATCGTCCATTAATTGTAGTCCCCTTCGCCCCCTCCCTCTTTTTCCTGTCACCATATCCTTTAGCACGCCCCTCATGATACAGTTCCTTCTTATAGCCAATTTCCCACCCAGTTTATCTTCCTCTCTTTAATAATATATAAAATTGTTCTTTTCTCTGCCACTATTTCTAACACCCTCTCATTCGTTCTCCCGCTCGACCCAACTAATTCTCTCTATTCTTCTCCACACCCACATTTCGAAGGCTTCCAGTCGTTTTTCATCATTTTGGGTAATGTCCATATTTTTCTGTCCCATACAGTACAATAATCTACACGAAGCATTTTATGAGTCTTTATATAACTGAGATTACTAACATACTGTATGTATTAAAAAAAAAAAAAAGAAAAAGAAAGAAAGAAAAAGATGACGTTGTTACTTTATTGCAGTGAATTAACCTGAAGAAACAATTTAGAGAATCATGTTTAGAAAGAAATTACGCCATGTATTCATATAAATACTAGTATGAGTATGAAGTAATTGCATCTTCCAAAGAGAAACGTCACTCATTTCAACCTGTAATTGAGTATAGAGAACACAGATCAAAATGGATTTCTTTCCTATGTAATTAAGACCTGCTATTCTAAATCGTTTGAAAGCTTCCTGGAATCACGTAAGAACATGGGTGCCTTGAAGAAAGAAAGAAAACTAAAAATAATTATTATAATCCACTGTCACTATAAATACACAGTGGTGTGTTTAGGTAAAAAAAAAAAAAAAATCTATTTGTCCCACGTTTGATACATCATACTCCAAAAGATCTTTCATGTGTTATATATCCATATATCCATACGATCAGAATACTATCGTGTTATTTCTATTGTTGTAACGGATCAAAAAAGTATGATTCTTTTGTTTAGGATCTGCTAGACAGAGTGCGGGCAGAGAAAGTTGAAATGAGTCAGCAATAATAACACGAAAGAATACAGATTCGTTGTGAGAATGAAGAACTGGAAAATTAGCTTTACAGAAACATGACACGGTAAGACAGCGGATAAGAAAAATCAGTATAACGTCTTAATTAAATATTGAAGAGGAAAAATAATGGATTATACTTTTTTTTTAACCTGACGTAGTCCAAGTAATGTTTGCTTTTCAGCCACTGCAAAAGATTATAAGTTCCTGACCTCGTAACATACAAACATGAGTTTTGAGCAGTGTGTTGTCAGGTCATTGTTTGTCTTATTCCCGTTTTTTTGGCTTCTTAGATCGGAATTCGCTACCTTACCTTGATCCCTAATTTTAATTACAAAGAAAAGCTCTTATCAAAGAATAAAACAACTCTCCCAACGGAGAGAAAAGTTTTAAAATTTTTATGTTGTCCACCAACCTATGGTTGAGGTGAAAAAGAAGACCTATTGATTGCAATAAATAAATAAATAAATAAATAAATAAAAATCAGCTTTCGTTCAAGTGTTATCGTGTGGGGAAACGGACAGTCGGACCAACATTACAATCTTATACGTGCCTCTTGCCTTTATTATTTATTTATTTATTTATTTACAGTATTTGCACTTTGAAAAGTATCATACGCAGTATTTTCTACATTGAACATAAAAGCGTTAGAAATTTCGTCAAATGTTTGAATTCTTACTTAAAATTTGCACACAAACAAAACCAACCAACTGGCTAACTATTCAAGGGAGGAGACCATTCTTTGTTGTACATATTTTCTGGTAAAAATGAAAGTGAGTATTCATTTGTAATGATGTGAAATTCGACTCATTAACAGTCCCTGTGTGCACGCTAATGCACGTTTGCTGCTGATAAGAAAAGTACGTTTAGTTTGTGATTTCAATAAATATTGTTAAAAGAGCATAGCAATTACTCGTATGGATGGAGAAACTTCTCCAATGAGGATACTACGAAGCCATTCAGATTAGGGGGCACCTAACAAACGCCCTTACTTCCCTCCTGCTCTGGATATCTACGGAACTGTTATTGCCGCCACTGCATCCATCATTTCTTGTAGTGCAGATTCAAAAGACAAAGTTGCAGAAAAGAAGCCTCACCCTTGCAGGAAGTAGCATTATTTTATAACAAATAAGAATGTAATTTGTCAAACAATAACAACAATCACCTTTGTTTATCAGGAAGTAGCAATTTGAACCAATATATCAAATAACTTTGTTTATGTTTGCTTCTATCCGAATGATAATGGTAGAAAAATAATATATTGATGGCTTCGTTGACAAATATAATACCAACAGCCACGCATTTCAAATTGATGTCTATTGAGCGTAATCTAGATGGACTAAATAATGCAATATCTCGTGTTTAGATAAAAATCAAAATACTCCATGTTTCTCTTAGTAACGGGATCAATATATGCGCTCTCTATTTTTTATTTTGTCAAACATTCATGTTTGTTCTTTATCAGAAGTGTCCTGCTGAAACACGTAAAAAGCTAATTTTGAGTACGTTTCTGTTGTGTGTGTACTGTTAGTTCTACCTGTTTCTAACAAGTATGTGCGTGCGCAGTAAGGTTTTGAAATAAAGCATTTTTATTTTAAGGTCCGAGTTTATAAAGCGGTATGCCTATATAAAGAGATAAATGCAGGTGAATTTTGATGTGTAGGTATGAGGACTGGCAGAAAAATGAATATCGCGAGAAACCCAAAGCCCATGGCCACACACTTCTGGGGTAGGAGAGAGCAGAAAATGAAATGAAATCTTTGTTTTATAGGGATGCGCACGAGACAAGATTTGTGGCTGTCTCGTCTCGAAAATGTGCTGTAAAAGTGATGTCTCGACTCGAAAAATGAATATTTCTCTATTAGAAGAGCCGTGTCTCGACTCGAATATTGTCAGGAAAATCCTGTCTCGACTCGTCTCGTGCGCATCCCTATTGTTTTACGACCTACGCTTATGCCGGCTAGGCTAAAGGAGACAGTGATGATGGGAAATTAATGAAATGGTGCAATGAAGAGTGGGAGGAAACAGGAGAACCCTGAGGAATCCCACGCACACAGTGTTTATCTACTACAAGGTTCACTGGGCCGAGCTGGGACCGAACCAAGGACCCCATGCAACAGAGGTGAACGCTCTACCACTGAGCCACCGCAGCCCAAGGAGAGAGAAGAATTGACCATCCCAGGATTTTCGAAGGGTTCAATTATCCGAAATACGTGTCAAAACATAGCTTTGCTTACTTACAGTCTATAGTACGAGTTTCATGTTTCTCTCCCATCAATATGCATACACCGTAAATAAGTGTGTGCTATAGCACTTCGTTCAACTGAATGTCACTGGAGCAGTCTGTGGTCGGAACTTTTGATTTTGTTAAGTTAAATTTATTGTGTTATAATCCTGTAAGCCTTTTTTGAAACACTTATAGAGATACAAATACAATATAGGTTCAATGAAATGGTGATTTTCGTTTTAACCGGTTTTTTCGTTAACCAGAGCCTGATCCCATGATGGTCGGTTAACAGAGAGTCTACTGTAATTTCGTTCAAGTTACTGAAATTGATTGATTTGTATATATATATATATATATATATATATATATATATATATATATATATATATATATATATATATATATATATATATATATAATGCTTTATTGGTTAGCGATTAGGATTAGGATTTGCATCTATGGCCATGTTAGATAGTCACTTATGAGAGATGACGTACCTCGGCGATCACACTATCCAAGGAAAGGGAAGGAAGAAAGCGGCCTGGGACCTGTATGTTGGGTACCATCTTGGCATTTGCCTGGCGGGAATGAGAAAAACCCAGGAAAATCTCACTCAGGATGGCTGGTCTGACAAAGCTTTTACACTTTTTCGACCGAGTGGCCCTACTGGGAATCGAACTGGGGCCGCTCGCACAATATTCGAGTGCTAACTGATGATCACCACAGCCACATTAATTTTTTTTTCTAAAACAGAAAGTTCATAATTTTAAAGTAATTACTTCCAAAGAATCTATCATTCCTCCCTACCCATCTGAAATGAAAATATTTCTCTCAAACCCTGATTCCTTGGATTTGACGAATTCCACTACATAGGTCGGATACAAATCTCTGTTGAAACTAATCTCGTTAGCTGATTGGCTTATGACCTCCCATTAGGCCTTCTTCCAGATTTTTTTTTTTCAGGGTATGATGGAAATATAAATGTGAGGGGGGCTGAACTGAGATACAAGAATGTACCTTGCAATTAAGAGGCTTCATCCCGGCGAAATTAAAATACCACTAAGTTTACAGTAATTATGTGATATCTTCAAATAGATAAAAGATAATTGAAGTGTGGAACAAGAGCGCCCTAGACAATATTATTTTGCATGAGGTACCGTTATCACAAGTCACCTAGTGGCTTTACGTTTTCAGCCGTCTAGAAACGCGAAAATAAATGCCGATTTTCGAAATGGTTCGAAATCGAAAGCAGATAAGTGAGTCGTGATAACGGTTTCTAATGTAAAATAATATTGTCTAGGGCGCTCTTGTTCCACATTTCGATTATCTTTTATCTATTTGAAGATATCACATAATTTCTGTAAAATTAGCGGTATTTTAATTTCGCCGGGATGAAGACTTTTAAGTTTTCCAGAAAGGATGGTCCATAACTATTGTTGTACAGTATATTTACGAAGTTAGGCCCGAAATGACCCGAAAAATATGGTTGTATATTTAAAAATTTACTGCCCGAGCCCGAAGTGATCTATGCTTTGTAGGCCCGAGTCGGGCTTCAGCTCACGGTAGAGATGGTACCGAGACCGAGACTAGTCTCGGTCTCGTCTCGAATTATCGAGACGAGACCGAGACCGAGACGGACTTTTATATACCGAGACGAGACCGAGACCGAGACGGACTTTTAAATACCGAGACGAGACCGAGAACGAGACAGACCTCTATAAATCGAGACGAGACCGAGACGAGACTTAGGTCAGTCTCGAAAGTCTCGGTCTCGTCTCGAATATTGATATAGATAAATACTAAAATTTCCTTCACTCAAAATTTGTTTCGTTGCTGTGTTAGATAATATGAGAACGGTTGACTGATGTACAGTGGCGTATTTAGGGGGTGGTTATCGGGCTCAAACCCCTTCCCAAAATAAATTTGTGATAATTTTTTGCATTGCACGTACAACGCAAATGTTTTTCACTCGTTTCTCAAGCCTCTCCCGAAACAAAATCCACTGCTGATGCGAATAGAATTCTCTCTCTCTCTCTGTCTCTTTCCTTCCTTCTCTCTCTCTCTCTCTCTCTCTCTCTATATATATATATATATATATATATATATATATATATATGGTCGCGGTGCCACCCAGGTCCACTCTGCATGGGTTCCCGGGGCCCACCTTTAATTTTAAATGGAAGCAAGGAGTGAGTGGTACCGGTACCTCGTTCGATAGATCTTGAAGAACTAAAAAGCGTTGTGGCAAAAGTAGTTTCATATCGGGCACTGTATTCAAAATGGCCGCCAAGACATGTTGCTTCTATCAGGTACAGTAAAACGTGCAGTACCACTAATACGAAAACGATTGAACATAAATGAACCGAACAGAAACTCAAACAGAAAATGTCATGTGGCACATCGATTGATATTGTCGCGGAGACTCCCAGGGCCACCCTTCATGGGGGCCCAGGGCGCAACTTCAAAATTGTAAATGGAAACATGGGGTGAATGATACCTCGTTCGACATATCTTTAAAAACTAAAGAGTGCTGTTGTAAAAGATTGTTGATATGGGTCACCGTTTTCAAAATGACCACCAAGACATGGTACCTGCATCAGGTAAATCGTCCAGTATCACTAATATGAAAACACCAGAACAAATATTCGAATAGGAAACCACAGAGGGTATTTATCATTCTATAGTTCGGGAATGTTGCAACAGTCAAAAAGATGATTAGAGTGAAAGTGTCATAATGGAAAGAAACAAATCTAACTCCTAGAAAATAATCGCTCCAACCTCGCTCCGTAAGTGAGTGAAGCGCGAAGGATCAGTGAAATTGCAAATGAGAGCCTTAGTTTTTGCAAATTGTATCTACGAAACAAAGTTATTTGAAATGTGTTTTTATAAGAGATAAATGTCTCTGTAATGGGACAAAGTTATTAATTCTTGTTAAATGGTACCTTCCATTTTGATTGCAGGCAATAGTTTGATGCAAAAATGAATCAACTGAAATGCAAAACCAATTTGTCGAACAATGCAATTTTAGAACAATGTTTACAAACGTTGGTTTTGTTCAACAGTCGTCTGCATGATATTGGTTCGCTTCTTTTCCTTCTATGTCTTCTTGCATGTGATAGAATATGAGTTTCACTGAGATGTCCACAGTTACATTCCGAATAACTTTCAACGGTAATTTCAGTTGTGATCCTTAGTAACGAAACTGTACATACTGATGCAGATATGTCCCAAAAATCTTGCACGCAATGCGTTATATTATTAGAGGCGAAGGGGCGGGTAAAATGTTGTTAAACCTGAATTTCAACTTATTTTTATTCACCTTATTTCACTTTATTTTTATTCATTATAGTACCAGTCATTTGTATACACAAGTGTTTCAGACAAACCATATCTATTGCAAATAAAAAGTGAGGTTCTCATTTGAGATTTTACCATTCATTCCCGCTTCACTTACGTACGGACAGAGGTCGGAAAGATCATTTTCTATCATTTCCTCTTTTGCATCATGTCAATTATACTTTAATAATCTTTTTCTCCGTTGCATTGTATTCGAGCCGTGGAATGATAAATACCCTCTGTGCTTTCCTATACGAGTTTTATTCTATTCATTTATCTCCAACTATTTACATATTAGGGGTCTAGTGGTACTGGACGTTTATCTGATACAGGCTCCATGTCTTGGCGGCCATTTTGAAAACGGTGACCGATGTGAAAAATCTTTTGCTACAACACGTTTTACTTTTTAAATATCTATGGAACGAGGTATTACTCGCCCCATGTTTCCATTTAAAATTTTAAAGTTTGGCCCTGGTACCCCATGAAAGGCGGCCCGGGAGGCGCCGCGACAACACCATTCGGTGTGCCCCATGGCATTTCCTATTTGAGTTTTTGTTCGGTTTATAATGTTCAACCGTTTTCGAGATATCCCCGTGGAAAGATTAAAATGGGCCATCCTATATATATATATATATATATATATATATATATATATATATATATATATATATATATATATATATATATATATAGCCGCGGACACAGTATATGATCAAGGGAGGGGCTAAACCATGGTTTGCCGCTTTACCCAGTGTAAAGAAAGTAGGATTGAAGCCCATTTTATCCAGTGCAGTCCCTATAGCCCTCCCCTAGGATCTGCGATATATATTAAAAATGCTGAAATTTTGTACCAAGTTGGGAAATTCTTCTTGATACTCTGCAATATCACTAGATAAACAAGCAATATTGCTAAAGCAAAATAAAGTTGTATTTTCTCATATTGCGCTACGTAAAGTATTACATATTTAGTTATTTAACAAAACCACAATAGCCCATACATTATTTATGTAGCTTGGAAATCTCTAATAACTCAAATGGCATGGACGGTGCAATGTGCAACTCAACTGTACCTTAGCGTCAAATACTGTGATCATGGTATAATATATTTCGAATGAATGAAGGAACAAAGTTACAAGAAACGGAAAATTTAAATGTTTCTAAAGATTTTACTTGAAAACGCTCTGACATATCACGTCTCATCATGTAGATGCTTCCAAAAGACTTAAATGCTTATAACGCCATTTACAACAATTGTTATTTCAAATCGTTTCAGAGATACCAAATACATTGGTAGTGATTGTTATACTGCTTAAAATGACGCATTTTTATTAAATTTTTATAATGATTATTGCTTTCCTTTGATTCTATAACATTACAACAGTTTTTGATGGTTTTAATTACAACAAGTCGCAGTTATATTATTTTACGCAGTGTTGCCCACTTAAATAGATAGCTAAATGTTATTCTAAATATGTGCAAATAACGTAGATAAACTGCAAAATATTTTAAAATTACTCGTAATTTGTTTTATGGTGCAAGAATGCTTTCAAGAGACGATGTTTTTCATAGTATTTGGGCTACTTATAATGTTAATGTTTAAATCTTCGTTCCAGCAATACATGTAAATGCAAATCGTAACTGAGATTAAATGTAACTGATACATTTTCAGTAACACTAGTTGTTCCCCTTAAGCCTTAGGCCTGGTGTACACTTTAGATTAAGATCGTGCTTAATTAAAAGTTCTAATTGCACCCAAATTACATTTCACTTGCTTTAGTTTGACCACCGGCCACCTCAAACTCGATCCATACCATATAGCTATATGCAATTATTCAAGAACTTAGAGTTAGTAATACACAGTGTTCACTTTTGTTTTGTTTTGTTTTAGTTTAACGTCCCACAGTTATGCTAGGGCGGCTACAGGGGACGTGGAGCTAATGATTATAGTGGAATCCGAACCACTTCGGTAGTTCAACTTTACCACTACCGGAAATCGAACTCGGGACCACGCGAACGGAAATCAAGAGTTCTAGCCGCTAGACCAAATGGGGGTCCTCACATTGTGTTGATTTAAATCATTCAGTCAGTGTTGTCAGATCCGATGATTAAAAAGTATTGTGTCTGTACTCCGAAAGTAGCGAATTCGAACTATTTGTAGCCCAAATATATAGAAATGAATACTGATGGTGCTAATGAAATAATTTAATATGAGCTGGGAAGTGTGCTGGACGTATTGCAAGAAGAAATTATGATCGACGGACGACAACAATTCTAGACTGGATACCACGAGACAAAAACAGCCTAGGAAACCTCCGCATACTAGAGACCTGCACGGGCCGAGCCCGACCCGAGGCCCGGCCCGGCCCGCGGGTCGGGCTTGGGCGGGCCGACTCTATTATTTCTTTGGGCCGGGCCGGGCTTGGGGGGGCCGACACTGTTATTTCTTTGGGCCGGGCCGGGCTTGGGCTGGCCGACACTGATTTCTCTTCAGGTCGGGCCGGGCTGGGGCCGATCAATTGCAATTCTTTAATAATTATTGACTTTCGTTAAACGATAATTGGAATAAAGCCAAACGTTGAAGAAGTGTGTCCGTGAGAAATGTTACAAAGAATGCAATAGCTATTTATCGGGCCGGCGTCGGTCCAAAAACTTTTAAAATTTATCGGGCCGGGGTCGGGCCAAAACTTTTAAAATTTATCATGCCCGGGCCGGGCTTGGGCCAAGAATTTTGAAAAACTTATCGGGCCGGGCCGGGCTCGGGCCGGGCTCGGGCCGAAAATGTCCAAAACTTTTAGGGCACGGGCTGGGCCCGGCCTAGGTACGTTCGGGCTGGATTGGGCTAGGGCCGAAAAATTCGGCCCGTGCAGGTCTCTACCGCATACAAGAAGGTGTGACGAAATCAAGAGCCACTGGAGGAGTAACCTGGAAAAGAATTGCCCATTAGATAGTTGCGGAGAAGACTTGGAAAAACCTTCATCCAGCAATGGATTGATAATGGTTGATTATGATGATGGTGATATTTTATTATATCTGGACCTCGGAGGTAAACTAAACCAAGTCATAATTTCGTAATTTTACAGAAGCGAAAAACTAGTTCCTCAACTAAGACTAAATATATAAGTTTTACTAGGTAAGGTAGGGTAAAAATGGATCCAAAATTTAATGAAAATCATAGAGCGAAAAAAGTATTTTTGACTATTCAATCCATCATGTTGCAACAAAACTACGAAAATTAATACAAAAGAAAACTAGAAAGTTAAGAATCACTTGTTTTGGCGAGTGAGAAAAAATAGATACAGATAACTCGAATTACCTATATACTTATATAATATGTATATATTATAAAATTTCAACGTAATAAACGCAAGATAAGTTTTCTCAAATAAAGATTGCATGCACCGTTGAGAGCTCAAGAATAAGATTAATCTATGTTACGGCACTGGATATGTGCTTACGTAATGCATTACGACCTTATGAACTAGTAAAAGAACAGAATGCACTTAAAATGAGACGCGAACTATGCGAAACATCGGACTTTGAATCTAACTTGTTTTAGGATCCAACTCGAGATCTCACATAGCAAAGATGAGTGTAGTAGCTCCCACCACAAGGTTCAGGACGTTCGTGTTATAAAGTGTCAATTAAACACGGAGATGTGAAACGGCAATAAAGCATTTAATCAATTTCAAACAAAATACGTATATTGTAGTAATACTTTACCCTATTTGTTAAGATAATGAACGTTATATTCTGTTTTTAAAATTACAGTCAAAGCAGAATGTATTGAATAATGAGAAATTCTAAAGTTTCAATTTCAGTACGATTAAATACATTCGTGCTGCTATGTGTTGCGTTATCCGTTAGGAGGTAGTGAACAATTCTGATTCAAAGGAAGGAAATAAACTACTGTATAGTACTGAAGTTAATTTAATAGAGTTTAATTGTATAGGCAGTTCTAAGGCTATATGAGACAAAGTCTATTGCTGAAAGTGAAATATGGGTTCTGTTAGGGTTTTAGGGTGATATACATGCTGATCATTGAACCTGGAATAAAAGCATTAGCACTAGCAAATTAGTTATGAAGAGGTACACCATACCATAATTCTAAGTCAAAATGAAAGGAAAAAATAAGCGGAAACGACAGACTGTACGAGAATAATACTTTCACTATTTTAATTTCACACTATTTATTTCGAGACTTTCGAGACTTTCGAGACGAGACCGAGATTTGGTACTCGAGACCGAGACCGAGATCGAGACAAGCATCTGTCGACCGAGACGAGACCGAGACCGAGACTGTGATTTTTTACTCGAGACGAGACCGAGACCGAGACCGTTATTTATCAACCGAGACGAGACCGAGACTATACAAAGTCTCGTCTCGTCTCGTCTCGATACCATCCCTAGCTCACGGGCTCCGCTCACGTGTTCGGCCCGAGCCCGTGCAGACCAATACATCCAGCCTAAGAATAGACTTGTCCACGAGACAAGATACAGCTCTTTTAATAGAAACAGATACACTTTCCTAGACCTGGGTTTCTCAACCTGGGAGTCGCGACCCGGAAGAGATAAATATATATTTAGTTGCATTTGTTCTAATAGGTACATTTTTATTTTCATACATACTGTTAAGGACAAGAAAAAATAGGTCTACTAAACATTTTCAACAGATGCAGAGCTGTTTAAAAATCAATTTGAATGAAAGAGGTACGATATGAAACTAATCAGAACTGAATATTGAAATACCAGAAAAATACAAATGCAACAAAACCTGCATATTGAAATACAATTAAAATTGAAAGCTCCGTTGTGTCTAAGCGGTTATCGTACGCGCCTTTGGCGTGGGACATCTGGGTTCGATTCCCGGTGGAAGCTTATGTGGCTCGGATTCCACGTTAATCAGTAGGTACACGTCTCATATAGCCTTGCTGCTGAAAGGGACGTTAAACTCTCAATCAACTCTACAATTAAAATTGAAAGCTAATGAGATACTTGAGTATAGTGTGATTTCTATACTACTGCAATGTCCTGGTCAATCTTCGTGACGCACATTATCAAGTCATTTAAAATACTCAATAACTTTTTTAATATCTCTGTAAGGTTTTTTAAAACCAATATTGGAAATCACCTTTTTTTATCATATGATCCAAAATTAAGGGAGTTATGAATTTTTAAAATTTTCAAACGGCCTCCATTTTGAAACGGTATGACGGATCGGATTCGACATTTGTAATATGAGTGAACTGACCAAATTTGGTTTTAATCCATTCGCTTTTAGGGAAGTTACTGTATCCACTATATATGATAAATAGATTCTACTATTATAGGAATAGATGGATTTTGTGAGATCTCCGCAATAGGTATATTAAAAATCCCTCACAAGCTTATTGCAAACCAGAAATTATAAAGGGGTCGTTTGGCAAGAGGATGTGATAAAATGGGGATCGTGATAGGAATTAGGTTGAGAAACACTGTTCGATACATTTTCATAACTTTTCGAGTCGACACAACTTCAACTCTTTGTCTCGTAAGGGAATCCTTTAGTACAGAGACAAATAAATTAAATTTTGACATAAGGTAAACTGAAATCCTAATTGCTTCTAATGAACAATAGTAGATGCTATAACTTCCTGTTTGGAAAACACGAAATAGATTCCATGTACTGTATTAACCAACTATCGAGAAGCAATTACAAGAAGAAAAAAGCACACATGACATTTGTTCCAAGCTATTCTTCTCGCTTATTCTTTCTAAGCACACATGCATACACATAACATACATTCAAATCCACGCACATAACACAAGCCGCTTAAAATAGTGGAGTGATTGTGCCAATAACATCCGTATGGAGTCTACACACCATATCCCGCAGGTGTTTTTTGCTACTTCTTTCACACAAGTTGACAATCACCGTCCGGGTGCTCTGTTCTGACTTGATATCATGGCTGGTGGGTAAGAGAAGGAGATATATATTGTATGACTACATAGCTCGTACGGGGAGGTATATAACACATCTGGTGGTGTTTGCTAACTCCTTTAGTATCCAGTTGGTTTGATTGCGTCAAATTATCGTGTCCTCTCTCGAACAAGTGGGAAGGTTTTTCTGCCTTGTGTGCTGGGCTACAATGGCCATATGGGAAGGAAGATCTTGGGATTCAATTGTATATATCACGTGACTGTAATAAGCAATTCGCATTTGGCTGTTTAGGTTTTTCACCATCAGTACCGGTTGTTGAAAATCTCAGATGATGGAAAATTCTATTTCCCTCTCCTCCCTTCATCTTCTCTTCACACAAATGACAGTTATTTTACATTGGGACCTCAATTAAATTTAATGTTCTATTCCCTTGTGTTTCTCCCTATTGGGAAGACCAGAAATCAATTAGATATATGACTAAAAGAAAAGTATTGACGGAACTGTAGACCAGAGCTATAATTAAATCTGATGACAGAATTGAGTTAAATTACTCCATAATTGTTGAAATCTTTCCTTTATAGGTTTGTAGCACGATTTTGGGTTCCAGATTGTCTTCGACAGTTACCAACTTAAACAAGTATTTTTTTTTTTTTTAACGCAACTTCCAGGTACAGTAATTAACAGTTCGTGAGTTTCAGTTCTCTTCTCAATTTTTTTTGAAACAGTGATTCATGTGTGCCATTCTAACGGGCGTATATGTGCGAGAGGTATCTGGTTCGATCCCCTACCCATGTGAATTTGTCGACTAAAAGATGGTGACCGTGAGTTTTCCGCGGAGTTTTCCTCACATCATTATTCCACAAATTCTTTCATAATAATTAATTTGTATTAATTACGTGTACCCTTGCCTTCTTTATGTCCTTGCCTTCAGGGCATATAAACGTGTAACCTAAAACTTGAAAAATCGATTTATTTCATGTAATTATATAAGACAAACGACAATGGTTGAGATTTTGTTATTTAATAGTATTTTTTACATATAAAATAAATAAATAAATAAATAAACCTGTTCTGGCAGAATATTTTTTTACGTATAAAGTAAGTAAATAAATACTCTATTCTGTTAGAATAAAAATTTTTACTTACAGGGTGGCCCAAAAGTAGGTATACAGTCCCGTACTGATCAACTCATTGCTTTTTTATATCATTTCTTATTGTTATCCATCAGGTAGACTTAGTTTCTTTATTATTTGTTCTTAATGTCTTTTTATTTATATCTTAAGCTCGGAATAGCCGAAGCAAATGCTAGAATGTCATACTTGATCAATGAAAGGATGTATACCTACTTTTGGGCCACCTTGTATAAAGTAAATAAATAAATAAATAATCTATTTCGGCAGAACAAAAATTATCAGCTATTATTTGCAACGAACAATCTAATTCCTAGAAGGCCATCAAATTTCATTTTATTCGATTTTCCAGAAGAAAAAAAATACACATCAAAACTTACCCTCAAGCGTGATTTTTCTCGGGGCTCTTCTGTTTCCTCCCTCCCGGAGTGTCATTTGGCACTTCAGAGGGAGGCAATCGCTCATGAACAACGTGAAAGTCCTTTTCCCAAGCAAAATTTGAAATGATATTGCTGCTTTCCTCTAACATTCTCATTCCACCAAAACTTTCGTTAATTCTTTTACTTTAATTAATCTTCCATCTCTTTTACCCTAGAGGTGATAACCATAGGTCGTGAGACTTAAAATATTTCAGTCACAGTGGCTCAGTGGAAAAAGCACTTATCTCTAGTACGCGGGATCTTTGCTTTGATCCCCGGCCAAGTAAGTTTGTGGTGGACAACATCGTGTCCGTGGGCTTTCTCGGGGGTACTCCTGTTTTCTCCTATATTCTCATTCCACCATTTTTTTTTAAATCTTCATTCACTTGATTTAATCACCGTCTCCCCCGGTTATTATATTAGAACCGAAAAAGGACTTCGGGAGATGATTAACAGAATAGTGAACACTGGGAAACTATATGGAATGGAAATCAACATCGAAAACTCGAAAATCATGGGAATGTCCCGTGAAAACGCGCCCTCACGCGTCAGGGTAGAACGAAGAGAACATCCCGTCGAAATTAAAATACCTCTAATTTTACAGTAATTATGTGGTATCTTCAAACAGATAAAAGATAATTGAAATATGGAACAAGAGCGCCCTGGACAATATTATTTTGCGTGAGGTACCGTTATCACAAGTCACCTAGCGTCTTTCCGTTTTCAGTTGTTTAGAAACGCGAAAATAAATGCTGATTATCAAAATGGCTGGAAATCGAAAGCAGATAAGTGAGTCGTGATAACGGTTTCTCATGGAAAATAATATTGTCTAAGGCGCTCTTGTTCCACATTTCGATTATCTTTTATCTATTTGAAGATATCACATAATTACTGTAAAATTAGCGGTATTTTAATTTCGCCGGGATGAAGACTCTTAAAGAGGTCGATAATTTCAAGTATGTGGGAAGTATTTTGACGAGTGATGCTTATTGCACCAAAGAGATCAGGTCAAAAATAGCCATAGCCAAAGAAGCATTCAACAAGAAACGATCACTCTTAACTAGCAGGCTTCATATCGAACTAAGAAAGTTGGTCAAGTGCTATGTATGAAGCATTTGAGCAGTGGCGGCGATTGGACGTTAAAAGTGGGGGCAAGACCTAACGGAAGGTTCTATAACCAATAGGATACTATCTCTTTTGGTTAAAATACCGTATATCGTATTTTATATTTTATTAAGTAAATTGACAAGACCAACGCAAGTAGGTACTAGCCAGGGGCGTCATTTCAGACTTTGCTTGGGAGGGGCAAGAGCACCACTGACATAAGAATCTCACCTTTTGTGTTAGTGTATTAGTAGACAATCTACTAAAGCATATGTACTCCTCAAACTCTTGGGAGGGGGCAATTGCCCCCTCCTGCCCTCCCTAAATGACGCCCCTGGTACTAGCCCTTTGTACCCCTAAAAAAGAGATCTGATTCCTTGCTCATGAACATCTTAAAATTCAAAGCGGCTGATTAATATATTGAATCCTTGTAAGAAGTGAAAGTATGCTGGAATTTTTGTGTTCCAATAGGTTAATTTTTGGGTTATTTTCCGTGACAATTAAAACGCAATTTCTGCAGCTTTCTTAACTCCACGGGAGGACAGCCATCATGTACTCACGCAACGGCGAATATTATATGGCACCATTTGTTTCTATGAACCAGTAATACATAAAAAACTTTACATTTCGAAATGAAACTACATATATACATTAATGGGTTACTTCAAAAAAGTAGAGGGGCAACTTCCTCCCTTTGTCTCCCCTAATCGCTGCCCATGCATTGGAGTGTTTTGTTCAGACTTGGACGTTAAGGAAGTTAGAGAAGAAATATTTAGAGAGCTTCGAAATGGGATGTTGGAGGAAGATGGAGAAGATAAAATGGACAGAAAGAATAACAAAGACGTTTTAAAACAGATAGGTGAGAAAAGGACACTTCTAGCCACCATCCTTCGTAGAAAGTTCAATTGGATTGGACATATCTTGCGAAGAAATTGTCTTCTTCATACCGCCATAGAAGGAAAAGATGAAAGGGAAGCAAGGAATAGGAAGAAGAAGAACACAGCTGATCGATGATTTGAAAAATAGAAGAAAAGATCGAGAGTTAAAAGAGGAAGCTGAAGATTGAGAAACAGAGAATAAACATTTTCAGACACAAACCTAAAGGCAATAATCGTGGGACGTTAGATTTCATTTCATTTTCCTAACGCTATCGAGGATTTTCGTATGATATATTTTATTCACACTAAATCATGGAGATGACAATTCCTATTGTTGTCTATTGGAAAAGCTAAAGAACTGTATACATGGAATTGTGATGAAGCCACGTTATTCCACTCTGAGAGAGGATGGTTTGAATTGAAACCTGTCGACAGTTTTAGTTTAGAGAGCATACAGATTGGTCAACCATACAAAAGAGAGACACAGACACTAAACATCAAAAAGCATCTTTGCTGACTTCCTTGTTTCGTTCGTACGCTGGAGAAAGAAACATACAACAGAAGACGACCATATGCAAAGAGAGGAACGCCCAACCAGCAAAATTACCAGTTGTTGGCATTCGAAAGTTTGGGAATAACACAAAACAGACCTCATCGTCAAGCAGAGATGAAACAAGTAACACGTGAGGAACTACGATTAAAGAACAACAACAAAAAACAAAATCACACAGAGGTTTCCCGTAAGCTTGTCACTTCAAGCCGTCTATATGGTACACCACATCATCCATCCATCTATCCTTGGTGGAAGACCTCACACCGTGTTCTAGCGTCTGGTTATAATCTCCACAGCGTTCTCGGCGAGTGCTCTTGAGCGCCAAAAGAGAAACAGATCCTTCCGTACGGAGATGACTGAAGGAATTGTTAGACCGAAAAAAAAAAAAAATAAACAAGATCCAAATATCACTAATATATCCACCTGTTTCTCTTCAGATCATCCTTCTTTCGTCCTTTCAACACCAGATGGCTACAGTAAGACTATTCATTATAAGATACAGGGTGTTTCGAAATTCCTCTTACAGCGTTTGAGAAGTTTGCCATCACTTGCAGCTCACTTGCTGCAAGTTAGAATCGACCACTCAGCAGAAGTGGCAATTTAGAATCTGCGCTCGCGCGAGCTCAGAGCTTCACCACCTCGCCCTCGCTAACCTTATAAGGGTTTGCGCTCGCTCGGAATTGGGCTCCCATGCTCACGTGAGCTCAAGCTAAAAAAAAAAAAAAAAAGAGACCGATTGAGCCCAATCTGAGCTCGTGAGTTGGAACACCTTTGGTGAGCACGAATGCTATAGGCTGGTAGCAAGCCCGAACTTTTCCAGCGAGCGTGAGCTCCAATAGTTATATCTCGCAAAGGTGTTCAAATACGAGAAAACGATAACTCATACCTGATGAACAGTTGAACACAGGCTAAAGGTGTTTGAATACAGATGGACGATAATTTGCAGTGCTGAATACATGTTGAAGGTATTCAAATATAACTGGCCGATAACTCTCAACTAATGTGCTTGTATTAACGATCTTCACTACAGCGAAATTAAACTACCGCTAATTTTAGACTTTCTCTATAATATCTTCAAAAAAAAAAAAAAATCGAAAAGCAAAAACGTAGTGAACTAGACAATACGATTTTGCATGTGATACCATTATCACAACTCATCTATCTCCTTTCGATTTTGCAACTGTAGATAGATTTAGCTTTTTTTGGGGGGGGGGCGTAGCGGCATGCCAAAAACAGACACGTGAATTGTAATAAAGGTATCACATGCAAAATCGTATTGTCTAGTTCACTACGTTTGTGTTTTTCGAATATTTTTTATATCCAAAATTATATATGTTTCAGAATCCTAAGGTACTCACGCGACAATTTTTATAGAGGGAGTTTGGTTATGGGTATATAATTTGAAGTACTAACCAATGACCTCTATAAAAATTGTGGCGGAAGTACCGCAGGATTGTGAAACTGGGATATTTGTATAGGGCACATACTAGTTCCTACGTGAAGTCTTGATTCGACTACAGTGGGTCCCATAGTTTTGGAGCTATGAAAATTTAAATTTCATTTTCTGATGCTTTCGGCAGTCTATAACTCCAAAACGAAGCATTTGTGCACTCAGGTTGGTCTATAATTTTTGTCTTATTTTGGTGTGAGGAATCACCTCCCAAACTTTGTCGGTGTTGTTTTGAAACACCCTGTATGTTTGATAAAGTTCTACCAGTTTTCAGTACTTATACGAAGTAGAGTACTGAAAGGAACGCAACTCCAAGAATGGAATTTTTGTTTGTTTGGATTATGAATATAATTCTCAAAGCCCCACTTGGTGTTATTTGAGTGTTATTGAAGTTGACTTTGCCAATGACTTGTCTGCTCAGCAATAATGTGTTTACCATCTTATTAAAACATGTCAAAAAAAAAAAAAAAACTTTCTTCTGTCAATCTACGAAAATGGAATTACGTTCCTCTGATTGTCATACGACGGTATAAATGTACACGATTTAAAGTCTTGTGAGCGAGGTTTTCTTGATGTATTGTTGCATAGCGTAGATAAACATGAAACATGTCTTATCAAGACATTCCTAAAACCCATTCAATACGGAGAAAAGAATTAAACTCTATACATTTTATGAATTTCGATTTAGAAGAAGAAAAAAAAAGTTCTTTGTTGTATTAGACACGTCGAGTTAAGTTATGCGTGACATATGCAACATTCTTCACGTCTCTCAAAGCATACAAACATTCTTCTACTAACTGTGTACGTACAGTGTATATTGAAGTTTATAAACAGTAAATATCTCTGTTGCTGTCGTTCAGCGTTTCTCAAACTGTGGTCCTCCTACTTTGAACATTAGTCCAAAAATGATAGAAAGAATAAAATTCAAGTTAATTGTGCATCGCAAATACTATATTTCAGAATCTCAAAACACGTATAGATTATAGGGCCTACAGTTTAACGAACTAAGAATTATACGAATTATTATATTGTATATAGATGTAATTATGTAAAATACTAGTTAAATTTGCACTCACTATACAGCGCATCACTCTAATATGAGCATGAATATCTTTCCCATTTCCTCATTGTATCTGTACACGTCCCTTTGCCCAGAGATACAAGTGAAGGACCGAAGGACTCACAAAGGGAATGAATTGCTATTGACAAACATATCATCATCATCATCAGAGATATTCTGCCATTATTGGCAGGCAACTTGCCGCAGCTAAGAAGCTTCCATGCTCCACGGTCCTCCGCTAACCTCTTCATCTTCACGTTTTCTGTTTTGATATCGTCCATCTGTTGTTGTAGTCTCCTGTGCCCCCTCCCTCTCTTTCCTGCCACCATACCCTCTAATACATCCCTCATGATACAGTTCCTTCTTACCCAATATCCCAACCAGTTTCTCTTCCTCTTCTTAGTAATATTTAAAATTGTTGATTCCTCCTCCAGCATTTCGAAGATCCTCCCATTCGTTTTCCGCTCGACCCAAGTAATTCTCTACATTCTTCTCCACACTCACATTTCGAAAGCATGCAGTTGTGTTTCATCATTTTTGCACAGTGTCATGTTTCAGCCCTACACAGCACAATACTGCACACGAAACATTTTATGAGATTTTCTCAACTGTTTATTCAATATCCACAAAAATAGTACAGTATTTTCTTCCTCCTAGAGGCTTCTTTCGACATTCCTATCCTTGCTCTTATTTCACGTTCACACTTCATATTACCACTAATAATACTACCCAAGTATCCAAAATTAGCCACCTGTTCTATTTTCCCTCCAGCTATTTCTATATTTGATACCGACCGCTTCGTTCCAATCACCATGACTTTTGTCTTTGTCACATTTATTTTCATCCCATATTCTTCAAATCCCTTCTTCAAGTTTCCTAACATATTATTGATTTTGTCTTGAGATTCTGTAAGAAGTGCCATATCATCTACAAACTGCATACACCTAATTGTTCTACCTCCTATTGAAATTCCGTCTTCAAGGGCGCTGATTTCTCTGTAAATTTGGGGGGAGCATTCAGATGCAGAAGGTATATATATATATATATATATATATATATATATATATATATATATATATATATATATATATATATATATATATATATATATATATATATATATATATATATATATATATATATATATATATATATATATATATATATATATATATATATATATATATATATATATATATATATATATATATATATATATATATATATATATAAGAGTATTTTAAGACAAATTGCATTCAAAGTATTCCTCACATTGTATATTCATAAATATAATAGGGGGCCCACATGAGCTTTGGGGAGCCCCCCCCCCCCAGGATCGGCGCCCTTGGCCGTCTTTATTATTAAACCTACTTTTTACTATCTCTTCTCAATAGATATTGTTGGTGAGAGACAGCATCTCTGTCGAACTCCCCTTCCAATTGCACTCTCTTCTGTCATTTCCTCCCCTATTCTAACACTCACTTGTTGGTTCATCTGTAAGTTTCTTATGAGTCTTCGATCTTCCCATTCCAACCCAACCTTCCTCAGAACTTATAATTCCTTCCAAGAAAGGCTTCACACTGTCAAAAGCCTTTTCTAGATCAATAAATACCATAGACACGGGCATCTCTATTCCTTTTTCTATAAATATTTCACCGATCACCCTTAACCTTTACAGGAGGAACGGCTCAAGGGTTGAGCCAGCAGTTTAAACCTCCATCACTTCGCTCCTATTTAACCTAGAGAGATGATTTAGGTGTCTATCTCTTTAGGAAGGATCTAACTTTCCAACGGTGTGCGTTTCGCTCACATCGGAGGCCCAGCTGAGGAAGGGTAGGGAGAAAGTTGGATGTTTTAGTTCCCCCTCCCCCTCAACATTTGGGGGAGGGAAATCCCCCCCCCAAAGTAGCTACAAGCATAAAATGTGGTATCAATAAAGATAAATAAACATCCTAACTAACGATACCCTGTGTATGGCCATTCTTGCGCACGACATATAACAGTGTTGCCAACTTCCAGAAAATTTATTCTTTTATTTTTCTTCTTCTTCTTTTACGGGTTGGGCACGGGGACACAAAAGTTAGATCGTTAGAATCTATGTTCCATAACCTTTACAACGAGGTATCGTTCGTGTCCCTGTAACAATTAGAAGGGGTACTAGGGCCGCCAACGAATAGGTCCACGATTTTCTTGAAATCCCTATCCATCCTGTAAAGGTTAAAATGCAATTGCATCTGTTGTGCCCTTACACGTAGCATTTAAATATATAGATGTTGAGGTGAGTTTGTGACAAAGTTGGAGAAATTATACATACCGTGAACTGGAAGTATTTGTTCTTATAAATCCACATCTGATTATGCCTTATTGTGGCTGAACAGGCCTTTGTAGTTTCCAGCAAGCAATAGGCTTTGGCAATGATTAAAAAAAAAAAAAAAAACGCCTGCAATGCCGGTCAACCCGCTTTACACAACACTTCCACTGATTGCTTGAAATTAAGGATATCAATTTAACAACACCCTAGCGACGTCTAGTCTTAAGGCCTTGGCACACAGAATGCGAGCTGCGATCACGGGCACCACGTCGCGTAATCCACGGCGGGCTGCGATCTGGATATGTCACGCACATTATGGCATGGCAGGGCATGCGGGCCGGTGAAAAGGATAGTCGCAGTAGAAAGGTAAGTTTGTCAATGTCCATTTTAACAGAGAACGCTACACATTATGCGGGTAATTGACTCGAACGCTACCCGCTGCGTCTCAGCCCGCTACGGACGGAGTTCGTCAAACGTGACCGCAGCCCACATTTCGTGTGCCAAGGCCTTTATGGGTTCAAAACGATTCTTAAAAAGCATTGAAAGAAAAATAACTGCACATTTTTTTTCCTTTTTAATTGTATGAGAACTTGCAAATCTACTCAAAATTTGGAATCTATGGCCAGTGGCGTATTTAAGGGGAGGGCTTTCGGGCTTAAGCCCTCCGAAACTTTATTTACTATATTAAAGTAAATAAAATAATGTGTCTTGCAAAACTTTCACATTTTCAGGAATAAAGTTAGCAAAGCCCTCCCGAAACAAAACCGTAAATACGCCACTGTCTACGGCACACTTGTAGAGCTTATGATTTTTGAGGTCTTATTGTCGAAAGGCATTGGCCACAAACATATATAAATGTAGCTTTCTAATATTGATATGTAGATGTATTCTTAGTCTTCAATTATTAAAACACTAATACATGTATTTTATGCTACAATACGCATTATGCACAATTTTATGCTACATGTATTTTATGCTAATACCAACATCAAATTAAGAGAATAATAATTAACATTATACTATTTTAAAAATATAAGTATACTGCTCGGGATATGTGTCAAAAAGTAGCAGTAGTTATACTGCCACGTGATATAGTTTGTTTGCCAAATGCACACAACAGGAAAATTGAAATTTCATTTCTGTTTTTCTTTATTATTATTATTATTATTATTATTATTATTATTATTATTATTATTATTATTATTATTATTATTATTATTATTATTATTCTCACATCACCCTCCATTGCCCACTCATATATTTGTCAAGTAGAAAGCGATTAAGTTTCATTCTAGCCTTGTGTTCAATTTTGTATCCTGAGTACTATACTAATCCGCTAATCTCCGCCGCACGGCGGGTCGTCTATCTAACAAGGATAATATCCATAATTACTCCCATTGGAATACGTTGGGAACTGGTATCTGATTATTTATCTATATCTTGGGATCAACTGGATGGATCAGGTTCGCCAACGAACTTGATTACTAAGTTTTGAGCTTCTACGTCCTGGACAAAATTAATGGTGACCCACTTTGAGATTTTGGTGCCTCCCGGATGGACACCAGAGATACAGAGTAAATGTATAAAAGAGTTATTTGGTACACCAAACTCCCCTTTAAAAAAAAATAATAAATTTGCTTTTGAAAAGAGGACGATTAGGAAGTTCATAGAACATTCTAACAAAAGGGGATCTAGTTGAAAAAAAATAAAAAATAATGTTCTGTTTGACTAGCAGAAGTCATTTAGCCATTATCATTATTAGTCTATTATTATTATTATTATTATTATTATAATTATTATTATTATTATTATTATTATTATTATTATTATTATTATTAATCTTACTTTAAGTGATCAAGTTATACGGAATATCGAGTTATCAGGGGGCGAGTTAACGAAGTTGTTCTACTGTACTGCGAAAGTACTGGAAACCACGTTGAGCACGGCTTGGCATGGCACGGGGGGGCATGGCTTCCCCCGGGGGAATTTTGTAGCCTCCTGGAGAAATTCCACCCTCCCGGCCAACCCTGAAATCATCCCACATAGCACACAACGTCCCTAGGACGACCCAGTTTGATCTCAATTATCCCATACAGTCCCCGAGATTGTCGGGACAATGAGTAGACATCCCACGGACATCTGGGATATTCCGGGATATTAGCGGACATATGGATATCCCGCGGAGGTCCTATGGATGTTCCGGGAGCAAATTCGGATAATCCCGGAATGTCCCGTTGTTCATTGCGGATCTTTCTCGGACGTCCCGAGGACGTTCTTGTGCTATGGGGGATAACTGGATAACTGCTTCCCCTGGCGACCATTTCCTATATCTCCTCAGTTCTGTAAATGGCTTTGTACTGTTATAAATGTCATTAATTTTGTTGACAAATGTGCGTTTTATGAAAAAAGAAATTCGATTAATTAGAAGATGTAAAAAGAAAGAAACATGAATAGGGTGTACCCATAAGACGATGGAGAACTACTGATAACAATCACATAATTTGATTTGTTGCCACTGAGAAACAATACTGCAGAATCTAACCACGCTAACAATACATGTATCAAACAAGTCCATATGAACACGCACATAAAAGAGTATGTAGACTACCCATAAGATTATAGATTGCTGTATGTATATATACATGTATAAATTCTTGTATATTGATTGTTAATTTCATCCTTCGAGCTTCAACAACTATCATGTCTATAAAACCACGTACGAAAAGTAGAGTCACGCACTTGGTAAAGAAAAATACAAACTGTCAGATCGCAAATCGCAAGCCATCTTGTTTCAACGTACATCATGACAATACGTTATAATCTTAACTATCTCAGTGTAATAATAATAATAATAATAATAATAATAATAATAATAATAATAATAATAATAATAATAATAATAATAATAATAATAATAAACCCAACGGATGAATTATCTCATACCCATAGCAAAAGTTTCTTGGTGAGTCCTCTTGCTTGATTGTGACTTTTAACGCCTTTCTTTTTAGTATGACGCACAGCGGCGGCGATTGGACGTTAAAAGTGGGGGATAGGACATGATCTAAATGATTGTATTTAAAACTTTGTTTGACGAAAGGTTGTATAACTAGTAGGATACTATATTTTTCAGTTTAAATACCGTATATCGTACTTCATATTTTATTAAGTAAATTGACAAGAGCAACGCAAGTAGGTAATCCCTTTGTACTATTAAACAACGAAAGTGTGAAAAAATATTTGATTCCTTGCTGATGAACATCTTAAAACTCTATCTGGAAAATTGTGCGATCAGATTATTTAATAACAAATTTACAAAACAAATAAATAGAAAGGATAATATTAATCATAGTAATGAATAATGAGGCTTGTTTTGTAGAAGTTGTATTGAAACTGGGGATTAATGAACAACTTACATTTTTAATTGCATACGTGCCATTCTATATATGCTATTATTCTTGGACAATGAAAGACAGTAAATACTACAACCATATACCACGACATGTAAAGAAATACGCAATTGCAATATTAATTGCTTTGAATTGCAATTAAAACGCAATTCCCGTAGTTTTCTTAACTTCACGGGAGGACAAATAACCAATACGTACTCACGCAACAGCAAATATTGTATGACACCATTTTTTCTCTGTATGAATCAGTAATAGACCCTACATACAAAAACTTGACATTTCCAAATGAAACTACGTATATACATTAAGGCAGGGGCGGATCCAGGACGCACTTCTGGGGGGGGTTAATACTGGTACTTAGAACTACTTTTAAGAGCGTCAAACTCGGGGATGGGTTTTATTTATATATAAAATATATATATATATATATATAAAAAACTTTCCTCTTCTGGGGGGAGCGATCGCCCCGATCGCCCCCTGGATCCGCCCCTATATTAAGGGGTCAATTAAAAAAGTAGGGGGGACAACTGCTCTTTCTTGCTCCCCTAATCGCCACCCCCTGATGACACATGTATCATATCAATAATTGTAGCCACATAATTTTAAACAAGAACTGAACTTAGATCTCTAAGTAACCTTAAATTTTCATAATTTACATAAGCTGGATGCAAAATGACTTGTTTATATTATTATTATTATTATTATTATTATTATTATTATTATTATTATTATTATTATTATTATTATTATTAGTAGTAGTAGTAGTAGTAGTAGTAGTAGTAGTAGTAGTAGTAGTAGTAGTAGTAGTAGTGGTAGTAGTAGTAGTAGTAGTAGTTGTTGTTGTTTAATGTTCCAAGACTATTGACTGACTGGTGTTGCCCACGAGATAAGGAGTATATTTTCAAATTCGAGACAATGACAATTCTCGTCCCGTTTTCGAGACGAGACTAAAAAATTCTCGAGTCTCGTGAACAATTGTTCACACAGGTCTTATACTCCAAACATTATTTTAAAGTTGCATGACTCATACTAAAAAAAAAAAAAAAACTATAAATTTACGAGGATTGCACTAAAAGTTTTGGGAATCACGCACTGGGAACAGTGTAATCTGTTATATTTTGTTATAGTTATAAACTCCCATCTTTGTTCACTCTAAGTGCAAAAACTTATGAAACTCGGAATCTTTGTCGTTGCAGGGCACCAGTTTGAAGTGAGGTGGCCGTGATCAAAAATGGAGAATCGTAGAACAGTCAATGCAGAACGGCACACAACCAT
This sequence comes from Thermobia domestica, assembly GCF_964235325.1. Taxonomy (NCBI): domain Eukaryota; kingdom Metazoa; phylum Arthropoda; class Insecta; order Zygentoma; family Lepismatidae; genus Thermobia; species Thermobia domestica. Next base: position 12,913,739 of record NC_137471.1, read on the forward strand.
ATGTCTACCAGAAGTGCTTACTGAATGTAAGCAGACAGTCCAATCCCAACGGTTGAATCATTCTTCATCACGACAATGCGCACAGCAACTGCTCACAAGTTATTTTTCTGCACCAGGGAAACGTTGAAATCATGATACATCTGACTTATTCCCCTGATTTAGCCCCCAGTGATAGGAATGCGCACGAGACAAGATTTGTGGCTGTCTCGTCTTGAAAATGTGCTGTAAAAGTGATGTCTCGACTCGAAAAATGTATATTTCTCTATTGGAAGAGCCGTGTCTCGACTCGAATTTTGTCAGGAAAATCCTGTCTCGATTCGTCTCGTGCGCATCCCTGCGCAGTGATTTCTTTTGTTCCCAACAATCAAGAACATGTTACGTGGGAAGCGCTTTTGCACTCCAGAAGAAACCATCGAGGCATAACACACTGCATGTTTTACAGGTACCAACTTCGGTGTGGCATAACTGTTACAAGATGAGGTTCTATCGCATGAAACAATGCATTGCTGCACAGGGGAAGTAGTTTGAAAAATAATTTTAAAAATGCTGTATTTTGATGTTCTTGTGTTCTATCATTTTCCCGCCCGAAACTTTCAGTGCAACCCTCGTATACAATAGTTACAGCAACATAATGAAGAGCATTTAATGATACGAAAGTCATTACGCAATGTAATTAAATAATAAAAATAGTTTAAATATTGTTGTATTCCACCCTGCGTGGGCCTCTCGTGACGCGGAAAACCTCTGATAATTTCTATGAAATTAAGAAAAAATTAAAGATATATATTTACAAAACGAGGCGAGAAAGAATTTTTCGAGAATCAGGATGAGACGAGACAATTACAAAATTTTACGAGACGATCCAACTTAATTTCCCGTCTCATAAGCACCGCTTGCACTCTGAGGCGGACGGAGACGGTGATAATGGGATGGATGATAAGGACGGAATAAAGGTAAGAGGGAGGAAATAGGATAACTCCGAGAAAACTCATGCACATAGTATTTGCCTACTAAAAAGCCCACTTAGAGCGATCTGGGATCGAACCAGGAATCCTATGCACCACAAATAAGCGCTTTACCATTGATCTACCGCTACCCTGAGACGCAAATGAATTGACAAACAATAACGAATTAATTAGCAAGTTTACTGACATACAAAACAAATAATTAACAAATAAAACTGTTAATAAACTAGTTAACAAATGATCTAGCTAACGAATTAATGAATTTGCTAATTACTAATTAACTATGATAAATAGCAAAATAATAATTAAATTAATATATATTATATTAATAATTATATTATATTATATTATAATTATATTATATATCATAATTATATTAATAATAATAATTTATTTAAGAATCAAGAAGCTATCAAATTAATACACAAACTAGATAATAAATGAACAAACAAATATATTAATAATAAGTAAATTAATGAATGAATTAACAAACGAATTAGCTAACGCATAGACAAATTTGTTAGTTCTTTTAATGAATAAGATTTTTAACAAATTAATTACTTTAAAAAAATGACAAACATACAAGAAACTAGTTTCTTACCGCATTGTCAAGTTAACCAGCTATTAGATAAACAAATAAACTAGATGACAGATTAACAAACAAAATTATCAATCAATGAAGTATTAGTTAACGAATTAACAAAGAAATTGATTCTGAACTAACAAACATAGTAGCTAAGTAATTAACAAACAAAGCTGAATAATAAATAAAGAAATGATTAAACGTCCTAGTTAATGAATTAATAAACTTGCTAGATACTGAATTAGTTAACTAGCTAACAAATTATGAAATATATTACATGTTTATCTAACAATTGACAAACAAACAAACAAACAAACAAAACTACTTCCTGAGATCGTTCTCGAATTAACTAGCTATCAATGTCACAAACAAATTCGATAACAAACTAACAAATTCGTTAATTAATAAATTAATTAGTTAACGAATTAGCGAAAAACTAGCTAACGAATTATAAAAATTTAATAAGCTAATTAGCTAAAACGAACTTGCTCTACAATTTAACAAATCTGCTAATTATGAATCTAATTAGCCATTAACAGACTCGCTAATAAACAAACTTTTCATTTCGTTGTTTAAAAAAAAAAAGAAAGTTATTTTCTTTTTACACTGTTTCTTATCACACACATACTCTCTTAGTATTTTGTTTGTAGGTTGAAAGTAGGCGCTAATCTCTGATGTTAAATGCGTCCTACTTACAGTGTAATCTTCTTGAACTTACAGGTGTCACAATTGATGGTGAACTTTGATACAACGTTCACGAGTACTCACAGCACATACAAAAGACTATCGTATCACGCACCTGAGGATTTGTCAGGTGAGCCACAAGGTAATTGGCCATCAGATTTATTTCAACGTGCTTTTATTTTTTTTTCCTCCGTATGATCACATACAATGTGTTTGTATGTGGCTCTCTTTATCGGAATGTTTGTTTAATGTGAAAGTACAGTGTATTTATTGTCTTATTCAAGCACCGATATGTACGCATTTTATACTTTTTAAGTGTTGTTTAGTTATAGTTCAAGATTCCTAATTAAATTAATTATTATTATCTTTGCTTCCTTTCGCTCTATGCACAGGGTTGCCAGATTTCAGAGGTTTTCCAGAATAGTCCCAAATTCGTCCGATGCAATATTGCCAAGTACAGTTGAATTGAGTTGAGTTGATTTTAACGAACCGTTCAGCAGTGAGGCCATATGAGACGGGACCTATGATTGACGTGGAATCCGAACCACATGAGCTCCCGCCGGGAATCGAACCTGGGTCTTCCATACCAAAGGCGAGTACGCTAACCGCTTAGCCACGAAGGAGCTCTATTGCCAAGTTGAGCTTTGCCTTTCGTATTTCTTTGTTGATAATGTTGAAGTTTACCTTTTTTCAGCATCGGGGCTATATGAGACGTGGATAGAGCTCTTCTGTATACGATTTAAGATGGACTCCGATCTATCACAGTGCATCCAATACCTTTCCACCGACAGTCGAACCTGGGCCACGAGATCAGTGGACTATACTCTTCAACTTTGGATTTGATTAATTGGTTAATTTTCATTTACGCCCTTCGTCAACAGCAAGGTTGTATAGGACAAGACCTACAGTTTATTCTCCCTGCTGGTGTAGTGGTTAGGGCGCACGCCATTGATGCACGAGGTTCCGGGTTCGATACATGGAGAGAGAGACTTGAAATTTGAATGCATTTACAGCGGTTCAAATTCCGGATAGGTATATGTCTCATATATCCTAAGCTAAGCTTCAATAAACAAATAAATATATAAATATGAGTAGAAAATAGCATAAATGTATTCAGGATATCCGGTCTGATAAGACTGATTTATCAATGTATTTCCGGTATTGGTATACACTATGTTATAGAGACCCTATGTTTTTGTTATCAATGTTTTCCGGATGTTGATAATGATAAAGGTTAATTGGATGTAGTGGAAGGGGGTGAGTGGTATGTTGTTGATAAGTAGAAAATGATAATAATAAATTATACACAAGATAAGTTTCGGAAAACGCGACGCGGCGCGGGGTGTGGGCGCAGGGACGCGAACGGGAAATATGTGCGGGCGCGGGCGCGAGCGCGTGACGTCATTGAAAATTTTTCTTTAAATATTACTGTTAAAATTTGAGTGTATAATTTTGTCAGCCATGGACAAGCATCAGTTGGTTGAAGAACTTGTTGAGAAGCGAAAGTTTGATGATGAGAATGATACATCTTGTAAAAAGAAATCAAAAATAGAAGACCATCCAGATTTTCCCGATTCATCATTTAATGAAACGTTGTTAGAAAGATATGCAAATAATGTAGAAGTTTATCCTTGCTTATCATCAGATAGTGAAGAAACTAATGATTTATCCGATGACGAAGTGTACGAGTTTTCGGAGGATCAATTGGATTCTGAGGCGGAATCACACGAAGCCGTGGTATCAAATGTGGATACGTCGGCATCATTACCTGCTGCATCGGAATTAGCTTGGAATTGTGAATGTAGTGATAACCAGGTGGATGTAAATTGTATTAGAGATTGTATTGTGAAATGGATTCCCGATGGTTATGTGATATGTTATGCATGTTATTGGAATGAAACATTTCAGTGGGCCCATGAATGTTTTTATTGTGAGGATGACATTTTAGGTATACGTGCATGGTCTGTGTTGATGACTCCTCGTGTACAAGACGAATTGTTTTATATTTACGGATTAACTCATGCTATTGGTCCATTAACAAGAGACTATTTTAATATTACATATGGTGAACTGACGGTTGATATGAATGCACGAGAAGATCTCGTACGCATATTACTTGAAAAAGACAGATATAATCCTGATAGTGAATGTGATTGAACTGTGTTAACAAAATGTCTTGCGAAAATAGTATATGTGTATATTGTAGTGATGATGAAATTAGTGAACAATGTGTTTTGAGAACTATAAACGTATACTTACTCTTTAATCCAATTGTACTGAATCCTGAGAACGTTGGTGATTTTGCAGTGCAGTATTTATCCAATGAAATAACTCTTATTGATTTGTTTGAAGTGTTTGAAGAAAGACATAGTGAAATCTCAAGTATAAACTTTATACGAAAAACGCGTGAATGTTTAAAGAACACTGAATTTGTTGGACAAATTATTCCATTTTTATTGCAACGTAAACATGAAATTTCACCATTTGCTAATGAATACATTATTGACATACAAGGTTTTAAGATTTCAAACCATGAATTTATTATTCGTGAATTTTGTTTAACTGCATGTGATGATACAGTAAATTTGCATTGCTTAATAAGATCACCAATAGAATATAATTTACTACCGTTAGGTTGTCAAAAACAAATTGATTGGTTAACATTACACTTACATGGACTAAGTTGGAATGATAAATGTGGTTATACTGTATCACACATACGTAACCTTGTATATCAACTTTGTAAACAAGATGCAACCTTTTATTCGAAAGGTGCAGAAAAATCAGTTTGGATTAAAAAGATTTTTGCATTAGATAATGTTATTGATTTAGAAAGCAAACAATGTCCATCATTAAACACATTGCATGCGAACGTATTTAATGATTTGTGTTCGTTTCACGAACAAAATATTAAACTTGAGAAAAAATCCGGATGTGCATTTCGTAATGCACAACAATTATGTTCTTGGTGGAAACATGTAAGATCAACATCATTAACTAATGCATTTGCAAGAATGTGATTTTTATTGTTGTTGTAAATAAAAACACAAGATTTAAAATTGTAAATAAAACATTTTATTAATCTAATCTACTTGTTTTTCTTTTTTAATATTTTGGTTACATGGTTAAATACAATTTTATCATTTTGTTTAAGATTATTTTTATTGAATAAATTTAAACATGCTTCAAAATTTTTCTTGCGTACAATATGATGAAGAAAATATAGAACGAAATATCCACACAAGATTGAATTTCCATCTTGATATGCGGAACTGTTTGTAAAATATATTTTACAATTTTTATTTAAAAACGTTTTTATTTCTTTTGGAATTGGTAATGCCAGACTATCAAAGTAATAGCCTCTTTGATTTTCATTAATGAATACACACACCCAATGTGATCCAGTAGAAGCAGAAGTGTCCAAGTTTATGATAAGTCCACCCGGTGGTTGCACATTTTTAGGTATTCTATCAATTGCATAAATTCCAGTAACACTTGCACCAGTGAGTTTATCACGAAGTAACACTTTTATTATATCATCCGTGTACATGACTTTTTGGAACACATCACATTTTATACACACGTGCGTATATGTTGGAAGACTTAGTGACGTATATGAAATATTCTCATGAATTCAATTAACATATTGAAAATATTATTGACAGATATTTTTATAACTTTACCAATAATTATAAATGGTGCTAACGATAGGAAAATACTTTTCACACACTTCATGGTATGACACCTTGCAAACTCTTTTAATAATCAGGCAGTATATTACAATATAGAATGTCTAGCGCCAACTTTGTACCAGTAGAACACATGTAATTTGATTGATTGATTAGAAGTTTACAGTTATACTTCTTTTAGTAAAATGATAATTTTAAAAAGTATTATCGGTATATATATTCCTATCTTTATCAATTTGAATTAAGGAATCGAACTGTGCATATACAATACAAGTTATAGGTTCAGTTAAATTTTCAGAAAAAGAAACTTTGATATTTACAGGTGCATCATGCACAAGGTCCCAAGTGCAGTCATCTAATGTTGCTGTAGGTGATAGGATAAATGCATAAAGAGTATAGCCGTGTGGATATTCTTCAGGAGTAATAGTATGTGCATCATCTTTATAATATAAACCAGTACCGGAAAACAGAGAATGGTAGCTTAGAAGGTACAAATCATTTTTAAAATCGGGGGTAAGAGGGTTGGGAGGAAAAGATTTTGATCCGACCTGTAGCTGCAGTTTGTTAACGTTAAAGTGTTGAAAATGAAATGGATTTAGTTCAGATTTTCCATTAAATGCCGAATTAGAAACAAACCCAATAACGAGACCTTTAGGTACGTTACCCAAGAAAATATTATCAAGATTGTATGAATTAACATTTGCAGGAATAGTATAAGATCTGGTTTGAACTCTTGTGAGAGGATATTTTGTTGTTTCCCGAACCATGTTAGTATTAATTTCCATTGCTAAATGGGGTGCAACATCTATACGTCGAATATGTAAAGTTACATCTTCAAGTTTTACTTTATAAGAAGTATTTGCAGGAGACATTAAACAAAAAGCATCTTTAGTACGATGCAATTTTATACGAAGACCTACTTTATTTACCAGTGCTCGTGGCAATCCAGCAATGTCTGTATACAAACGACCATACATTTCAAACGATTTACTATTTTTAACATAATTAGCACGGTGTTGAAAACCTGTATTATCAGCAGTTAATGTATTGAATTGTTTTGCGGTATCTTTGTACCACATACCTAATTTTAAATGTGTATCAGTAGCATCACGGGAATAATTTAATAATGTTTCAATGTATGCACGATAAGGATAAAATCCTGATGATGAAGTAATTAATTTATCATTTAATGAAATGTCAATTTGACTAAATAATGAATGTAAAAAATTATTGGTTGGTGCTACCTTATCATTTTCACCTAAAGGTGTATCATCGGGTTTTGTAATTTTACAACGAACATATAGATAAAGATATGCAGTATGAATAAATTCACCTGTTTCACCCGGTATAAAAAATTCAATAGGACCATCAGAAGTTAATGTAGAAATAGGACGATATTCAGCATTGATTGAAGACTCAATTGCAGTTTGTGTCATTGGCGTACTAAATAAATCAAAATCATTGGTGCAACATTCTACACTGCCTGAATTAAGTAATGCCATTATGAAAATATATCTTTAACACGATTTATTTTCCTTTTTCGTTTGCTTTTACTTTTGTTTGTGCGTTTATGTTTTGTTGGAGGCCCAAATCGAATAATGGTTGGAGCTTTACGTTTGCGTGCCCGTCTCTTACCACTTCCAGTTAATAACTGACCAACTTTGTTAGCAGCTTTTGTCTTTAATGTTTCACCAGCTTCTTTTACACGTGCGCGAACAGACTCTTTAAACGGTTTTTCTTGTAATACATCACCCGCTACTTGTATTCCCGTTTGTAATGCTTGACGACCTATCGTTTTTGCACCTTGTTTAAGAAATGGTAATGCAAATCGAAATAAACCTTGGAAAAAACTACCTATGCCATGTCCCCGTTGATATACAGGTCCTGAAAAGTATGGGATACCATGCCCGTAATGTCGTCTAAATTTCATGTTTTAAATAAATTATATTTTATTAGGAGCACGCTTAAAATGAAGTGTTACACTCAGCGTCCCAGAACGAAATGGCAAATTTCGCCCTGCATGGTCTTTTAGTAGTATTTCAATAGTGTTGAAGGAAAATTTTGCAAGTGGTAAATAATGAATATCTTGAAATGTTAATGTTCGCACTTTACCGTATTTCACATTTGATATTGTTCCAATACGTAATAAAGGTGCTTTTGTATCACCTAAAAACTGATATTGTATGATATCAGTATAAATAAAAATTTGATGTGGATAACCAATATCAACGTACGGTTGTTTAATTCCGCGAGGATAAATTACAAGATTTTTATTTTCAGGAAAACCTAATTGTAACGCTAATGTTGGTGACAAAGTAACCGATTCAACGCGTTCATTACAATCTACTTGCACAATAGTTGATAGAGAAAATTTTATATCTTTTGACACTTTATTTAATTCATCAATGATATGATGTACAGATGGATAATATCCACTTACAATTTTACTTTTTTGCGGTTCATTGTTCTTTAGTTTATACCAAATAACATTTTCACCATCGGTAACATTATAACATGTTAAAGGAACGTGTAATTCAGTTAATCCTACATACCAATCGGTTTGTGATAATTGAATATTATTTTTTAGTTGATTTATAAAATGTGACGGATTATTTTTAGGATACACATCGGTACTAGCATTTGAAACTAATGTGATGTAAAAACTATCATCTATACTTTCAGAAATCATTTTCGTTTAAAGTGAAGTGTCAAGTTTGAAGTTCCAAATTGAAATGGCAATTTTAAACCGTGCTCATCTTTTAAGTTTACTTCAATTGTGTTAAAATATGATTTTTCAACTTTTACATAATGTGGTGTGTGAAATAGAAAACATTTTACATGCCCATGTTCAATATTATACGCACTAATTTTACGAAGTATCGGACCAATATTTTCTTGCTGTTTTACAATATCAACACAAACATTAATAATGTTTGGTATATTGTACTCTAAATTACATGGAAATTTTGCTCGTGTTATTGATGGCACTTCTATATTAAAAGGTTTTAGAAAAACAGTATCGTGAGCATAGCTTGTATTTTCATTTAGAAATCCAAGGATATGTTGTAATCCTTCTGTTATACCAATTATACATTGATCTTTTAATTTTAAAGAATGCTTAATGTTAATTTGATTTTTATTTTTATAATATTTTAACATGCGTACATGTTCCGGAATCATATCTAAAATAGATTGAACGGAAGAATAATATCCTGGTATTATATGAATATCATTAATTTCAAGTTCATCATCAATGATGCTTTGAATTACAATTTTTTCCTTTTCACGAACATTATAAAAGCTAAATGGTATATTAAGTTGTGTTAATGCAACATACCATTCTCCTTCATTTAAGTGAATAGGTTGTGCAAGCTTTACTATAAATGATGACGTTGTATTATTACTAAAAATGTCACTACTAGCATTTGAAGGAAGAGTAACATAGAAATCATGTTTTATCGTTGAACTCATTTTGAAGACTGAACAGAACTCGTTTTAATCCATGAATTCATACTTGACGGATAACCTAACCATTTTACATACATCATATCTTTCTTTCGTTTTAAGACTTTTTCAATTAAAAATGTTTTGTTTGAATTAAGATTTACATTTTGTAATTCTTGTGTATAAAATATACCATTAATTTCTTCCCCATTCCAATCTTTTAATTTATACGTAATAGGATTTGTTGGAATACATTTATCAATAATAAAAATTTCCTGTGACCATTTTGGTAAATACCCCTTTTCAAACTTATGTTTATATTTACTAACACGTACATAATCACCTGGATGAAATTTACATATTAATTTCTTTTTATTCAGTTTATTACCGTATAACGTATTCCACACTTGATCTACATTAGAATCATTTACTTTAGCAGGTGCCATTTTAATACTTCTGTGATAGGTATGATTATAATTTTTTACAAATTGATCTAAAACATCTATATAACGATATGTATTTTTAGCAGTAAAATAACGATACAATTTTTCTTTTAATGTTCTTCATGTTACTCTCACCCGCTATACAACTAAGTTACATATCCATAAGTATAATTATATACGTCATCCCTTAATATCATTCTCAACCATCATATTTACTAAATGCTAAATTTGCATTTTCATACGCTATATACGCCATCCATTCATGCTGTTGTCACCCAATTCATGTACTAGTTCTTATCCATCTAATTTTGCCCTTCCGTACGCTATATACATCATCAATTAATACTAGTGTCACCCAACACGCATTATATATGTATTTTGCATTTTCCATACGATATATACAACACATTATGCCTTCCTGCTGTCATCCATTGAATTTGCTATATACTGTTCACCCATTTGCAATATTATATGCTGCATATAGCACAGCATCTATTGTTGTGGTCATTTATTACCATTACTACTCACGGTGTACTTATATGCAATATAGTATACTGCATATAGCACAGCATCTATTGTTGTGCATATTTAATGCCATTACTACTCATTATGCTCCTATACACAATATAGTATACTTTTTTTTTTACAATGTGACATTTATTACCATTAATATTTACTGTACATAAAACTTGGCAATGTCGGCCATCTTTGTTTTTAAATCTGCAACTTTGCATACTATAAGCGACCATTTCCACACCAGGTCTGGTCGCACGCTTCACCATAATACGCCACCGTCAAAACCATATACGCAATGCCCGCGTTTTTCATCGCACCGCATCGTAAAATACTTTACAAAAATAGCAGTCACAAAAATGGCAATAACGCAAAACAAATCAAGTTCCATACACAAAATCATTCACAAAAGTATATTCCGCATACATATAAAATCAAGTAAATTCCTGTGTTCTTTCATTCAAATCATGTACAGTTTCTACTATACATTAGTATCAGTTACCGTAACGTAAAGTGTGTTCTGCCATATGAACATTAGGTAAGTAAACTATTTCTTGTTTTATTCCACTATTCATAAGTTCGGACCAACACAACAATATACTAACTTAAATTTCATTATTGTCTGCAAGCTAAAATGTTAAAGTATTCGTCTTTGGTGCTTGGGGGTGTCCCCCGCCAATTATTTCAACATTTTTTCATGACAAACACCTGCTCAAAGGTTTCTCGTGGTTCCTACCACTTTCTATATACTTTTTTTTTCTTTACAAGTTTCATAAAACCAATAAATTGTGCCTTTTACCTCACCGGCATAATCGTCGGACGTAACACAATAAAATCATTACATAGTTCTCTCAATATTTCCCCTTCTCCGCCCATCATCATTCATTTACTTTAATCATACGTCTCCCGTTAAACTCACACATCTCATTTCGCAAATGTACCATACTTTGTATGCCAAAACAGTCTCTTTTTTTCCTACATATTTAAATAACGCAATGTCATTTAAAACTTGTACACCATTTATTCATTCATTCAAAATCTTTATGTTCGCCATTACTTCTTACTCTGCTAAAAGAAAAACAAAATGGTGGAAAACCACCAATAACCAATCTATCTTAACCGACACTCCACCCATTAAAGTCAACCCTTCTGTCAATGTCTTCAACACCCTCTGTAAGATAGCACTATTTTCAGCCCCGCCTTCCTGTTAATTTTCAACAGCTTAAAACTCCTTCAGGTCAATTTTCAAGAGCTCTGCAAGATACCAGTTTTCAGCCCCGCCTACTGTCCTTTCAACAGCTTAAAACTCCTTCAGGTCAATTTTCAAGAGCTACGCCCTCCTGTCATTCAACGCTACTAATAGTTAACAACACTTCAGCCATTTTAAAAATCAAACAAAGTCTCTTCATTATTTTTATAAAAATCGTCAAAATATATGAAATTTGGGAATTCGAACTTATGGGTTCTGAAGATCGGAATTCACCTTGTTTATTCCGGGACTATGTGAATACGTTTCTTCAAATGAAGCAGGAAGCTTCAGGCTATCCTGCTTGGTGCAAAACTGAAGAAGACAAACAAAAATACATTGACGATTATTATGCTCATGAAGGCATCAAATTAAATAAAGAAAATATTAGGACGAACCCTGGACTTAGGCAATGCGCAAAGTTGTACCTCAATTCCTTATATGGAAAATGGGGACAACGTACAGATATGACGCAGTGTGTGATTGTTGATAGTGGGGCAGAGTTCCATAGGTATCTTACAACACCGCGATATGAGGTTCATAGTGTTATTCCAGTTGGTGATGAACATCTTATTCTCACATATAAAGACCTGGAAACTGAGAATGTACCTCTGGAATTTTCCAACGTCATACTTGCTGGGTTTATTACCTCATGGGCTAGGCTAGAATTATATGACTTGCTTGTAACTGTAGGACCTGATGACGCTATTTACTGTGACACTGACAGTATTATGTTTACGTGCAGAAAAGATAAGGAACCTCCGTTAAAGCTTGGAAGCTATTTGGGTGATCTGACTGATGAAATAGAAGAAGGGTGGGAGTTTGTAACATTTATAGGTCTTGGGCCCAAAAACTACAGTATTAGGCTTAAAAATGCCTCTGGGGAATTTCGATATATACACAAAATTAGGGGAATTACATTGAATGATAGAACTTCTCAAAAAATAAACTTTGAGAGCTTCTATGCATTAGTTAGTGGTGAAATAAATTCAACAACTATAGAGAATCCAAATAGTATTGTGCGAAAACAGGGGTTCAGGATCTTTTCACGTAAAGAAACAAAAACACACCAGGAGGTAAACAAAAAACGAAAACGAATTGACGACATACATTATACTGGACCTATACCAAAGACACGAAGTTTACCTCATGGTTATGTACAGTAATTTTAGCCTGACCTATAAGTGATTATTTTATTTGATCGTTTCTTATATTTTATATTCTCCTTTTCTTTGAAAAGTCGTAAGAACACTTACAGTGTGAATTTACAAATAATTCGTGTTATTTATAATAACACTCGTTGTTAAAATTGATTGTGATCGAATAAAATTATACGTTTCGAAAATACTAAAATGTGTGATTATATTAAGAGCTCATTGTAAAATGTTAAGTCTGTGTGTGTGTGTGTGTGTGTATGTGTGTGTGTGTGTATTTGAATGAATGTATATAAAGTAAAGTATTTGTTGTATGCATTCAGTTTAAGACAAAATGTTAAAGTTTCAACATCCTTCTACTATTTTAATTGCTGGTCCTTCACGTGCAGGTAAAACCTGTTTTGTGAACCGTTTATTAAATGAACGCAATGAAATGTTTACTATAAAGTTTAATGAAATTGTATGGTGTTACGGTGCAGTAATACCAAATTTGGATGCAAGTGCACAAATTAGATTCGTAGAAGGAATTCCAGATATGAATAATTTTGAAATACAAGAAAATTCATTATTAATATTAGATGACTTAATGTCTGAAACCAATGGGGATGTTGCAAACTTATTCACAAAATATGCACATCATAAAAAATTAACTGTTATATTCATTGTACAAAATTTATTTCCAAAAGGAAAACATGCACGTGATATAAGTTTAAATGCACATTATATTATAGTATTTAAAAATCCACGTGATAAATTACAAATACAATATTTAGCTAGACAAATCATGCCCCGATATAGTAAACAAGTTGTAAATGTTTTCGAAGAAGTAACACGCCAACCTCACACTTATTTGTTATTTGATTTAACGCAAAAAACAAGTGATGCATTACGATTACGTACAAATATTTTTCCTGGTGAAACACTACACGTATATGCAAATGTAAAAGACAGTAATTCTGTAGTTTACGTTTAGTTTAGTTCAAGATGTTGAAGGTGAAACAACACATTGATAGTCTCCGTGCTTTGTGCAAATGCAAAAGTGCAAAGCGGAAACAAATGATTCAACATGCGTCTGGTGATTTAATACGTACTATTTCACAAGTTGCTAAAAATACAATAAAAGGAAACATTCCGTTAAATTCGCGTCAGAAGCAACGTTTACGTAGACATAAAAAGATCTTGCGTGCTTTATCTGCGCAACGTTCATCACTTAAGAAGAAAAAGAAAATTTTATTACAAAAAGGAGGTGCATTTTTACCATTAATCTTAGGACCATTACTTGGTGCAGTAGCAAGTAGTTTATTTGGAAGGTAGTTATGTCAGAATTTCGTAAAATGATATTAGTTCCTGAAAATGCTATGCAACAAATGCATACAAATATGAAATCAATAGATTCACATCAATCTCGTTTAGATGAAGAAATGAATAATATTTTAAAACGTAATGATCTTAGTATTGATGAAAAATGGAAATTGTATCAACAAGCATTGCAACAGTACTTAAATTATACTTCATCAGTTTCACAAAATCCTATCACATTGCCTATTATTGAAAAAGATGTTGTTGAAACAACAACTGAAGAAAAGAATAATTCTATTTTACCCTTTGTATCTGATATTTTACAATCAGTACCAAAAACACAACGAAGGAAAACAGACCTATTATTAAAACAGTTAACAAGTTCCAATAAAATTCATTGGGATCAATCAGGAACAGTGCGTATTCAAGGAAAAACAATACCAGGTTCTAATATTATAGATTTAATAAATGATGTTGTACGTACACGAAAATATTCAAGAAATCCAATAGGCATTCATGAATTTAAAAGTTTATTAGATGATCTTAATGTACCACGTGAATTTATTTCTACTCCTATAGTAAAATCACATAATAAAATTAAAAAATCACGAAGTCCGTCAATAGTAGCCAATATATTTAAAAATTGGAAAGATTATAAAATGTGAAAATGGTAAAATTATCAAAATTATATTATGATTATACCAATCCTGCTTCTTTATCTAGTATTAAAACAATACAACAGAAAACCAAATTATCAAAAAAGAAAATTAAAGATTGGTTAGCTTCTCAAGATGCCTATACATTGCATGCACCAGCACGTAAAGTATTTGAACGTATACAATATTATGTTAGTGCACCAAATGAAACATTACAAATGGATTTAGCAGATATGCAAAATATTGCAAAGTATAACAACAATTATAAATATATTTTGTGTTGTATAGATATTTTTTCACGATACGCGTATTGTGTTCCCTTAAAAACAAAAACAGGTCCTGAAATGGTAAAAGCAATCACAAAAATTTTAAAAAACTTTAAACTACCCATGTTTAATGTACAAACTGATTTAGGTACAGAATTTTATAATCGTCATGTAAAACGTTTATTTAAAGAATATGAAATTAATCATTATAGTGTGCATTCAGAAATTAAATGTGCATTAGCAGAACGGTTTATAAGAACATTAAAAGAAAAATTGTATCGTTATTTTACTGCTAAAAATACATATCGTTATATAGATGTTTTAGATCAATTTGTAAAAAATTATAATCATACCTATCACAGAAGTATTAAAATGGCACCTGCTAAAGTAAATGATTCTAATGTAGATCAAGTGTGGAATACGTTATACGGTAATAAACTGAATAAAAAGAAATTAATATGTAAATTTCATCCAGGTGATTATGTACGTGTTAGTAAATATAAACATAAGTTTGAAAAGGGGTATTTACCAAAATGGTCACAGGAAATTTTTATTATTGATAAATGTATTCCAACAAATCCTATTACGTATAAATTAAAAGATTGGAATGGGGAAGAAATTAATGGTATATTTTATACACAAGAATTACAAAATGTAAATCTTAATTCAAACAAAACATTTTTAATTGAAAAAGTCTTAAAACGAAAGAAAGATATGATGTATGTAAAATGGTTAGGTTATCCGTCAAGTATGAATTCATGGATTAAAACGAGTTCTGTTCAGTCTTCAAAATGAGTTCAACGATAAAACATGATTTCTATGTTACTCTTCCTTCAAATGCTAGTAGTGACATTTTTAGTAATAATACAACGTCATCATTTATAGTAAAGCTTGCACAACCTATTCACTTAAATGAAGGAGAATGGTATGTTGCATTAACACAACTTAATATACCATTTAGCTTTTATAATGTTCGTGAAAAGGAAAAAATTGTAATTCAAAGCATCATTGATGATGAACTTGAAATTAATGATATTCATATAATACCAGGATATTATTCTTCCGTTCAATCTATTTTAGATATGATTCCGGAACATGTACGCATGTTAAAATATTATAAAAATAAAAATCAAATTAACATTAAGCATTCTTTAAAATTAAAAGATCAATGTATAATTGGTATAACAGAAGGATTACAACATATCCTTGGATTTCTAAATGAAAATACAAGCTATGCTCACGATACTGTTTTTCTAAAACCTTTTAATATAGAAGTGCCATCAATAACACGAGCAAAATTTCCATGTAATTTAGAGTACAATATACCAAACATTATTAATGTTTGTGTTGATATTGTAAAACAGCAAGAAAATATTGGTCCGATACTTCGTAAAATTAGTGCGTATAATATTGAACATGGGCATGTAAAATGTTTTCTATTTCACACACCACATTATGTAAAAGTTGAAAAATCATATTTTAACACAATTGAAGTAAACTTAAAAGATGAGCACGGTTTAAAATTGCCATTTCAATTTGGAACTTCAAACTTGACACTTCACTTTAAACGAAAATGATTTCTGAAAGTATAGATGATAGTTTTTACATCACATTAGTTTCAAATGCTAGTACCGATGTGTATCCTAAAAATAATCCGTCACATTTTATAAATCAACTAAAAAATAATATTCAATTATCACAAACCGATTGGTATGTAGGATTAACTGAATTACACGTTCCTTTAACATGTTATAATGTTACCGATGGTGAAAATGTTATTTGGTATAAACTAAAGAACAATGAACCGCAAAAAAGTAAAATTGTAAGTGGATATTATCCATCTGTACATCATATCATTGATGAATTAAATAAAGTGTCAAAAGATATAAAATTTTCTCTATCAACTATTGTGCAAGTAGATTGTAATGAACGCGTTGAATCGGTTACTTTGTCACCAACATTAGCGTTACAATTAGGTTTTCCTGAAAATAAAAATCTTGTAATTTATCCTCGCGGAATTAAACAACCGTACGTTGATATTGGTTATCCACATCAAATTTTTATTTATACTGATATCATACAATATCAGTTTTTAGGTGATACAAAAGCACCTTTATTACGTATTGGAACAATATCAAATGTGAAATACGGTAAAGTGCGAACATTAACATTTCAAGATATTCATTATTTACCACTTGCAAAATTTTCCTTCAACACTATTGAAATACTACTAAAAGACCATGCAGGGCGAAATTTGCCATTTCGTTCTGGGACGCTGAGTGTAACACTTCATTTTAAGCGTGCTCCTAATAAAATATAATTTATTTAAAACATGAAATTTAGACGACATTACGGGCATGGTATCCCATACTTTTCAGGACCTGTATATCAACGGGGACATGGCATAGGTAGTTTTTTCCAAGGTTTATTTCGATTTGCATTACCATTTCTTAAACAAGGTGCAAAAACGATAGGTCGTCAAGCATTACAAACGGGAATACAAGTAGCGGGTGATGTATTACAAGAAAAACCGTTTAAAGAGTCTGTTCGCGCACGTGTAAAAGAAGCTGGTGAAACATTAAAGACAAAAGCTGCTAACAAAGTTGGTCAGTTATTAACTGGAAGTGGTAAGAGACGGGCACGCAAACGTAAAGCTCCAACCATTATTCGATTTGGGCCTCCAACAAAACATAAACGCACAAACAAAAGTAAAAGCAAACGAAAAAGGAAAATAAATCGTGTTAAAGATATATTTTCATAATGGCATTACTTAATTCAGGCAGTGTAGAATGTTGCACCAATGATTTTGATTTATTTAGTACGCCAATGACACAAACTGCAATTGAGTCTTCAATCAATGCTGAATATCGTCCTATTTCTACATTAACTTCTGATGGTCCTATTGAATTTTTTATACCGGGTGAAACAGGTGAATTTATTCATACTGCATATCTTTATCTATATGTTCGTTGTAAAATTACAAAACCCGATGATACACCTTTAGGTGAAAATGATAAGGTAGCACCAACCAATAATTTTTTACATTCATTATTTAGTCAAATTGACATTTCATTAAATGATAAATTAATTACTTCATCATCAGGATTTTATCCTTATCGTGCATACATTGAAACATTATTAAATTATTCCCGTGATGCTACTGATACACATTTAAAATTAGGTATGTGGTACAAAGATACCGCAAAACAATTCAATACATTAACTGCTGATAATACAGGTTTTCAACACCGTGCTAATTATGTTAAAAATAGTAAATCGTTTGAAATGTATGGTCGTTTGTATACAGACATTGCTGGATTGCCACGAGCACTGGTAAATAAAGTAGGTCTTCGTATAAAATTGCATCGTACTAAAGATGCTTTTTGTTTAATGTCTCCTGCAAATACTTCTTATAAAGTAAAACTTGAAGATGTAACTTTACATATTCGACGTATAGATGTTGCACCCCATTTAGCAATGGAAATTAATACTAACATGGTTCGGGAAACAACAAAATATCCTCTCACAAGAGTTCAAACCAGATCTTATACTATTCCTGCAAATGTTAATTCATACAATCTTGATAATATTTTCTTGGGTAACGTACCTAAAGGTCTCGTTATTGGGTTTGTTTCTAATTCGGCATTTAATGGAAAATCTGAACTAAATCCATTTCATTTTCAACACTTTAACGTTAACAAACTGCAGCTACAGGTCGGATCAAAATCTTTTCCTCCCAACCCTCTTACCCCCGATTTTAAAAATGATTTGTACCTTCTAAGCTACCATTCTCTGTTTTCCGGTACTGGTTTATATTATAAAGATGATGCACATACTATTACTCCTGAAGAATATCCACACGGCTATACTCTTTATGCATTTATCCTATCACCTACAGCAACATTAGATGACTGCACTTGGGACCTTGTGCATGATGCACCTGTAAATATCAAAGTTTCTTTTTCTGAAAATTTAACTGAACCTATAACTTGTATTGTATATGCACAGTTCGATTCCTTAATTCAAATTGATAAAGATAGGAATATATATACCGATAATACTTTTTAAAATTATCATTTTACTAAAAGAAGTATAACTGTAAACTTCTAATCAATCAATCAAATTACATGTGTTCTACTGGTACAAAGTTGGCGCTAGACATTCTATATTGTAATATACTGCCTGATTATTAAAAGAGTTTGCAAGGTGTCATACCATGAAGTGTGTGAAAAGTATTTTCCTATCGTTAGCACCATTTATAATTATTGGTAAAGTTATAAAAATATCTGTCAATAATATTTTCAATATGTTAATTGAATTCATGAGAATATTTCATATACGTCACTAAGTCTTCCAACATATACGCACGTGTGTATAAAATGTGATGTGTTCCAAAAAGTCATGTACACGGATGATATAATAAAAGTGTTACTTCGTGATAAACTCACTGGTGCAAGTGTTACTGGAATTTATGCAATTGATAGAATACCTAAAAATGTGCAACCACCGGGTGGACTTATCATAAACTTGGACACTTCTGCTTCTACTGGATCACATTGGGTGTGTGTATTCATTAATGAAAATCAAAGAGGCTATTACTTTGATAGTCTGGCATTACCAATTCCAAAAGAAATAAAAACGTTTTTAAATAAAAATTGTAAAATATATTTTACAAACAGTTCCGCATATCAAGATGGAAATTCAATCTTGTGTGGATATTTCGTTCTATATTTTCTTCATCATATTGTACGCAAGAAAAATTTTGAAGCATGTTTAAATTTATTCAATAAAAATAATCTTAAACAAAATGATAAAATTGTATTTAACCATGTAACCAAAATATTAAAAAAGAAAAACAAGTAGATTAGATTAATAAAATGTTTTATTTACAATTTTAAATCTTGTGTTTTTATTTACAACAACAATAAAAATCACATTCTTGCAAATGCATTAGTTAATGATGTTGATCTTACATGTTTCCACCAAGAACATAATTGTTGTGCATTACGAAATGCACATCCGGATTTTTTCTCAAGTTTAATATTTTGTTCGTGAAACGAACACAAATCATTAAATACGTTCGCATGCAATGTGTTTAATGATGGACATTGTTTGCTTTCTAAATCAATAACATTATCTAATGCAAAAATCTTTTTAATCCAAACTGATTTTTCTGCACCTTTCGAATAAAAGGTTGCATCTTGTTTACAAAGTTGATATACAAGGTTACGTATGTGTGATACAGTATAACCACATTTATCATTCCAACTTAGTCCATGTAAGTGTAATGTTAACCAATCAATTTGTTTTTGACAACCTAACGGTAGTAAATTATATTCTATTGGTGATCTTATTAAGCAATGCAAATTTACTGTATCATCACATGCAGTTAAACAAAATTCACGAATAATAAATTCATGGTTTGAAATCTTAAAACCTTGTATGTCAATAATGTATTCATTAGCAAATGGTGAAATTTCATGTTTACGTTGCAATAAAAATGGAATAATTTGTCCAACAAATTCAGTGTTCTTTAAACATTCACGCGTTTTTCGTATAAAGTTTATACTTGAGATTTCACTATGTCTTTCTTCAAACACTTCAAACAAATCAATAAGAGTTATTTCATTGGATAAATACTGCACTGCAAAATCACCAACGTTCTCAGGATTCAGTACAATTGGATTAAAGAGTAAGTATACGTTTATAGTTCTCAAAACACATTGTTCACTAATTTCATCATCACTACAATATACACATATACTATTTTCGCAAGACATTTTGTTAACACAGTTCAATCACATTCACTATCAGGATTATATCTGTCTTTTTCAAGTAATATGCGTACGAGATCTTCTCGTGCATTCATATCAACCGTCAGTTCACCATATGTAATATTAAAATAGTCTCTTGTTAATGGACCAATAGCATGAGTTAATCCGTAAATATAAAACAATTCGTCTTGTACACGAGGAGTCATCAACACAGACCATGCACGTATACCTAAAATGTCATCCTCACAATAAAAACATTCATGGGCCCACTGAAATGTTTCATTCCAATAACATGCATAACATATCACATAACCATCGGGAATCCATTTCACAATACAATCTCTAATACAATTTACATCCACCTGGTTATCACTACATTCACAATTCCAAGCTAATTCCGATGCAGCAGGTAATGATGCCGACGTATCCACATTTGATACCACGGCTTCGTGTGATTCCGCCTCAGAATCCAATTGATCCTCCGAAAACTCGTACACTTCGTCATCGGATAAATCATTAGTTTCTTCACTATCTGATGATAAGCAAGGATAAACTTCTACATTATTTGCATATCTTTCTAACAACGTTTCATTAAATGATGAATCGGGAGAATCTGGATGGTCTTCTATTTTTGATTTCTTTTTACAAGATGTATCATTCTCATCATCAAACTTTCGCTTCTCAACAAGTTCTTCAACCAACTGATGCTTGTCCATGGCTGACAAAATTATACACTCAAATTTTAACAGTAATATTTAAAGAAAAATTTTCAATGACGTCACGCGCTCGCGCCCGCGCCCGCACATATTTCCCGTTCGCGTCCCTGCGCCCACACCCCGCGCCGCGTCGCGTTTTCCGAAACTTATCTTGTGTATAATTTATTATTATCATTTTCTACTTATCAACAACATACCACTCACCCCCTTCCACTACATCCAATTAACCTTTATCATTATCAACATCCGGAAAACATTGATAACAAAAACATAGGGTCTCTATAACATAGTGTATACCAATACCGGAAATACATTGATAAATCAGTCTTATCAGACCGGATATCCTGAATACATTTATGCTATTTTCTACTAATATGCAAAAGAGATCTACATTTTAAAATGGTATCTTTACAACTATTATTTTTTCCTTATCAAAACAAGTGCCGTGCCGTGGCGACGTCCCCGGCCGCCTAAGTAAGAGGCGCAAAATTCTGGAAGAAAAAAAAAGAAAAGAAGGAAAGAAAAAAGAGAGTAAAAATTACTTGGAATATTACTAGTATGTACTTAAATCCTCTTCCTGCTTTAGAGAGTGGTTCTATAAATGTTACTCATGTTAGGAAAATGGATGTGAACATATATAAAATGGACGGAAGAAAATAACAAAAAGTGCTGAAAAATCAAGGGAAAGAAGTTTTTATTTTAGAAAATTTTCTTACGCTTCGCACCAACCATGGTGGCGCTTCGCCACTGGTCTGTCGACCTCACTCATATGAACGAGGATGCCAACGTATATTACTCTCGCCCCGGGCGCTGATTTTCCGCGGCACGGGCACTGATCGAAAGTTCTCATAATCTTCACACAGGCAGGGGCAAATTTTATGCCTTTTTTTTTTTCTTTCTTTCTTGATAACATTTTTATTTGACTGACATTAACACGGCAACTGTCCTTAAAGTTACGATATTAATGTTGTAATGTTAGTGATAACAAATCTTTCATATTTTTGGTTTGTCCTCTCAGGGTGGGGGGGGGCACATTGAAGATAGTAAATGAAAAACTTCTCATGGCAATTGATATCCCAGGCCGGCTTTAGGAGGTGCGGGGCCCAATTGGAAAGTTTTGCTGGGCTCCATATTTCTAGTCAATTTGCACTAATGTCTATATAAGATTTTACGAGCCATACATCATCGAAAGTCATAAGAACATCTCGTGACAACATGCCCTTACGGGTCAGAGTAGAACAAAGAGAACTTGAAGAAGTCGATCATTTCAAATATCTGGGAAGCATTTTGACGAGAGATGCTTACTGCCCCAAAGAGATTAGGGTAAGAATAGTAACAGCCCAAGAGGCATTCAACAAGAAATGATCGGTCTTAACCACGAGGCGAAGGAACTGGTCAAATGCTACATATGGGGTATGCTTTCGAGATAATGGAAAATTGTTTTAAGAATAGATTTGGCGTTCTGAGAACAGATACCATCTTCTCTATTAACGCTCTATTCAAACCGGAAGTGGAAAAATCAACCACTTCCGCTTTTGACGAAAGAAAACGGTAATAGCTAGCAACAAACTGTTTTCTAAAAAAAGAAGAAGAAGAAGAAAAGAAAGAAAAGAAAAGAAAAAATCCAAGAACATATTCTACTTCTCTTTATGGGGAACTGAACGGGGTGGTTTTGTGGGGAACTGAAACATCTTCCCCATGTTATTTATATGGGAATGGGACATCTACACCCCAAAATTATTGCACACTTCTTTTAGGGCTACAATGATTAAATTTAACACGATTGTAGCTTTTTGGGACTAACCCACAGGAAAATTGCCAAAAATGAAAATTCCTAAAGGGGCGATGAAAAATTCCCCATCTTATTTAAATAAGCCTTTTTTTGAACATATAACCTCATTCTTTAGGTACTAGAAATTGGAATAAAAACTTGACATTCGAAATGCTTGTACGTTTTCGTTAGCGTTACCTAAGTAAATCATCAAAAATTTAAAAAAAAAAATCCAACTGTATAGTGGTTTTATGGGGAACTGAAAAATCTTTCCCGTATTATTTATATAGGACATCTTCTACACCCCAAAATGTTTAGGTACATCCGGCAGGATTAGAATGATGAAATTTGGCATGATTGTAGCCTTCCGGGACTAACCCACAGGAGAATTGCCAAAAGTTACTATTTTAAGTTTTTATGAGGTCTACGGGGGGGGGGGAGATGAAGAAATTCACATGTTATTTAAATGGGTGTTTTCTTGAGATATAAAATCTTATCTTTTAGTTAGTTGAAATACGAGAACAAACTTGAAATTTGATAGAATTGTGGGTTTAAGAGGTGTGAGGACGTAGGCCGAATAAACGTGGGGGTCAGGGAGTGAAGCCCCCCAGTCTCCAGCTTGGCAAAGGCTAGTCTTTGAAATAAACTTTTTTTTTTTTTTTTTTTTTTTTTTACAGTACGCTTTAGTACAATACAGTGTTCGAAGTGGAAAAAAAAGCAGAGGCGGTATGTTTTATTATGATTTTGACTCGACATACCCGTTATCTAAATGTTGAAATACAGTGAGAGTATATTGCCTAAAAGATTGCATTTCTATTTATATGACTGAAAACTATTGGAGAGCTTCTCTGTAGTTATAGGGGGGAATATTATTACTATTATTATTATTATTATTATTATTATTATTATTATTATTATTATTATTATTATTATTATTATTATTATTATTATTATTATTATTCACACTAAAATCATAAAAGAAATGAAACAGGAGAAACGAGTTGAGTTGATTTTAGTTTAGCGTCCCTTCCAGCACCGAAGCTATATGAGACGTGGACCTACTGATTAACGTGGAATCCGAACCACATGAGCTCCCGCCGGGAATCGAACCCGGGTCTCCCAAACCAAAGGCGAAACAGGAGAAAAGAGTATTATGAAACAGTATAGCCATTTTGTTTACTATTTCAATTATTATTATTATTATTATTATTATTATTATTATTATTATTATTATTATTATTATTATTATTATTATTATTATTATTATTATTATTATTGTTATTATTATTATTATTCAATTTCTGCATTTTTCCCCACTTGCTTATCAAATTTTCGTCTAACATGCGCCCTTAAGTTCGGCTTAGTAGTAAATCCGGCCCTGGTCCTGTTCTTTTTTAAAGACAACAATAAAGGAAACCAGATGGAGACTTAAAACAAATACTGTAATCTCTTCCTTGTTTACGAAATGCTCGTTTGTTGACCACTTGGTGTGTAAACATTCCTCTCACAGGTGTTCCTTTTGCACTGGTATGAGATGACTGAACACAATATTATTGTTAAGATAACAATTGTCGTCAATCGTCATTATCTTATTATTAATCAGTATCAATATCGAGTTTATACATGAAAAGATAACAAAAAAAAAAAAATGAACAACTATACTATAACGCATTGTATCAAATCGTATTTATGTATACCATACATAAAAATATACAAAACCAATGCTTAAGACCATCTGTGTGCTTATCTCTCCTTGGCTTTCTGGAATTAAACAATTGTGATTGATTTCGAAACGGCCTTATAATTAGCAGAAATGAAACATTTGAGCAGGTGTCTGCATTGCTTACAGTCATAGTATGTTATCTGAAAACAGAATAAATCCATTGTTCCTTTATCTCTAAGAGCATGTAAAAACCTTTTGTGACTTTCAAAAAGGCTAGGGACAAGTGTACTTACACTACATTGCACAAAACACAAAGTGCAAGTTTAGTACAAATTGTGCTGATTGAATACCACAACACCAAAGGGCGAAATACGTTCGCTTTTGTTCTAACGAAGAAAAATAGAACTTGAGCATAAAGAACCGTTAATTGCCAGCAGATGTCACCACATTTTCCCCTTTGTGGTATCACCAAAACTCCTTTATACAGGGTGTTTCAAAACAACCGACAACGTTTGGGAGGTGATTCCTGACACGAATATAAGACAAAAGTATAGACCAACCTGGATGCATAAATGCTTCTTTTCGGAGTTATAGGCTACCGAAAACATGAAAAAAAATGAATTTTAAAGATCCATTGCTCCATCCGTAGTCGGGTTAATATTTCACTTCAGATCTAATATGTGCACTATCCAAAAATACATGTTTCAGAATCCTAAGGTACTTACGCAACAATTTGTAGAGAGGAAATGTGGCTACGGCCATGTAATTTGAAGTACCCAGCAACTACCTTCATAAAAAGTGTTGCGGAAGTACCGCAGGATTCTGAAACATGCATATTTGGATAGGGCACATACTAGTTCGTTAACTCGACTACGGAAATCCAATAATTTTGGAAATATGAAACTTCAAAGTTCAATTTTTCATGTTTTCGGTAGCCTATAACTCCGAAAGGAAGCATTTGTGCACTCAGGTGGGTCTATACTTTTTGTCTTGGTGTCAGGAATCACCTACTCCGAAAGGAAGCATTTGTGCTCTCAGGTTGGTCTTTACTTTTTGTCTTGGTGTCAGCAATCACCTCTCAAGTGTTGTCGGTGTTGTTTTCAGACAATCTGTATATTTACACCAGGGATGCAAATAAGCAACAAAATTTTAATCGCCCCAGAAAAGCTACTAGCCTACATCTCACAATAGAAATCATTTACTTACCTTCGGTATGATATTAAATACTCGCCCGCATCAATGAACCACTAGCCCCGGGCGAGTACTTACTTGCATCCCTGATTTACACTATCTGCCTGTTCATGTGTCCGCCCGTAAGGGAAACAAAATTTAAAAAAAAAAATCTACCCGAGGGATCACCATCAGGGGCACACCCACACGGAGGGTCCACCGGGTTCGGACCTCCCATAAAAATACAGTTCATAACTCGATATACATTTGTACACTGTGTGTGTGTGTTGTGTGTATGGCGGTACGCATGATCAGCATCATTTTTGGCCATCATAGTGGGGATGGCCAGAACCGGTTCCTGGCGGAACTTGTTTTCGGATCTGAACGGATCCAGTTCTAGATCTGGAACCGGTTTTTCGGATTCAGGTCTGGAATGGGTTCCCAAGATCCGGTTCTGGAACCGGGTTTCCGGATACAGGTCTAGAACCAGTTCCTAAGATCCGGTTCCGGGTTTAGAACCAATTCCGGAACCGGTTCTGCCGGAACCAGAACTTTGTGGCCATCCCTACGTTACACCCGAGCGTACTGGCAGGCTGCGAATAGGTGCTAGATGAAATAGTGGAAGCGAGAGGCAGGCGCAAAGGCAAGGGCGCCGATCCCGGGGTGGCAGGACCCCTCCAAAGCTCACGTGGGCACCCCTACTGTATTTATGAATATACAATATTTGCCATAATTTGAGTGCAATTTGTCCTGCATCTGAATGGGCCCCCCAAATTTTCAGAGAAATCGGCGCAAATATTCGAAATATTTGCTTCGATATTGTTTGGGAGGTTGGGAGGTGATTCCTGACACGAATATAAGACAAAAGTATAGACCAACCTGGATGCATAAATGCTTCTTTTCGGAGTTATAGGCTACCGAAAACATGAAAAAAAATGAATTTTAAAGATCCATTGCTCCATCCGTAGTCGGGTTAATATTTCACTTCAGATCTAATATGTGCACTATCCAAAAATACATGTTTCAGAATCCTAAGGTACTCACGCAACAATTTGTAGAGAGGAAATGTGGCTACGGCCATGTAATTTGAAGTACCCAGCAACTACCTTCATAAAAAGTGTTGCGGAAGTACCGCAGGATTCTGAAACATGCATATTTGGATAGGGCACATACTAGTTCGTTAACTCGACTACGGAAATCCAATAATTTTGGAAATATGAAACTTCAAAGTTCAATTTTTCATGTTTTCGGTAGCCTATAACTCCGAAAGGAAGCATTTGTGCACTCAGGTGGGTCTATACTTTTTGTCTTGGTGTCAGGAATCACCTACTCCGAAAGGAAGCATTTGTGCTCTCAGGTTGGTCTTTACTTTTTGTCTTGGTGTCAGCAATCACCTCTCAAGTGTTGTCGGTGTTGTTTTCAGACAATCTGTATATTTACACCAGGGATGCAAATAAGCAACAAAATTTTAATCGCCCCAGAAAAGCTACTAGCCTACATCTCACAATAGAAATCATTTACTTACCTTCGGTATGATATTAAATACTCGCCCGCATCAATGAACCACTAGCCCCGGGCGAGTACTTACTTGCATCCCTGATTTACACTATCTGCCTGTTCATGTGTCCGCCCGTAAGAGAAACAAAATTTAAAAAAAAAAATCTACCCGAGGGATCACCATCAGGGGCACACCCACACGGAGGGTCCACCGGGTTCGGACCTCCCATAAAAATACAGTTCATAACTCGATATACATTTCTACACTGTGTGTGTGTGTTGTGTGTATGGCGGTACGCATGATCAGCATCATTTTTGGCCATCATAGTAGGGATGGCCAGAACCGGTTCCTGGCGGAACTTGTTTTCGGATCTGAACGGATCCGGTTCTAGATCTGGAACCGGTTTTTCGGATTCAGGTCTGGAATGGGTTCCCAAGATCCGGTTCTGGAACCGGGTTTCCGGATACAGGTCTAGAACCAGTTCCTAAGATCCGGTTCCGGGTTTAGAACCAATTCCGGAACCGGTTCTGCCGGAACCAGAACTTTGTGGCCATCCCTACGTTACACCCGAGCGTACTGGCAGGCTGCGAATAGGTGCTAGATGAAATAGTGGAAGCGAGAGGCAGGCGCAAAGGCAAGGGCGCCGATCCCGGGGTGGCAGGACCCCTCCAAAGCTCATGTGGGCACCCCTACTGTATTTATGAATATACAATATTTGCCATAATTTGAGTGCAATTTGTCCTGCATCTGAATGGGCCCCCCAAATTTTCAGAGAAATCGGCGCCCTTGCGCAAAGGCGGCGGCTGCTTGTCTCATTTGGCTAAACAAACTGGGTAACTGGCACTTCATTGGCCAAACAGGCAAACTCATTTGACTAAATACATACTGGTGGACCAATTTTTTTCTGGGGGGCACAAGCGTGTCTGGGCGGGGAGGGCACATGCGCGTTGTCCTCTTTGCAGTGTTTTGAAGGTATACTTTGTGCCTCCTTTACTGGTCTTTGAAGGCTTTCGGATCTAGGTCTGGAACCAGTTCCTAAGATTTGGTTCTGGAACCGGGTTTTCGGATCCAGGTCTGGAACTGGTTCCTAAGACTCGGCTCTGGTACCAGGTTTTCGGATCCAGGTCTGGTACCGGTTCTGGAAACCGGATCTCCAAGAAAAGGTTCCTGGCGGAACTGGTTCCGCCGGAACCGGAACTTTGTGGCACTCGGATGAAAGGAAATTCTGGTAGATGCCGGTAATTTTATTCTCCAGAGATGGCAACCCTAATCGTATTTTGATATGCAGAATCATCTTCCAAATGGATAACATGGCATTCAGTTTTGAAAAGAAATACTCGATAGATCTTTAATGACATAACGTGGTAACGAGGAAACATAATTTATAGAACTAACTTTTAGAATACCGATTATGGTGCTTAAGTTCCTTTCTTCTGCCCTTATAGCTGGGTGTATAGTATGTATCTCCTTGAAAGTCAAGCAGTGCAACAAAATTAACGTTAACAATCGAGAATGACATGTCCTAAAATGTGTCATATAGTAACCAGCGGCGCAAATCTATCTTCAACATTGCGGGCACGGGTAAGATCATACCCATAATCATTTTCTTTTAAAGCGATGTTCAAAGTACTTATGAAGTTGAAAAACAATGCTGTGGAGGATCAGGGGAGCAGAGTTTTCAACATTGGGAGACGGGTAGATTTAAGTCTTATTCTGTGGGAACATCAATTTCATTTCACTTTTCTTTGTGGCAATCAGACACAAATCATCACATTTCTCCACAAAAGACATACTTCAAATCGGATTATGGGAGGGGGAGAGTCCTCCTGTTCCAAGATTGGAGGGGACATGTCCCCGTCATCCCTCCGGGATTTACGCCAGTGATAGTAACCCTAAGCAAGTCATATTTACAAAAGGGACGTACGTGAAAAAGACTGAACCAACCTACTGTTCTACAAACACTTCTTTTCCTTTAACTTGTATCCTCGTCGCCATAAGTGCCTTTACATCGCAGTGACGGGTATGTGACCGCGCAGTACTCCAAGGAAGGGATGGTTGTATAAGAATTTGTGATTAATTTTGAAGAGTTTTTATTTTGACTAGGGAATTAACATAGGTGAAGGGAGTAAAGACACAGATTTGAAGCATCAGTTCACTGTTATTGAAGCATCAGTGCACGAAAAGATTCGTATTCTCAGTTTTTCTATTTATTGTTTTATATGTTAAGTTAAACACCACAATATGTATCACTGATATCGCAGATCGTATTAATTGTCAAAACATTCATCTCCAGACATGATGTAGAGAGAAGAGAAAGAGATACGTCATCTGTAATATATGTATATGTGATTCACTAAGTAACTGTAGAAATTAGTTAAAGGACACATAAGAGAGCGAAAAGGAGGTCTAGAAGTCTGAACTTTTTAGAGACGTCCTAGATAGGTGAAAATATAGTTAAAAATTGCAAAGGGTATCATGTAATTTACCTTTCTTTTCTTATATTCTAGTATACTTTTTCTTTCACATCCAAACATCTCTATTCAGAATTATGAGATAAAGGTGAAGAGAGAAACATTTCCATTTCAAGAATTATATCAGGAAAAAATCGTTTGACTCAGACTAGACTCGAACCCGCAAACCTTGAATCCATGGCTCAGCGCTCTACCGATTGAGCTAACAACTTCTGTTGGAAAAGCCTGATTTCTACAACTACCGGTTGCTGAATGGTGTGTATTAACCAAGTTTGCCGATATAATTGCTTCATATAGCTATTGCAATAATAATAATAATAATAATAATAATAATAATAATAATAATAATAATAATAATAATAATAATAATAATAATAATAATAATAATAATAATAATAATAAAGCAGAAGAAGAAGAAGAAGAACAGAATTTAAAAAGTCGCATATGTTAAAAGTTTGACGTGCAGAGTAAGTCCTAATGTGAGATTTTATTATTTATATATAATAAATGTAAGCGTGGTTTGTTCGTGCGTGCTACTCAAACTGCGCAACTCACTACCTAGTCCCATAAGGGTAGGTACAGTAGCCTTGCGTCCTCCAACCGTGAAGAATATTTGGGTTTGAGCCTATGCGTGTCCTAAGAGGAAGGAAGAGATTGAAAGAAAGAAAAGTGGTTTAGAAATTATGCAAACGTAGAATATCTCACGAGGTGAGGTGATATAGAGTTCAGCGTGTCTTTCAGCTACTACTCTATACAAGACGTGCATCTACGACTTAACGTGGAACCAGAACCACACGACTCCTGACGGGAATCGAAACCCGTATCACCTCTAGTTCTATTATGGGAGACACAGGAACATGTAAAAATACTCGAAAATGAACGATATTAATGTTAAATCCATAGCTTTTGAGTACATGAATTATGTATGATACCCTCTATATCGTTCACATCAAAGTTTAGCATTATCGGCATGGAGGTTTAATGGGAGGGGTGAAAATTAAAAATTCCTAATTGAAAGATATGAGTGTCTATTCAATAGCTTTTGGGGTCGCTGAAATGAATAATTACACTCCCGATACTATTAAAGCCCAAAGCTTTACTCTTTCGTTAGCAGGAAGTTTATTCATTTACTTAACTCAGGACACCTTAAAGTTAAGGATATGAAACTCGATGCATATATTTCTAATTCAAAATTATTATATACGTATTGTAGCTTAGACTTCTAAGGAGGGGAAGGGACAATTTACGCAATGATTTCCTTCACATTCGAATAAACTACTGCCCCATGATATTGCGAAAACTCATTTCAAGTGGTGTCATTGCTAATAGTTTTCCGTATTTGTTTATATCCCTACTCATTTATAACAGTACGGTATCTCATTTTTCCTGTGACGGGAGCAACACCTAAGCGAGCATTCAGTAAAGTAAATGCCATTAAAATCTATATTCATAGCACAGTGGTGCAAATAAAGTTGAGCTCTTTGGCAATCTTTTGCATGGGAAGCGAATAAAGCCACCACTTTGGAAAAGTAGCTAATGAATTTCTCTCCGAAAAATCTCACCCGCACATTTATTTTACAGGTGGTGGTTTATAGCTATACTTAAGTTTGTTGAAATTGCTCCAGTGAGGCGAGACACTGAAGTCATTCGTAATAAGGGGGGAAGGGACATGTAAAAGTAGTCAAATATGAACAATATTAGTATCGAAATCATAGTTTTCGTGGTCGCAGATGAATAGTGACGCTGTCGATGTTGCTTAGGTACACCTTGTCTCAAAAAGGTTGAGCGCATTCTTTATTGCTGTTTCGAGGCAAAAATTTTCTAAGTCCAACTTCGGGTATCTTCGGGAAAAAGTAAACCAGGTTCGAACCTCGAAGCCAACCTTTGCAATCGGGAAAAATCTTGCAGATGTGTTTTTCTTCTTTTAAATATAATAAGACTTGTTACCAATTATATATAAAAAAGCAACATTGATTGAAATACTTAATGATACAATATTTCGAAACTGTATTAATGCCAGCACATGCTTGTTTGTCATTTTGCTCTCCATACTTAATGGAATATTTAGATACGTAAACGAATCTTTCCATTTGTAAAAGAATGGTGAAAGTTAAGACATAAAACATTATTCTCTCCTGAGTACTAAAATAAGAGTCAAAGTAGAACAAAAACAGCGTTTGCAGTGGATATGAATGTAATTATTATCTTAAATACCGTTATATATCGCTAGAAGTACTATTCGTGGAGCGCTTGTGTTAGCTCAGTGATACGCCGCTGGATTTCAAATCGTAAGGTCGAGGGTTCGCTTCCGATCTGAGTCAATGTTTTTTTATGAAATTCTATGTTCTGCAATGCATGAAAAATTATATAAAATAATTACATTAAAATACGTTAGTTGTATATATATAACATATAATCATTGCAGTACATAGTGATTATTATGTTTAAAATATAACAGGTGTTCACAGTACGTTGGTATTCTATGATAAATGTGAATGTTAAATACAAATTAAGAAAATAATATCATCTCAATA
Organism: Thermobia domestica; assembly: GCF_964235325.1. Lineage (NCBI taxonomy): Eukaryota > Metazoa > Arthropoda > Insecta > Zygentoma > Lepismatidae > Thermobia > Thermobia domestica. The sequence continues at coordinate 12,946,278 of NC_137471.1, forward strand.
AATAAATTATGTAGTGTATTTATTTGCAGCTATTTGTCATATAGGGGTTACTTCTGAACATTCGTATTACAGCATGTCATTGATATTCTTGAAAAATTATCCGAGGCATAAAAAGAGGGTATAAACAGAGAATCCAAAGTCGGAACGCTCGCAAGAAATTCATGAACCCCAAAGGTCACGTGAGCAGACTGGAATTGTCCTTATGAAGCATGCCACAGCAGAAGGTCTTTACATAGATTTTCAATTCAATACCTGATATATGCTTTTGCAATGTGGAAGTGGTGATGCCTTTGGTCGCTCTCTCTCACTTTCTCGCTCGCTCACTCTGTATTTATATATATGAAAGTGGATGTATGTGTGTGTTTCGACATAATTCTGATATGTCTAGAGCAATTTTAACCATATTTCTTACAATCTGGAAAAGAGTACTGTCGGGATATATACCAAAAATGCTAGAAAAGGATCGATATTAGTATCGAATCCATAGTTTCGTGGTCGCTTAGGTAAACAGTTCTACTTTCAATTCAAGTCCAATTAAGCTCCCATTAGCACCCAGGGTGGTTACATAGCGACAAAAAATATCGAAATCAACCAATATTAGAGTCGAAGCGTAAGTTTTCAGTGCCGCATTTCCCATTAGTCCAACTAGGCCCGTAACATATTTGAAGAGTGCAAAGTTTAAAATTTTAATTTTTTCGTATGAAAAAGTTAAAAAAATCGAGAGCAAATATACTATTTCATGAGCAGTCCTCTTTTACTATTCTAATATATTTAATGATAGCGCAAGAAATCTGAAAATAATTCAGAACATGTTTACCATTTATTTTTTGTTACGTAATTGTAGCTGTAGCATCTAGTGAGTGGTATTTAACTGCAATAAATTCACTAATTAAGCATATTCGAATTAAGTTTTATTTGTAAGTTAGGGATCAAGGGACGGAGAAATGTGTAGTTATTGGGGGCGCCGAGAGCAAAAGTGCGTAGGGACGCCGAGCTTCTAAATGCAGCACTGTTCGCTGAATTAATTGGTAGAAATTTTAATGCCATTTAAGACCAAATTTAGTCCTAGCAGTGGCAGTATCCGTTTGCTGTCCTAGGAGGAATGAAAGGGACTGACATCAAAATTATAAAAAAAGACCTACATTAGTGTCGAATCTATAATTTTGGGGGTCTCTTAGGTAAAGATTGGAACTTCAGATGCCATGTAAGTTAAGCCCTCATTAACACAATGAAGGAGTTTGTGAAATTTGACATGTAGAAATAATTGAAAACAACCAATGTTAGTATACAACCCATATCTTTCGTGGTCGCCAAGTTCATTGGGAGCAGTTCTGATGACCTTTAAGTTTAAGTTCAACTTCCAGTAAGAGTAAGATCCCCCAGCACATCTAATAAGGAGAGCGTAGTTCTGGAATGTCTGGGACAACCTTTACCAAACTTGGGGGACATATTACTTTCAATCAAAGAAGAAAATATTGTAGTAGTATGAAGTTATGGAAGTTGGGAGGTGTGACATGTAAAAATAATGTAAAACGACTGATCTTAGTGTTTTATCCATAATTTTCTCGGTCGTTGAGATGGATAGTGATGCTCCAAATGGAGGTTACATCCAAATTCATCCCCATCTTCACAGGATGATGGCCTGGGAGAGCTAAAAATAAAATCTCAAAAATTACTTAAATATTTGTCGAATTCATAGTTTTCGGGGTGAGAAAGCGTTTCTAATAACTTTGGAAGGTAATTTGTACCCACGTCTAGATGGGCTTTTTAATCATATCAATTTCTCACCTTAAGAACAAATTACCATTACAATTATGATATTAAGCCAACCTTCGCAATCGATGAAAAAATTATGTGGATGTATGTTTCGTCTTTTAAATGAAACAAGACATGTTAAAATCAAAGATGGAGTGGGTCAGTGGGTCGGTTGGTAAGTGGGTGAAATGGGTCAAGATTTGTGAGTGGATCAGTGGATCGTGGGTCAAAAGGACGTGACCTACTGCGAAACACCACTCACCGTGACTCACACTGGCCCACCCGGTGGCCACCCTTTTAGTCCAAAGATATTTCGTCCAAAGAACATTTCGTCCAGAGACATTTAATCCAAAGACTTTTGGTCCAAAGGACAATTCGTCCAAATGACATTTCGTCTAAAATACAATTGGTCCAAAGGACATTTCGTCCAAAGGAGAATTGGTCCAAAGGACATTTCGTCCAGGGATGTTTAGTTCAAAGCACATTTCGTCCAAAGAACATTTGGTCCGGTAACGCTTGGGGGTCAAGGGTTTGTTTCTATTAGAAGAGTAAAAGTGATTCATATAACATTATGACTCAGTAGCTTCTTATTTCTAAAGGAAATTTGAAATAGAGATTTATTCCGCAATTTTCATTTTGATAGAACAAATAATGCTGAGATATTCAGAAAAACGTAAACGCCTGAAAACAACATGGCCGAACAACAGGAGTGAGGGAAAGGTTGTAGTGTGAAGTATGTTGCTGTAATAACTGCTAACATGACATCTAAAATTTTCATGTTGTGAATGAAAATTTTCATGTGTTTTCATTTTATTAATCATATCTCCAAGCCCCTCATCCTGTAAAGATGAGGATGAATTTGGATATAATGCCATTGAGTGCCTCACTACTCATCTCAACGACCGAGAAAACAATGGATAACACTCTACAATCAGTCATTTTACACTATTTTTACATGCCACTCTTCCCAACTTCAATCCCTTGAGGTATCTGAATTCCACAATATTTTTTTCCTTAGATTGAAAGTAATATGTCTCCCATGTTAGGTAAAAGTTGCTCCAGACATTCCGGAGTTTCGCTGGAATATACACGTATACATACATCAAAACATTTAGAGCTGTGTGAGCAATGCTTTTGATGTTGCTCCTGTAAATTCAAAATCCAGGAGGCATAGTCGCTCATACCAAAACGTGGCATTAAATGATATTGTGTTTGTAACAGTGTCACGAACTCAAACTATGGATTTCACACTAATCTCAATCACTTGAGACATTTTATTTTTCATCCTTTATCGCCCGCCATAATAATGGGTTTTGAACCAATTGAATTGATTTTGAGTTTAACGTCCCGTCAGCAGTGAGGCTATATGAGACGTAGACCTACTAATTAACGCGAACTACATGAGCTCTCGCTGGGGGCCGAATCTGGGTCTCCCACACCGAAAGCGTGTACGCTATACGCTTAACCACAAAGGAGCTTTACGATGAGAGTTAAATTTGGACTTTAACGCTTTCGGAGTTGTAATTATTAATTTCTGCAACAACGAGAACTATGGATTCGACACTAATATCGATCGCTTTTACTTTATATATATTGGCGGAGAGAAAGGGACCACATCCATATACAAAAGCCTTGCAGATTATTGAACTGAAATCCTTTGGAAAGAAATCCTATTCTGCTTTCTTTCTCGAGTATAAATAAGTCTCTTAGACATGACTTCGTGTTCGTAAATTTCCTGTTTACATAGTTTTGGGGATCGGGAGTTTTGTGTCTGTAACGAAGATTGGAGTTTGTATAATAATTTATGTTTATACCTGAATGGTCTCTTTACCCTTCAGAAAGCGTAAATCACTTGCTGTAATGAGAAAATTCAGAAGTAACTTCCCATGACAAATAGCTCCAAATAAATACACTACATAATTTATTCATTGCAATGATATTATTTTCTTAATTTGTATTTAACATTCACATATATCATAGAATACCAACGTACTGTGATCACCTGTTATATTTTAAACATAATAATCACTTTGTTCTGCAATGATTGTATGTTATATATATACAGCTGACGTATTTTAATGTAATTATTTTATATAATTTTTCATGCATTGCGGAAAAAAGAATTTCATAAAAAAAAACATTGACTCAGATCGGAAGCGAACCCTCGACCTTACGATTTGAAATCCAGCGGCGTTTTGAAATCCAGTCCCTTTCATTCCTCCTAGGACAGCAAACGGATACTGCCACTGCTAGGACTAAATTTGGTCTCAAATGGCATTAAAATTTCTACCAATTAATTCAGCGAACAGTGCTGCATTTAGAAGCTCGGCGTCCCTACGCACTTTTGCTCTCGGCGCCCCCAATAACTACACATTTCTCCGTCCCTTGATCCCTAACTTACAAATAAAACTTAATTCGAATATGCTTAATTAGTGAATTTATTGCAGTTAAATACCACTCACTAGATGCTACAGCTACAATTACGTAACAAAAAATAAATGGTAAACATGTTCTGAATTATTTTCAGATTTCTTGCGCTATCATTAAATATATTAGAATAGTAAAAGAGGACTGCTCATGAAATAGTATATTTGCTCTCGATTTTTTTAACTTTTTCATACGAAAAAATTAAAATTTTAAACTTTGCACTCTTCAAATATGTTACGGGCCTAGTTGGACTAATGGGAAATGCGGCACTGAAAACTTACGCTTCGACTCTAATATTGGTTGATTTCGATATTTTTTGTCGCTATGTAACCACCCTGGGTGCTAATGGGAGCTTAATTGGACTTGAATTGAAAGTAGAACTGTTTACCTAAGCGACCACGAAACTATGGATTCGATACTAATATCGATCCTTTTCTAGCATTTTTGGTATATATCCCGACAGTACTCTTTTCCAGATTGTAAGAAATATGGTTAAAATTGCTCTAGACATATCAGAATTATGTCGAAACACACACATACATCCACTTTCATATATATAAATACAGAGTGAGCGAGCGAGAAAGTGAGAGAGAGCAACCAAAGGCATCACCACTTCCACATTGCAAAAGCATATATCAGGTATTGAATTGAAAATCTATGTAAAGACCTTCTGCTGTGGCATGCTTCATAAGGACAATTCCAGTCTGCTCACGTGACCTTTGGGGTTCATGAATTTCTTGCGAGCGTTCCGACTTTGGATTCTCTGTTTATACCCTCTTTTTATGCCTCGGATAATTTTTCAAGAATATCAATGACATGCTGTAATACGAATGTTCAGAAGTAACCCCTATATGACAAATAGCTGCAAATAAATACACTACATAATTTATTTATTGAGATGATATTATTTTCTTAATTTGTATTTAACATTCACATTTATCATAGAATACCAACGTACTGTGAACACCTGTTATATTTTAAACATAATAATCACTATGTTCTGCAATGATTATATGTTATATATATACAACTAACGTATTTTAATGTAATTATTTTATATAATTTTTCATGCATTGCAGAACATAGAATTTCATAAAAAAACATTGACTCAGATCGGAAGCGAACCCTCGACCTTACGATTTGAAATCCAGCGGCGTATCACTGAGCTAACACAAGCGCTCCACGAATAGTACTTCTAGCGATATATAACGGTATTTAAGATAATAATTACATTCATATCCACTGCAAACGCTGTTTTTGTTCTACTTTGACTCTTATTTTAGTACTCAGGAGAGAATAATGTTTTATGTCTTAACTTTCACCATTCTTTTACAAATGGAAAGATTCGTTTACGTATCTAAATATTCCATTAAGTATGGAGAGCAAAATGACAAACAAGCATGTGCTGGCATTAATACAGTTTCGAAATATTGTATCATTAAGTATTTCAATCAATGTTGCTTTTTTATATATAATTGGTAACAAGTCTTATTATATTTAAAAGAAGAAAAACACATCTGCAAGATTTTTCCCGATTGCAAAGGTTGGCTTCGAGGTTCGAACCTGGTTTACTTTTTCCCGAAGATACCCGAAGTTGGACTTAGAAAATTTTTGCCTCGAAACAGCAATAAAGAATGCGCTCAACCTTTTTGAGACAAGGTGTACCTAAGCAACATCGACAGCGTCACTATTCATCTGCGACCACGAAAACTATGATTTCGATACTAATATTGTTCATATTTGACTACTTTTACATGTCCCTTCCCCCCTTATTACGAATGACTTCAGTGTCTCGCCTCACTGGAGCAATTTCAACAAACTTAAGTATAGCTATAAACCACCACCTGTAAAATAAATGTGCGGGTGAGATTTTTCGGAGAGAAATTCATTAGCTACTTTTCCAAAGTGGTGGCTTTATTCGCTTCCCATGCAAAAGATTGCCAAAGAGCTCAACTTTATTTGCACCACTGTGCTATGAATATAGATTTTAATGGCATTTACTTTACTGAATGCTCGCTTAGGTGTTGCTCCCGTCACAGGAAAAATGAGATACCGTACTGTTATAAATGAGTAGGGATATAAACAAATACGGAAAACTATTAGCAATGACACCACTTGAAATGAGTTTTCGCAATATCATGGGGCAGTAGTTTATTCGAATGTGAAGGAAATCATTGCGTAAATTGTCCCTTCCCCTCCTTAGAAGTCTAAGCTACAATACGTATATAATAATTTTGAATTAGAAATATATGCATCGAGTTTCATATCCTTAACTTTAAGGTGTCCTGAGTTAAGTAAATGAATAAACTTCCTGCTAACGAAAGAGTAAAGCTTTGGGCTTTAATAGTATCGGGAGTGTAATTATTCATTTCAGCGACCCCAAAAGCTATTGAATAGACACTCATATCTTTCAATTAGGAATTTTTAATTTTCACCCCTCCCATTAAACCTCCATGCCGATAATGCTAAACTTTGATGTGAACGATATAGAGGGTATCATACATAATTCATGTACTCAAAAGCTATGGATTTAACATTAATATCGTTCATTTTCGAGTATTTTTACATGTTCCTGTGTCTCCCATAATAGAACTAGAGGTGATACGGGTTTCGATTCCCGTCAGGAGTCGTGTGGTTCTGGTTCCACGTTAAGTCGTAGATGCACGTCTTGTATAGAGTAGTAGCTGAAAGACACGCTGAACTCTATATCACCTCACCTCGTGAGATATTCTACGTTTGCATAATTTCTAAACCACTTTTCTTTCTTTCAATCTCTTCCTTCCTCTTAGGACACGCATAGGCTCAAACCCAAATATTCTTCACGGTTGGAGGACGCAAGGCTACTGTACCTACCCTTATGGGACTAGGTAGTGAGTTGCGCAGTTTGAGTAGCACGCACGAACAAACCACGCTTACATTTATTATATATAAATAATAAAATCTCACATTAGGACTTACTCTGCACGTCAAACTTTTAACATATGCGACTTTTTAAATTCTGTTCTTCTTCTTCTTCTTCTGCTTTATTATTATTATTATTATTATTATTATTATTATTATTATTATTATTATTATTATTATTATTATTATTATTATTATTATTATTATTATTATTATTATTATTGCAATAGCTATATGAAGCAATTATATCGGCAAACTTGGTTAATACACACCATTCAGCAACCGGTAGTTGTAGAAATCAGGCTTTTCCAACAGAAGTTGTTAGCTCAATCGGTAGAGCGCTGAGCCATGGATTCAAGGTTTGCGGGTTCGAGTCTAGTCTGAGTCAAACGATTTTTTCCTGATATAATTCTTGAAATGGAAATGTTTCTCTCTTCACCTTTATCTCATAATTCTGAATAGAGATGTTTGGATGTGAAAGAAAAAGTATACTAGAATATAAGAAAAGAAAGGTAAATTACATGATACCCTTTGCAATTTTTAACTATATTTTCACCTATCTAGGACGTCTCTAAAAAGTTCAGACTTCTAGACCTCCTTTTCGCTCTCTTATGTGTCCTTTAACTAATTTCTACAGTTACTTAGTGAATCACATATACATATATTACAGATGACGTATCTCTTTCTCTTCTCTCTACATCATGTCTGGAGATGAATGTTTTGACAATAGGTTACAAACACGATTTTAAAAATTAATACGATCTGCGATATCAGTGATACATATTGTGGTGTTTAACTTAACATATAAAACAATAAATAGAAAAACTGAGAATACGAATCTTTTCGTGCACTGATGCTTCAATAACAGTGAACTGATGCTTCAAATCTGTGTCTTTACTCCCTTCACCTATGTTAATTCCCTAGTCAAAATAAAAACTCTTCAAAATTAATCACAAATTCTTATACAACCATCCCTTCCTTGGAGTACTGCGCGGTCACATACCCGTCACTGCGATGTAAAGGCACTTATGGCGACGAGGATACATATAAAACTAAGCCAGGGGCGGGTGCAGGCTGAATATTTGGGGGGCGCAATCGTTCGAAGTCAAAACAAGTTAAGAGTGTATTGCAAATAATAATAATAATACTAATAATAATAATAATAATAATAATAATAATAATAATAATAATAATAATAATAATAATAATAATAATAATAATAATAAGGGTGAAATAAATGTAGAAAAGGAGAAGTATCTCTTCTGTAGAATTAACTTATTTAGAAATTGATACTGATGGATTACAGATAATAATAACATACTATAATAATAAGTAATAGTAGAATAATAAAAACATATTAAAAAATCTATTCTGGGGGGGGGGAACAATCGCCCCTAAACTAAGCAAATGTATTATTTAAATACTAGTTAAAATGCCCGTTCCTCGCACAGGGATAATAGATTTATAGAAAGTATTTGAACCCCTTCCCCTTGTAGGCTACATATAAGAAGGATCTGAACTAAAAGTGGTATCGAGTGTGTCACTATTCATCTCACATATCCCCAAAACTATGCATTGGTCACTAATATAAGCTGTTTTCGGTCATTTTTACATCTCAACCTTCAGCTACACCGTTAACGAAAATCTGTTAAAAACATGGATTGGGGCAAGGTACACTCGTGTACCAAAAATAATCGGTGCAGCAGTCTAGGAGTTAAATTTCAAACATCGTTACGTATATTTTTATTCATTTAAAAACCTTCAGAGTGATAATATATATATATATATATATATATATATATATATATATATATATATATATATATATATATATATATATATATATATATATATATATATATATATAGACATATATAGATATAGATAGATAGATATGGTCTTGGTTCGGCCAACGTAGGGCAAAGTTTATACCTATTCCTATTATTTTTCTTTTTCTTTTTTTTTTTTTAAGATAAACGCGTGGTCTTTCGGTATCTAAAGGTTCAGATCGAGATAGTAAAAAGAAAAGGACGTTAAAAAGTATACTCCAGCGGGTGGCTCACCTGAACTCCCTCGTGGCTAAGCGGTGCGCGCTTTTTGGTTTGGGAGACCTGAATTCGATTCCCTGCGAGTGCTCATGTAGTTCGGATCCCACGTTAAACTGTAGGTCCACGGGACGCTAAATCAACAAATCTAATTAAAAACCGATGTTTACCTGGCGTAATTGAGGAAAGACCTGTAGAAACCTAACTCAGGATCGCCGCAGGACTTGAACCTACAACTTCTTGAATGTAAAGGCAACTCACTACATCGGAGACGAGAGAATAGCAGACATAATCTAAAGTGTCTAGTTTTCATGAAACGACATATCTAAAGTTTTAACAGCCTCAACAAACACGGCATAATTATCAGCAAATATATATAGCTAACCAGTTAGTGTTATATAAACAGGTAAGTTGAAAACGTAAAAAATAAAATGAAGAGAATATTGGAGAACTATCAGGGCCCAAAAATTTAATTCAAACTATTGATTCACTTGAATATCAGAGAGGCTGTGCCTACAAGGCATACATTTTTTTTTACCAAGTTATCAAAATCTTGAAAGTAAGGTCCACTTATATTTGCAGAATGGAATTAGTTAAAACTATTGTAGGGATACCCAGATCCTCAAAACAATTATTGGTTCGCTTAATAGTATTTTGTAGATACATATATAGAATGTGATTCTTTATTATTATTATTATTATTATTATTTTACGTTCTTTATCGCCACTAGAATTATGTTTTTTTTTTTTTTTTAAAAAAAAAAGGGGGGAAAGCTACTAAAAATTCTCAACCATACGCGTCAAGAGGGGCCAGGCACACTCTAAAATATCTCCCCCACCCGAAAATATTACGTGGCATAAGAGTAAAGTTTACCACCGATTATGCAAAACGATGCTGGTCTCATTCGTATTTTGTATATTTGATACGGACTTAGTTCATCTTCCCCGCACTGTTTCTGCCTACGGCTCCCATATCTGGATGTCATAAATCACTGCTACATTATGATAGCGAATGTAAATTCTTCAATTGAAAGGTACTTTTTCAGAACTAAGGAGAAATACCTCCCTACCCCCTATTCTCTAGCAAAACCTAGTTCCCCAATGTCTGTAACTGACGACATAATTTAAATTCTTTTCCCATTAAGAAGGGTGAGAATAAACTTCGATAATAAATAATAACAAAAACAATTTACATTTCAGTATCGCATCATATTATCAGTGATTCAGTCCTGAGCAAAAAAATATTTTATTGAGAGTCCAAAAGGTAGTTAAAAAAAAAAATAAAAAAAAAAAATAAAACTTGTTACATAAAACGTGATCTCAAAATTTAATTTACTGCACCGGAACAGGCACGTAGCTAAGGGAGAGTCCGGACTCCCCTTCTCCCGGAGTCCCCCCTTCGAGACCAGAAATGAGAAAAATAAGAATGAAACAAAATGAAATGAGAAAAAGAAGGATCAGCGTTAAAATAAACTATGGGAAGCTTTTGGTTACTCTTTCTTATGAGGAGATTTGTATTACTTGCAATACATGGTGGCGAGATATCCTGGAAGAGCCAGGGAATTTGAAATTTCTAGAAAAGTTACGGAATTCTCAGAATTTCTGCTACTAGTCAGGGAAATTTCAAGCTTCCAAAAGTATAGTGCCGTTGTGCAACAGCATGGACATTTTTTATCATAAATTTTCGTCATCACATCCTTGCAGTATCAAACATGTTATTTGAAAAACTATTTTCTACTGCCCCTTTAACCTGTCATTTGGAACCGACAGTAGTTGACGGAATAATAAAAACAAAAATTTATGTGGAAAGTTCTGCTAACATTTGATTCAACAGTGAAAGAAACGCAGATATTGTAAAATATTTTACAAGACATTATTGAGTATGTACTTTTTATAATACTGATTATGTACCTTTTATAATACTTGAGGTCATAATGAAAGGAAAATTGTTATATTTGAATAAACAGAGGAAGGACGTAAATATTGTATAATATTTTTCAATGCGTTTTTTATTATTATTTTACTCGAGATTTCTTCGTAGTTTCTTATTAAAATACTTACGAACATATCCTCACTTTATTGTCCTATCAAACCAATATATATTGATAGTAAAGTAGTTTAGATTGATCGAGCTCCTGGGCCTTCAGAATTTCATGTCATGCCCCCCCCCCCTTTCCCCTGCTCTTTAAGAAATCCTGGCTAAACGAACCAATATGTGTTCCAGTAAAATAGTTTATAATGATAAGGCCCCTGGTGTGATGACCACGGTATTTCATATCACGCCCCTCCCCGTCACGAAATCCTGGCTACGTGCCTGACCGGAAGATACCACAAATTCAGTACGCATGGATGAAAGTTGTTATTTCGTTTTCTTCAATTCAACAGCAAGAATTTATCAAACATCTGCCCAATTCTCCATCCATATTATATTTTAAGCACTGCAAGAATAAATAAATAAAAATAAAACAGACAAGCATCCTACCAATTGGTCTAGTGACTAGCGCATTAAGTTTTTGTCCACGTGGCTCTGAGTTCGATTCCCGACGGGAGAGAATTGAACGCATTACACTGGTTCAGATTCAATCCTAAACTGTAGTTTCCCAGTCTCGTACAGCTTGAAAAAAAGGGGAGACTAAACCTCAATAAAACAGCGTTTGTAATTTATTGAATAGTCGCCCCGAGAAGAGTATACGTAATTCCATTCAAAATGGTGAAACTCTTCTCAGTAAAGTATCTGAAAGTCTACGAGAAAACATTTAATCTCACGAACACTTACGTCTACTGATCAATATTTGTGACAATAGTTTTAGTTTAGCATTCTTTTTACCAGCGAGGCCATATGGGATGTGGAACAACTTAACGTGGGTTCCAACACCGCATGTGCTCCAGCTGCGACCCGACTCTGGATCTCCCACACCGAAGGCGCATACATTCGTGTTAATGTTGTACTGACTATCAAACACCAACACTAAAATAGCATTACAGTGTCGCATCGAAACTCAGCGTTTCAGTCTTTACTTCGGTCTTTACTTCTTTCAGGTGTTCTTTACTTCGTTTAATAAAATTTAGTCGAAAAAAAAAAGTTACCAGAGAATATAGCAAACTTATTAAATATGAATTACTTGCTCATGACCGGTAGTGCAGAAGGCCCAGGTTCGATTCCTGGTGGTAGTTTCTATGATTCGGTCCTCACGCTAAGTTGCATGTAAGTCCATGTCTCGTATAGCCTTGCTGCTGGAACTTCCATCCGAACCAGCTATTGATGTGTAGCTTCGATGTCATTGATTCTCAATAATGATTAATCTTTACCAAACACGACTTGGTACAATATTTACAAAATCCCACAGCTACAACTTTATGAGAAAAAAAAAATGTGTTCAAGATCGAGAACATTAGAAAAGGTTTCTTTTACTCCCACAGTAAAGAAGTCCAAACTACAGGTAAAAGACTGCTCTTTTTCCAGTGAAAAAAATCCTGTGGAGCGGGATCAGGGGCGGATCCATGACCGACTTCTGGGTGTGTGTGGTGGGTTTATCATACCGCTACTTAGAGCTACTTTTAACAGCATCAAACTCCATTATATTATATATATATATATATATAGAAAGTTATCCCTTCTGGGGGGGGGGGCGATCTCTCTCCTGGATCCGCCACTGAGCGGGATAGGCGTTTCTTCCATGAAGTCCTACATGGCATCGAAGCTTTAAGCAGGAATATTTCCAGAGCCCAGCGCTTACTCACCTTCAAATGTACTAAGGAACGAGCGTATACCTACCAAAAATTCCAGCATTATAGAAGTAACTGCATTCATGTAAGAAAGATCACTCCCGAGATATATTGTACAGCACTATGCAAATTATTGGGAATAGGTATCTCCCCATTAGCAAAACTCTTCACGAACTCAGTGGTAGAGCGTTCACTTCTGGATCATAGGGTTCTTGGTTCGATCCCAGCTGGTTGACAAAACATCGGTGCGTGGAATTTCTCGGGGTTCTCCGTTTCCTTCATTTCTCATCATCACCGTCTCCTTTGGCCTAACCGGCACAATCGTGGGACGTAAAACTTACAAGATTTCATTTCAATCAATTTTTCTTCACGAAGCCAATGCCAATCACAAACTTACCATGAACAAAATGTTTAAACAAAATTAGTACGTTGCTTGTTTTAAGTTTATGGAGGTAAAATCGAAATCCTTACAGAAGGGACATCACCATAAGTTCCACCACTGCTTTCATCGATGAGTGTACCATCACAGATCACCATCTCATTATAATAATAATAATAATAATAATAATAAAAAGAACTACGTATTTGATAAGAATTTTAAAGGTCGTTGAAAAAATGACAGTATGCAATGCAATTTCAGGCTTGTGGTACAGCGTTCACTTTTGTTACGTGGGGGTCCCTGGTTCGATCTCAGCTTGCACCAGTGAACCTTGTGGTGGACAAACATCGTGAGCTTGGGTTTTCTCGGGCTTTTCCCGTTTCCTCCCACATTCTTCATTCTACCATTTCATTCGTTTCTCATCATCAGTCTCCTTTAGCCAGCATAACCATGGGACTTAAAACACTTCATTTCAGTTATCATGTAGTACAATTTCAAGACCTGCTAAATTGTTTCTTCATGAGAGAGAAGAAATCGTGATACAAACCTGAATAAAAAACGAACGTAGTCTTCACAACCATGAAGTAAAATCTGACGAGCGTAAGCAAAATGTAGTCCGAATTTCACATCAAATACGTGTAAGTCTCAGTTTTCTTTTTTCTTATTTTTTATTGTAGAAATCAGGAACCATCATTATGAATTCCCAAGTTCAAAAATACTAAAATAACGCCTTAAAGATCAATTACATTTTAAAAATATTTTCTTACAATAGTGATCGCATTTATCAACACAACACAGACTAAGCAGGGGCGGCTCAGTGGTAGTGCATGAGATTCTCGGTTCGATCCCAGCTCGCGCCAAGTAAACATAGTGGCGGACAAACACCATGTGCGTGAGTTTTCTAGGGGTTCTCCCGTTTCGTCCCAGTTCTATTCATTTTTCACCATCACCGTCTCCTTTAGCCTAGCCGAAATAATCGAAGGAGTAAAACTTAAAAAAGATCTCATTTTATTCTTATCCAAAGTACTGAAATTTTACGTACACAAATTTTAGTATTGCTGTCTGATTTCTACAATAAATAAGAAAAAGCTAGTAACGATAAAATACCAGCAAAACCAAAATATACAATAGTAACCATCAATCAAACCTTTTTTTTCTCAAATAAAAACAATCATATAAATTTGTAAATCTTTAAATATATATTTTACTTTCTTTTTTTCTATGTACTTTTTTTCGACAAAAAAGAAAAAACATACAACATCTTTGTGAAATTTTTGTTTTCCTCATGAATTTCACCACAGTCTAACACATTTACAAGTATATACTCTAAATATAATGTACATTCAATCTCTATACATTTGTACAATTTAAAAAAAAATAATAATGAAAAATCACAGACAAAAAAGACATTTTCTACATATTTCTTTCCAACGATATATAGTCTAGTTATTTTTTTATATATAAAGAAGTTATTTCTGCTTCTTAAACAAAGCAAAAAATTATATATGATCAGATTCACAATGTTTATCCATACTATTTTCATGATTATTAAAAAAAAAAAAAAAAAGTTTTCTTAAAAATTGAATTCCATGATCAGTGTTGCAAACTCAAAGGACAAAATACTATAGATTCTTTTTTCATAGCAATGCACAACAATCAACCCATATGACAGAAAGGAAAAAAAACACTTTAAAAAATTCCAAGTAAACAAAATAATTGCAGGTACATATAGAATTAATAAACGTGTACATACACCAGTCTTTAAAAAATTCTACGTGCTGTAGTTTTATTTAATCTTGTAACAACCAAAAAAAAACGTTTCATTGAGATGGAGGTGAAAATGTATTTCGAAACTATCTTCAACAGTATTATCAACACGTATTTCTTTAAAAAATACAGTACATTTACTATTTATTAACTTTTTCCGTTAATATCGAGTGTTGTGAGAAAATCTTACTGTCTGTCACTTTAGCTAGTTATTTTTAACGACAAAATTGTATTATACATTTGATTAATTCAAATCCTAAAATGCAAAAAATAAATCCTGTTGTACTGGCTAATTATCTCAAAATGATTGCACTGCATTATATACTTTTTAAAAAAGTATAATGATAGTGTATCATATGTATTAAATTAATACTTCAAAGTAAAGATGGTAAAACAATCATAACAAAAAAGTTTGTGACCCTAATCATTTTTTTAAATTTTTTTTGAAAAAAAAAATTGCATTGAAATCTGAGATGCGTGATTGTTGCATAAAACAAAACTATCTGAAATTATATTAAAACAATGTTTGATTCTTATTTGGTATTTTAAAAATTTATTTAACACACACACGCACGCGCACACACAAGCAAAGAATCACACCTCTTTGGAATCCTTTTGGCAGATCTACCATATATATATTTCTCGTAACTAATGATTCGGGGAAGAAACAACCTCCCACTTAGGTATTCCAGTTGAAAAAAAAAAAAAGTACAACAATGCCAAAAGGAAAAACCGAAAATACTATATAGAAAACATTCAAAGTGCAAAGGGGTGCTGTATTTTAAATTTTACTATATTGCATGCCGTACCCTGCCGTTCTGCTGTTAATAAAACGCTAGCCTTTGGTTGATTCGGTTTTATCTATAACCTACAATATCAGAAAAAAGTCCTTGCAGCTTGGAATGTCACGCTCCCAACAAAAAAACGTTCCATGCTCGCTTCTACAGAACAAAATAACACGAGCCACAAGATGGTAATAACGCTCAACTGCTGTAGATTTCCCTCAAAAGGTGGTAGCATAAAACATCCGTCACATCACAAGACAAATATATCACATGAATATATATATATTCATCCTGCCCAATACTCATGATCGTACCTTCGAAAACAGTACACCATCATCAAATCGTGATCATCGTAGGTGCATGATGGGAACGCCCGCACTCATAGATGACTCACTTTTCTCCTCAGTCCATGGTCCCTGGTTCGAGACCCTAGAACACTTTTCTCAGCAGGATACCTGTCGGCTGTCTGAAGACGGGACCTTTTCTATGTGGCTGGGTGTCTGAAAGATACAAAAAATGGAAAAGACTCGTTAGTCACCTAGCAAAGCATATTGCACACAAAGCAAGAAATAATAATAATAATAATAACAAATTATTCCTTATTAATCCATAGACTAATGAAAACTGTTCAACTAAATGACAAACAGTCCCCTCCCCTCCATCTCCGAATATATTAAATACTCCGTATTGCTCTATAAACCGTACGCACTTATGTTCCAAAATCCATGGCTCTATTTTACTAAAAAACTTGGGTTTTCACTCTTGCTTACGTTAAGATTTTAAAATCCTCCAATGCAGGGAGTCTAACGATGCCGTTTGTCTGTCATTAGCGCATAATCGCGTTAATATAAAAATACTTCTTGAAGTATACAATAATAAACGATTAACACAAATCAAACATTATAGATTTTCGCTAAATCAAGACTCCTCAAAGTCTGGGGGGGCTTCGATTCATTCCCTGCCACCACTACATGTACTGGACAGAATTTTAACGGCCCAAGATACACGTGAATATGAAGATATCTGACTGAAAAAAAAAAATGGCAAAAGAGGGGCGTAAGCAAGTGTGACCTGCATTATGTAATGTGAGATTCAAAACACTTTTTATTATTATTATTATTATTTTATTTGTTCAAGTTCTATCGCACGCTAAACTTACAGTAATCAAGTACTACGAAGGGATCCGTGAACTGGCCACGAATGCGGTTGATAAAGTAAGGTAAAGCAAAGTAAGTATGCAACTATCCTGATGACTTAGGCCTGCCACAAGATAGATCCCGTGATTAATTTGTTTTTGTGAGAGAGGGAAAAAAAACGTCTGGTTGCCCTCAGGAAAAATCCGAGATTAGTGGCCTTTTACATAACTTTCTCATTCCCACAAGGCAAAAGAATAAATCAGATATTCTCTTCGACAATACAATTTGATTGATTTTCATATTTTGACTTGCGTTCGTTACAAAGAAACTTGTAACTATTATTAATTAAATAAAATACTACATTCACAATCAGTGGCGGCTAATGTTAGTGTTGCAGCGTTGCGCAACGACCAAAGTATTTCAAGAAAAAAATATTATTAGCAATAGTAGTAAAGAACAGAAAAAATACTTTCTAATACTCCCATATATACTTTAAATAACATATTTTTTACTTCTCTAACTGTCCGTTACGTTAATCCGTTTTAAAAAGCGAAAAACAATCCGTCACAGTCTCTAATTTAGATTGTGTTGCAGCGAGCATGCAACGACCAGATTCCTTCAGCGCTGGAATTGGAGCAAATGTTAAGTCTCCTTTCCCCTATCTCAGAAGTTAAAGGGTCTGGTCGTTGCAGTGCTTCTGCAACACAGCACGGTTTCCAGTGAACGAGGTTTTTCGCGCTAGATAAGCTTTCTGAATTTTATTTCACTAGCAATTAACACATGGAATTTGTTTTTATGCATTCATATTTTTATATTACGGTATTTATACTGAAGCAAATCAATATAATGACAATTAAAAAAAGTGATAGCAGAATTACAAAATAAAAAAGAAAATATATAGTAGAACAGAAATCAAATGAAAGTAGATCCGCATTTACTAGTTAATTCTTAGCTTATATAGATAATGAAAATTTCTTCTACAGTAATTTGTGAACCAAATATTAATAAGTCAATATTCTGAACCCCCCCCCCTTTGTGGATAGTATTTTAGTATATACATATTTCTTTTATAAAATAAGTATATTTTATACTCTTGATAGAACTGTATGGTGGGGAACGCCACATTGAATTTGGGACTAGTTAGCAATGCTCAGAGGCGTAGCCACGAAGGGGGTCCACCGGGTCCGGACCTCCCCAAAATTTCGAAACTCGACTAGCATTTGTAGACTTTCTTAACGAACTATACTTGTTTAACAGAGAAATGATTAATTTAATGTTTAACAGAGAGAAAGCTAAATATTTTATTTTACGCCTCATCATGTACTCTTTCTTTTCTTATAGAAATAATCGTTCTATCAGTTTTTCTAAAAATATAGGTGACAGTAATTAAGAATTACTTATCTTTTCGGGTACAGTAAAAGACAGGTTCGTTATTACGTAAACGTATTGGACCTTCCTCAAATACTTTGGACCCCTCCCAGCTAACATGTTGTTCCTATATCTGGCGGGTTTCAAGGTTGCTTTCCAGAACGTTGATAAACATTGTTTTGCCTCATGTGGAAGTATATTGTGTTCATCGTGCATTGCGTAACAACCAAGACGGATGATTTGGAATGTAGTTCTTTTTTTCTTTTACGCACAAGTGTGTGTGTGTGTGTGTGTGTGTGTGTGTTGGTATATGAATAGGGTTGCCAACTCTGTAAAATAAAAATAAAAAACGACACTTCCTCAAAATTCTCTGTGATACAGGTCTCAGCGTGAAGTATCTCTGTTCGGACCTATCCATGGAAAGGAAATGTACTATCGTGAACGAAACTGCATTAACACATATATTCTGTATGTCCTTAGAACATTCACTAATAAGCTTAATAGATACATTGTGCTATAAATGAGAAACTGAAATTGATCAATCTGCATTGATCAATTTATTGTATTTACCAGCAACTACCATTCCTTTAAAATTATCGAAACAGATGAACAAAAGTATAATAATCTTTACGTGACAATTTTGGATTTGGAAAATGAAATTCACTCTTTAAACACATAGTCTCTACTTTAACTATAGGAAATTGCTTTAAGAAGTCCTTTTCCACTCTTAATAAATGTATAAAATTCCTTGAAAGTAAATTTCAAATTTTGCCTGATACAGTCCCTGTCATCTCTAAAATTTTCTAAACAGGTGAACAACATATATTAATCGTTGATACATGGTGAAAGGTAACAGTTTTGAGTTTACAGAATGACAGCTACTTTTCAATATCTATACTTCGAACTAGATACAAATTTGAAAAAAAAAAAAACGGTTATAAAGGGGCTGGTGAGAAGTTTGTACCCGTCACCGGCTTTAATCAAAATAACATTAATTTTTCCGGCCAGACCAATGAAAAGCCGGCCAGTTTACAGCCCTATGTATGAATATGTGACATTCGCAATTCATATACTAGTATCTCTTTTGTATCAGCTGTTTTGGTTAGTAGTTATTAGATTTAATTTTATTGTGTGTGCTTTAACTCTGTACATAACCTACAAATTCTAAATGAATTGCATATCATGACTTCTGTAAATAACTTACAAAAAATTGCCCAGCTTTCAACTGAGGAAAAACTTACAATTAAGGCTTAGACAAAACAAAGTGCAATTCAGGAGAATGTTCGAAAAAAAAAAAAGGTTTAAGTTTACAGGACACCTTATGGCAGTAATGTTGTATGCACTAGGTACATTTCCACAATTTATTTGAAATTTTCCTAGATAAATTGTGAATAAAGCGTGTTCAATGTACATTTTTTTTATAACATTAATCTCTGCTACGAACTCTCTTCAGTCTACACTGAAGAGGAATTCGGATCACTGTCAGGGACTGAGTTTGCTAGAATGAATCGTTCGCAATAATCTAGAAAAAATATTTAGTGAATCTACAAAGCTTCTGAAATTAATATTAACTGTACCTATGGCGTCAGTAAAAGAAGAAAAGTTCTTTTTCACATCAAAAAGAATTGACACTTTCAAGAAATTGAATGTCCCAAGAAAGGTTATCACAATTGGTTATGCTTTCCATCGAAAAAGACCTGACAATAAGAATACTAGAGTTCAACCAGCATGTATTAGGCAGATTTGTTCCAATCAAAGAGAGAAGAATGAAGTTACTAATTAAATAAGGTGATTAATCGGATTAAATGTTCTGCATTTTTTATTTTAAAAAAATAAAACAATTTTTTATTTAATTTAACATGTCACATAGCATTTGCATCTAAATTTATGCTGATTAGTCAATGAGTCCACTTTATATCTTCTGTCTCCGATCGTTCGTACTGCAACACCCGAAACCACAAACCACCGGCCGCCACTGTTCACAATTATAAAACCGTTACAAAAATCCTTTAAAAGTACTCTTTCAAACAACAACAAAAAAGTTGACGTTTCTTCCCATAATGACACGTAAGCCATTCAAATAAGAGAACGCAAAAAGGAAAAATAGGTATTGTATGACCTCCCCTTACAAAGAAACATCTCGCCCTCTTCCCCTCCCCCTGACTTGCCTTTCACAGACAGTCTCTCCGTTCCTGGGTATTTCTTGGGCTTTTGTAACACGTGTGCATCCTAGGAGCTGAGTGGTAAAGCGACCAGGTGTTCAATTCAGCTCATACCGAAAGGAGACCAAACCCAAGGATCTTACGAAACCAAAAAGGAAGATCGTAGAAGAAAAATCTTGGAAAGCGCCAGGTGGCTGGCTAATCATACGGACATGACTGATTACTCTCGAATTCGCGAGAAAATGTATGGGAAAAGCCAATGTGGCAAGGAAGAACGTAATCACCTTAGAAAGCAATACGAAAATAAAATAATTCCACCAACACTGAACATTACCAAACTTTCAACCCCAAATAGCATAGTAAAATCTTACAACCAGGACAAATAAAATTTGAAGTAAAATTAAATATTCCGTACATAAAGATGAACTCCTACTTATAATGTAGGCCTACCAAGAACAAGTAACCAAATGTTTGTTTTTAAAACTCTAAGAGTGCTTATGATACATGAAAAGTAAACAACGCGAAAATTAAGTGTGATTAGTAAGAAACTATTTCCCGTATACTTTCTTCAAATCAGGATCTATTGGAGATGCCTCGATTACATTTCCTTCAATGTAAGCTCACATACATCCACCCATTTACGTTTCAATTTCAAAACAAAAATTTAAAAATCGCAATACATCCAAGTCAATACTTCATGTAGTCATTACACAGAGTTAGACCTGTCCAACATATTTAAAAACACTCAAAACACTTTTTTAACACTGTAAAGAAAAAAAATTTTGTTTCAGAAAAAGTTAACACGAACCTAACAATTCTGAACATAATTCACACAAGAAATTATTTGTTCCGATTAAAGGAATGCGCTAGAAATGACAAACCCTCTTTCATATGAATCCTACCAGCAATAGCCTGGGAATTACGTTTGATGGCATTCGCAAATATATAGCTGAAATATTACGAATTTCTCCCAATTCCCGTATATGATGTTCAAAATTCTTGATCTGATCGCGGGCCCACACACACAGAAACATTGTCCCTATGGAGTAAATTATCACTGCTAATAATCGGAAATATCGTCGTAAATTTTTCACAAACATGTATTCCCCTTCCATACTGTAATCACTTTTTTTTTTTTTTTTTTTAAGTGAAATCGCTAAGCTCCGTTTCTCAAAACACAAAAATTTAAAGAAAAATAAATAATAAAATTACTCACCGTGCTAATTCCTTCCTGTACTGAACACGTATTGGGAATTGTATTCGGTGCAATAACTCCAAGAGGTTGCCGTTGCGTTCCCGATGTAGGTGACGAGTGTCGAACTGGATGAGTTTCCAAAGCATACTGGAGATCGCAAATGTAATCGATAACATACTGAATAACTTCCAACTTCGATAACTTCCTGTTCTTTGGCATGAAGGGAACCAGTTCCTTCAACTTGGACAAGTACATCTGGATCTCTTCGTTCTCCAAATCCCTGTTTTTGGATTTGTGTACTTTTCCATCAGGCGATTTCACTCCGTTCAAAACATTAACACTCGATTCACAAACAGCCTTCATTTTTGCTATATTAACGAGTTCCTTTGATGTAAATGGAGCCCACAAATAAAAATCAACTTTTTCCTCAAAGTAGAGAAATAACTTCGCGCAGATCACTCCGCAACAACAGCTGAACTCGGAAAACAAGCTCTCACTGCTCTCAGACGATAACTGCACAACAATCACACTCGATCAAACTGCTACTACGCGTTAACAAACTCAGAGAATGTTACAGGAATAACGGCTGCGCGAGCATTTAAAGCCTCTCTTTCGCACGCTCCGCCTGAACATGTGACGTCAGCACGCCAGATGGTTTTCAGATGGCCAGTGGAATGAGCAGTAGGAGGAGTTACAATCGGGAAACCAATGGTACCACTTCAGAGCATTCACACCTGTCAATCACAACTGGTGGTGACAGCGATAATGGTGTCCTCTAGTGGCCCAAGAAGGAACTAAACATTAACGTTTTTTTTTTCTTTTTAGCTCTCTCTCCCCTTGGTCCCCGCAGACCAAAAGGCTAAAAACTCATCCATATGGGTGGGAATGCAAGCTATTACCTCCCCCGTATAGCAGAGGATACCTCACACCCTTCACTTCTGCATAGAATGATTCTTCTTGCCCAACGCGCCTTTTTTTATTCTTTTCTTTTTTTTAACGATACGTTGTGGTATTTCTACACTTCTGCAAGTCATGTTAACAAAAAATTGCCATCTTCCGAATGGAAAATACTAAGCAAATACATGGAAAGAATTAAAAAAAAAAGCTTAAGAATTAAAATATTTATTTCTACAAGCGTTGAAAAGCTTACAGAAGGTGGGGAAAGATTAAGCAGATATCATATTACTTGTATTATGTATTTTGGATAACAAATGCCGTGTATTTTATATTTTAATCGTGTAACCTTGTTGAAAACATGAAACGCTAACAAGAAAGGAATGTTACATCAAAAAAGCGAAGCACCCATTAATTAGTCTTACTAGAAACACATTTAAAACTGGAAGATAATTGATTTCCCATATATTTATATATAGATGGACAGACATGTATTTTATCAATTTTTTCGTGTATTATCATAGAGCTTACGAACATGCACTTAATATGTACATGCTAATTAATTATAATTAACGATATGTATTATTAAGCTAGGGGGCACAGAGGGTTAATTTGGTGTGGCAGTTGAGTGCTCTAATGCGTTAGATTGAAGATTGTGAAGTGAAATCATCGGGAGGGGGGTTCGAGTCCCTCTGAACGACTGAGTTTATGTCCCTGTTCGGTCCAGTAGAAATTCACAAAATGTAAGAAATAAAATATATATTTTTATAAGTACTGTAGTGCTCACTTCTGGTGCTACGGGTCTCTAGTTCAACCCCAGGCTACAACGATAACGTTGTATGTAGTATTAGCAATCTGTACCAGCTTATTAAAAGGATCAGAGGCGAATTATTTAAGCAGTATTATATATAAAGAAAAAAAAGACACACAAAAATAATCTCTCGATATCTCTGTGTGTCTTTCTTTTCTTTATATATAATACTGCTCAAATAATTCGCCTCTGATCCTTTTAATAAGCTGGTACAGATTGCTAATACTACATACAACGTTATCGTTGTAAGGCCAAAGAAGTTTATTCGGTTTAGTTTAATTTGAGTTTACCGTCTCTTTCAGCAGCGAGGCTATATGCAAAGTGGAAATACAGTGGAATCCGAACTACATGAGCTCCCGCCGGAATCGAACCGGGGTCTACCACACAAAAAACCATACGCTAACCGCTTAGCCACTAGGGAGCTCAATAATTATGTTTGTTGTGGACAACAACGTGTCTCTGGGTTTGTTGGTGCACTCCCGACTCCTCCTACATTGTCATATCACCAAATCTTTCATAATATTATATACTTCCATTAATCATCCAACTCCTTTAGCCGAAAATATATACGATTGGGACGTTGGATTTATTTTCATTTTATTGAGCTAATTTGTCATGATCAATGGCGGCTCAAGAGGGAAGTCACATAGGTAAAAATTACAATTTTGTCCCTAGAAGATAAAAAAAAAAAGGAAACGTACCCATGCTCTGCGTAATTCCCGTATTACAACAGAGCCTAACTTGCTTTCCTTCCTCTAGCGCAGCGGTTCCCAACCTTTTTCAACTTGCAGCACACTCATATATATTATTATTATTTATAAATATAAAATACCGTGGTATTTTTTTCTGTGATTACTGATCTCACAGAGAAGAAAGCTCGATCAGTGATCTTCCCCAGTGGTAAATCATTATACTTATTTTTCATTCTAATTTAAAAATAGAAAACAATTGCAATGAAATGTTGGACTCAGGTTTTTAAAACTGCGCTTTCTTTTTTCGAAAACTGTATCCTACCTTTCACTAAAAAGGAAGATCACTAAATAACGAACGAACAAACAAATCTCTTTTAAAACACAAATGTAGGTAATTTGTACGTATGTTTGTTTTGTCGAAAGGATTGAATAATATTTTAAAATTTCGCGATAGTCTACAACAATAAAAAAAGCAATAATGGTCATAACAATGATAACAAATACTTTTTTCAACATTAAAAATGTACAAAAAAATAACACGATATGAAACTTGAGGTTCACAGTAACGTAAAACACAAATAGACATTTTCCCCTATGTCTTGCAATATGATTGCTATAGAATTAATAATTTTGTTCCGATTTCCTCGCGGCACACCAACGGCCCATTCACGGCACACCAGTGTGCCGCGATACACTGGTTGGGAAACGCTGCTCTAGCGTGTGGCAAAACTGTATCTTTTTTATCAATGGGATTTCCTTCTCGAGTCATGTAATCGTGATCGAGAGCAATAAACATCGCTAAAATGATTTTTTTAAAACGAATTTCCTACTGTTGCAGTTTTCAAAGTGTTACCGTCTAACTACGACAGTTCGGATGTATTATAATTGTTTTTGTGTGATCAGCACTGGTTCGCATTACCGTTGGGTTTAGCTTTTTTGACAAGTGTTCATGGCTTCTTGATTTAAGTAATCAAGAATTGCCTACAGGGTTTTAGGGCGTAAGTTAAAGCTTATGAGAAAACTTGCAGGACATTATTTTTCAATGTAAATGGTACAATCAAACTGGAGAACTGTAAATTTGGAGAGAGAACGGTACATTTGAAGATCATAATGGTAAATTTGGATGGTTACGCTCAAATTCTTGGAGGGTTGTTATTGATTTAATTTGATTTGATTTTAGTTTAGCTTCCCTTTCAGCGGCGCGCGTATATGAGACGTTGACCTACAGCTTAACATGGGATCTGAGCTCTCACCGGGAATCAAACCCGGGTTCCCTACGCCAAAAGCAAAACTATTTGACGGAATAAGCACATGTGCCTCACGATGCTTGGTCAACACGGGAAAATGTTTCCATCGAGAATCGAGTCGGTGAATATCACGAAAATTATAACGAGCTAGAGAGAGGAGTGCCTGGTGACAGAGGCGCCCTCCCCAGACATGTCCAACTAATATACAGGTAAAACGCGTATGTTCACTATACCAAAAAAAAAAAAAAAAAAAAAAAAATGTTGACCCCCAAAAAAAGATGTCTCTGCCCCTCCCCTGAAGAAATTAAAATTGAAATCGTTACTGCCCCGAAGCACATCAGAGAAGAAAATAACGTGTTTAAATGCACGTATTTATATCTGTGTAGCGCGAAAGATTGGTTGGTTCATTCTCGAGAATATTTTGTGCGACATGTTGTCTCTGAGAATGGATAGCATAATTGAGTCCAAAATGACATTACTCTCATCTCAGGAAACTCCCTTTATGCTCTTATACAGTAAAACCTGTCTAGGTTGGAATAATTACCATTGAAAATTAACTTACGTAAATGGCCAATGGCATAATACCGTAATAAAAACTGATTGTACGTTTATGGTTCCATAGATAGTAGCCGTCAAATTAAAAACATCGTTAATTTAGAGCGGTTATCAGCTTTATTCTTACAGTAAAATTTGTTTACGTTCAACACCGAAAACTGTCTAACTTATAAGTGAAAATTTCAAAAGGAAAAAGTTGTAATAATATTAATTTGGGAGTCACTGTGGTATAGCGCTCACCTCTGGTGCAAGAGGTCGCTGGTTCGATGCCAGCTCGCGCCAATTGGGTCTTGTTGTGGACAAACACCGTGTGAATGGATTTACTCCTATTCCCTCTCACTATATTTATTCATTCATAAATACGGCGTATAATCATGGGACGTTAACCTAAACTAATTATTTTCATTTTATTTTAGGGCATGCTTGGAGCTTCTGAATGCACTTGAGTGTGTGAAACTTTTGAAAGCGTTACATGTTTTGTAACTTGAAAACACTGCTGTCGCCCAATGCAATCTGGGAATCAGGGGTTGATTCTTACCCCATCCCACCCTCAATTCATATGCGTCCCGTTTTCGCAAGTTGAAAAAAAAATCTGGTCATGGCGGCCCTTCCAAATTCTATTTAATAATAAAATTAAAATGAATAGATTTCCCTGAAATACTGTATTTATATTTTTGTTTCTTCTTGGAGTAATACCGAAATAATTCACGTAGTTTCTGAATTTTATTTGGAAATAACTTTTCAAAGCGCGTATGTAAGATTGACTAATATGAAGTTAAGTTGCGCCTTTAATTGAAATATCTTCATTTTTTATATTTATTTTTAGTTTAACGTTACATGTTATGCTCTGAGGCGAAAGGAAACGAGTTATATTAATTAACAAAATGTCGAATGAAGACAGGAGGAGGAAGCAGGAAACCTAAGGGAAACCTAAACACACTTGAACTTCACTTGAAAATTGTCTTATTAGAAGCAGTTCCGCTCGAACTTTTGCTCCACAGTACATTATACTGTAGGTTAAAATTGAGCTTAACTTTAAAAAAAAAAAAAAAAAAAAAAAAAGCTAAAAGAAAAATGAAATCTTTGAGTTTTACGTCCCACGGTTATGCCGGTTAGGCTAAAGGAGACGGTGATGATGAGAGAAATGGTGGAATGAAGAAAGTGGGAGGAAACGGGAGAACCCCGAGAAAACCCACGAGCACGGTGTTTGTCCACCACAAAGTTCACTTGGCGGGGGCTGGGATCGAACCCGGGACCCCAAGCACCAGAGGTGAACGCTCTAGCACTGAGCCACCGCGCCCCCCTAAAAAGCTAAAAGAACTAATAACTACAATTTAATGGAACTAATAACTACTAATAGCTAAAAGAACATTTAACTTTTGTCTTTCTCAATTATTTACACTTCATTATAAGTATAGGCGAGAGGTAGTGCAAAATGAAATGAAATATTAAAGTTTAACGTCCCACGGTTATGCCGGTTAGGCTAAAGGAGACGGTGATGATGAGAGATGAATGAAATGGTGGAATGAAGAAAGTGGAAGGAAACGGGAGAACCTCGAGAAAACCCACGAGCACGGTGTTTGTCCACCACAAAGTCCATACGGCACAAGCTGGGATCGAACCAGGGACCCCAAGCACCGGAGGTGAATGCTCTACCACTGAGCCATCGCGTCCCCCGAGAAATAGTGCAATTGGCGACACCTATTTCGTGTGTTTTTGTCATTTTGTTATTAGAGGAATAATCAGGAGCGGATCCAGGACCGACTTCTTGGGGGGCGGTGGGTTCTCATACTGCTACTTTTAAGGGCTCCAAATTGGGATGAGTTTTATTTATATATCTATTATATAAAAGAGAACGCACAAATCCTTTGTTAGCTCATCACGCTAATACGGCTGAACCAATTTCTTTCATTTTTGGGGGGTTATTAGGATTTGGACCCTAGATGGTTTTTATCATATCACTTTAATTTTTAATTACCAGTGTCTTGAGATAATTGACCATTCAAGTGTCCATAACGTACAAATCCTTTGTTAGTTCATCATAGGTATAAAAATAAACGTATTTATATGCAACCCGCATGACCGTGTCACTCGGCGGGTTAACATAAATGACAGGCGCTATAATGTTAACATTTACTGCAATTTGAAAGCGAAAAAGTAAAAATTATCTAAGTAACAAAGTTTATTGCGTTCCGGGGTGACCGCAGCGAAGCGGGGTGAACGCTGCTAGTATAAAATAAGAAAGTTTCCTCTTCTGGGAAGGGGGCGATCGCCCCGATCGCGTCCCCCTGGATCCGCCCCTGGGAGTAATATTCCCTCTCTGACCAATTGGTGTGGTTTCCTCCACACCTGTACCTGAGCTCTTTAAATGGCTCCCATCCGATGTCCGCACTACTCACCTTTTTCACGGAGCCGGTCCATTCCTGTCGATTACCCCGACAGTTTCAGTTTGTTTTCCGCAATTAGTAGGATACTACGTGTAATTACAATAGTAAAAAAAAGATTGGGTATAGCCTATACGTAAATATTTCGTAAAAATCGAAGCGAGACGTAGGACAATTTAATAATAGTAATAAAGACAATATCGATAAAATCAATAGAGTTGGCAACTCCATGTTTGAATCATTTGAAACCAATACAGTATTTTTCGGCAAAATCATGCAGTCATCAATTGGTTGATAAGAATGGCAGCTCTCTGGACACAATAACACAAAATCGACTTCTCTGAGAACATGTGTCACGTAATTCTGTAAGTTTCAACTAGATGCAAACTAGATGGTTAGCTTTGATTACCGATTTTTTTCTTTTTCTAAAGGCCAACATACACTAGCGTATTTTCAGCGCGCATTTTCGGTCCGTAAAATGATGTCGTAAATTTCGGTCCGTAAGTTGGCCCATACACCTAGCGTAAATATAGGCGCGTAAAAGAAGAAGAAAAAGAAGCGGTTATTTTTCGCTCTTCTTCTTGCCTGTTGTTTAAGCACATGGTTGTTTTCCAGTTTACTCAAGTTGCTTGAACAAGATGGATCTATCTGAGGCCATGGTTTTAAGTGCAGGTGCTATAAACATTGTGTTGTTAAAAGAATAAAAAAAAAAAGCATAGAAGAAACAGACTGGGAGACACGCCGAAGAGGATTAAAAATTCACATTTATCTATATTACATCCATGCAGCTCAATCCATTTGGCCTATTTTTTGTACAATCTTAGATCATTGTACTTAGTGATCTCAGATCACTTAATATTTATATAAATCGTACTTCGAAGGAGGAGGACACAGGACAGGGAAAAAGTTATATTCAATTTTTTACGATGTAGATTGCAAACATTTAAATTTCTAAACAGACACAATGATGATTTAATACAATCTGAACGAGCTTGATGAGTGGTTTCCTCTTACCTTCCGAAATAAGCCTACTGTTTGGAACTGCAGTTTACAAAAATTAAGAGAGTAAAGGAGTGTTTCGATAGTTGAATAATTGATTGATTTTTTTTTTTTTTTTTTGTTATACAATGTTTTAGACTGTTGACTTTGGTCGTTAAAAAGACGGCTACTGAATGATAAATTCAATTTAAAGAAAATATGATTGATTACTGGTTGCAGCTTTCGTTTTTTTTTCTTTCTTAAAAAATTAACGAAGAATATAGTAGTAACAAATAGAATAAATTATCCCCTCACGGGATACCAATTTTTACTACCTTATCCACAGCTCAAAAATAGGCCAGAAAGGAAAAACATGACTTATACAACTACCTCCAGCCCCATTCTTTAGAAATAGTTTGATCCTTGTTACCTCGGCTTTTGTAAGTTCAAGGGATCCTCCCCGCTGCTTCCCCCTACCTTTTTAATTTCAAAGTTTATCTTGCCATTTAGTTTTTATCTAGCTGTTAAAAATCATTTAAATATTTATTTATTGAAAGATTGGGTGTTAGCGGACTTAGGTAATTTCATCACCGGAATTTTCGTCGCCGGTAATTTTGTCACCGGAAATTTCGACATAGTAATTTCGTCACTTGTAATTTTGTCACCAAAATATTAGCATGCAGGAAATTTTGTCATGGTCATTTTTTCACCTTTGATGAACTAAGTAGAGGCATAGTAAACGACCGAAACAGCTGACCTTATCTTAATCAAAGTTGGAAAACAATTCAGTTGGTGTTCGACTCTGGGAAATCAAAGTTTCGGGTACTCGAAGCAAGAACAAACAGCAGTAAAACAACATAATGTCAGTTTCAGCCAATGTTAAGAGCACAGGCAAAATGGACCAGTAATGGATTTATATATCACTATTTACAAATTATACAAGTTTCGGCAATATTAAAATTTCAGAACAGAAAATTAGCAAACAAAATATAACTTGTATTAATGCAATAAATGGTTTACATATTCATTTTCTATTATTCATAACATTATAGGAAACAACAAGCAATTTTTTTTTTCAAACATTTAGTTCCAGTGTTATACGTTAAGTACAAAGACTAGAACCGTTTCTGAAAAATCTGAAACACTCTTCTAGTTTGCTGTTTGAGTGGTTGCTCCACAGCATCTTGGTGAAGCACACCTGAAACCGTTGTTTCAACTTGTTGAATTTCATGAATAAGCTTCCAAATAGTTGCGTGAGACATTCCTACTAGATGATGAAACTTCTAGTTCCACAATTCACAAATATTATTTATCCTAGAATTGTTGTTAAAGGTAGCTTGGTGAACATTCCAATTGTCTGGGGGATATAGACGGGGCACATTACGCAAACAAATATTTCCAGACCGAGTTTTAACACAGCGATACGTGTTTAACACGTAAGTGCTATCAAAATAGTCCAGAAGTTCCAGCTCTTCCTCCGAAGTCACTTGTATTAATCGGTGCACATCTGCTATTGGAAGAAATGCAAATCTGTTTATTTTCTCGCAAAATAGATGAAAATTTTCATTGCTCTTCTACCGTTCTAAGAGTCCAACCTTTAGGACCTTCCTCCATGTTGACTGAGTCAGGTGAAAAAAGTAACGCTATAAACGAGTTGAATCTCCAAAAGTTGCATTTACAGCCAGGATTTACGCTATATCAAAATCCATTACCATAGTTACAGGTCCGAATATTCACTAAATTCACTGCACTGATGCACCACCGCAGGAAACAGTTCTTCATATGAATTTTGTGTCTTGTTCTACATTAGGGCGTATACCTAGTAAAGGAAGTCTCACCTCAAATAACGTACACTTTTTTTTTTTTTGAGCCATTTAAAAGTTGGCGTTCACCATCCATGTTTCACTTTTTAATAGCTTCATAAGGCTATATTTAAAGGAAACATCCAGAAATATTTATACGTTTTTCTTCCTTTATAGAAATATGTTCTCTTCACATATATCCAATAACAATTTGCCAATGGTTACTCAGAGTTGAAATATAATATAATTCTTTTAATAGCTCCTAAAAAAAAGGCCACTCTTTTCAAATGACTTTGTTAACTTGGAAGGTCCAAGAGTTTGGGCTCAGAGAACGGTACTACAACGATGAAAATTTTCGTCTATTCTGCGGGAAAATTAACAGATTGGCGTATCTTCCCATATTTGTTTGCTATTTTCTGTTCTGAAATGTTCATATTCGCGAAATTTAATATTTGTAAATAGTGAATAATGAACCCATTAGTGCCCCATGTTGCCTGTGCTTTTAACATTTGCTCAAGCAGACATTTTCTTCTACTGGTGCTTGCTCTTGCGTCGAGTATCAGAAACTTCAATTTTGCAGAGTTCAACACCAACTGAATTGTTTTATAAGTTTTATTAAAATAACGTAAGCTATTTGATCGTTTACTTTGTCTCTATTTAATTCAACAAAGGTGAAGAAATAACCCTGACAAAATTTCCTATATGACAATATTTCTGTGATAGAATTACTAGAAACTTTTATCTCTTGTCTCAAATCCGATATCTAAAATATGTAACTCTTTATTTAATAATAATAATCTATTTTAATTATGCTATATAGTTTTGCTTCAGTTGAAAATTAAAGAAAATACTTTCAAAAACTTTTTCGAGTTCATTCATTGTACTTGTATTATGTTCTAAAAGACACTGGTGATGAAATTATCGTGACATTATTTTCGGTTACGAAATTACCTATATGGTAATATTTTGGTGACAAAATTACCGGTGACGAAATTACCGTGACGAATTTTCCGGTGACAAAATTACCGCCGCCCGGTGTTAGCATGCGGGGTCAGGTTAAATTCAGTTCTTCTCTGGTTTTCGTTTATTACCAGTTTATCACTGTTTATTTTCATGTTTTCTTTAAATGTAGTCTTTAGTAATTTACTGTATTAAAAATGTTTTAAACATTTAATGACTTTTTTCTTCGTTCTTGCTGTCGGGTATGTGACATGAGGGTAAAATCCACCCGAACTTGAGGGTTTCCACATATACATACAAATCAATTGAGTAGTAGTAAGGGCGAACTCAACATCGGATAATTTTATTTAAATTCGAGTGATAAGTTTCTAAACTTAATACTTTTTATCAGATTTCCAATGGAAGGTTCTCGAATTTTCTTCTTATTCCCCAAACTAAAGGAAGTTCACTGATAGATGAAGATAAAAAGACAAACGCGATTTTATCGAAAATGACTCTAACGATTCTGCTCGTACATCAATATTTCATTACCACTTTTATTATCTGGCGTAAGTTATTTCTGTGGTAAAAATACAAAAAGGTTAGTTTACCCTTGCCTGTGAGTTTTTCGAGATATTTTCTCAAACACGAGTCAGTTAATTTTGTTCGTAATTGATAAATAAATGGTTTATTAATAACCGGACAATATGACATAACTAATTTTTCTTGAAAAGATCCACAACGGGTAGTTTACTCTTGAGAGAGATTTTTTTTCGAATTGCTGAAAAATGCCTTGGGTGATAGTTCATATTTCATAAATAAATGTTTAATTAATAGCCTGCAATATGGAAACATCCACACGAAGCAGTCTTGAAAATGAGTTGCTACTATGTTCAATATGTAATGTCTATGAAAAATATATACTATTAAGTAGCAGATTGCGTCAATTATGTCAATTCTCCTAATAATGATGCATATACTACTTACA
Organism: Thermobia domestica; assembly: GCF_964235325.1. Taxonomy (NCBI): domain Eukaryota; kingdom Metazoa; phylum Arthropoda; class Insecta; order Zygentoma; family Lepismatidae; genus Thermobia; species Thermobia domestica. The sequence continues at coordinate 12,979,214 of NC_137471.1, forward strand.
AACATAGTAAAACGATTGAGTTGTTCGTGAAATAAATTATTTAAAGGACAAGTATTCAGTGTTACATAATATTTTATGGCAATATACCTTAAGTTGACATTTATCTAGGAAGGTTTGATAGTACTCCCAACAGTGAGATTGAGAAATGCTTGAATAAGTTAATATTAATTTATGAGTGTATTTCCTGTAAATGGGTGTCATTTTCAATTCTGGTCTTAGTTATGATCTCTTTTGGGCTTACATCTATTGTACTTTTCAGGTAAGTGTTCGTAGACATATCCCCATCATGATGAGATATAATACAATGTTGAAAAATATTCAACATGGCCGGTACCTCGAATTGAACCAGAACTTTTACGGCTGGGAAGCAACCACACACAAAAAAGCTGTACAACGATTTGCTATTTGACTTAGTATGTAAGCATTAATGGTGAAATAGGATTATTATTAGATTTAAATATTTGCACAAACTGAGGTTTGGAATAATATACGAAGAAAGAAACATTATATCTCGTGGTTTATTAATTCTTTTTTTTTTCTTTCTTCGAGTAATGTCAAGATCACGTGAAAAAATAGTTACTTTCTGAACCTATTTCGCTATAAATTCTTGTAAAGTTGAGAAAGTACTTAAAATAACAAGCAGCACTTGTCAAAATGGCAAGAATCGTCATCGAATTTCGATATTCAAACTCAATTATTTTCTCCGTGTTATCAGGGAAATATCAGATAGTATCTTGTTCAAGGTCAGGATTACTACTATTTAAACTTACAGATACAGCACTAGGCCATTTTTCTCTGAAGCATTTTAACAATTTTATAACAATTTAATAACAATTTGAGGTCAAGATGGTACAAGACAACAGCGACATTACAAAAATAGCTTATTTATAGATGATCTGAAAGTATACTCACTTGAAAAAACGTCTACAGTTTCTGGTAACTGATTATAGGTGCTGATAATTTTGTTTAGAAGAGACCTTTGGACAATATTCTCTCACCTCTCGAGTGTAAAAGAGATCACTAGACCATGTTGTTCTAGCGGGTACGCGAAAATTGATCTGACTTAACAACTGTTCATATGATATGTGGCCATTTACAATTTTTTGCAAAAATATCAGGTCAGAAATTTTTTCTCACTAGGGGAGGTTTGATATTGAGGGATTTTGAAACGTTATTTTTTGGAAGTGTTCGGAGGTGAGGTACTCGGTAGGATACAATGGCTAAAAAGAAATTAATTACGGAATTTAACTTTTTAAATGAGTAGGGCAGGCCATAGACCAGATAGGAGAACAATACTCAATAGTGGGAGCAACATATGATTTATAGATAATTTTCAATTCGGCAAGAATTGGTCAATTGCTATTGACAGTCATACTTTTTTAAAAAAAATATCACAACAGAGGGCCACAGCGGCTCAGTGCTAAAGCACTATCTCTGGTGCGTGGGGTCCCTGGTTCAATCCCCGTGCAAATATAAGTTTGTGTGGGCAACATCATGTACGTAAGTTTTCTCAGGGTACTTTCGTTTCCTCCCACATTTCATTCCACCAATTCTCTCATCATCATTTACTTGGCTTAATTATTGTATTCTTTAGTCTAAAGGGCATAATCGTGGGAAGTTAAACTCAAAGATTTCATTTCACTATCACAACATGGGTAACTCTGAAGGTGTGACTTCATCTTTATATGCGCCTTTACCTGTGTGAAAAAAAAAAAAAAAAAAACTGATGTCCAAATATTAAATTAAATATTAAATTCCTAGTCGAAAGGCATCAGGTTCGATAAGTTTAGCGAGCCTATATGAGAAGAAGAACCCGAACCGCATGAGCTCCCGCCTAGAATCGAACAGGGCGCCCCGCACCGAGGACGCGTACGCTGACTATATAGCCACGGAGGAGCTCTCATAATTTGCGAATTCAGATTAGGAAGTATTGGATTTAAATATCTTTTTCCCTGTGCACTCAAAATTAATTATGAATTTTAATTAGGAAATAATGTCTCGTTTTGTGCAATAGGAAATATTAGTTTAGCCGAAATCGTATCTTGTATGGAAAGACTGAAACTAGATGGGAATGATGATTTCTGGTGAGTCTACCAGCAAACCTCAGCAACGATTCGCGAGGACAACACAAGAACAGGTTTTCTCTTCTGAAAACAATAAGACCAGACCAGGGAGAAGGCCGTGGAAAGGGCAAGAGACCACCTGCTGCTCGAAAACCCTTTCATCTGAGCCGCTTTTACGCGCCGTATTTACACTCGAAGTTAAAAGCAGCCAGACTTTTCCAGCGTATAAAAATTCGGTACGTAAACGTACGCCAGGTCCCATACACTAACGTATTGACAGCTGCTAACAAGACTAGCGTATGAAATTTTATGGCTACGACTGAAAAATACGTCAGTGTATGGCTGGTATAATGCGTACTTCGACACATCTTTAAAATAACTGTCTTTCATAGCAATTCCCTTCGTAAAAACTTGACGCTTACCAAACTAAACAGTGTTTGTCAGATGTTACGCTGACATCTTTCTTTTTTTCTCTCTCTCAATTAAAAAGTCCTGGTTTCGAATTCCGCACCTGGCTCTTCTGATAGGTTTTTCTAACATGTTTCGTCAATGCTCTCATGAAACAGCTGAAATGGTACCTGGTCAATTTGCTAAATGTCATGCTGTCTTCTGTTCTCGATATTTCCAACGTAACAAAGTAGCTGAATCTGATAAAAACCAGAATAAGCTGCGATGGTGGCGGATATGCCAGCCACATCACCTAACAAAGCTGTCAAGCCGGTCAGTGCTCATTGGGATAAAGTAGTAATACACGATAAAATGTTTCGTACTTCTTGTGTAATACAGAAGCCATTTATAGTGTTTGCCACAATGGGCAACCAGGCGCGCATCCAGATTTTTTTTTTTTGGGGGGAAGGTTTAGATAAGCTTTGGGTAGGGGATCAAATACTACAAGCCACTATATCTATGTACAGTGGCGTAGATAGCATTTCGACAAGGGAGGGATATGTCAGGAAACTGAAGAAGGGTACACACACACATATTATATATATATATATATATATATATATATATATATATATATATATATATATATATATGAACGCATTTTTCTACTGAGTAACATACGTATATATTGAATTTTTCAAATAAAATGTTAAGATAGGATATAACAATTCGGACTGAGTTCAAAATTCAAGGGGGGATATATCCCCCTTATCCCTCCTTATCTACGCCACTATATCTAAGTAGTATTGAACGGATATTATTCTGCACCTGTAAAGACGATAAAATACTTCCACCCAAGGGCGCCGATCCTGGGAGGGGTCTAGGGGGCCCGGGTCCCCCCAAAGCTCATGTGGGCCCCCCTATTGTATTTATGAATATACAATATTTCGCATAATTTGAGTGCAATTTGTCTTAAAATCTTCATACACACACACACACACATGTATATACTTGCCTTCTGCATCTGAATAGGCCCCCCTAAATTTACAGAGAAATCGACGCCCTTGCTTCCACCTATATTTTCAGGGGGGGATGATAGAACTAGATAGTTTTTGTAAGAGAAAGAGTACAGATGAAGTGTAAGATCAAATTTTCATGCTACATTAATCATTTCCCTGTTAAACAAGTATAGTTTTATTATAGTATTATAGTATAGGTTATACTTCCATCTATATTATTAGGAAATAATGATAGAACTAGATTGTTTTTATAAGAGAAAGAGTACAGATGAAGTGTAAGATCAAATGTTCATGTTACATCAATCATTTCCCTGTTAAACAAGTATAGTTTTATTATAGTATTATTGTATAGGTTATACTTCCATCTATATTATTAGGAAATAATGATAGAACTAGATTGTTTTTATAAGAGAAAGAGTACAGATGAAGTGTAAGATCAAATGTTCATGTTACATCAATCATTTCCCTGTTAAACAAGTATAGTTTTATTATAGTATTATAGTATAGGTTGTACTTCCATCTATATTATTAGGAAATAATGATAGAACTAGATTGTTTTTATAAGAGAAAGAGTACAGATGAAGTGTAAGATCAAATGTTCATGTTACATCAATCATTTCCCTGTTAAACAAGTATAGTTTTATTATAGTATTATAGTATAGGTTATACTTCCATCTATATTATTAGGAAATAATGATAGAACTAGATTGTTTTTATAAGAGAAAGAGTACAGATGAAGTGTAAGATCAAATGTTCATGTTACATCAATCATTTCCCTGTTAAACAAGTATAGTTTTATTATAGTATTATAGTATAGGTTATACTTCCATCTATATTATTAGGAAATAATGATAGAACTAGATTGTTTTTATAAGAGAAAGAGTACAGATGAAGTGTAAGATCAAATGTTCATGTTACATCAATCATTTCCCTGTTAAACAAGTATAGTTTTATTATAGTATTATAGTATAGGTTATACTTCCATCTATATTATTAGGAAATAGTGATAGAACTAGATTGTTTTTATAAGAGAAAGAGTACAGATGAAGTGTAAGATCAAATTTTCATGTTACATCAATCATTTCCCTGTTAAACAAATATAGTTTTATTATAGTATTATAGTATAGGTTATACTTCCATCTATATTATTAGGAAATAATGATAGAACTAGATTGTTTTTATAAGAGAAAGAGTACAGATGAAGTGTAAGATCAAATGTTCATGTTACATCAATCATTTCCCTGTTAAACAAGTATAGTTTTATTATAGTATTATAGTATAGGTTATACTTCCATCTATATTATTAGGAAATAATGATAGAACTAGATTGTTTTTATAAGAGAAAGAGTACAGATGAAGTGTAAGATCAAATTTTCATGTTACATCAATCATTTCCCTGTTAAACAAGTATAGTTTTATTATAGTATTATAGTATAGGTTATACTTCCATCTATATTATTAGGAAATAATGATAGAACTAGATTGTTTTTATAAGAGAAAGAGTACAGATGAAGTGTAAGATCAAATGTTCATGTTACATCAATCATTTCCCTGTTAAACAAGTATAGTTTTATTATAGTATTATAGTATAGGTTATACTTCCATCTATATTATTAGGAAATAATGATAGAACTAGATTGTTTTTATAAGAGAAAGAGTACAGATGAAGTGTAAGATCAAATGTTCATGTTACATCAATCATTTCCCTGTTAAACAAGTATAGTTTTATTATAGTATTATAGTATAGGTTATACTTCCATCTATATTATTAGGAAATAGTGATAGAACTAGATTGTTTTTATAAGAGAAAGAGTACAGATGAAGTGTAAGATCAAATTTTCATGTTACATCAATCATTTCCCTGTTAAACAAGTATAGTTTTATTATAGTATTATAGTATAGGTTATACTTCCATCTATATTATTAGGAAATAATGATAGAACTAGATTGTTTTTATAAGAGAAAGAGTACAGATGAAGTGTAAGATCAAATGTTCATGTTACATCAATCATTTCCCTGTTAAACAAGTATAGTTTTATTATAGTATTATAGTATAGGTTATACTTCCATCTATATTATTAGGAAATAATGATAGAACTAGATTGTTTTTATAAGAGAAAGAGTACAGATGAAGTGTAAGATCAAATTTTCATGTTACATCAATCATTTCCCTGTTAAACAAGTATAGTTTTATTATAGTATTATAGTATAGGTTATACTTCCATCTATATTATTAGGAAATAATGATAGAACTAGATTGTTTTTATAAGAGAAAGAGTACAGATGAAGTGTAAGATCAAATGTTCATGTTACATCAATCATTTCCCTGTTAAACAAGTATAGTTTTATTATAGTATTATAGTATAGGTTATACTTCCATCTATATTATTAGGAAATAATGATAGAACTAGATTGTTTTTATAAGAGAAAGAGTACAGATGAAGTGTAAGGTCAAATGTTCATGTTACATCAATCATTTCCCTGTTAAACAAGTATAGTTTTATTATAGTATTATAGTATAGGTTATACTTCCATCTATATTATTAGGAAATAATGATAGAACTAGATTGTTTTTATAAGAGAAAGAGTACAGATGAAGTGTAAGATCAAATGTTCATGTTACATCAATCATTTCCCTGTTAAACAAGTAGCTATAGTTTTATTGAAAAAGTGTACAAATGTATTTGAGTTAGGATATTTTTTGGGGGGAGGGGGTTGCAGACCCGGTGGACTACTCGTGAGTGCGTTCCTGAGTCAAACATAGTAGAATTCTTAAAGAGACTATTCTTATTGTAGTATAATTTCTGATGCACGAATTTAGACTAAGACACAAATTATGGATACATGTTTATAGTAACTCTGAGTGAGGTCATATAGGAACTATCATTTCATATAATACCATGTCCATTGAAAGAAATGTTTGAGGAAACATTAAAACTGTTATCATCTGAATGGATACCGAAGAATGAATTATATAATAATTTTAGCCTAATTTTCTCGGTGACATTAAACAATATGATTAGCTTCTAGAGATAATAGAAATATAAAACACCCCTCCAAAACTGCATCTTAGATAATAATTTTGAAAATGTGCTTATACTTATAGATTTTTGTCCTTCATTTGTTTTCTCGCTTAAAAATACATAAATAAAGCAATCAATCACAAGGAAAATTCAATCGACTTCGATCAGATTTGATTAGTTAATGGGGTTGGTATATTTATAATCTCTTTCAGAACGGAAGCTATATGCGAGATTTGACTCTTTTTTGTTTTATTTACCTGTTGTGTGCTGTTTTGTTTATGTAATGTAGTGAACCTGTTTGATGCTTCATTTATAATTTCATGTTCATATCATGCATAGAGCAAGAATTTTTTTTTCTTAAAGTGGGCCCCCCTTCAACGGCGGGGAGGCTTTCCTGGGGGGCTAGGCAGTTTTCACCCTGCTCCCGTACAAGTTACGGTCCTGTTTTCGACAGTTTTGCACTTGTGCAATTTTCAATAAAGACGAGACTTAAAATGGTAAAAGTTTTGTCGCCAGGTTAAGTTCTTATCAAGTCAGGCGCTGGTGCTGCACTAACTTACTATGTCAAGTATCACACAGTTTAAGGCAAACCTTCAAAAATTATCTTTCCTACTGGATTCCACTGCAAATAACTGTCAAAAATAGAACAATAACAGATAAGCCGAATTTATTTTAAGTTTGCTTGATGAGAGAAAAAAAATCATTTCCTCTCGGTTCCCATGAGAAACAGAAATAATAAAAGGGGGGGAGAGAAAAGTTTTCTTGAAATATACAGTAAATACTTCCTGAAGACACGACCTTCAAGATATTCCGCTTTCACAACACGTAATAATAAGAGCGTAAATTGCTGTTTTTTTACAGGTAAACGTCGCCTACTAGGCACCTAGTTATAGCATGACAAGCCTATAAAAGTACAAACGTTAAAGCTAGAACGAAAGAAACAGTTGTATTTTTGTTTGCTTTGAGATAAATTTCTGTTGAATAGTCGTTCACGGGTGATGACTTTAAGATTAAAAACTGGCGCCCATGAGTCCTGTGTGCAGCTGGTTATCAGTATTTGTGGTTTAGAAGAAAAGCTTGTTCTGTATTGCAACTGGTAATGTTTTGTGTTTTTGGTTGTTTTCGTATTTCTTCTATCTGATTTACATATTTCATTAGACATCCTGTCCTTCTCTCTCCCCTCTAAGCTCTCCAAAATCATTTATCGTATTTACTCAAACAGTGGCGGCTTTAGTGGTTAGGCACCCAAAAATTTTGAAAAAATATATAAACGCTAAAACATACAATAAAGAGTAATGTATTTCCACTATTTATATTAATGGTAGATAATTATTTAACAAATAGCATCAACCACTGCTGTGAAAGTAATTTCCTAGTGTCATTAATCAATCGAATGTGTATATGTACCCATAAGCAAGGGAGTGGGCCTACCCAAAATTAAAATCTTAAAGCCGCCCCTGTACTTAAATATTACTCCTTGAATATAAACACCATCATAGTTATTCTCCCATGATTAGCAATTCAGTTGTCGTTAACGTTAACTGAGAAATTAACATGCGCCATAGTCTTCAGATAACATTGTCTGCACGTAGGAATGTTCTGTTGTAATGGGGCCTATCAGTTGTAGTACTGTTCTCTCCTCCGTCTTTTTCCTGCCACTATACCTTCAAGCATACCGTACTTCATGATATAGTTCCTTCTCAGCCAGGTGCCTATCCCCAAATATTTGCTGGGAGGGTTTCAATACGTCTATGTAATATTGAACCCGTCTTATTCTGCACACAAAAAAACGTTGTTGATTACTACCACCTATATTTTTTAGAAAAAATGATAGAACTAAATTATTTTTATGGGGAAAGAAAGAGTATAGATACGTACAATCAAATCTTAGCCTACATCAATAATTTCTCTGTTAAACAACTAACTATAGTTCTGTTAAGAAGTCTAGAAATGTTAGTTACGAAATTTGGAGGAGTGAGGAGTCCCTGACCTGGTTGACCTCCGTGGATGCACCATTGTTTTCAGCCAATGTCCCAGCCAGTTTCTCCTCTTTTTCATTAGTTTTAAAACCGTTTTCTCCTCTACTATATCCAACACTTTTTGGTTCGATTTCCGATCAATCGAGCTTAATTCTTTTCATTCTTCTCCACACCCACACTTCAAGCCATGCTGCCACCCATCCCCCTCCCGAAAAAACTTAGAATTATGTAAAAAATATTAATTTAGTTTTGTTGGTTTTTCACTTTCAAATTCTCGCTTTTTTTTTTTTTTAATTTTCAATGACCGCTACTATAACGCTTGTGATGATCATTCATATTCTAAAATAAAATTACTAAAATTAATTTAAAAACAGTGGGTGTGACACAATAGCAACTAAACTAGGGATTTTTTTTTTTTTGCATTGTTTTAAGTTTTGCATCCCTTTCAACAGCGAGACTATACGAGACGTGAAGCTACAGCTTAACGTGGAATCTGAACCAGGTAAACTCCCACCGGGGATCAATTTCGGATTTCCCGTGCCAAAGACGTGTAGGCTAATTATATAGCCAAGAAGGAGCTGCATGTATTATTTCTAAGTCTAAATGAACATTGAATATGATATAATACAAAATATTTTGCCTGACGACCTAATACATGATAGACCTATACTATTGCCGCTTTAAAAGTAGAAATCTTATGTTATAATGTTAGTTTTTCTGTTGGGAAGCGTGCGGGGAGAAAATTAGTAATTTTTTGGTGTTATTTCTGTTTTTAAATATTGCCTTCTCATCAACCAATAGAAACACTTGTAACTTATGAGTTTATTGGTTGATTTAGAGTTTCTTCGTGGCTAAGCGGCTAGCGTACGTGCCTTTGGTGTGGGAAAGCTGGGTTATTTTCGCGGCGGGAGCTCATGTGGTTCGGATTCCACGTTAATCAGTAGGTCCACGTCTCATATAGCGTAGTTCCTGAAAGGGATGTTAAACTCAAGATCAACTCAACTGAATCAGTGGTTGATTTGCAGTTTAGCCTCCCTCTCAGGACCCCAAGACTATACGAGGGGTAGAGGTACTGCTTAATGTGGGATGCGTACTATGTTTGCTTCCTTCGGGAATCGAACCTGTATCTTCCGCAGAAAACGCAAGTACGTATATTAGAAAATATCACATCACGCTAGTCGGCCTTAGTACAACCGGCCGGCCGTTACTCCACAAACTAACTTCTGGTTAAAAGCAGGAGGCATGGTGGCTCAATGGCGGATCACTTACCTCTGATAATTTACGTGGGGTCTCTAGTATGATGCCCGGGCATATAAGTGTGTGGTGGACAACATCGTATTCGTTGGTTTTCTCGGGTATTTCCGTTTTCTCCCACATTCTTATTCCACCAAATCTACCAACGTTATTCATCGTCACCCTTAGCCTAAAGTGCAGCCTGGCTCCCCTAAGTGGCTTCTCCAGACCTGAATACAAAATGCTATTATTAATACTTAAAAAATACAATGTAGATATTTGTAAGATAATTTTTAATGACTTGCCCCCCCCCTAACATATTCATGCCCCCCTCCAAACCTCTATGGCTGGTTTCGGGCTTGCTAAAGTGTATAATAGTGGGACTTTAAATTGAAATATTTCGTGTCATTTTCACATCATTTCATTTCATTTCATTTCTGGGACAAAAGCGAATTTTTGGATTTTTTTTCAATAGATAGTGTGATTACCTCGATTGAGGTAATAGTCAATAGTCAATTCGTTAAACACCTCCACGGGTAAAGGTGACTTTCACAGTGGTTGTCCATATTCCATTCATTCTGTACTTTTTAGCAAAGTTTATTATTATTATTATTATTATTATTATTATTATTATTATTATTATTATTATTATTATTATTATTATTATTATTATTATTGAACATTATCTAATATGATATGAAATTCAGTTTTCTCTTTCAAGATAGGGGGGGGGGGGCACAAATGTGTTGATTCGGTCCCTGGTTTGATGTCTTCAAATATAAAACTCTTGATTCCAAGTGAGAGAGAAAAAAATAAAAACTCTCACTCCAAAATTCTAGTTCTACAACCAGGCGTTATAACTACAGCTGGGCAGTGAACATGGATGAATATACTATATCTAAGAGAAACATTGAAAGAAAACTGGAAGGTTTAGAAAAAAAAAAAACAAGAATCAAGTAGTGTGGTTAGTGGTCATGGAATTAGCGTTCTTACCTTCTCTTTTTTCCAACTCCCACAACTTTCCAAAAAGAGAATCAGAGAGAGAGGGAGGGAGAGTAAAAGAGTTAATAAAGAACAAGGTAAAACATTTTTTTAAAAAAATAAAAGAAACAAGTGAATAGAAAAAAATGTATGTAAAGGTGAACGACTTCGAGCAACTGAAATAGTGCATGACGCTTCCTGCAGAGGAAGACAACTCTCAGAATGGCTGTCACCAGCACAAAAAGATTTTCTCTTTTCTTCGGCTTTTTCTTTCATTTTTTTAAATATAGTTCACGGTGATTACTTGTGTTACAACAACAATACGCCATTTTTTTATGTTGAAGTCAGTTCGCAATAACAGAACAGCTATACAATTTTCTATCGGAGAATACTATTGCTATTGCTATTATTATTATTATTATTATTATTATTATTATTATTATTATTATTATTATTATTATTATTATTATTATTATTATTATTATTATTTATCTGCCGATATGTATAAACAAAAACAATATCGAACAGCATTTATTGAATGCTACTAATGGTGATATGATTATTATCCCTTAGACACTACTTTTAACAAAGGTTGACAGTATGGTGCGGCGGTGTCGTTTCTAAGAAATCAAAAGTAAGTGCTGTCTATATGGTTCCCCCTCTGCTGCCACTTTACAAGAGTAACATATATAAAATTCAATAGCATTCATTGCCTGGGAAAAGTTCACAAAGAACATGGCCCGCTATAAACAATACCAACTCTCCCCCTCCACTCTTTCATCTACATGCCATGTCTCCATTTGTCGATACAGCTCCTCTAGTACTATGAAACTCTATTTTTCCATGGTGGAACGGAAAGAGATGATGTAATTGGCTCTATTTTACAAGAATATAAACCAAAAAAGTCAGTAGAAAATACGTTATAATATTTAATTTTGAGGCTCGTTTTGGCGCCCCTTGACTGTGGCGCCCCGGACAGTCGCCGGGGTTGTCCGACCCTTGGTCTGCCCCTGCAAACGCTAGTTGTGTGCCTGCTTCGAGGATAGTTAAAGATATCCAATGTTTTTCAGAGGGCCCAGAACCTCTTTGGATTTCGCCTCACAATTATCAAGTCACCTGTCTGGGCTGGGCTACACAAAAGTGGAACGTTATAACAGCGAAGAAATGTAATTAGTTTTATAAATCAGCATACAATATCTCCAAAGAATTCCTTTCCTTGCATACCAATTGAAATTACTCTAGTCATAATAATTTGGTATTTTGAGCGTGGGAAAACTTGTCCCCACTAGATAACTACGTTAATAATTTCCTATGTCTCAACAAACGAATTTGAAAGCAAACAGAAAATATTTTCCTCTTAGATTAAATGTCTGTTTTCAAGCCAGCGTTAATTGATTTGGTAAACTAATAAACGCATCTGGTGTTTAAAAGTCGTGATCACACATGTGCATATGAGTCATTTATATTGATTAGTCAAACTCACGTGGTCTCGAATAGTCATTTTTAGTTCATAGACCTAGCCATGTGGGTTGCTTGATCACCTGCACTCAACGATAATGATCAAGAAATGTTATCTACTACAATATCTGCAAGAACTAGACTTGAGTAGTTTTTCCTGGTAAGAAGAAAAATACCGAAGTCCATAAATAGCATTCCAGTGATAAATGGGTTGCAAAATTATAAAACTCTGTTGCACATGACTGTTCATTTTCTTTTCTTTTCTTTTATTTCTTTTCTTTTTTTCATGTCATTTTACAAATTCTTGAAGAATTTTGTCTTTTTAAATCATAAAAAAAAAAAAAAGATTCATCGAAAGGATGTACTACGGTCTGTGCGATATTATATTCTACGGCGTAGAAACTACACAAAAGCGATTTCGAATTTCTAAATGTGGGTGTGGAAAAGAATGAAGAAAAATTAACTAGGTCGGGGAGGAAATATAAATAGCGAAGAGAGGAAGGAGTAAACTACATTGGATGTAATTTAAAAGAGAAACTTGAGATTTTTTTAGAAGAAAAAATGAAATTAAGCGAAATGTTTAAGTTTTACGTGCCACGTTTATGCCGGCTAGGCTAAAGGAAACGGTGATGGTGAGAAATGAATGAAATGGTGGAATGAAGGAAGTGTAGAACAATGAGAAAACCCACGCACACGGTGTTTGTCCACCACAAAATTCACTTGGTGCGAGCCGGGATCGAACCAGGAACCCTATACACCATAGGTGAACACTCTATCACTGAGCCACCGCGGCCCCTTAAAAAAAAACTTGTAATGGCCAAATTAGGGATGGCCTTTTTTCGAAAAATCTGTTTTTCGATTTTCGGAAATTTCAGTTTTCGTTTTTTTTGTTTTTCGCTTTTTCGAAAATTTTTTCGTTTTTTCGAAAAAATTTTCGTTTTTCGTTTTCGAAAAAATATTTTTCGAAAAAATGTGGCCATCCCTAGAAAAATCCTAGCAATGAGATATGTACCAATCGATAGTTCATATTGGGCTGAACAATATATGGTTGTCTAAATTCTGATGCGAAGTTTTTGAGAAAAACGAATTCTCAGGGCGTCGCAATTGGCTAATATGATGCAGTTGAATATTTTTTGTTTGTTTTAATGTTGATGGAATAGATTATTTTGTTTTATTTATGCAGTGTAATATAAATGTAAACAATACTGTTACACTGTACTTTGGTCCTAGTTCGGTTGCGCCATTTCTTGTTACACTGGGGGTTCCGGTATTGGAAGCCAAGTTTTATAACGATTGAAAATTACTAACAATGAAAGGAAAATTTCTGCTCGGGCTGCCAAATAGAATTACTGCGTGATATTACGAATAAGCAGATCTTACGTATTCGGGCGACGAGGAATATGAAACGTATTGTTTTCGGAATTCGATTCCTTATCTCTAATTTGCATATTTAATCTGAACTAGAACGAATAATTAAGGCACTCACGGATGAGCCTAATATGCATCAGAGAAATGAATACCTGACCTTGTACTTGAAAAGTGAATGGTATTGATGAGCGACAACTCATCTGCCTATTACACAAATAAAAAAAAAATGAATGAGAGTTTGGAGAATTGAAGTTGACTCCACGGGGCTCGGACTTCAGTTCTCCAAGGTAAAGATACAGTTTTGCTAAGATGGTTATGAATTAAAAAAAATGATATATATATAACGAAAGATGACCTAAGTCTAATCGATCCTGTTTTCCCCATAACGGTGTCTCCAAGGCGCTAGGAAAACAGGTGCGTAGTTAATAGTTAAGTGATTTAAATATGCGGAGCAAAAATCTCACAAGCTGCAAAGCTGAAAGAAAGATTTTTCGCTAATGGCTTGTTCAGTTGGCTACACTGACTATCACCTTGTCACCGAAGTGTGTGGAGATAGCAAAAATAGTTTAAAAGCAACAAACAAGGAAAGTTTAATTTAAAGTTAAAAAAAAATGAGTTAATTTAGATAAAAAATTTCTGATGGTCAATGTAACCGTGCTTCAACTTTTTCTGTTCAGGGTAATTTGAAATAACTTCTAGGTATGCTAATATCAGTTAAAGAAATAGGCATATCTTTGAAATGATAACCACATAAATGCTTTGGTTCTAACGTCAAATAGACTTTTAATAAATTTAACGAGAAAGAAGGTTATATTTACAAAAATCAACAAGAAAGTTAATTTGGATTTACAAAAAAAAAAAAATGAATTAATTGACTTTACTGAAAATGAATCAGACTTTTGACTGTTTTGACCAAATAATATGATTTCTCTTAACACATTCTTCACTGTACAACGTAATATTCAAATTATTCAATCTTGACTGTAAAATTTAGCAACAATCTATTTCTACTCAACTAAACTGACAATATTCGATTCTTTATAATTACCAGGACGTAGTTATACAAACAAAACTTTCTATTAAACTGAATATTAATTAACAAAATGATTTATTGTTTTTCCCCTAGGCACAAACGACTATTAAGTAATTCGCCCACAGTTACTACCTCTTTTTATTAATAAAAGAAATGGAAATAAGTTTAAGAATCGGATTGCGGAATGAAAGAATTAATGATTTAGGTTGCTTGCAAGACTTACTGGAGAAATAGTTTAGAAGCGATAGTATGCTTTTGAGAAAATTTAGTGCACTGTTTCTAATGAACGCTAATGAATTTTCAATATTAAAAGATTTGCATAAACAAAACATAGCTTTGTACACATACTATATCAGTTGGAAAATAATACCATTCACAATAAAAATCGTTACACAACACTAACTACACAAATATTTCATATTCAAATGCACTACACAGAAGTATATATATATATATATATATAGTACTACTATTATTATAATTTGGCCAATTGATCAAAATAATTACATTGTCGACGCTTTCTGATTTTCTCACTGATTCCTTCTTTTGCAAATAAACGTTTCTCCATAGCTATGGACCCTATCTGCGTTCGTTGCTCAGATAGGTACCTCCGAAGGGATTTACTCGAGTATCTTAAATTTGCTTACCTTAATTACGAGACTCTAACGATATTACGGGATAAGAGTGTTTACACTTATTTGTCTGAAACTTACTCAACATAGCACGTCTTTGGAACCTTTATATTGATTGTTTCTTTTAAGAATGAGTATAATAAAAATTGACAAGTTACAATAAAATCATATTAAGCCTGTTTACCGCTCTGACACATATTTCCCTAACACAACCTATACAAATGTTAAAATTTGAAAAACTAGACTTTGACGCTAAATCATAGTTTACTCAAAACAGAAATTACATTACATTCACACATCTTAAACGCGATTTATGTTTAAAAGAGAAATAATCCATACTTGATATAAATAAATACTGGATTGCATATAAATGATTATAATGACGGCTTCAAGGATCTAAATATTGACACATTACGATTACAAATAAATGCATGATTGAAGATCAAATCAATGTATACAAATTCCACTAGTAAAACAATCAAAAATTTTATGGTACTTATTCAAGAATGAAATTAACAGTTCCTATATCAGTGAATTAATTTTGGAAATGCAACCAAGGCATTAGGCTATATGTTTACTTCTTTTAAAAAGAAAGAAAAAAAAATGCTCTAAATGTTTACGGACAGTTCCGTATGAATAAACAATGTCCCGAAGTTTCTAGGAAAAGGTGAGTATGGAGATCACGAATCACGGAAATATTGGCCATAGTCCTTCTTCAATAAAGAAAATAGCAGAATACTTTGTCCTACCTTAATAAGTCCTTCCGCTTATATTTCCACACTTCAAAAGAAAACTGCACTGTACTTAACTGACCGTCACAATGCTTCCTAATGTCCCTTCTCAGACCCCGCTGTCCTCTGGATTCAACTCCCGGAGAAGAGGTCCTCGTTTGTCTGAAGCGTCTGGGTCTTCCTGTGGCAAGGCATCTGTCTCGAGTATCGGGGATCGAACCCGTGTCTCCGTCCTTCATCTCCATGTTGTTGAAATGCAACGATGCGTCACTTATCAAATCCATCTGCACTTAAATTTCACTCGCACAGTTTATATATATATATCCGCCATACATCGCACTACTTTTCCTGTCTTTGCACTTTATGCGGGAAATCAACGTATATAGAATCACAGACTCACTTCAACATCACCATTTATGTAGCGTTACCGTAAGATGATAAGAATTATCTGTCGATGTTTTAAATATTTGTATAAATAATCTTGTAACGACGAAGTTGCTGTGGATAACGCGTGATTTAAGTAACTGGCTGCTAACGGGTGTCTAGCTAGCCATTTTTCTGAAATTTAAACACTTAAATATATATATATGTATGTACATATGAGTTGACGTACGCTTATGAATCGCGTGTTGGTGATGTTTTCACGATGAAGTGTCGACTTAGAGTAACCTCTCTTCCGTGTAGGCGTTCTCCCAGCTTTCTTTATTTTTTTAAAAAAATAGACGCTTCATTCTTCTCTTTGTGAATTTTGAATTTCGGATTCTGATTCGTCGCTTTAAGTTCGTGACACCATTTCCCAAAAATCGGTTGATAATTTGGCTTGGGTTTCTAGCGTCTGTTCTGGGCTCGTACGTGATGTTAAAGAGTTTCATAAGCACTTGCGAAGATTGTAGATAAAAAATTTTGGTTCCTGTGTGTCTGTGACGTGATATTTGCGATATGGAGGTACTTAGGTAGTGCGACAGTATGGCTGGAGTAACAATACCATCGACTGGCGAGGTAGAACGGTGGGTGGTCTATTAGTGCGGTTACCGTCTTATGTTTTTTTTTCTTTCTGAAAAGCAGAGAAACTTCTTTACCTGGGACAAATGAAAGAGGTTCGCTTGGCTGCTAAATGAAACAAAATAAAATTTTCCTTGACTTTTTAAAATAAGTTGAATTTCTATATAAATATGTTTTTAATTTGAATATATGAACAATTAATTAAGTGTGTGAGCGTAATTGTCACAATACCCCCCTCCCAAGATGTAGCAAGTGCTGCAACAGAGTGAAGCACGGCTGCATCTAAGGAGAAGTAACATTTGATAAATATAAAAGTTCAAATTCTGACAAAAAGTACAAGTACATGAAAATCCTAACCCTAATCTATGTTGAAGAAAATTTATAAATTCACCAAAAATCCGAACCCTAATGTTAAAATTTCGTGCAAGCTGAGAGAGATAATCTCAATCTAGATGAGAGATCTCAGGTATTGAGTTGGTGGTCAGTTCAAGCTGCTGGACACAAGCTTATGAGGCATGTTTTAAATAATATGACCTTATTCTTAATTGTCTCTTGGAGTTCTTCTTTATTTTCTATGCGCGGGATACGACTTCTTATATTTCTTCCAAAGTGCTGGCTGCCCTAGGTAATAAAACAACAAAACAACAATATTATATAATTTTCAGCGTCTTGTATCATCGGGAAAGAGAGCATTGGTTACAGAGGGTGGCATGGAGCTTCAATTCCTCCATGTGCGAGGGCAAAGCCACTGCTCGCACTTTTGCTTTTATTCTTCGGCCATGATTCATCTTCCGTAACATCACTTTAAAATATAAGGAGAGTAAAATTATTGAGGCAAAGTTCCATGTCGCGAACATCCAATTGTGGGAACTTGCAAACATCTTGGTGGAATTGTCATCTGCTCGCAGCTCGTAGCTCACTATTCTTTGGCTCGGCGCGTTTTCGCAGGTATCATCACCAAGGCGAAGGGGTGCGTTGAGTCTCTGCTCTAAACGCAAAACTCCACTTCAGAGAGCTCAAATCGGGAATCCATCTCTACCGATTGCTCCGTATACAGGCACTTCTTCGTGCATAACAAAAATTATATCTCCTGGGCCGGTTTCAATGCTGGGTTGCGCACATTGGTGAACATCTTTTTCCAATCTTCCTCTGTAATTTTGATCGCCTCACATCCGATATCTGAAATAAAGTTAAAACAAATGTTGGTAAACAAATTCATTTCTGGGCCTTATGCTTCCATATAGTTCATCTCCTTATTCTTTATATTTAACTTCTAGGGTTAGCCGCTTGGACAAGAGATGCAGGTACCTTCAACTGAGCTATGCCATAAACAAACTTCTCTTATATTTCTTTCATCCGTTTCCTGCTAAGTTTTCTTTCTTCGCGCTAGTACTTGATTCTTGACTTATACTTTTCTTGCAGTATCTTCTTGCAATTTTTCTTTACTTCTTGCCTACAATCATTGTATTTCTGTGCTTCCATTAGTTTTCATGCCATTGTGTATCTTAGTCTGTTTTCCAGCAAGCTGTCACGTAGCCTCGACTCGAACCTGGACCGTTGCAAGTCAATTTTTAGTATGCAACTGTCATGGCCGGGTGAATGGTGACAATGCCGATACCATTCTTGTCATTTTCCAGGCTTTCCTTGATACAATGTGAATAATACCAATTGTCATTGCTCATTTCCTGAGTGCTCACCACTTTCCTATTGGCAATCAATGTATCCTGTTGGCCACTTTTACATTCTGCTTCTGACTTGTGGTCTTCTCTGGTGCCTTCATCATGAAAATAACTTCTTGGCGGATTTGCTTCGTTCTGCCAGTTATCGTCACTTATCTCCTGTGTCTCTACTGCTCTGGCCTGACTGTGTATATCTTGCCGGTCACATGGACTTCTCTGGCCGTTGTAAGTTCTCCATGAATCTGGGTCCTCGAACTCAAGTACTCCTTTTCCTTCTGCATTTCTGGAGTCTTCTGCCCATTTTCTCCGTGTCTTCGGGTGATTATTCCTCCTGACATAGTTATGGCTGCGTTGCCATCCAGCACGTTTGTCGTGGAAACCTTTCATTCTTGTATTTTTGTTTCGTCTTGGTTGTATTCTTGTCCTCCCAGGGATCATTCTTCCACGCAGTTTACGTTTGCTCTTGAATTTTGGAGCGTTCACAGCGTTGGAAACACTTGTGCTTATCTTTACAGGTGCGGGGGTTTGTTTGGCTTCCTGGTGTGTATCCTGCACAATTGCTTCTGATGGACGTTCCTCCAGTACTTCCGTGTTCGACTTCTCGTGTTCGTCCAGCCTCCTGGCTTGCTCCTGTCGTTTCCTCGAGAGGTATTCTGCCAAATGGTCTTGTTTTTCCATGAGCTTGTCAAGTTTTCTATTTTGTTTTTCTCTAAATTCTTCGTTTTTCTTGTTCTGTTCTTCTATAATCTTCCTCAGTTCTTCTCTAAATTCTTCGTTTTTCTTGTTTTCTTCTTTTTGTTGTCTCATTAACTCATGTAACGCTGATTGTAACGCTGATAGAAAAGATTCCTGAAAATCGCCATTAGTGCTGTTCGGCCTGTGATGCTGTTGAATGTTGTCTCTACTTCCTTGAGTGACATCATTTTCCATCACTG
This sequence comes from Thermobia domestica, assembly GCF_964235325.1. Lineage (NCBI taxonomy): Eukaryota > Metazoa > Arthropoda > Insecta > Zygentoma > Lepismatidae > Thermobia > Thermobia domestica. Next base: position 12,998,737 of record NC_137471.1, read on the forward strand.
GACTTGTATCCCTCTGGTCACCACATTCAGGACAATTTCGAGCCTCATCAGTGGGATCCAAATCCTGTTCCCATAGGTCACGTCCACACGTGCGACAACGTGCTTCTTCCATTGCAGACATCCTGTTTCTTGGTCGTTGCCTCAAGGTAGATGGCCTCAACTGTGGCATCTGCAAGTAGACTTAAATAACTGGATTGTCAGAATGATTCTTATTAAAATTTGTCTAAAATTAATTCTAATTATCTGACCTATGCTGTCAATCACTCTAAACTTCGTACTCTAAGTTCACCTTAATACGCAAAAATATTACTATTTCATCAATGTAGCATGCCAAGCTACTTTAGCACCACACGTTTTCCACAACAACTTAGTTCATTCTTGTTTTTTTTTTTTTTTTTTTTAACTATATTCATATGGATATTTATGTGTATATACAAATAGTGTATTAATTAACAGATACCATGTCTAAAACACAATAATATGTAAGTAATAAAATGCATGTGTAAATAAAAGTATTAAATCTGACCTATTCTAAACCTATATCTATATATGAATATATAATTATGTTAATACTAATGTTATTCACTAGAAACACACTTAGCTAAATTTATGCATCAATATGCCAAGAATTTGCATGTTCACTTATATTAGTCGCTTACCTGGTGCATTACCTTTTTGTTTTCTTCTTTCCTTCTTTTCTTCTCTTTTTTTTTTTTAACAAACAAAATGGTGTATCTCTTTTCTCTTCCAATCACATAAACCACCAAACAAACATGAGGTAAGAACAATTATTATTATTATTATTATTATTATTATTTACGCATGTGCTGAAATGAAATAAAATTGGTTGCGAGGGGGAGTAGAACGCTTAATCGTTCCCTACGGGTAATCTCGAAATAATGATTCTTTGAATACAAAGTTACCTAATTTCCTATCACGCTTCCCATTCTTAATTTTAGTATTACGTAATAGACTTGATTACTGTTTTCGTTCGCTGTTCGAAATTTACTATGTATGCTTCTCCAAACTAAATTTCCTACTTTTTTTTTTTTTTTTTTTTAACGCTTACTACGCTTTTCGGTCCTGAAATAAAATTAACTACGCATGTTGGTCCTTCAAATAAGATTAACTACGCATTCGGGTTCCTCAAATAAGATTAACTACGCATTCGAGTCCTTTAAATAAAATTAACTACGCATTCGGGTTCCTGTTCGGGAAGCCATTTCTTGTTACACTGTACTTTGGTCCTAGTTCGGTTGCGCCATTTCTTGTTACACTGGGGGTTCCGGTATTGGAAGCCAAGTTTTATAACGATTGAAAATTACTAACAATGAAAGGAAAATTTCTGCTCGGGCTGCCAAATAGAATTACTGCGTGATATTACGAATAAGCAGATCTTACGTATTCGGGCGACGAGGAATATGAAACGTATTGTTTTCGGAATTCGATTCCTTATCTCTAATTTGCATATTTAATCTGAACTAGAACGAATAATTAAGGCACTCACGGATGAGCCTAATATGCATCAGAGAAATGAATACCTGACCTTGTACTTGAAAAGTGAATGGTATTGATGAGCGACAACTCATCTGCCTATTACACAAATAAAAAAAAAATGAATGAGAGTTTGGAGAATTGAAGTTGACTCCACGGGGCTCGGACTTCAGTTCTCCAAGGTAAAGATACAGTTTTGCTAAGATGGTTATGAATTAAAAAAAATGATATATATATAACGAAAGATGACCTAAGTCTAATCGATCCTGTTTTCCCCATAACGGTGTCTCCAAGGCGCTAGGAAAACAGGTGCGTAGTTAATAGTTAAGTGATTTAAATATGCGGAGCAAAAATCTCACAAGCTGCAAAGCTGAAAGAAAGATTTTTCGCTAATGGCTTGTTCAGTTGGCTACACTGACTATCACCTTGTCACCGAAGTGTGTGGAGATAGCAAAAATAGTTTAAAAGCAACAAACAAGGAAAGTTTAATTTAAAGTTAAAAAAAAATGAGTTAATTTAGATAAAAAATTTCTGATGGTCAATGTAACCGTGCTTCAACTTTTTCTGTTCAGGGTAATTTGAAATAACTTCTAGGTATGCTAATATCAGTTAAAGAAATAGGCATATCTTTGAAATGATAACCACATAAATGCTTTGGTTCTAACGTCAAATAGACTTTTAATAAATTTAACGAGAAAGAAGGTTATATTTACAAAAATCAACAAGAAAGTTAATTTGGATTTACAAAAAAAAAAAAATGAATTAATTGACTTTACTGAAAATGAATCAGACTTTTGACTGTTTTGACCAAATAATATGATTTCTCTTAACACATTCTTCACTGTACAACGTAATATTCAAATTATTCAATCTTGACTGTAAAATTTAGCAACAATCTATTTCTACTCAACTAAACTGACAATATTCGATTCTTTATAATTACCAGGACGTAGTTATACAAACAAAACTTTCTATTAAACTGAATATTAATTAACAAAATGATTTATTGTTTTTCCCCTAGGCACAAACGACTATTAAGTAATTCGCCCACAGTTACTACCTCTTTTTATTAATAAAAGAAATGGAAATAAGTTTAAGAATCGGATTGCGGAATGAAAGAATTAATGATTTAGGTTGCTTGCAAGACTTACTGGAGAAATAGTTTAGAAGCGATAGTATGCTTTTGAGAAAATTTAGTGCACTGTTTCTAATGAACGCTAATGAATTTTCAATATTAAAAGATTTGCATAAACAAAACATAGCTTTGTACACATACTATATCAGTTGGAAAATAATACCATTCACAATAAAAATCGTTACACAACACTAACTACACAAATATTTCATATTCAAATGCACTACACAGAAGTATATATATATATATATAGTACTACTATTATTATAATTTGGCCAATTGATCAAAATAATTACATTGTCGACGCTTTCTGATTTTCTCACTGATTCCTTCTTTTGCAAATAAACGTTTCTCCATAGCTATGGACCCTATCTGCGTTCGTTGCTCAGATAGGTACCTCCGAAGGGATTTACTCGAGTATCTTAAATTTGCTTACCTTAATTACGAGACTCTAACGATATTACGGGATAAGAGTGTTTACACTTATTTGTCTGAAACTTACTCAACATAGCACGTCTTTGGAACCTTTATATTGATTGTTTCTTTTAAGAATGAGTATAATAAAAATTGACAAGTTACAATAAAATCATATTAAGCCTGTTTACCGCTCTGACACATATTTCCCTAACACAACCTATACAAATGTTAAAATTTGAAAAACTAGACTTTGACGCTAAATCATAGTTTACTCAAAACAGAAATTACATTACATTCACACATCTTAAACGCGATTTATGTTTAAAAGAGAAATAATCCATACTTGATATAAATAAATACTGGATTGCATATAAATGATTATAATGACGGCTTCAAGGATCTAAATATTGACACATTACGATTACAAATAAATGCATGATTGAAGATCAAATCAATGTATACAAATTCCACTAGTAAAACAATCAAAAATTTTATGGTACTTATTCAAGAATGAAATTAACAGTTCCTATATCAGTGAATTAATTTTGGAAATGCAACCAAGGCATTAGGCTATATGTTTACTTCTTTTAAAAAGAAAGAAAAAAAAATGCTCTAAATGTTTACGGACAGTTCCGTATGAATAAACAATGTCCCGAAGTTTCTAGGAAAAGGTGAGTATGGAGATCACGAATCACGGAAATATTGGCCATAGTCCTTCTTCAATAAAGAAAATAGCAGAATACTTTGTCCTACCTTAATAAGTCCTTCCGCTTATATTTCCACACTTCAAAAGAAAACTGCACTGTACTTAACTGACCGTCACAATGCTTCCTAATGTCCCTTCTCAGACCCCGCTGTCCTCTGGATTCAACTCCCGGAGAAGAGGTCCTCGTTTGTCTGAAGCGTCTGGGTCTTCCTGTGGCAAGGCATCTGTCTCGAGTATCGGGGATCGAACCCGTGTCTCCGTCCTTCATCTCCATGTTGTTGAAATGCAACGATGCGTCACTTATCAAATCCATCTGCACTTAAATTTCACTCGCACAGTTTATATATATATATCCGCCATACATCGCACTACTTTTCCTGTCTTTGCACTTTATGCGGGAAATCAACGTATATAGAATCACAGACTCACTTCAACATCACCATTTATGTAGCGTTACCGTAAGATGATAAGAATTATCTGTCGATGTTTTAAATATTTGTATAAATAATCTTGTAACGACGAAGTTGCTGTGGATAACGCGTGATTTAAGTAACTGGCTGCTAACGGGTGTCTAGCTAGCCATTTTTCTGAAATTTAAACACTTAAATATATATATATGTATGTACATATGAGTTGACGTACGCTTATGAATCGCGTGTTGGTGATGTTTTCACGATGAAGTGTCGACTTAGAGTAACCTCTCTTCCGTGTAGGCGTTCTCCCAGCTTTCTTTATTTTTTTAAAAAAATAGACGCTTCATTCTTCTCTTTGTGAATTTTGAATTTCGGATTCTGATTCGTCGCTTTAAGTTCGTGACACCATTTCCCAAAAATCGGTTGATAATTTGGCTTGGGTTTCTAGCGTCTGTTCTGGGCTCGTACGTGATGTTAAAGAGTTTCATAAGCACTTGCGAAGATTGTAGATAAAAAATTTTGGTTCCTGTGTGTCTGTGACGTGATATTTGCGATATGGAGGTACTTAGGTAGTGCGACAGTATGGCTGGAGTAACAATACCATCGACTGGCGAGGTAGAACGGTGGGTGGTCTATTAGTGCGGTTACCGTCTTATGTTTTTTTTTCTTTCTGAAAAGCAGAGAAACTTCTTTACCTGGGACAAATGAAAGAGGTTCGCTTGGCTGCTAAATGAAACAAAATAAAATTTTCCTTGACTTTTTAAAATAAGTTGAATTTCTATATAAATATGTTTTTAATTTGAATATATGAACAATTAATTAAGTGTGTGAGCGTAATTGTCACAATACTAAGTCGGTGTTACGTAGCAGATTTGCTTCTATTGTTTGATTTATTCTAACATTGAAGCACAGACTATTTGGAACTTACTAGCAACAAGCAACAGGAAAAAAAAATGATTATCTTCTCAATATGGTTGTCAACTGGTCGGTATTTCACCGGCCTGGCCAGAAATATTGCTGCTATTTTGATTAAGGCTGGTGACCGGTACAAATTACTTACCAATCCCTTTATGACCGGTATTTTGAAATCTGTAATCCCGAATAAAATATCCAACATCGAAATTCTTCAACAGTGACTTTACAAATAGAAGTTTCCGTTGTATTATACATTAAGGGCGTTGGCACTCTACTCAGAATTACTAAAGAACGCAATTTATCGAAATGATCTGTGTATATAACATTATAGCAATATATTTAATAGTAGTAATGATTGATTTTATGTTGATATAATCAATATGCGCTTATATAATTAATTAATAATTAATTAAAATTTGTTCCAATTTAGTGCAATAATTAATAAAAATTTCGTTCCGAAACTTGAATATGTTATTCCCTGATTATTATTGATTAGAATGAAATGGTATTAAATTTTTCTTGAAGCTTGATTTGTTTTTAATTATCTTAAGAACTAGATATTAGAATGAAAAAATGCAACTAAACTGCACACCACAGCGCAAATCCGTTTTTTGATTACTTATATTTGTCGAAAGAGGCCAGCGATCTTCAACATTTATATATCGTTCTAAACACTGAAATGTCTTCTTCCTCTCGATATTATACTTCATCATGTACTACCAACGTACTTTATGTATTTCGAGAATAAATGCACAAAGTGTTAACATTTTAAAAGGAACATCTGTACGCTAGCGCCACTCGCATTTTCGACGGGATGTTCTACAACTACAAGGTCCTACTATCACCTATTTCGCAGTGTAGCTAACGAGTTGAAGGTGTTACCAATCAGGCGTGAGCTGATATACTGCAAATACATAATGGCTCGTAAACGACCTTTATTAAAAACCAGAAAACGAAATAAGCGCTCAAAATCTGCTCGAGCCGCCGCTAAACGTCGCAAAACTGAAATTGTTGTTTCCGTTGATGATTCTTCTCCATGTTATCAAGAACAAGGAACCGCTGAAGATTCAAGATTCAAACTGATATATATAAGCTTCGTGTTACTGGAGTATGTTAGTAGATAACTCTTTATATTCGTTTTACTTATTATTTAATGTATATTTACATTATTTTTGTCTCTGGTTTTTAATTATGTTTTGTTTTCGTTGTTTAGCATCTGTTCTCAGTACCTACCAGTTTCTATATACAATCTGTAATATATTGACTCACTATTTAGACTGGGACGGAATATTGTACTACATTTAATACTCTCTCACTGCGAACCAAATAAGGGTACCAGTGTACTATAAGTTATTTCAATAAATTAGAGTGCTAAGAACAGTGGCTCGCAAGGATACCCGTGAACCGTAAGCCATACCAGGGGGGTCTATCTTCGAAATCTTGGTTTACGTAGGTATAATATTTGTCAATTAGGATCGGACAGTAAGCAAGATATAAATAATGTTGACGATTAAATAATATAATAATATTAACATGTGAGAATCATTTTCGTTCTGAAATATTCCATGGTACGTATAAAATTTGTGCGTGTCATTTTGTTCGATCTTTAGCACAATATAATAATAACACAGGGCTGCAAATTGAAAAAAAAGTTCATGTTGTTTTTTGATTAATAGGTGAACTTAATTCTTTGTTCCTAGCTGATTACGAATAATGAATTCGTTTTTCCCTATCACGTAAGGTTTTCTTACAAATCAATGTCAAAATTTGGGCCTTCTTCCGTATTCAGTACTGCTTTATTATACCTTATTTCTTATCTTCTATCAGACTAAAGAGCTTATTATGCTAAACATCTGAACATGTTTTGTTTAATGTCAATGCAGACAGACAAAGAAAAGAATATAAGATTCTCTACACATACAGATTACTACATATATACATATAATATGGAAATATATACATAAATATATACGTTGTAAAATGGAAATCAGCACAGTCATATAACATAGTCATTTTTCACATCTTTTTAGCACGCTTTCTCTTATAAGCTTTCCTAATTTTCTTGTGATTTTCTTCTGAAGTTTATCTGTGTAATGTGCAACACTAGTGAGCCATGATGCTAACACTCCAAAGTCCTGATACCGTTTCTCCATATCCCTCATGTCTTGGTGGAACCGTTCGCCTTGTTCCTCACTTAATTCTCCGAGATTTGATGGAAAGTAATCAAGATGAGAATGCAAAAAATTCAACTTGAGATTCTTGCTGCAACCCAGTTCTTGAAATTTAACTAACATATTCTCAACAACTTCTTTGTAATCAGCACTTTTGTGGTTCCCCAGGAAGTTCACCACCACGCTTTTAAATGCTATCCAAGCATCCCTTTCAGCATTAGTCATTGTTGCCTCGAAGTTTTTATCCTTCATTAACTTCCTAATGTCTGGGCCAACGAAGACACCTTCTTTCACTTTGACACATGGAAGTGAAGGAAATTTGTTGCATATGAACTTGAAACATTCGCCTTCCTTGTCGAGTGCCTTAACAAATTGTTTCATCAATCCTAATTTTATGTGAAGGGGAGGAAGTATAATTTTCTCAGGACTGACTAAATTTTGTTGAATGATATTTTTTGATCCCGGGTTCAGTGTTTTCCGTAATGGCCACTGTTTCCTTCCCCAGTGGTCATTTCGTGCCCTACTATCCCACTCGCAGATGTACCTTAGTATTTTTGTATACCAACCTTGTTGCCCAAGTACAATGCTCAAAATCTTCAAACCTCCACACACCACCCAACCATGTACCTCGTATTTAATTTTATTAAGAATAAATTGCACATTGTCATATGTTTTTTTCAGTGACACAGAATGAGCAATAGGAACTGATGGGAACTTATTTCCATTATATAACAGAACAAATTTTAAACTTGTTTTATTAGAGTCAATGAATAATCTCCAATCACTAGAAAGGCAAGGGAAATTTAAATTGATCAACAAACCTGACACATCACAACAAAACACGACAGAACCTTCTTTTGAGAAATACTGCACAAATTATTTTTCCCAATATCTGTACCAAGAAAATGTTCCACAGGGAAGCAAGTTATTTTCATTAAGTCTGGAACCAAGAAATTCAGCAGATTGTTTAGACAGATTCATGTCTCTAACTAGATCATTGTGCTGACATTGAGTGAGTGGTATAGGGTCACGAGATCCGCTACGGGGGTTGTAAACTTCATCTTCTATTTCACTATTTTCCACTGATGCATTGTACGAACTAGGATCACTTACAAACTCAAGACTTGATGGAGGTGTCGGAACAGGCAAGTCGGAACGGCCTACGTGCAGCACAGATCTCATTGCAGAGGGAATATTGGGATACACTATATTTGTCTTGTTTCGAGAATTGTGTCCTCCTACAATTTCACAGGAACAGGAGTAGCAATCGTCGCTGTGGTTTTTGGGTTCTCTCCACACCATAGGTACTGCGAATGGCATAGATGACCGCTTTCCAGTACTCCAGTTCCGTAACGATTCCACACAAGATCTACACAGATTATGTGGAGTTCACGATTTATCTTGATCTCCAAGTTCCATACGGAAGTATGCGAAATATGCCCTTCTTACAAAATCTGTAATTTTCTGTCTCTGTTTGTGTGGAACAAATTCACCACAGATGTAACAAAATAAATCTGGTCTATTCTTACAACCACGATATGCCATGGCAACACAGTATTCAACGACCTACAAAAAAGAATTAGCCTAAGATATTAACATTTCATACTATTGAAGCATATCTAAGATTTGCGATGATTAAATATGAAATTTATTTGAAATGAGATAACAAGGTTCGATATAGAAATATTTTAAATATTCATGCAGGCAAAATTTTAGGTAATTTAATTAAATTAAACTTCCTTACATTTAAAACATATTCATTTCTATTACCGCCTGGATAATTTCATCACGTACTTGTGACATCTAGCGTCAATCAGCTGAATTACGATTAAACATGCATACCGCAATCAACATATATAAATCGTGAATTGTGAGAAATTCTTACGTGATATGAGAAAACTAGTGCCAGTTTCGGTTTCAGCATGTTCAAATACATATAAAACACCCAAAATTATAAAAACAACAGAACCTATGCGGCCCTGTGTAATTTAATGTTAATGGACTAGAGATTATGTGGAATTAATTATGATGATGATACATATCATGACAAAGAGCGATGTATAAGAATATGATGTTGATTAAAGAGAAGTACGATTATAATTACATGCCACTTGGTCCTCAAACATATTTGTCAAATAAAATATTTATTTTTGCAAAACTGAGATAGGCAGCTTCAGAACTGCGTAAACTGACGAGCAACTAGTTATATAATGCAGTATAACTATATGGATATTGTTCATGGGTGGACAACTTCACACTATCCCTCCTCTCCCTAATTTATTTCTAGTATAAAAGAACTCTTTCGAAAATAATAATTTTAGCAACTAACCTAAACTAACGATTTGAGAAGAAAAATCTCAAAATCGGACGGGTAAGTGTGAAGTTGTCCCGCCCCTTATTTCATTAGTTTGATTAATAATAATAATAATAATAATAATAATAATAATAATAATAATAATAATAATAATAATAATAATAATAATAATAATAATAATAATAATAATGTCTCATCTATCAGTTATAAGTACATCCTATCTCGCAAATGGTACGGTGGGACAAGCAGATGAGCCATCACGTGACTGACTAGCTTCGGGTTAGAATTCCAAGAATTGAGAAGAAGCAAGCAAACGAGGGGATCTGATAAGACCTATTTTTTTTCATTTGTGCTGCACAGAGGGTTTTCACATTGGAATTGGCATGTCATTTCTACTCCCCATCCTGCCGGACTGGTTTTCCTCATTGTTGTTCCGCCAAAATTGTTCCTAAGTATTGACTCAGCCGCGGGTCGCTTTCTTTCTTTCAAGGCATGGTAAAAACGCCAGAGTCAGTACGAAAAGTAGTGCATTTCACATATTGTAGCTACAAATGAGTGTATTCTCCATGTTAGCATGCGTCTCTACCCTCTTATCTGGTTTATAGTTTTAGTCGTCTTGATCCACCATTTTTTTTTTTCAACGTCGACCAAGTGTTCACATCGGGAATCATATTCGCAAGCCCCCGCATCGTAGGCTATGACTTGAATGATCTTTTTTTCTAAAATTTATTTACATGTTGTACTATAGCAAGCAATTTATGCAGCTATTTAATCCACTTGGGTACTTTCTAGCGGAAAAAGTTGTGTAGAAACCAAGGATGTTGCTAGGGGGAGCACGGGGTCCAAATCTTGCCTTGCCTTCCAAATATTTAAACTAGCATATAAATACTAGTTTGCTATTTATACTACTAGTTTAGTATATATGCCCCCCACCCAAATCAGAACTCTGGCTACGTTCCTGGTAGAAACTAAAAAATGTAATTGCTGAGCATTTTGAACGTCCGAAAACGTGATTCGCCAAAAAAAAAAAAAAAAAAAAACTTTGACGCGCAATTACCAGCTCTGATGATAATTCCATCACAAAAGTGGTATGATAGAAAAAAAAATCATTTCTCAGTGAGATCCGACTTTTCCAACTTCTAAAATGTGGAATTTGCTATTTCTTTTTCTATAGGAGTATTTTTTTTTCATTTGCTCAGAATTTTCTGGGAGGGGTGTGTATGAACCCATAGACCCCCGTTTATCTGCACGTCTCTATATATATCACGTAGCTATCATTGTATCACAATGATGCCTCTATGTTATGCATAAGAAATTGAAGTTCTTTAGAACGGCTGTGTCCGTCCGTCTGTCTATCTGTCTGTCTGTCAACAGGTATCACAGCAAAAACGGTAAGAGCTATCGAGAAGCGGTCGTTCCAGCATCCTAAGAATAGATTCCATCTCCTTCAGAAACCTCCTACTTACCAGAAGTGGTAGAAATCGGCAATTTGCGGTTTTAACTCATAACTCATAAAACGGTATCGTAACAGCTATCGACAAACGGTTTTCGGAAATTGATTCAGGATCTCAAGGAAGCAAACCACTTCCACTTCTGCATTTCTACTAGAACCGAAAGTGGTACATATTCACTATTACTTCCGGTTTCAGTTTTTCATACAATTAAAGCGGTAAAATCTATCGACAAGTGGTTTTCGGGAATCGATTCAGCATCCCATGAACAGATTCCATCTCCTTCAACAACCTCCTACTTAAACCGGAAGTGGTCGATTTTTACCACTTCCTGTTTCAACAGTAATAGTCATAACCCAGAAACGGTAGCTAGCGTCAAACGGTTCTCAGAAATCGATTCAAGGTGTGAAGGAAACAAAACACTTCGACTTCTGTATTTCCACTAAAACCGGAAGTGGTAGAAATTCACTACTACTTCCGGTTTCAATATTGATTTTCATTGACAAAACTGTAAGAGTTATCGACAAGCAGTTTTCAGAAATCGATTCAGCATCCTAAGAATATGTCCTATCTCCTTCACCAATCTTAAGTTAAACCGGAAGCTATACAAATCGGCCACTTCCGGTTTCAACAGTATTTGTCATAACTCAAAAACGGTAAGAGGTTTCTGAGAATCGGTTCATCGTTCCAAGAATAGGTACAATCTCCTTCAACAATCTTCTATTTAAACCGGAAGTGGTGGAAATCAACTACTTCCAGTCTCTATTATTTCCAGTTTTACTATGTAATTTGTATAGTTTGGAAGTCTACCGTAGTTTCACACTGTGGAACGATACTCACTTGTTTCTTCTTTGCAGCTTTGATTCTGAAACTTTCATATTTGAGACAGCGTGGAAATGTGACACGAAATGGCGTCCCAAGCGGCTATCGAATTGTTAACTTGGAACATTTTCTTCAATGGGCATTAACACTTCAAGATAACCATAGAAAAATATGCACTGGCGGTAAATTGGACTTTATAAAAGAACGGCGACTAGCACTTGTTAGTTATTTGTACTTCAAATGTCGAGCATGCAACCGGGAAGTTAGCCATTCTACTGAGAAATTGGACTCAAAAACGAAAGTGTCAACTGCTAATATGTCAGCAGTTTGGGCCACGGTATCTATTGGAAGTGGTTACTCTCCTAGAAGAATTCCTCAGCATTTTAGATATTGCTTGCATGAGCAAGACTATGTTCACTATCATTGAAGAGAAACTTGAATCCGTTAGTCTTTTTTTTTTTTTTTTTTTTTTGTTCTATATTTATCCAGACACATGCACACAAACCAATCAGACAGCATCATATTGTGCGTGTGCGTTTAAAATTAGATGTATTGTATATGTTAACCTATAGTGAGTGACAAAATCTACTATCTCATTTTGATAAAGTATCTGTAAATAAAATGAGTTCATTTGGTTAAAATAAAGAATGTACTACAAGTGTCACTAGTGTGAGAAAATTCGTAGTATTTTGACGAAAACAGAAAAAAGGTCTTCAATGTTTATGAAGGGATTAATGATTTGGGGAAAACCAAATTGTAGCCTACTCAACCTTACTGAAAGTGATGAATAAATCTTAGTTTTTCCTTTCCGCCCGAGTCGAGCGGCAAGTTTAGTTCTCTGCCTCGCTGAAGTTGTTCCAATCAGGTGACTAATAAACAGCGGTACAACCCAAACCTTTTCTCATCTCTCTCCCTCTTTCTTTTTTTCTTTCTTTTCATTCTGCGAATTCCTGGAAAGGGTAGTTGTCACTTGTCAGCTTACCATTTCCGCAAAATAACATAGCACAGATGTCAGTTTGTGATCTTTGGGAAAGATTATAGAAAAAATATTGGAATCAATCTAGGACAAATTTACCCTTTGAAAGCGAGGTCAAAACCCTTTCAGAAATAATTGAAAGATAATTACATGAATAATTTTTGAGGGAAATATGATCAAGTGAAATGGTATGTGGATAAAATTCCTAGGCCCTGTTTTTTAAAAAATCACTTTCGTTCTTTGTTGCCTGTCCACATGGCCACTTCTATACTATCTAGATCTATAACTTTTTTTTAAAAAAAAATTTTCACTCACATATGTCTGGTGACAATACAATATTTTATAAATTACCGTATACTCATGTGTAATATCTGCATCTCCCTTTTCCTGGAAGTGCAGAAGGAAGAAAATATAGATCCATGTAATGTTCACACTAGCATTTCCTAATTTTAGTTTTTTTTTCTAATAAATGAATTTCGCAAGGCGCCTGAACGCTGTGGGATTCTATCTAGGTATCATGTGCATAAGTACACCCGTATAAGATCAAATTCGTGTGAAATATCTTGTGCAAACTTTCATTGTGAGTTCAAACAGAAGAGAACCAAGTTTGATAAAGCTGGGTAACGGCTAATGCAACATTTTATGCTCTTGTAACTAAATGATGTTGGCTTATTTTAAAATTGAGCATGATTTAGTAGTAAATTTATTTTGCATTATACAAATTTGTTTAAATTACGTAATACCTGTGAAAACCTTGTTGACCAGGCCCGCAACCAGCCACTGAAGTTTGGGGGACATAAATATGCTAGGGGGACAATCGTAACAATTCTAGGTCTCTGTATCAATATCATACGGATGCATTGTGGTTTGAGGGGCTAAAAAAATTTAAGAAGGAACCAGGCCCCCTAACCCTCGCCGTAGTTGCGGGCCTGTTGACGACTATGTAAGTAGATTCCTCAATACTTTATTTCGCAAAATAAACATTACTTTATTTCGCAAAAAAATATTCTTCACTACGTTATATAAAATTTGGATAACTGGACGGGTCAGTGTGCGAATTGAATATTTTTCCCAGGGCAGATGAATTTCACTTATATACGCACTCAGCCATCACACACGTAAGAGAGGGGAAAAGTTATCCCTGTCTGGGGTTGTGTTCGGAAATCCCGAAATGGTTTGGACCCCTCCCAAAATAAATTCCTGCGTACGTCTCTGAGGCAAATACAGATATTAGCAAATACAGATACTTTATCTTTAGGGGTGATATGAAAAGCTATGCCTTTTTCTCTGTATCCAACGATGAATTATGACAACAACCATTCAAACTATTGAGACAGATCAACGTGAAGCTTCCATCACAGCAAGCATATATTCTATAGCAGGCACGTATCCAGGGGGGACCTGGGGGCTCATGTCCCCTCCGAAACTGAAGCACGTTTTTAATAAACATACTTTTACGTTTTTGAGATTCTTTTGTTTCAAATTACTTCGAGTCTGTCAAAATTTTGGGCAATGTGTTGTCGTCTTCTATTAAGTCCAAGAACATACCGTGATGCCATTGCCTCTTCGTGGAATAAAAAAAAGAGAACACTTTTAAATAGGATTAAAATTTCGTTTCTGTTCTGTTTACAACTTTAAATGTAATAGAACTATACACTCAGTGTTTTCTTGTTATTCTTGTTATATGCTATCGCAGACAGTTTCCTTAGTTACATATCTCTCTGAAATATTTGACTTTCTTTGTGCCACAATACAGTTCATTCAAACTAAACTGGTTCTTATAATGAAAAGTAAGGAAAAGTTTAAGCAAGAATAGAACTGTTACATTATATTATTATTATTATTATTTTGAAAACAAATTGATATTTTAAAACATTAGAATTACGTGCTTACGAGACTTCCCCTTGTCACCCCCCTCCCCCCGCGAAAAGAAAACCTGGATAAGTGCTTAATATATAGTGATTAAATTCCCATCAAATCAAATAAGTTCTCATGTATCCGAACTTGATACATGGATACATGTATTCAAGCTACAGACCAGGAGAGCATAACATGTTCTACAAGATAAAATTTTGAGATGATCAATTTCACATCACATCACATCAAGATTGTGAAGACAAGGGACGTACGCAGGGAGTGGGTCCGGACCCCCCAATATCTCGACATTTTTGTAAATTTAGTCTAATTTTAGGGGCAAATTTACAAAGCTTAATATAATTTAGCCTCAAATTGTATTTGAACCCGCCCAAAAGCTTTCGACCCCTCCCGAAATAAATTCCGGCGTACGTCTCTGGTGAAGACTATATCTGAATTCGGTTTTTCGTAATAAATAATATAAACAAAATTTTATATAGGCATATTTAACATTACCGTACTCTTTTGAATAACAGTTTCATGATTTGTTAAGATTGTTTTCTGATTTATAAGATATTATATTAGATTCAGCTAAAAACATTCCACAATATTTTAAACGTTATAATATATGTGGCAACAGTAGCGTAACTTGAAGCCTCAAAGTCCCCATAGCCCTAGGTTATGTGCCCCCTGGGCCGCAAGGCTTGTGGGGGCGCAATTTACGCCTATGTGTGGCATATACTTTTGGGAAATAAACTATTCAATAAAATGATTCTGACAAGTATTCAGTGACATAAATAGAAAATATTTTGTCCAGCAGAATAAGTGGCGTAACAAGATGAAAGACCAAGAGGGGTGCCCCTCCCTCAATTCTGATAGAGTTTGAGGGGCGTCAAAGGTACATAAGATTCATTTTGCAGCCCTCAATAAAACAAAAAGGAGGCAATATTACAAACAAAGAAAATAAGTATATTAGTTATTTCTTTTGTCGGCGCTGACTGACTACCTTCCGCCTTCGGTAGAATCTTTTTGTACATAAAGTAGTTACTATATAAATTTTCTTTGTACTGTATATGTGAAATGAACCCTCCAAACATAATGTATAAATAAACATGAATAAAAGAATAAATAATGCTATGTAATATTGCAGTCACAGGAGATGTAAACATATGCCTTACTCCCTTTATCTATCTGTTAGGGAAGCGTAATAAAATAGGTTTCCCCCGACATTTTAAACTTCGTTACTCGCCTGAGTAGTGTTTTCTTGTTTTCTCAAAATCAGCTAAACGGAACGTTTTCCTTCTTTAAAAAGTAGTATTACTGTTTTATTACAAACAGTAATAGTTTTTAAAACTATATTGAGGAATAAGAGCTCAAGATTTAAAACTATCGCACTTTTCCGTACGGTAATCGGGTTTGGATGTACATCTGCGGACAGCCAAATTACTGTACAATTTCCATCTCTAAATCGAACAAAATCTGTTTTTAAATACTTTAGTACTTTATTTCGTAACAGAAGAAAAGACTTGATGGGTTGAAAATATATAAATATTGGGAACAGAAGGAAGAAGTTAAAGGGTTACTTACAAAAATAAAAATAACGTAAGTGTATTAGCACGATATTGCGCTCATTAGTACGCGTTTTCGTGCACAGAGAAATAATAATAATAATAATAATAATAATAAATAATAATAATAATAATAATAATAATAATAATAATAATAATAATAAAACGTATCAGATACTCCATAGAAACACATTATGTACCAAGCAATACAGAACAAGTAATCATTTCATTTCCTCCTTTTCTCTGCAGGTATTTATTAAATGTATTTAATTTGCTGGTATTTCGTATTCTGAAAATGTACAAGAATGAAGAAAACAAGAAATTCCCATTTATCACAAACTTTCAATACTTTTTTTCCTTTTTCTGAGACTTCAAATGGGTCCGAATAATGATGAGAATCTTGAAAATATTTTCATTATTTCGGTCACTGGTTCTTAACAATGGCTTAACGCCCCCACAGGCGTTTTCCTTTCTAAACGAGGCTTGGAACAAAAAGGGGCGATTGGAGGGTGTTTGAGATTTCATGACATGTTATAGACTGTTTTCTTATTATTAGACGAAAACTATGACTTATTTTACCAATACACACAAACATACACGTATAAATATACAAAAGAATTGTGTATATATAAAACAATTATGTTCTTTATGTTCATTATTTGTCAACTGATTTGACTGTATTTAACACTTTTTCATTATTGAGATGGCAACATCGAATTAAACAACAAACATTTTCACACACGTTTTTGCGAGCGGAGGCAAGACCGACTGCGATGCTAACTCCATCTCTGGACGGAGAAATAAAATTCGTGAAAGTCCTTGACTGTTAAGCCAGGACACAGAATTTCTGGTCGTCAGGTTGGCGACTAGAAATTTAGATCTGGCAAACCAGTGCTCAGTAGGAATGGTTTCTGCCTGAACTCGCAGGGCTGTGCAGTTTCTATTTCGCACGAAAATAATTGTCACTGAGTGTGAGAAAACATGGAATGTGAAGTCTTTCTTTGTCAAAGGGGAAAGGGAAACATCTCATAATTTGTACGTAAGAGATACTGGCTACCATTATTTTTTGATTTGCGAGTGCGTCTGACTAAAATTTTTCACCCTGCATTAAGCGATATGTTTTCTTTTTAATCTGTTTTTTTTTTTTTTTTTTTCATTTATTTAACAAGAAATTTGTTAGCACTTAAAGTTTGTGAAACATTTTCAACAATGGAGATAGGAGTGTATAATTTATCATAATTGTCCGGAATAAATATAGCGATAAATTTAAAATATCCATCAATTGTTGACAAATAACTGTTAGGCATTTGGTTCGTACAATGTTTGTGGCATTGTTTAGTTTCAAGTCCCTAGCTGCTGCATGTGACAACTTTTCTTAAACTTCCAACTTCCTTCCTTAGGATCTCTTACAACAATTTCCTGTAGAACAGGCACGTAGCCAGGATTTCGTGAAGGGGGGGATCCGTGACATTACTGTGGTCATCATACCAGGGGCTCATTCTAAACTATTTTACTGGAATATATATTGGTTCGTTTAGCCAGGATTTCATAACGGGGGTGGGGAGAGTGACATGAAATTCTAAAGGCCCAGGAGCTCGATATATCTAAACTACTTTACTATCAACATATATTGGTTTGTTAGGACAATAAAATGAGGATATGTTGGTAAGTATTTGAATAACAAACTACGAAGAAATCTCGAGTAAAATAATAATAAAAAAATATATATATATTGAAAAATATTATACAATATTTACGCCCTTCCTCTGTTTATTCAAATATAACACTTTTCCTTTCATTATGACCGCAACTATTATAAAAAGTACATATTCACTATTATAAAAAGTACATAGTTAATAATGGCTTGTAAAATACAGTATATTTTACAATATCTGCGTTCCTTTCTCTGTTGAATCAAATGTTAACAGAACTTCCTTTCCATAGATATAAATTTTTGTTGTTATTATTCCGTGAACTACTGTCTGTTCCAAATGACAGGTTAAAGGAGCAGTAGAAAATTGTTTTTTTCAAATAACATATTTTACACTGCAAGGATGCGATGACGAAAAATTATCATAGAAAATGTCCACGCTGTTACACAACCGCACTATGCTTTCCGAAGCTTGACTAGAAATTCTCCCTGACTAGAAATTCTAAAAAATCGCTAACTTTTCTAGAAGTTCCAAATTCCCTGACTCTTCCAGAATATCTCGCTCACTTCGCAAGTAATAGAAATCTCCTCATAAAAAAGAGTAACCAAAAGCTTCCTGTAGTTTATTTTTAACTCTGATTCTTCTTTTTCTCATTTTATTTTGTTTCATCCTTCCTTAATTTTTTCATTTCTGGTCTCGAAGGAAGGGGGTCCGGACCCCCCCCCTTGGCTACGTACCTGTGTAAAAGTATAATTTTAAAGACTAAATTTCATTTTTGTAAATCCAAAATTGTCACGTAAGGATTAATATATTTTCGTTCATCTGTTTCGATATTTTTAAAGAAAATACAAAAAAAAAAAAAAAAAAAAAAAAAATCAATACCGACTTCAGTTTCTCATTTGATTCCCGGCGGGAGCTCATGTGGTTCGGATTCCACGTTAATCAGTAGGTCCACGTCTCATATAGCCTCGCTGCTGAAAGGGACGCTAAACTAAAATCAACTCAACAACTCAGTTTCTCATTTTTAGCATAATGTATCTTAGTTTAAGCTTATTAGTGAATAGGGATGCGTTCGAGTCGAGTCGAGACAGAATTTTCCTGACAAAATTCGAGTCGAGACACAGCTCTTCCAATAGAAAAATATATAGTTTTCGAGTCGAGACATCACTTTTACAGCATATTTTCGAGTCGAGACAGTCTCAAATCTTGTCTCGTGCGCATCCCTATTAGTGAATGTATTTAAGGATATGCAGAATACAGGTGCTAATGCATTTTTTTTCTGAGGTAGTACACATTTCCTTCCCATGGATGAGTTCGAACAGAAATACTTCACTCTTAAGCCTATATCATAGGGAATTTTGAGGGGTCGCCGGTAATTTTATTTTCGAGAGTTGGCAACTCTAATTCTCAAGCTAAATCTGTAAAATGTAGCAAGAACAAACGTGGAAAGCTACTCCTTTTTTCTTCCGTAGGTTCCCATGGTAATAACTGTTAAAATCAGTCATCAATTCTATAAATCATCTATAATATCACCTCCCAAGGTATGGAGAAAAGCTTGCAAGAGCTAGACTATTTTCACTGTACAATAAAGGAAACTGTCTACTAAATAGCAGAATTTTTTTTCTTCTAATACACGAATGAGCATTACCACCGACGAAATATTCATCAGGTGTATTATTGAATACAAAAACCGTATTTTTAACTACCTGCCCAATTCTTACCGTCAGATTCTTTCATTTCTTTTTTTCCTTCCATATCAGAACACAGGTAGCTGTTACAAAACCTCTCATTCTTTTGAGAGGAGGTTCACCTATAAGCATTTTCCGTCACTTACGGTTTTTTCTTCTACCTGTCACCAAAACAATTTCTTGAAAGCATCCGGGTGTCTCGGCGACAGTCTGGCGCCGGAGCTGGACATTCCAAAGGTATCTTCCCAAAAGGAATCGGCAAGGAGAAAGCACTTTCTATGCATTGGTGACAATGAACCTCTCACAGGTAACAGGTAATGCTTCCCCGCCCTGGAGACCGAGGTGTAAAACCAAGCTTCCAAAGGTCTCACCTACGATCAGCAGGTGATTGGACTCCCCAGAGGAGCTTATTATCCTCTTCACAGCAAGTTCCTAGTCTAATAGGCGCCAACAAGCTTAATGAAATGTCTAAAAGTATTATAAAGCCAAGGATTTGTTGTTAAATATGGATAACCCAGACGACTGTGAGAGCCACAGGTGGAAACCGTTATCGCCCATTTTCTGGTTTTTTCTTATGAACATTCTGCGATAAGAATTCTGAAGTCGGTATTTTCTTCTAAAAACAAGGAAAATGGCTTTTATAAGTCATAATTACATTTTTCCTCTTTCCCCACACTTTATTTAACAGTATTTGATTTATAAATTTATTAAACGTATTTGCATTTGTCTATAACGGGTCTAGGAAAATTCGGTGTAGGAAATTTCGGTGTCGGAAAATTCGGTGTAAGAAAACTCGGTGTAAGAAAATACGGTGTACGGAAAATTCGGTGTACGGAAAACTCGGTGTGGGGAAATTTAGGTGTAAGGTAGATTCGGTGTAATGCATATTGAATATTACCACTTACGATAATTTACGTCACTTCATATTGTGAAAACGAAAACCATAAAATGTAACGAATAAAATGTTATTACTTATTTCAAGAAAAGCAAATTTATTTATTTATTTTTTTCCTTGAGTCCAATACATCTTTCATGTTTTTTGCGGGGTATTACTATAAACTACTTTTCATCACACAATGAAGCTGACACTTTTTGTCAGAAATAAAACAATTATAAGTTCAGAG
Source organism: Thermobia domestica (assembly GCF_964235325.1). Taxonomy (NCBI): domain Eukaryota; kingdom Metazoa; phylum Arthropoda; class Insecta; order Zygentoma; family Lepismatidae; genus Thermobia; species Thermobia domestica. The sequence continues at coordinate 13,019,437 of NC_137471.1, forward strand.
AATAGTTATAGGAACAACTAACAACACCTTTCCTATAGTACATCATAGAACATATACAAGGTGATTCTTTTAAAACTTACGGATTTCATTTGGCTCTAGAATTTTTGACTGAAGTCCGATTTTCATGCGGTTTGTGGCAAATGATCAAGAAACGTTGGGAGATTTATGGAACTATGTTTACTGGTTTAAATTCATTTGGAGTAATATCGGCCACGCCTCTAGAAAAACAGCAAATATTCGCCACTGTACCGAATTGGAATTAGGTGAGGTGCGGTGTGGAGATTTGAGTTTCTTCATTAGATGGCAACCTCGCGTCTGTCAATAAGAAACAGAAAACTGGGCCGTTGTATTGAGAATTATGCTGTACTACAGTATCAATATGATCAGGACACAGTTACAATAATGTACTCTTTGGAGCAACGTGATTTTATTGATAAAAAGTTTTTGGAAAACGGGATCTGTTGTTGCTACGCAAAGGACATTTACACGCCACTTTATCTCACGTTCTGCCCCAGACAGGAACATAATATGGTCGTTAGTGAATAAATTGTAGGAAACAGGATCACTTCTGAGTAAGACACGAAAGCATCGAACCCCGCTGGCGGATGTTGTGGAAGATGTCAGTTGCCGACTCTAAGTCACCCAAGAAATCTCTATTCAACATGTGATTTATGTGTGTTACCACTAACACTTAATTTGTATTCTTCAATTTTGCTTCAAATATCCAATATCTAATTCGAACTGTAACGTACAATGGCGAATATTTGCTGTTTTTCTTGCTGCTCGATATTACCCCGGATGAATTTAAACCAGTAAACATAGACCCATAAATCTCCCATCCTTCCTTGATGATTTGCAATAAACCGCATGAAAATCGGACTTCAGTTAGAAATTCTAGAGCCAAATGAAATCCGCGAGTTTTGAAAGAATCACTCTGTATATACATATGTCAGATGCAAAAATATATTGATAAAAAAATCTTAGTGGAAAGGGCAATATAAAGCAGGATGGTTTTTATCAGATAATAGTTGTACAATAGTTGACTTCTCCTGCAATCAGACACTTTAATTTGGTTGCCTTAAGTTAAGGTAAACAAGTACTACAACCCTATTGAGTCCTTATTGACTTCTTCTCCAATCAGTAGATACCTTAGTTGAGGCATTTATTTTTACACCTTTGAGTAACATAAATAAACTATGCCATTTTTGAAGAATTTATATTTAAATATTTATTTATAAAATATACATAAAATCATCAGAACACTTTTGAAAAATCTACAATTTTCAACTTTACCCGTCCAATAACCTACATTTATTTTTGGAAGTAGAAAATTCTAGGAGACACTCTCTAAAATAGCATAAAAACTTAAGTTTTAAATTAAATGTCGGTTGGTAGCGATGGTCGCTTCGCTAAATCTCACGAACGGACATCGAAAAACAAATTTCTCGTCATGTAAGGACCATGAAAAGTTAAACTCCGTCGAAATCTAGAATTCAAATAATTTCACGATCACAATTTTTTAAAATTTGTTATAATAGACAGTAAAAGTACGTTCTACAAAGTTTGAACTTAAAACTAATAAGCACATTTATCCTCAAAGTTGAGTTTTTAATAAATCCTACGGTCTACTACAACGAAGGTTTCTTTACACCTAACATTCCCCACACCGAGTCTTCCGTACACCGAATTTTCTGTACACCGAATTTTCCTACACCGAGTTTTCTTACACCGAATTTTCCTACACCGAAATTTCCTACATCGAATTTTCCTGCTCCCGTCTATAACAGAACTTGAGGAAAGTTGATTTATGATCTAAGTATTCTGCTTACAAACTGATTTTTATTCTTCTAATGTTCAGTACTTCTATTTGAATTTTGATCCAAATGGAAAGAGTTCAGTTGAATTCATATGAAATATATGTAGTCCTTGATTTTTCAGGAAAAAATCAAGGACGAAATTACGATTGAAAGACGATCTTTGGTGCACGATCACCATCGGCGAAAATCCGTCTTCAACATTAGGGGGAGGGGGTACGAACCGTTCCCATCTATCTATCTGTCTATCTATCTATCTATCTATCTATCTATCTATCTATCTATCTATCTATCTATCTATCTATCTATCTATCTATCTATCTATCTATCTATCTATCTATCTATCTATCTATCTATACCTAGGTATTAAGTGATGTTCAATATTTATGAAGTTCAAAAAAATGCTGTGGAGCAGAGTTAGTGGTCTTCAACATTGGGAGGCGAGTAGATTTATGGCTTATGAGACTCATATTACGGTAGATGAATCTAATTTCTGAGGTGAACCTGTTGTATATTACATATTATGCGATGTAGGTAGATAAGTGGCAGTCGGATACAAATAATCACTTTTCTCTTCCCCTCTCCAAAAAAAAAAAAAAAAATCAAATCGGATTATTGGTGGAGAATCTCCCCCAGTTCCAAGATTGAAGGACATGTCCCCTTCATCCCCCAGGAATTTCGCCAGTGTGTAGGTCCACGTCTTAAATAGCTTTTGTGCTACAAAAAAACACTAAACTTCAACAACAACAAAAACGAATATCTCAAATCTCCTAAAAATACTCATAAAATCGAAGTAGCTCAAGTGGTAGAGCGTTGGCTTCGTATTCGGGAGGTCGTGGGTTCGAATCCCGCTGCCGACCATCCTGACTGAGGTTTTCCAGGGTTTCCCTCAGTCCTACCAGGCAAATGCCGGGATGGTACCTACTAAACAGGCCCTGGCCGATATCTTCCCAAATCCTTTCCATTGTTATTGTTATTGTTGGATATCCAGTGTAAAATGGCCTCTGAGCTGTATCTGGTGATTGTTAAATAAATAAATAAATAAAACGTCGTGATTCATATCGTACTATTGGCCAGAAATATGGTCGCTATTCAAAAGTGATTAAAAATGTTTGAAGGATTACGAAATGTGGGTGTGGAGAAGAATGCTAGCTAGGTTGAAAGGAGAATGAATCAGAAAGGGTTAGAAATAGTAACGAAGAAAATAGAATTTTAGATGATGATGTTATTATAAAAAGGAATAGAAAAGGGTTGTAACATTGGCTGAAAAGGGAACTGTATATACTGTGAAGAACACGAGTTGAGTTGATTTTGAGATTAACATTCCTCTCAGCAGCGAGGCTATATGAGACGGGACCTACTGATTAACGTGGAATCCGAACCACTGGAGCTCCCGTTGGGAATCGAACCGCACCAAAGACGCGTACACTAACCGCTTGGCCACGAAGAAGCTCTAAGCTGAACGCGAAGGAAGGTACGGTAGTAGGACAAACAGGCAGAGGAGAAAGAGGTTGGTTACAGTTGTAGCACGATATTAAAATAGAAAATTTCTTTGTCAACACAAGGTTGACTGAAGGCCGTGGTTGTGAATGGAAACTTCTGAGTTGTGACAAGTGATTAAACTTTGTCATAAATGATTCACAAACGTTACTTATTAAGAAATATTACAAATGTTCTTATTAGGATATCAATTGTATGTCTAACTTTATGGGCAAGACAAGAATTAAATGAAATCTTTAAAGTTTTACGTCCCATGTTTATACCGGCTAGGCTAAAGGAGACAGTGACGATGAGAAATGAAATATTAGAATGAAGAAAGCGGAGGAAACTTGAGAACCGCGAGAAAACTTACGCACACAGTGTTCGTTCACCAGAAAGCTCATTTGGCGCGAGCTGGGATCGACCAAGGTCACCATGCACCAGAAGTAAACACTCTACCACTGAGCCACGGCGGCCCCGATTAACATACGAGGTCCACATTTGTATTAGTATATTAATATACAATTTATTTTAAAAAGTATGCGTTTCTTAATCTCAGGGGAGGCAATTGTCCCCTATTCTCCCCAAATGACCCCCAGTATTTCGATCTATTCTTAAGAAAGAAAAAAAAAAAAAACTCCCACTTCAAAAAGATCATACATTCATACCATCGCTTCACCATAACACTGTACATTGTCTTGAAGTTCCCACGTTTTTCTTGTCAGATAATTTTGCAACAAAAAGAGATTTATTCATCTGTGAGCTCAGAGAATGTTTTGAATATCAATCAGGAAATGTAACTTTTTTCCCACGCTGATAATATGTATTATATTTAGTGACTCAACAATTAAACACGAGGAAGAAATAAATAAATGAAAAAAAAAAAAGACGACGACGCTGTGAATTGATAACACAAAGGAAGTTATGTTCCTTTTTCTTCTTCTCCTGAAATGAAAGAAGAAACTTCTGAAACAATGGCCAACAAGAGACAACAATAGCAGAAAACTCAACTGTCAATTATGATCTTTGTTCATTGAGATTTGGTGGTGTTGCTGAGAAAAATTAATTTTTTGTTTTCTTTTGGAAAGAAACATTGCTAATGGTGGGAATATAAAAACAGAATGAATATTAGTTGTGGATTTTTTTTTCCTAAAATGTCTATTGAATAGACGTGAGGAAAAGTTCATGAGTTCATGACACCATTTCTGCAAATAATGAATGTGTTCTGTGTACACGTTGTTCTTTGATTTACAAGCTCAAAACCTGAAATTACTTTATAAACAACAAAACCATTGTAGGGTGGTTGTGCCAGTCTTCGACCACCCCCTAGTTGCCGACCACTTTTCACTTTAAAACCATATATTAGGCTTATTTTCCGATAAAAGAGCATGCTTTTCCGTTATAATTGAATTGCAGCTTATTCTGAACCAATCACAAAGATACTGTCAAAATATATTGCACATGCATTCGGTAATAGCCAATCAAATGTATGCCTACGGAAGACGCACTGGCTTTTCGACAACTTTAATCTGTTGCAAATGGGAACGACAGCGGCCTGTTTTTCGTGCTTTTCCCTAGTTTTATCTCAGCAGATAAGAAATGCACATATTATTCTGTTATATGGAACTGTAGAGCACATTTCAGTAATTAAATTTTAGTGATAACTGTAAGGTATGAAGAATAAATCAATAAAATGTAGTGGTCGGACAATGACTTATGAAATATTCTTTGTTAACTAGTGTTCGACCACAGGGTGGTCGAGCACTGAAAAATTGTAGAAATATCAATAACGACAAACTTTCGATTCATCTGCATGAAATGAGTACCTAGTTACCAATTCTGAAGTTATAATGGGATACGAAAACATTTACTAGTGTTCGACAACTACTTTTCGTAATACATTTGTACTGGTCGAAGATTAGCTGTTTCTTTCTCAGTGTCCGACCATGCTTTGCGTTTGTACTTTCTCGCAGAATTTCTTGATTCAAACACCAATTCAGTGATCAATTTACATTTGTATAATCATCTGCTGAGTCTTATCGTTAATACATGAATATTCACCGAATGGCCGTGACTCAGTGGTAATGGTGAAGAGGCAATCCACTGAGGGTTCGAATCCCTCTCAAGAGCAAGGGTATTTTTAATTGTCCTCGATATTTCTGTGTTCGTGTCCCTGTTAGGATTGGATTACCTCCAATTGGCTCGAGGAGCATTCAGACTTAATGTCTCAGCTGAGACGAACTTTGAAAAAAATAGTAAAGCGTTGGCTTAGCATTCGGAAGGTCCTCGGTTCGATCCCAGCGGTCGACCATCTTGACTGAGTTCTTTCGGGTTTTTCCTCAGTCACACCAGGCAAATGCTGGGATGGTATCTTCAAAATAGGCCCTGGCCGTCTAACTTCCAACATCCTCTCCCCCACCCTATCCCGATCGGAACCGTAGATGCCTAAAGGCCATAAAATAAATTCAAATTCAAGTAACTGAATATTCATGTAGTTTTCCAACATTTTCATGGAAAATTAATGGCACTGTTAGGGTATGACATTTAATTTGAATAATAAATTTATTATATTTGGTCTAATTCGTTTAATACTGAACTACACTATTCTCGTTTCGTCGTGGAACGCATTCAAATGTTGTTAGCGGAATAGCTACTATCAGCTTACGTCTGGAATACATATGTTTTCCTTGCATGTCCTTAAGAGTTTTTGTTTATTTCAGAGATAATGAGTAAGTAGACCTAAGCTCAAACTGCCAGCTTATTCAAACGAGGATCTACAAAAAGCTCTGGAGGCTTGTTGAAAAAAAAAAAAAAAAAAAAAGCGCTCCATACGAAAGGCATTAGTAATCTATGGAATTCCTCGGGTAACGCTGATGGATAAATTTCATGGTCACAGTCCCAAAAAGCGAAAAATAGATCCAGAACCATACCTAACACAGAAAGAAGAAGTGGGATTAGCAAACTGGCTTCTTAATGTGAGCAAAAGGGCTTTCTACAGAAGAAATACGATCTTCTGAACAGTGTTAAAAATTGTCGATTCAGAAAAAGGCAAAACGCCGTTCAAAGACAATCGAGCTGGTGAAACCTGGTACTACACTTACTTGAGGAGACACCCACAAATCGTGTCCCTAAACTTTGAACAAGACCCTGTAACCGAGGAAAACATTCGCTTGTGGTTTTAGGACCTTGAGAAATACTTGAAACAAACGGGACAATCTGATATTCTAAATGATCCTAAGCGAATATTTAATGCTGATGAATCCAGCTTTCAACTGTATCACAAATCAGGAAAGGCGTTGGGGTCCAAAGCGTGGAAAAATATGTACGAGGTGAAGGGCAACGAGAAAGAAACATTAACACTGTTTTGCACTTTTTCCGCAGCAGGAGAAATTGTATCCCCGATGGTCGTATATCTGTATGTAAGACATCTTCCAAAGGACGTCATCAGTGCAGTTTCTTCAGAGATCTTCATAGGCAGGTCAGGTCAGGTAGCGGCTGGATGAAAATTGAAACACTACGAATGGATAGCAAACGGCTTCCTAAAATGGGTGAATGATCCCTCTATTATGAAACCAGTCCTTCTGCTAATCGACGGTCACAAGACTCACTTGGCAATGGAAGTAAGCGAATTTTGTTCCAGCCATGCTATAGTACTCTACTGCCTTTCACCAAAGAATACACATATTCTTCAACCCTGCGACGTATAATGAGCACTGAAAAATTGTTCAAATCGTTTTCGAGAGTTCTACATGGAAACTGAGTAAAATGTTACACGTGTTATTTCTGCACCACTAATTAAAAGCGTGATATACAAGGTAGCAACACAATTAGTAATTAAAAACGAATTTAGAAGATGGGGTTTATACCCCTTCAACCCAGAGAAGACGAAACATGTTTGGTGCTGCATTCCACTGAACCTTAAATAAATTTGATGGTCCCTTTCTTGACAAAACTATCACAAAATTACTTAATCTCGGCGACTATTGTGCGAAATTGCGAAGTGACATCTGAAAAACTAATGATGTAACATCTACAGATGCTATTAGTTTGGTAAAGTTATGCTTTAGCCTTCATACTATAATTAAAAGCACATTAACCGAGTAGTGGTCGATGACTAAACAGTAGGCGGTCGAACATTAACGAAAAATGGTCGAACACTAAAAAAACTGGAGTTACTAATGTTTGTCCGACTAATATTACGCAAATGGTATAAGTTACCTCACTTTTGGATAAAGTATAGATAAAATATAGTTTTAGGAACACATGTGAGCTACTTGCATCCTCCTAAGTTGTTCCATTGAGTGAAAAACGATTAAGAACCCTAAGAAAATGAGTTAGGTGGTCGAGGACTGGCACATTTACCCCTCTATATATACACATTATGTTGAAAAGTCAATCCAACAAAATATGAATATAATTGTTTCCTCTTTCAGGGAATTTGAACTGCATATAGAATTTTGTTAGATGAAGGAAAAAAAAAAGCTTCAAGTTTTACGTGCCACGATTATGCAGGTTCGGCTAAAGGAGACGGTGATGATGAGAAATGAATGAAATGGTGAAATGAAGAAAGTGGGAGAATCCCTAGAAAAAAACAAGCACAGGGTATTTGTCTACCACAAAGTTCACTTGGCGTGAGCTGGAATCGGACCAAGGATCCCATGCACAAGAGGTGAACGCTCTATCAGTGAGCCACCACGCCCCGCTTGATAAAAAAAAAAAGGATATTGAACTATACATACAATTTTGTTTGAGGGAGTGAAGGATATTTTAAATATTTAGTTTAACGTCCCACGATTAGGCTAAGAGAGACGGATGAATCAGGCAAGTGAATGATGATGCAAGAATCGGTGGAATGAGACTGTGGGAGGAAACGAGTACCCTGAGAAAATCCATGTAATTACACGGTGTTGTCCACCATAAACTTACTTGGCCTGGGATTGAACCAGGGACTCCAGACACCAGAGGTAAGCACTCTACCACTGAGCCAAGGGCGGATCCAAGGGGGGCTAAGGGGCTATAGCCCCCTCCCCTCTTGACGCTCAGGTTTACACTGGATAAAATGGGCTTCAATTCTGCTTTACACTGGATAAAACGGCAAATTATGGTTTAGTCCCTCCCTTGATCATATCCTGGATTCGCCACTGCACTGAGCTATAGTGTATTTGAACTATACATTAATTTTGTTTGAAGGAGTGAAGGGCACTCGAACTGTACACAGTGTTCGAAGTGGGAAAAAAAAAGCAGAGGTGGTATGCTTTATTACGATTTTGACTCGACATACCGGCTATCTAAATGTTGAAATACACTGAGGGTATGTTGCCTAAAAGATTGCATTTCTATTCATATTATGACTCAAAACCATTAGAGAGTTTCTCTGTAATTACAGGGGGGGGAGGGAGGGACATGGAGAGACTTTTACTCCCCGCCAACCACTCTAAAAAAAACTATCCCCTTATCTCGTATTAAAGAGAATTACACAGGAAACTGCTCAAAAACCTAGTTTTTATATTAAGAATTTCCTCCGAGAAAACTCGGAACCCTCACTCGACTGAGGAGTATTCCAAACCCCCGGAGGGTCTACCCATGCTCAAAACGCGACATTTATATGCATTCAGACAAGAAGACACACACATACATAAAAAAGAAACAATTCAATATGACACACCAAAATATACACCAGATGAACTTTTTTGAAGGTACCTCATTAAAAAAAAAAAAAAAAAAAAAAAAAAAAAGATAGGAGAAAGGTAGCAAAAATGTCGTTGTTGTCAACTTCGAAGTGCACATATTTATACGTGCAAAGCTATTCGTCATTTACTGTGTATGAAAATGGATTTATTAAAGATATTTAGCATCTACTCTCCAGCGACGGTATGTTTTGATCACTGAAAAACCAGAGGTGGTATGTCTTCATCAGTGAAAAACCAGAGGTGGTATGTCTTCATCAGTGAAAAACCAGAGGCGGTATGACATGGGGCGCGGTAATTTTGGCACCACTAGTTTTGACACGGTAATTTTGGCACCAAGAAACGAAGCAAACGGAAATTTTGGCACCATTTATAATAGAAGTACAGAAAATGTGAGAAAATACTCTGAATGTAATAGATATTTAAATTAACATGTTATTAACTAGGACTGTTCCAGCGTGACGAATCAAACCAGTGACGAATGTACAGTCAGCGACAAAATTTCTTTCTCTTCTGTAAAATTTATTTGCCTATAACTTTGGAATTGATGGACTGATTTGAAAAGTTTTCTGTAATTTATGGAAAACTGTATCTTCTTTCTGCCAATAGTATCTTTAACGGTGTCTGTACTGTCAGTAACAAAAGTTCTTTTCCTATGTTAAAATTTCTTTCGCGAATATCTCTCGAATTTACGGACAGATTTGAGTGCAATATTCAGCAACTTAAAGCAGATGTAGTTTTCGGTAAATTTCAGAAAACTACTCAAATCAGTCCATTAATTCCAAAGTTATAAGCAAAATAAATTTTACAGAAGATAAAGAAATTTTGTCACTGACTGTACATTCGTCACTGGTTTGATTCGTCGCACTGGAACAGTTCTAGTTAATAACATGTAAATTTAAATATCTATTACTTTCAGAGTATTTTCTCACATTTTCTGTACTTCTATTATAAATGGTGCCAAAATTTCCGTTTGCTTCGTTTCTTGGTGCCAAAATTACCGTGTCAAAACTACTGGTGCCAAAATTTCCGGTGCCGAAATTTCCGCCTTTTCCGCCGCATACCGTCTCACTTCGACCACTGACTGTACATAGAACATTGTTTGAGGAAGTTAAGGTTGTCTGAACTACACATAGAACTTTGAGAGAATGAATGGTATTTTGAACTATACGTAGAATTTTGTTAGAGCGAGGGAAAGCTATTTGAATTTTACATGAGAGAGTTGAAAATTTCGAGATGTATATATATGCTTGCTGCGGACTATATTATAGTGGCTGAATCTGGGCCTTCATTCAGACTTTGGAAAATACTGTATCTCATAGACACAAACTGTACTGTGTAACTTCAAACTTTCCACAGTCAGGGTAATGTCTTAACATTGCAGAACAAACTGCACATAGTAAAAGTGAACCTCTGCTGTCTCCTCCTTCCGATTTAATGGAGCCCATTAAGACCTACATTCTCTATGAAGGTACGAGCTCCTTCGTGGCTAAGCGGTTAGCGTACGCTCCTTTGCCGTGGGAGACCCGGGTTCGATTTCCGGCGGAAGCTCAGTTGGTTCGGATTCCACGTTAATCAGTAGGTCCAGGTCTCATATAGCCTCGCTGCTGAACGGGACGTTAAACTCTAAATCAGCTCCACTCAACTCTCTATGAAGGTAAAATTTCATAATTCTAAAACATTGAACATCTAGCCAGCATTATAATCTGGTAGCCTTCAGCATCAGAGGCGTCAATTAGGAAGGGCACGAGGTAACTGTCCTCTTGAATTTGAGACTATATACATTTTAATAGTGTAATAATATACCGATAAAAAACATGAAACTTTATATGCATATCAGAGAGTTTTGCACCCTTTCCCCAAGCAAAACTTGAAATAACGCTATTGGCAGCAGGTACTTTACCTATTTTATAGAGACGAGGTGAAACCCTGAGTCTCATTGGTATGAAGAATACGTAAATCACGTCCCATTGGGGATCGAATCCGAGCGTCCAAATGATAGGTGGTTGCTCAAAGATTAAATTAAATTTGATGTTTTCTCGTCTTGTCTCGTAAGTTTTGTAGATCTCAACTTTTATAGATCTCGTCTAATAAGTTTTGTAGATCTCGTCTAAACTTTTATAGGTCTCGTCCCATAAGATTTGTAGGTCTCGTCTCAACTTTCGAGAGGAGAAAATTCTGGTTTCGTGGGCAACGTTAATGGTCGGTAGACGCCTTAACCAAATCCACCACTGAGATTCACTATATCTAATGACTGTATTACCTTTCAGGTTGGGACATCTCAGCGTGGTAATCATTATTGTTATGCAAGGGCGCCGATCCTGGGGGGCTGGGGGTGCCCGAGCCCCCCAAAGCTCACATGAGCACCCATGTGTTTTTATGAATATGTATTTTTACACGTATTTTTTATTGTTCACATCTGAATCTCCCCCCACACACACACACAAAGTTACGGAGAAATCGGCGCCCTTGTTAGGGTCGCTTACTCTGAGAGAAGAACGCAGACTGAAAGTATTTGAGAATAAAATTCTGAGACAAGTACTCGGACCCGAATGGGGGATGACGGAAACTTCATAACGAGAAACTGCATAATTTATACCACTTACCAAACATTATTAGGGTTATCAAGCCTAGGAGGCTCAAGTGAGCAGGTCATGTAGCGAGAATGGAAGAAAATAGGGACGCTTTGAACGTTTTGACTAGAAAACCAATCGGAAAGCGAGTATCAGGAAAACCTAGACACAGATAGGAGAACAATATTAAGATACTCACAGAAGTAGGAATACAAAGTAGAAACTGGATCCAGTTGGTTAAGGCCAGAAGTCAATGGAGATCTTTATGAACCGGCATTAAACCTCCAGGTTCCCCATAGGCCATAGAATTAATTTATATTATTATTATTATTATTATTATTATTATTATTATTATTATTATTATTATTATTATTATTATTATTATTATTATTATTATTATTATTATCTGAAAGAAACCACAAGCTACATTGAATCTATTTTAATGACACGAATATCAGAATTTACAATAACAAACCTTTAGATATACGTCATTAGTAGCTTTATTTCTTTTTCCGTTTATATTGATGACTGATGACCCTTGATGACCTAAACGTCTTTTTTCGCATGTTCTCTAGATTCTTCTGGCGCCGTGCAGACGAACGGGGGTCAAATGATCAAGATATGTTTCTACAAATAGAAAAAAAAAAAAAAACATAAATATAAGCCTTGATCTAGTGAACACTACTACAAAACGAATATACTCTGGCGAAGCAGTCATGACATTATCTTTGCTATAAAATTTATGGTATTACGCTTGTTAATTTTTACTACCGAAATATGAGATAACACTAACGATATACAAGTCAATAAAATATATACATGTGATCTTGTTATGTAGCACATAAATGAAACAATTGTTTCAACATTTTTCTTCTGTAGCTGTTCCAATATGTTACACATAGTATACACAAGTTACATTTGAATATTGCAGTATTACGTGTGTCACAATGTATAACCTATAACCAAATCCACATAGTTGTATGGAGTTTATACACGAGCATTCTATTCCGTCCTAATAAAAATAGTTACTGTTATCTGTTGCTATGGTTCATGGACAACAAACATTGACAATACTTTTTAAATTTAGAAACTTGTTGAAGTTGCTGGTGTATGTTTAGATATCCGTAGATGTTTTAGACACTATACTATGCTAAGAGACATTGAAGGGGGGATAAGAGATGGCGCTGTAAACGCTAAGTATTGGGGAGTTTAGCTCTCATTTTTTATTCAATTTTTACAAATTTACAATTTATTACTTTGGACAATTTTATTGTTTGTTAAAATCTTAATATATCGCATTAGCATAGCCATTCAACGTGAGAACGTGTCGGCTATTATGGGAACGTTACCCACCGGTAAAGAGCTAGAAGAGGTCTTTCTTCTGTGATTGCAGAACAGGGAGGTTTTGAGTAAAAACAAATCATTGGTGCAGCAATTTATGTAACAACCGAGCAAGGAGTATGGAGAGATAGCTCACAGTCCATAAGTTTATACCAAAAAAAAAAAAAAAAAAAAATTACGGCAGAATACTGTATCGTACAAGACAGTGACATAACATTACCTGTTGGAGCCATTGAAGGCAGAAGATTTAGTATTACCTGCCAAACAGTATGGGAACAAAGGTGTGTATGCGAGCTGTGATTTCTTGGAAAATATCTCTCATCATGCTGAATGGGTATCAATTCGAGGAGTCATGTATGTTAGAAAGCTTTCTCAGGCCAACAAAGCGAAACAAGAGGCACGTAGAACAGGCGAATAAGAAAGTAAAGAGATAGAGAAGAGTTTAAGCGTTCTTGATGTTAGTAAAATTGTAAATCATGAAAAATTACAATAATTACAATAATTTATGTATTTTTATTTAAAAAATCTTAATATACTGTTTTTCATTTTCAATATGTTCATGCGCTGCTTCTTATTCCTTATTACATAAGTGTGATAAACAATTAAAATATTTAAAACAGGCAAATTCGGCCATCTTGGCACGAGCCATTTTAGTACATATTATTATTTTAAAGAATTTATATATAAAACGAATTTAGTGAAGCAATCCACAGGGCTCTAAGGCCGGGACTTCCTTTATAAATCTCCCGTATGTGTGGTAACTGGAACTGGAGACATTGAGACGCGTTTTTTTTTTTTTTTTTTTAAAGTCGACTCAGTGTTTTAAGAACATATTCCATCTCCCCCGCAACGTTCTATTCAAATCGAAATTGGTAGAAATCAATCATTTCTAGATGTAACGTAGATCGCAATAGAACGAAATCGGTAATTGATAGGGAGAAACCTTTTTTCTTAAACAAATCAATTATACGTCCAAAAAACACTATCTGTCTCTACTGAAACAGCAAGTGATATAAATATTTCACTTCCGGTTTTAGTATTAATTTTCAGGAGGCAAAAACAGTAAGGGATAGAGATAGCAAGAATTGACTGTTCGATATGACTTCAACGTTATCAAGAATAAGTTTATGCTCTGACTTACTCCTTTGTTACAACTGGATGTTATAGACCTAATATTTGGAGTTTCAATGTCGGGTTCGCATAGTTTGGAAGTTATCCTATTCCACAAAGTGAAACGAGTCTCACCTATCTTTCTGTCCATCTACGTAGATAGCAGATATTGGGGCTTAATGCGCTGACCGTACATCACCTACTTAACTATTAACCTATGGGCCAACCAGGGGCACACATACGGGAGGTCCACCGGGTCCAGACACCAAGGGCGCAGATTTCTCTATAACTTTGGGGGGGCCCATTCATAAAAAAATACATAACAATACATATAACAAGAAAAAAATACATATAAAAATATATATTCATAAAACTTCAGGGGGCCAACATGAGCTTTGGGGGGCCCGGGCCCCCGGCCCCCAGGATCGACGCCCTTGCCAGACTCCCCCCAAAAAAACTTCCTAACTCAACATTTGTACACTTTCCCAATAACACTATACGTACTTGTTTAACAGAGAAATGATTGATGTAGCATGAAAATTTGATCTGACACTCCATCTGCACTCTTTCACTTTTAAAAAATAATCTGTTTCTATCATTGGTTTATGAAAATGGGAGCAAAGTGGCTCAGTGGTAGAGTTCTTACCTCTGATGCGTGGGGTCGCTAGTTCATTTCCCGACCAAGTAAGTTTGTGGTGGACAACATCGTGTCCGTGGATTTTGTCGGGGTTACTCCTGTTTCCTCCCACTTTATCATTCCATCACCATTCACTTGTTTTAATTTTCGTTTCCCTTAGCCTAAAGAGCGTAATCGTGGGACGTTAAACTGAAAGATTTCATTTATTTCTTTTCTTTTCTGAAAATATGAGTGGAAGTGTTTTACAATACTTATCACTAGCACTCGGAAGTTGAAGACCTAAAAATTGTCTAAAAAGGATGTATAAAAAGATCTTAAAATATTTTTAAAAAAAGGACCCAAAAACTGGAAAAAAGGACGTAAAAATAAGACCCAGTTTAATTAGAATTACATATTTAATGAATATAGTTCTCAATAAATACAAGCTTCTAGTAGGTTAGCAGCTTGTCCTTCTTCCATAAACAAGTACAAACTAAAATAAGAAAACTTCCCCACCCTCACCCCCTCGCTGGAAGATATTGTTACGCCTCCTTATCTGACTTGTGATTGTTGTAGATCTGGTCTTATCAGTCCAGTCGTTGAAGAATGTCTTATCTTTTGAATTTTCTTTCCGGAAGAAAAGATGTTTAAGAGGTGGTGGTGATTTGAGTCAACGGCCAGTAAATTTATTGTCGAAAGATGAAGAAAGAAAAAGACGTCGAGGCCTATTAAAAGCTTAAAAAAAAAAAAGACCAAGAAACAAATAACGCCGAAAAAGGCAAAAAAAAAGGACAAATAAAATTCACCATTTTCTGGTCTACAATGACCCAAAATGAACATATATTATGTTAAACCTTGTCTTCGGGCACATGCATAAAAGAGGATTTTTCCTCAACTTCCGGGCCCTACTTATCACCTTTTCGGATGCAGAATAATATCCGTTCAATGCTACATCGACGTAGTGGCTTGTAGTGTTTCTTTCAGAAACAATGTTTCCGGGAGGGCACACTTAGTATTCTGGGGGGTACTGCTGGTACTATTCTCGGGGGATTTCTGAGAAAAAAATGTAAGTGGCGTACTTAAAAAGATAGGTTACATGCGTAATTCCTGTGGTTTTTGTACTTAACGTACAGCAGACGTATAACTGAAAACGCATGTTTTATAATCCTTTCTGTATAAGTGTTCCATCTATACACACTTCCCGTATGAAACAATATAAGCGGTCAGGATGGATCTCACATATAAATGGGCGTATATAACATAGTATAGCTGACGAAGGTAACATAACTATATGCATGTGATATACGGAAAACTGTTAGATGTCAGACATCCTGCAACGGCATGATGTAACATCTAAGGGCAGTGCCTATGTAGCGTACGGATATCGTATGCTCCGTACTGATTTCTATAGTAAGCAAGAGGATACCGTATATTTGTATACAATATACCGCTGTCCGGAGAACGGATTTTTCTCTGTGCACTCTCAGAGAGCTCGGGGGGAGGGGGAGAAGAGTGCCCACCAAAAACTTTGGAAGAAACACTGGTGGCTTATAGTATTGGTCCCCTCCAGTGGTGCCCACCCCCCTTATGTCCATGACGCACCCCCCAATTGTCTACCCGTAGGTGTTCTTCCATGAAAAAGATCTTTTCAATTAATTTTTACACCCCCTCAAACATATTTATATAGATTTTTAACCCCCCCAATTATTTCAATGACGCAGTTTGCGTCATAGCCCCCCTCTGTGGGCACCCTTGGGCCCCTCCGAACAAAAGTTTCTAGGTACACTTCTGGACCGGACACTGTCCTTTATCGGCTGTAGGAGGGAAAATTTAAAAAAAAATAATTAAAGAGAACAATTAGATCAGATAATTTTGGACAATGATATGATTGTATTAAACTGTACATGGCAAAGCAAGTCGAGGAAGCTGTTAAATCCAAAGAACAAGGGAATTCTGTTTCGTTGAGTAAGTTGGGTAGTGCGGCAATGAATTGTCGGAAACACGGAATTGAATTGAGTGTTGTTTTTATCCGCTGAATTAACATCTAATGTTGTGAGACGGAACACCTGCTATGGAGAGTAATTGAGCCGCCAGCACCGAGTCTGTGGGACTGAGAAAGGTCTCATCAGAAAGCTGACGCTGTTTCTCTCACGAGGTCTCAATGAGGTTGGGATGGAGCATCAAGCGAGGCGACCTCTCGCACTGAGGACAAGGTTTTTTTTTCCCTAACATCCTCTTCTTCTCTTCCTTTTCTCGATTTTACTCTTCCGTGCTATATGAAGAAAATACAAGAATATTGTTTGATTCATTTCTTGTATACGTCTTGTAATTTTCACCACATTTTACAAGAGATGAGAGATACGAGACAGGAGGACTAATTCACAACACGAACATAATCCACCTTAAAACAGTGCTCAAAATGGCTCAAATGTAATTCCAGTGTTTCTCGAGCTCTCTCCATTGGGAACCAATGTTATTAAGAGTCTTCATCCCGGCGAAATTAAAATACCGCTAATTTTACAGTAATTATGTAATATCTTCAAATAGATAAAAGATAATCGAAATGTGGAACAAGAGCACCCTAGACAATATTATTTTACATGAAAAACCGTTATCACGACTCACTTATCTGCTTTCGATTTCGAGCCATTTTGAAAATCGGCATTTATTTTCGCGTTTCTAAACGGCTGAAAACGGAAAGCCATTAGGTGACTTGTGATAACGGTACCTCACGCAAAATAATATTGTCTAGGGCGCTCTTGTTCCGCATTTCAGTTATCTTTTATCTATTTGAAGATATCACATAATTACTGTCAAATTAGCGGTATTTTAATTTCGCCAGGATGAAGACTCTTAATCAGAATGTTTTAGACTCATCTCAGTACTGTTGACCCCCCTCCTGCCTCGAAAGCTTTTTTTCCTTATTGGTTTGCTAGGAGTATTTGTTAGTTACATTATATTTAAAATGATATTAATTAATAATTTCTTGATTTTTATTGGTTTAAATACCAACCAACCACTTGTCGTAACAGCCTTTTTTGTAGGTTTGATCCTTCCAACGCCATCTGTTAGAGACCGGTTAAACTACATCTAGCCTAGGGACGAACACGTGATCAAGAGCGTTGTGTCGCCCTATCTCTAACACGTGTATCAGGAGCTTTCTAGACTAGGGATGGCCAGAAGCGGTTCCTGGTGGAACCGGTTTTCGAGTCTGAACGGATCCGGTTCCGGAACCGGTTTTCAGATCCAGGTCTGGAACCGGTTCTTCGTATCTAAATCTGGAACCGGCTCTGAAAACCAGATGTCCAAGAACCGGTTCCTCGCGGAACCGGTTCCGCTGGAACCTAAACTTTGTGGCCATTCCTATTCTAGACCTAATGGATGTCACGTCTTTTTATTCACGTGACTCCTCAGTTTGCCTTACGTCAATGAGTGGACACTGAAAATTAGGAAGCACCGGCCGGGAATTGAACCCGGGACCACGTGGACGTGAATTCAACGATCTAACCACTTTTTTTAAAAAAATAAAAGTTAACTGCTTCACCGAGCGTGCCTCATTAACTTGCTTACCTACTTATTACTAAGTTCTACTGAATTTTACTCACTTTATCAGTAACCTAGAACGACAGGGACACGAACACAGAAACATTGAGGACAGTTAAAATTCCAAATGCTCTCTCACTGGGAATCGAACCCGGAATCCCGTACACTAATCAGCAGGGAGGGCAAATAACTAGACTACCGTGCCCCCATCATATTCGTTATGATAGAAGAAAATAAGCCAACGTTCCCAAGCGCACTTGAATACCATTTCTCGTGAGATCAGTGAAGTCAAACAGTGCCGAATGTGATTAGATTGAAGGTGGGTGACAGTTCGTGCTCTGTAGATTATGTAGGCATTGCAGTGTCCATCCTATGTCGTGAGGACAACTGGGGAGCTACTTGAAAGAACGAAGTAGCAAATTCCGGTCCAGAAAGTCAGCATCAACGGCGAGGGAAGCTCATGTGCTAACCACACATCACCTCAAAGACACGAGTGCCACAAGCTGGCTGGTAGGTCCTGGCGTGTGTGGGGGGAGGTTCCAATTTTGTTGACAAAAATAATTGAAGACTAACCAAAATATTTTATAATATTTATAGCATCTATGTGCTATATAGAGGTTAACGGAGCAGATGGAACCTGGAACCTACTTTTGGGATACGGAATCGACTGCAACAAACCTGATAGCATTTACAATTTTTGTTCTACAGAAATCAGTTTCAATAAATCTCGGCCTTATTATGTGGACCTGTAAATTTAGTCTAATTTTAGAGATGATTTTACAATTTTTAATATAACTAGCTGAACCTGTGCTGTCTAATCAGCGTATCATTCTGTTATGACCATGAATCTCCTTCCCGCTGTGCATGTTTCCTGTGCAAGTAAAGGATATGAGACTTACAAAGGAAGTGAATTGCTATGTATAGATATTGGAGTGCGTTTGTAGCAAATTTGTAGCAGTAACACGATATCAAGTGGAAATATTTTTTTCTAATAAATTCACATCCGTCCGAATACGCCTTATTGCGTCTCTTGAGGCCTTTGAAGTTGCCGTCATGCAACAGGTTTTGCCATTCAGATTAAGCAAAGCCCCTGCAATGTCCGTCAACCTGCTATACGTAACTTGTCTACTGGTTGCCTAATACTGTAGTTTTGGCCTGCAACAATGTTAATCTTACGATCTCAAAACGGACTCTAAAACGTTGAATAGAACAATAACGACACGGTTTTTGAAAATTTGAATGAAAACTGGACAAACACTTTTCTAGCACTTGTGGTTTTCGAGATCTCATTGTCGAAAGGATTGCGGACAAACATATAAACCTAGCATTTTAATATATACAGAGTGTTTCAAAACAGCACCGACAACGTTTGGGGGTGATTCCTGACAGATAAGATGAAAAGTATAGTCCAACCTGGGAGCACAAATGCTTCCCTTCGGAGTTATAGACTGCCGAAAACATTAAAAAAAAAAAAAAAAAAAAGAACTTTAAAAGTCCATAACTTCAACATTATCGGACCTACTGTAGTCGAGTCAAGACTTCACTTAGGAACTAATATGTGCGCTATCCAAAAATGCATGTTTCAGAATCCTGTGGTACTCACGCAACAATTTTTATAGAGGCAGTTTGGCTACGGGTATGTATATATGTTGAAGTACTCACACGCTACTTCTATAAAAATTGTTGCAGAAATACCGCAGGATTCTCAAACATGAATATTTGGATAGGGCACATGTTAATTCCTATATAAAGTATTGACCCGACTACGGTAGGTCCCATAGTTTTGGAGCTATGGACCTTTAAAGTCCATTATTTATGTTTTCGGCAGCCTATAACTTCGAAAAGAAGGATTTGTGCACTCAAGTTGGTCTATACTCTTTGTGTTATCTTGGTGTCAGGAATTACTTCCCAAACGTTGTCGGTATTGTTTTGAAATACTCTATAGATTAATAATCATATTGCATATGGACCTCCCAAAAGCCTCCGAACCCCTATGAAATAAATTTATGTGTACATGCCTGTTCTTGACTACAGAGGGTGATGGGGAGTTCACTTGAATTTTATTTTTTTATCTCGTTTCTCAAACTATTGTTTATCTAGGATGACAAAGATGTACCTCCAGGACCACAGTTTAAGAAACGCTGCACTTAGGGTTGGCAACTGGCCGGTTTTTCATCGGCCTGGTCGGAAATATTGCTGTTATTTTGACTAAAGCCGGTGACTGATATAAACTTCTTACCAGCCCCTTTATGACTTTTTTTTTTTTTTTTTTTCAAAATTTGTATCTAGATCAAAGAAATTTCATCTAGTTCAAAAGTATAAATTTAAGAAGTAACTTTCAGTCTGTAAATCCAAAGCTGTAACTTTTCACCATATCAACGATTAATATATTTTGTTCATCTGTTTAAATAATTTTAAAGAGATGACAGGGACTGCATTAGGGAAATTTTGAAATTTACTTGTAAGGAATTTTATACATTTATTGAGAGTGAAAAAGGACTTCTTAAAGCAATTTCCTGTAGTTGAAGTATTAGTTTAAAGAATAAATTTTATTTTCCAAATCCAAAATTGTCACGTAAAGATTAATATACTTTTGTTCATCTGTTTAGATAATTTTAAGTGGCAGTTACTGGTAAATACAGTAAAATGATCAATGCCAATTTCAGTTTCTCATTTATAGCACAATATATCTACTAAGTTTATTAGCGAATGTACTAAGGATATGCAGAATACAGGTGCTAATGCACTTTTGTTCACGATAGTACATTTCCTTCCCACAGATGGGTCCGAACAGAACAGAGGGAATTTTGAGGAGGTGTCGGTATTTTTATTTTCCACAGTTGGCAACCCTAGCTGCATTAGACCGCTCGATCACCCCGTTGGCAATTAGCTCCACCTGATAATTTGTTTGCCGAAACGATTATTCGACCAAATTAGCTTACGGTAATTCGAGTTAACATTAGGGTTATTTTGTGGAATATGGGCAGTCCGATAATATGGGCAGAGCTAAGCTTTTCATAGTACCACTGGAAGAGGAATTAGGTAGAAACGAAACCTTGTAGTTGGGAACACTGTGTGGAGTATTGGCACAACGAAGAAACAGCGTCGTGGTGTTCGGCTTCAAGTTCGTGGTATTTTGAAAGAAAAAATGGAGGCAATCTGCATATTTTCTATTGTATATTTTATTGTTTGTAAAATGTAAGGCATTGCAAATAAGAGATTCACGCGAAATAAACGTTTGGTTAGAAAAATCACCTTGGTGAGTGTAATCTGTGAACATTACATCATAGTTATCCGAAATTGGAGGGAACTCGCACGATGGTTTCTTGCTGCAGTGTTGCAACTTACTAAATAATATCACTACGGGCAAAATGAGCATATACGTTTTGTATAAAACGGGCAGATGCATTGAACATAGGATAAGTACATTTTGGAGATAATCGAGTGAAAGGATTCGCATAGTTAAGAAATTCTTCATCATGAAAGAATACAGGCATATTTGAAAATATATATTTCTGAAAAATTATAATTAAATTTACTAATTTATTTTCTTAGCAGCATGCCACTAATAAATTCCGTGCAACAGGAATTTGGCCGTTTAATCCACATGCAATTCCAGACAAGGCTTTCCTCGGAGAACACGTGAAATGTGGTATTCAAGCAGAGTCTTCGGCAAGACGATCTACAAGCTCCAATGCAGAAACTTCACAACAGCCTGATAGAATTCCTTGTCCCTCCGGCATGCAACGATGTCGCACAGGCTTACAGAGTCAACAGCAACACCTTCCTAGAACAACGCTGCCTTTATCAAAACCATCTGCTACAGCCAACGCAGCGAGTACGACAGCAATTCATCGCAAGAAACCTTCACAACAACCTGATGGAACTCCTGGTCCTTCCGGCATACAACGATGTAGCAAAGGCTTACAGAGGCAACAGCAACAACAGCTCCCTCCCACAACGCTTTTTTCATCACGTTCGTCAGATTCGTCGGTAAGTTTGGTGAAGGACCAACAGCAAAGTCTTCCAGACATTCTTCGTTCTATTTCTCCTGTTCCGAAGATAAAGCTCCCAGCCAGGAGAGTGAACTCTCGACGTCGATGCACAAGAGAACTTACTAGCGACGCGGAAATAAATGAATCAGTTGTTAGAAAGAAAAAAAACGGGAAGAGAAGGCAAGTTTTCAGCCATCTAAACAAGGGAAGAAAGTAACAACAAGCAATAGTGTTTAATCGAAATGTCTTATTTGTGCCGTTGATTTTTATTCTGGAACACATGGAGAAAGGCGGGTTGAGTGTCAGATGTGTGCGGTGTGGTATCACGAGTTGTGCGTTGGTACCGGGTCTAGAGGTGATTTTATCTGCGTTAAATGTAAGATATAATACAGACGTTGCAGTGAAATAATGCTCATTAGAGAACAACTGTACGTGGTGTCTAATGTATCCAAATATGAGCGTAGTTTGAGATCGTGGCTTTGATCTCTCATTATTTTCATGTTTCGTAATTTAGTTTTCTTACTTTTTCATATTTTTTGCATTTTTTTCGTGAATAATGGATTAAAAACAAATTGGTTAAAACAATTATAATTATAACCAAACAGTACGCCTGCCCATATTATCCAAATTACCTGCCCATATTACACATATACTTCGGTTAATATGGGCATTTGAAGTAAGGTTAGTATTTAATATTTCCACGCAATGCCCTTATATATTGGTGAACATAAAATCCATGAAAGGGTAAGTAAGGTATCACTCTATGTTTCTGTAACATTTCCTGTCATATTATCCATTGATGAATATAAGTAATATTACATTTTGTATTTTTCTGCCCATATTACCCAAAATTACCCTACTATTCGGTATTTTCAATTGCTTTTGGACATTAGAGGGGTCACGGTGGCACAGTGGTAACGCGCTTATCTCTGGTGCGTGGAGGTCCTGGTTCGATCCCCGACCTAGTAACTTTATGGTAGACAACATCGTGCTCGTGGGTTTTCTCGGGGTACTCCCATTTCCTCCTAACTTCTCATTCCACCAATTCTTGCATCATCATTCACTTACTTTAATCATCGTCTCACTTAGCCTAACAGGCATAATCGTGGGACGTTAAACTCAAAGATTTTTTCATTACTTTATTTTAAACATTGGACGACCAAAATTGCAAGCTAAGATCTTATTCAGAATAGTTTCTAACCCTAAAAGTACAGGGTGGCCCAAAGTGGGTATTTTCACAGTACCGTACTAATCAGCTCATCGCATTTTATATTATTTCTTATTGCTATCCATCAGGTAGACTTAGTTTCTTTATTTTTTGTTCTTAATGTATTTTCACTTACATCTTAAGCTCGGAAGAGCCGAAGCAAATAAATCCATACACTGGAATGATATACTTGATCAATGCAAGGATGTATAAAAATATGCCACATTGACTTAATCCCTAGTCTTTCGTTGCAAGCGCTGCTATCGGCTGAAGGAATTCCACTCGCTTTCTCTCGCTTAGCAACAACTGAACCATTATTGGCTCAACGCGTGGGTGTGTGTGAGGGTGTGAGCGTTAGTTCTCATTTTTGCCACGGCTCAAGACATTTTGGCAGCACAATAGCTACTTTTGAGCCATCCTGTATTTACAAACGTGTAATTTAAATATCGAAGCATTGCAGGTAAGTCACAGACACACACAAAAAATAGATATATATATTTTTTAAATCCCACGATCTCTCAGTGATTTACGTAGATAAGTCTCTTCCTGGGTGGACTAGTGTACAACAACAAACTGCCACGTGACCCGCACACAACAAGATAATCACACCCATCAGCTTTGTTTCCCATAACCCCCTCTTCCGCTACAGGTCGTGGAATTTGTCCCACGGCTATAGAGCATCATCCGTGAAGCGTCAGAAATATTCACACGAAAGCCTTCAGACCGTGATTTAAAAAAAAAAAAAAAAAAAAAAAAAAGACAAAAAAAAAAGACAAAAAAAAAAAAGACATATTCATCCGTATCTACTGTTGCTACAAGACGCCGAGTCAACACACTGATGATATCCGAGTAATGAATGCAATCATTCAAGTGTTTGTGTTGGTCGGTTGGTCTGTCGCTGGAGTAAATTGAACTGCTGTCTTCTTCAATGATAGCGATAACTCTGCCGGGCTCCACGGTTGATAAGTTGTCAACTGTAACTCTAAGCTTCAATGAGCTGATTCAGTTATTCATTCTTTCATTCATTCATACATTCACATCCAAGAGGCGTAACTCATTCTTCAATATACTATAGCTTCTGCTCTTAAATGTATTTCTGTGATTTCTCTCAATACACCTGACATACATATTGTTCGGGACATGCGATGATCGTAATATTATTATTAATAATAATAATCCACTGGCGCCAATCCCGGGAGGTGAGGGAAACATGTCCCTTCGAATCTTGGGACTGGAGCGGACTGTCCCCCAAATAATCCGATTTGAAATGTTTTTTTTTTTTTTAATGCGAAATGTGATGATTTGTGTCCGATTGCCACAAAAGAGAGATGAAATTGATGCTCCCCCCCCCCCGAATATGTCACAAATCTGCGCCCTCGCAATGTTGAAGACAACTCTGCTCCCCTGATCTTCCCCATAAACATTTTGAACATCACTTAAAAAAAAAAAATGGGAACGGTCTTAACCCCCTATCGTCCAATGTTGAAGACAGATTTGCGCCGTTATAACCTACAGCCGTTACGGGCCACGAAACTTGTGGCACTCATATCTTTGAGGTTACATGGATATAACATTGGCTCCCTCAATGTTAATGCTGGCTTCTTAGATCAGAGTTCGCTACTTCTTTCTTTCAAGTAGCTTGTGGTGGGGCACGGTGGCTCAGTGGTAAAGCGTTTGGTCCGCCTCTCGGACAAAAGTAAGTTTGTGGTGGACAACATCTTGTCCATGGGTTTTGTTGGGGTACTCCCACTTTTTCATTCCACCATTTTTCTATTATCATTCCAAAACCCGAACAAAACCACTTGACGTATAACACCCCTTTGTGAGTCTGAGCTGCTCCAACGCCATCTGTTAGCAACCGGACAAACTACGTCCAGCTTAGCTAGCGAATAACACGTGGTCACCGCGCTCGCCACTTAGGTGATCCAGTGTTGTCCATGGGACTCAATTTTTTCATCTCGTCTCGAATTTAAGAAAAAGGTACTCCTAATCTCGACTCTCGTCTCATTTTCGAGACGGGAAATTTTTAGTTTCGTGGTCATCACTATATACATTTTGCAGATAAATTTTCCAACGATGGCTGAATAGTAGAGCGTTTATCTCTAGTGCGTGGGGTTAGTTCGATTTCAACTCCTGCCAAGTGGGCTTTGTGATGGATAACGCAGTGTATGCCAATTTCCTCGGACAAACACCGTTTCCTCCCTTTTAGTCATTCCACCATTATCATCTATTTTATCATGATTGTCTCCCTTAGCCTTGGTGCATAATCGTGGGACGTTGACAATTTAAAAAAAAATACAAAATGAGACGAGCAAGAATTCATCAAGACTCGAGACAACTTTACAAGATTTACGAGACGAGACATCATATCTGTCTCGTCTCATCTCGTAGTCAACAGTTTTTAGTAGTGGCGGATCTAAAAGGTAAAAACTAGGGGAACCAGCCAGAACCCAGTCTTTGATTGTATATCATTATGAAAGTTTACTATGAACTTTCAAAAATATATACCCCTAGTAGCTTCAATTACTTTTGTCATCCAAGAAATAGGGAACCTACCCCCTGGAATTTGGACCAGATCCGCCACTGATAAGAATGCTATATATTCTGTCCTTTGGAGGTGGAAATCATATTCATGTCCCTCTAGTACGACTTTTGCCAATTACTTGAATACGATGTTACTTTCTTTTGTTATTATTTTAGGAAAAAAAGTTTTCTTGCTTTAAGAGTCTTCATCCCGACGAAATTAAAATACCACTAATTTTACAGTAATTATGTGATATCTTCAAATAGATAAAAGATAATCGAAATATGGAACAAGAGCGCTCTAGACAATATTATTATACATGAGATACCGTTATCACGACTCGCTTATCTGCTTTTGAATTCGAACCATTTTGAAAATCGGCATTTATTTTCGCGTTTCTAAACAGCTGAAAACGGAAAGCCACTAGGTGACTTGTGATAACGGTACCTCACGCAAAATAATATTGTCTAGGGTGCTCTTGTTCCATATTTCAATTATCTTTTATCTATTTGAAGATATCACATAATTACTGTAAAATTAGCGGTACTTTAATTTCGCCGGGATGAAGACAACGTTGAAACGCAGTAGACAGATTGCATGATGGAAAATAATCGACACAAATGCCAATAAGCTTGAAATTTCTGAACTACTGAAGGAAGACCATACGGTATTGTTGTTTTCTTTTGAAACATGAAGCAAAACCAGTTGCTGGCTGCAAAAAGGAAATATTGGTCAGTTTTATGACTGAATTTCCTGACAACAAATTTGATACGGATATCTTATTTTTTGGTGGGTTTCGAACTTCCGTTGCAAAGCAAATAAATCTAGCATGGTCGTTTTCCTTGGAATGAATGAAGAAAGAAAGAAAAAAAAAAAAAAAGAGCTTGAAGACAAAATCTGTGAACAGAGACATTTACAATACCATGAAAAGATCAAGGAGTCTTTGGTCGATTGTAAACTTTTTATAATACAGTACAGATAACCTGCCATATATCTTTCAGGAAAATAAGGCCATCTTTTTAACCCATGCTAAATTGGAAGACATGTTGTCACATGTTCGGTCTGTCATCTGTTGTGAAGTACACTGTGTATATACTTTCACTTCTGAGTGACTGACACTTGTCCAAGTGGGTGGGGTATGGGGAAAGCCCAAATGAAAGGAGGCGGTAACGTTAAATAACTCAATCTTCCCGTATTTTGACCTCTTCCGGTAAATCCAGAGGGTTTTTTTTTTTCGGTAACACAGTACACCGTTTATAACAAGAAGCCCGTCATAAAACTGAAAGAAAAAATAAGGACTTTGTTTACTTATTGGCGTCCACTTTGGGTCAACTTTCAAAGTCCAGTAATGCTAAATGGTTTATTGAGAGGTCATTGGAATCCGTACAGTTTCTTATCCTCAATACAAAAAAGACCTTTTAAAAGCTTGAGATCGTAACAATATGTGTTGTAAAATTGAGAAAGGACATCTGTGCCTAGATACAAATATACAGTATAGAGGAATTTTGAAAGAACTCAATTACTTCAAAATAAGGTTTATTCATTGAAATGTTCAAGGATATACGGGAGATTCAGAGCACAAAGGAACCATATCCAATTACCGAAGTTCTGAGAAAAACAAAGTTTGTCCGATACGTTGAAGTCTATGGAAAAGTCAAAGCTGTTTCTTCTTCTTCTTCTTCTTCTTCTTCTTCTTTTTTTTTTTAAGGCATTATAAGAGTTACTTATAATATTTAGACGTAATTTAATCACTGAAAGAAGCTTCAGATAGAGATTTTAAAGATTGAGATACGTTCAAAATAACCTAAAAAGTGGACGTAATTATTTTGTGCACTGAACACGTCATGTACAATGACATTGCCGGCTTAAGAGGTCCCATCACGGCGAAATTAAAATACCGCTAATTTTACAGTAATTCTGTAATATCTTCAAATAGATAAAGGATAATCAAAAAGTGGAACAAGACCTCCCTAGACAATATTATTTTACATGAGATACCGTTATCACCACTCACTTATCTACTTTCGATTTCCAGACATTTAGAAACCCGGCATTTATTTGGACATTTCTACGTGGCTGCAAACGGAAAGCTATTAGGTGACTCATGCAAAATAATATTGTCTAGGGC
This sequence comes from Thermobia domestica, assembly GCF_964235325.1. Lineage (NCBI taxonomy): Eukaryota > Metazoa > Arthropoda > Insecta > Zygentoma > Lepismatidae > Thermobia > Thermobia domestica. The sequence continues at coordinate 13,047,454 of NC_137471.1, forward strand.
GCTCTTGTCCCACATTTCGATTATCTTACGTCTATTTGAAGATATCACAGAATTACTGTAAAATAAGCGGTATTTTAATTTCGCCGGAATGAGGCCTCTTAATATACTGGAGCAGTCTACGCTATATGGACAGTATATGGCTGTGACCGCTTCATCAATCTTCTCCACCCTCAAAAAAATAGTAATGTAGTTTCAAATATTTTTTAAATCAATAATTGCAGAAATGATCTGAATCCATTTTTTTTATGAATTTGGTTTATGGATATTTTCCGATTCTCTAGGAAAAAATATACGCAACTTTCTGTACGAAAAAGACTGGAGTCGGAGGTTTAACAACGTTGCAAATCATAGGCACCTACTTTTAACTTTCTTAATGGGTGCTCAGGCGTTGTCACTAACGTCAAATATTCTTTTTATTATCTTTTCTTGGTGGATTCAATAGAGAAGTGGTTGCCAAACTCTTCCTGAAAGGCAAGAAATACTATGAAGAGCTCCTGAAATAAAATGAACCGCGGAATTATTTTTATTGAACCGAATTCCTAAACATTGAGATTTTGTTTTTGAATTTCAAACGTGTTTAGCAATATTGTCAAAATAAGGAGAAAGGAAATTATTAAAATAATAATGATGATTACAGTCAGACTTTTACATTTTGGGATAATTTGAGTGAAAACAGAAAAATGATTCAATTATCTTGTAATTTGCATAAAGCATTTTACATTTTTTTTTAAAAAAAACATAAACTAACAACAACAAACACTAAGGGCCTTATGCAGAGTCGTTCTGACGCGTGATTAGTGCCATACTAAAGAATTCGACTAACATATGTTTCCTGTAATAGTCAGGCCTTTAGTATGGTGCTAAACATACGTCAAAACGACTCTGTATAAGACGGTAAGTGTTTACAAGAATGCACCAAATCACACCCACGGATTATTATGGTATATCGCTTGATCCTTGATATGCCGTAAACCTGAACCGCCTTATGCAGAGTCATTTTGACGTATTTTTAGCGTCATACTAAAGGCATGACTACTGCAGGAAACATATGTTAGTAGAACACTTTAGTATGACACTAATCACTCGTCAGAACGACTCTGTATAAGACCCTAAGAGTCTAAAATAGATATTGATAAATGATTATTCAACACATATGCATCCCTATCTACAATTAATCTGTGATCACATGCACTATAGTTTCTTTCTATTATTCACTGCATGAAAATGTAATTTCGAAGTTAATTCAAACTCAAAAATTCAACGTCAAATACCTCAATGGGTGCTTGAGGCCCGAAGCACCCACGTAGTTGGTGCCCATGTTGCAAAACAAGCGTTAAATTGTAGGTTGAATGCAGAAAGACGGCCATTAATAAGATTTAAATAGTTTGCTTTAATATCTCAAAATGGATTTAGGTCCTTTCTGCAATCCTTGATTCATATGTACTTCCTGAATTTCAAGGTACACTTATCGTTTTTCAACCTGTTTTTAATATATGAACAAAATTTTATACTTTCATCGAGCATTTAGATTAGGGATTAAGATCGGGAACTAGATTTCTGGGCTTTCGGCATCTATGGCCATGTTAGCCCGTCACTAGGATTAGGATTAGGAATTAGATTTCTGGGCTTTCGGCATTTATGACCATGTTAGGCTGTCACTAGAATTAGGATTAGGAATTAGATTTCTGGGCTTTCGGCATTTATGGCCATTGTTAACCCCTTCACGTATAAGGGATGACGTCCCTCAGCGATCACACTATCCGAGGAAACGGAAGGAAGAAAGCGGCCTGGGATCTGTAATATTAGGTACCATCCCGTCATTCGCCTGATGTGAATGAGGAAAGCCTAGGGAAACCTCACTCAGGATATAAGATTAGGGATATCGCTCTACTAGTTCGCTCTTTAATTATATTTGAAATACACATTAACTTCATTGCAAACTCCTGACAATAGTGTAACTTCATTCACCCCGCAGTGACTTATTAGTGATGGGGAAATTTTAATGAAAAAATATTAAATGAGAGAAATTTCTCCATCCCTCTAGGATTTCGTACCCTAATTTAGAGTAATTTCTTTCTTTTAATTTTATGTCCCCAAATTATGGATTACAAGGTAATGAAAAGGGATTATTAATGAAAGTGAATGATTATTAAGATCGGTTAATTAATTGAGGTTTGATTGGGACATCAGTATTAGGAGGCTATTTGTCCTCGTCACGATGATCATGGTGGAATGATAACGTGGAAGGAAAAGAGAGAAGCCTGAGAAAATTCACCAACTCGATCTTGTCCACACATACTCAAATGACCTAGATCGAAGCAGCGACCTCTTGCACCAAAGACGAGCACACTACTATTGAGCCATAGTGCCTCTAACTTAAAATAATAATTACACTTTCCTATATCTCGGGTTCCTTTATCTTGTGAGACCTTGAACAAGGAGTTGAGAAAAAAAAAAGACTCATAAAATGCTTCGTGTGGAGTATTGTACTGTATGGGTCAAAAACATGGAAAAAAAGACTGGAAGCTTTTGAAATGTGAGTATGAAGAAGAATGGAGAGAATTAGGTGGGTCGAGCGAAAACGAATGAGAGGGTGTTAGAAATGGGTGGGGGCAGAAAAGAACAATTTTAGATATTATTAAGAAGAGGAAGAAAAAACTGGTTGGGACATTAACTAAGAAGGAACTATATCATGAGGAACTTTTCAGAGGGAATGGTGGCAGGAAAGAGAGGGAGGGGACGAAGGAGGCTACAGTTAAGGGACTATATCGTACGTGAAAAACAAAGAGGTTAGTGGAAGAGCGTGGAGCATGGAAACTTCTCAGTTGCAGCAACTGCAGCAGAATACCTATGATAATGATGATATCTCGGGTTTCTGAGATGCCGCATTATTGGTGAATAGTAAACGAACAAGATAAACAATATAGGACGAAGGTAGATACAAAGTATAAACATGGTGAGAAGGAAGAACATAATAATTTAGAGAGAAGCAAAAACGATAATAAGAATCCAAAAGAGAAAAATATAGAAAGAACAAGAATCAGAAGGAAAAAAAAAAAAACATTTTAATGCTCGTCCACCTGTTTGGTGTCATCACCATCTTACATATCTTGGGTTGGCGCAAGATTTCCCTCCCCCCTCCCCCCTCCCTTTTATTATTAAACCAAGGCTCAAACAAAACAGACCAACCAACATAGCAAGTATTGTTCGACGTAGAGCAGCAGGTGTAGAGGCAGGTAGGTAGGTATGGAGATATGCTATGCATTGTTTTCTTTTGGAGGCGCGAACAATGCCATTAGCTGTGCTAACTTCGGGACATTGCGAAAGGGAAAAAATTACACAGCGAAGCTAGGGAGGATGAAAGGAAGACGACATCAAGATTTTTTTAAAACTCTGTGTTTTGTTTATATGTCTCTCTCCTTCTTTCTAAAGAATGTGACAGGTGTCGTACTTTAACAAAAAAAAAAAAAAAAAAATCTTCAGACAAAATATATATAAAAGGGGTCCATACATAACAATCACAAGACTAAATTGCTATTGTTGGGGGTGGAATGATCAGTGTTGCCAACAAGTTGTTACAAAAAGTCGCTAAATAGGAGATGAAATGACTCCAATTTTGGGCGAAAAGTCGCTAAAATATTTTTCGTGGAATTTTGCCTCATATATATATATATATATATATATATATATATAAGATTCGTGATTAATTCAAGCTATAGTACTATCTACAAGAACGTATATGAAAGACTCATATATAACTAACAATAATTTCACTTTTAAATATTTTTAACTTTATGATCAATTTTGCTTCAACAAAATGAAAAATGAGTTCAGAAAAACGTAAAATATTAAAGGTCTAGAAAAAAAATCTTACTTCAGTTCTACTCACGCTTCTACAGATAATTAGTTTGCTATCGGTAATGTACTATTTGTGCCTCTAAACGGAAGCTCTGTAAACTACATGTCATTACAAGCTGGAGTTGGTCCCCGGTAGAAGGTAAGAGATACGGCAATCAAAGTGGGAATATAGAGATAAATGTTGTGTACTTTCCCAGATAAAATGTTGTGTACTTTCCCAGATAAATGTTGTGTACTTTCCCAGCTCGTTAACACCAACACTGATTCAAATAAGCAAAAGGAAAAAGACATATATATGTGAACTGATTCGAGCTAATAGTACTTATTTTAGGACAAGTTGTTTGAAGCACAAAAGTCGCTAGATTTGTAAGTAAGTCGCCAAATCGTCATTCCAAAATCACCAAAAAAGTCGCTAATCGGAAAAAATAATTTTTGTCGCTATCCTTGATGGCAAATCCCCTAGATTTAGCGACTTTTCCCCCAAATTGGCAACACTGGGAATGATTTTTTTTTTATCCCTTTCGAGAATGACTCAACTAATCCTTTGGCTTCGATTCACCAGCACATACTTACACTGACTCTCACAAGGAAATATTTGAGGTGAGTATAGTTTTTTTTTTTTTTTTTTTTTAACATAACATGAAAGAAAATGAATTTGCCATTACACGTCTCTTTCTCATGTTTACGAACAATGACAACGTTAGAGGGGGGCAAAGGGGCCGGACTCTCTGATGGCTATCTCTGCTGCCCTTTGACTAACCCCAAATATATTGTAATGTATGTCAAGTTATGTAAAACTATAATTTTCGGTATAAAAAAAAATCCGTTTCTCACAATTCTCTGTCTCTCCATACACAAGAAATTAAAGCCGGTGTCGTCACTTCTCATGAATCGTATGCAATAAGAACAAATAGTCTCAGAAGATTGAAGGTCCATTTAGCTTCTAGTTCCCAACCATTTTTGGCCATGCCCCACCTACGGCACTTTAAGATCATAATGTTTCCTAATGTAAATGTGTAAACACTTTTGTTGCTTGTACAGTCAGAAACAATATTAAGTATATGTTGGAGCTATAATTTCTTACACCTCCAACCTAAACTTAATAGTGTTTCTGACTGTACTTTTTCATTTTAATCAAAGGGTTTATGACTGAAAGAAATGAACTTGAGAAAATTTTAATACATAAAAAAACTTGAAAATATGCTCAATTACGTATAAAATCAAAATTAAAAAAAAAAAGACACAGAGAGAGAGAGATACTTCAAACATGAATAATTAAAATTAACAAGCGGAGTGTGCCACTATCGAAGGAATGAATTTCATATTGGGTATGTGCTTGTACTGTAATAATTACAGCAAAACTACGAACCTATTATAATGCAACCGAACCCGCTTTCCGGTCTATGTTAAGTCGCTTTTGTTGTTTTTCCTAGCTTCTTTGAGTTATTCCTTCATTCTTTCCCCTAATTCGTTCTCACAAGTTAGTAGAATACATTTCTGTCCTGGAGGCACCGTCGGACAAACTATTTGCTCCGCACTTGCACTTGAAGGATTTTCATTTATCAAATTGTTGATAAATTACTAACTTTCGTTCCCATGGTAACGATAGAAACAATACTTTTAAAGGCGGTTAGAACTGTCGAAGTTAGCAACAATGGAAAATGTCAGAAATTTCTGTGTACAATATTGGTAATGCACATAAAAATAGGATAATTCACAACCACTAATCACAAGTGAGTCTACATTTCAACAATCCGAACTTCGTATTACAGACAGAGATGGACAGGCATTAGAAGGAGCTCATTGTTATAAATCTCTCCTTAGCATGATATATTTTCTAAACATCTGAAATAATACTACATTGGTTATGTGTTCACAAACAGGCGATGACAACTACTATAATTTGTAATTTTATAACAGAACTAGCGGGAGACCCAGGTTCGATTCCCGGCGGGAGCTCGTGTGGTTCGAACTCCGTAGATCCCGTCTCATATAGCCTCGCTGCTGAAAAAAACGTTAAACTCAAAATCAACTCAACAAAACTTGCTGTTAAGTACCCATCGTTGTCGGACTTACTGGGTAAGAAGACAGGAAGAAAAAAAGGGTTAAAGAACTTCTCCACAACCATTTCATACCCGGATATTTCTCCTCTCTGTTATGTAAACCCGCAACATCAAAATGTAGTGCTGGTTGTATGCATACCAGGCATTCTGATAAAATCAAAAAATGTGGACACATTTCTCACTCTCCTCCTCCTGGAAGATCCTCCCCGAGCCAAAAAATCGAGAAAAGAGGCTTCATAGGTGATTAGATCTTGTAAAGATCTGTCCATTCTCCAAATTTGGTAGCTCTCCTTTCTATACGAAAAGACAGTCATGCACACACACAATATTTTATATTAAAAATTGGATTTTTTTTTTTAAATCACATACATTCCCAAGGTGTCGCATTGAAAATGTCAATTTTCATCTCAGCGACCCCGAAAACTACGGATTCGACACTACGGATTCAGTCATTTTCGATCATTTTTAAATATCGTTTTGCTACAATGTTAAATTTTATAATTATAGTTTGCAATTCACATTATGTAAATATTGTAAAAATTGTTTCTTCTTGTAACCTCTAATGAGATTATATTAATTTTAGAAGAAGTGCAGACTTCAGTCCAAAATTTGCCTTGTATCTGTAAACAAACATTTTTTTTTTTTTTTTAATATTTACTTATTTTAATTATTTATAAAAGTAAACTTCTTTCTTTTCATATTATAAGTCGTTTGCCATGCCTAAATTCTTGAGTAGGATCGATCAAAAATTGAATTGTGTCCCACGTTGTGAATCACGGATTTAGACATTAAAATACTATTAGGAAGCAGGTAAAGGAGCTCTTATTGCCGGAATGCTCCACTTTCCTTTGAAGGGAAAGTGGATTTTCCCTCCGTTTTACTACAAAGGCTATACAGGTATAGGACGTGGACATACCTTGTATAGTTTAATATGGGAATGGGATAAAGCGACATTATTATTATTATTATTATTATTATTATTATTATTATTATTATTATTATTATTATTATTATTATTATTATTATTATTATAGTAAAACCTATTAGTATTTATAATGATTCTATATAGCCCTGAGCATTATTGCTACCGCTGGATTTGTTGACTGGTACAATCTGTCTCGATTTTAACTAATTATTATTAAATTCTTCATGATTTTTAAATTCTAAAATTTCGCGATTCGCCTTAGAGACTGCGTGACACACCAGTGTGTCGCGAAACATCGGTTGAGAATCACTGTCCTAGACGGACAGACGCATGGATAGGGGTATATGTACGTATAAAGATGTTTTAATAAAACAAAACGCCTTTAAGATAATAGATATCATTTCTGATTGGCTGAAAAGCAGTCAATTTGAAATTGTCTTTCCTATAAAACTAGGGGATTAGTATAATTTGAGATTCTTGCTTCTGATTATCTGAAAAGAAAATTAAAAGTTGATCTTCGAGAAAATAAAGAGACATGTGATTTCGTGAAAATTGAAAAATTTTATTTTGTCGATCATGTTTTTTTTTTTTTTTTTTTTTTGGTTAGATGGGGATGCAGCAAAACAAGTATATTTATTTCGCCTAAAATGATGAACATAAATATTATCATTTATCTGTCATAATTGTTGAAATAATTAGGCGAAACGAAGATTAGACCAAAATATTCAAGATCACCATTAAAACAGAAACTTTATTGTAGTCTGTACAATAAATCTCCATCAACAGAGAAAGAAGTCTCACTGAATTTCAGTTTGTATTTGGAATCCCCATGCCCGAACCGTAACAAGCTTTGTATTGCCCTGTTTGCATGAAATAGGGCAATAATGCCTGTGATCTAAGGACAGCTGAGTTATCTCACTATTTGAATGACCGCTCCATATGCTGTGACTGGGTCTACAGTACAAAGTCTGGGATTTTTTTGATGTTCCATCTCTCTGCTCTGGGAAGCCCAACGCAGCACACGTGGCTTACAAAGCGCCGGCACAGCTGAAGGGGGAAAAGGGAGGAAAGATTGGTGGTGATACACTGGAAAGTGATGCAGCTGCGAGTGATACTAAAACAACATATGAAGGAAACGGCCTTGCAACAAGGGACTCTATCACACATCCTCCTCCGTATCCTGCGAAGCAAACTTTTCATCTGGTTTTTGGCGCCTTCATCAATGATCGAGGTCACCCCAGCACAACTGTGGGTTAGGAAGGACAACACAAGTTATCTCAGAAGCGGGTTGGTATTGGTAATTTCTTTACTAATTACAGAAATCCAAATATGACCTTTAAAATCCAAGTTCAATTTCAATAGTCGTTTTTGACGCATTTTATTTGTATTTGAAACTGGGGCGTAGGAAAGCGGAAATAGAAATGAAATATTTCAGTTTCCGACGATTATGCTCTTTGGGCAAAAGGACACGATGACTAAGGCAAGTGAATGATGGGAGAACTGGTGCAATGGAAATGTGGGAGGGAACGGGAGTCCCCGAGGAAAACCACGGACTCGATATTGTTCACCACAAAGTTACTTGGCCGGGGGTCGAACCAAGGATCTCCACGCACAAGAGCTAATCACTCTACTCCTGACCCATTTTTGCTCACGCTAGTGGGCCTATAAGATTGTAATATTACTGTATTAGGATCACGCTAGTGGGCTTTATAAGATTCTAGTGTTGTTAGGATCACGCTAGTGGGTCTTATAAGATTGTAATATTATTAGGATCACGCTAGTGGGCTTTATAAGATTGTAGTGTTGTTAGGATCACGCTAGTGGGCTTTATAAGATTGTAGTGTTGTTAGGATCACGCTAGTGGGTCTTATAAGATTGTAATATTGTTAGGATCACGCTAGTGGGCTTTATAAGATTGTAGTGTTGTTAGGATCACGTTAGTGGGTCTTATAAGATTGTAATATTATTAGGATCACGCGAGTGGGCTTTATAAGATTCTAGTGTTGTTAGGATCACGCTAGTGGGTCTTATAAGATTGTAATATTGTTAGGATCACGCTAGTGGGCTTTATAAGATTGTAGTGTTGTTAGGATCACGCTAGTGGGTCTTATAAGATTGTAATATTATTAGGATCACGCTAGTGAGCTTTATAAGATTGTAATGTTATTAGGATCACGCTAGTGGGTCTTATAAGATTGTAATGTTATTAGGATCACGCGAGTGGGCTTTATAAGATTGTAGTGTTGTTAGGATCACGCTAGTGGGTCTTTTAAGATTGTAATGTTATTAGGATCACGCTAGTGGGCCTTATAAGATTGTAATGTTATTAGGATCACGCTAGTGGGTCTTATAAGATTGTAATGTTATTAGGATCACGCTAGTGGGCCTTATAAGATTGTAATGTTATTAGGATCACATTAGTGGTTCTTATAAGATTGTAATGTTATTAGGATTACGCCAGTGGGTCTTATAAGATTGTAAAGTTATTACGATTGGGCTAGTGGGCCTTATAAGATCGTAATGTAGTCCATCCGTCCGTCCGTTACTCCACGCGATAACTCTTAACGAAAGCAAAACGTTGAATTGTTTTCTCTGCAAGAGACAGCTATAACTATTATCTCGGCCGATTTTGTTAATGGAATTAATCCGTTAATATCTTCACGGGTAACGGAGGCTTCAACAGTGGTTAACTATATTTCATTTTCTACTATTGAAACAAGGGAAAATGCTAAAAGTTACACATCGCGTCGTTAGATGGCAGGAAACACATTCTAACGGTTGACATCTACCGGACGAAATTAGAAACTTCTAGAAATTGAAAGAAATATACATTTCGCGCTATCCTCTTTACTGTATTTTACTAGTGTTTATTGATATCTTAATAGACTTATGGTGTTTCTTATTTTTTCCATAATATATTGTAGAAATAGGATTTTTAAAACGCGGTAACTATCTCTTTCACCAATAGCATTGTACTCTTTTAATAACCTTACTGAAACCTTCAGAGCCAAGTCTATAGACTTACACAAGTTTACATTTATATGGCTGCAGACCTAACTTGCTAGTGCCTGATCGCAAGCTTGTTTTGGATTTAGCCTTAAAGTTACTTTAAATTGACAACCCTTGTTGAGTATGACTTAATATTTACACTTGGGAAAGACATATACAGAGTCAACCTCCAAAACTAAGTCTAACTGGCAAGTATTCTTGGACAGCCTTTATTCCTATATCTGACCTAAGCATATACAGGTTTATACGCCAAAACTATCTGGACTCCAAGTGCGACTTAAAATTTACACTTAGCGAAGCCATACCCAGAGATTTCTAAGGTTAAGTATATGAAGGAAAATAAGGGCAAGGTTAAACTTATTGGAGACGTTTGTTTACTGGGTTACTCACTGGCCACTGATCGGAAGAAGTATGAGCGATACTCTTCTTACTATCATGCAAGGTTGAAGCGACTAAGAAAAGTTTTGATCACAATATGGCGATATTCTAGAGGTTTTGATCACAAGTATGGCAAAATTTTAGCAGTTTTGATCACAAGCATGGCGAAATTCTAGCGGTTTTGATTACAAGTATGGGGATATTGTAACATTTTTTTAAAAATCACAAGTATGGCGGAATTCTATGTGATTTCATTTCCAAAATTAGTTACAGCCCTTAATTAAGGTATACACCCTAAGAGAAATACTGTACCTTTCATTTTAACCAGTGGCGGTTCTTGAGGGAAGTCACGAGGAGGAGTCGGTAAAATACTAATTTTTTTTCAATAGAATCTAAGGAAATAACACTTAACTAAACATTGTAGAGCACATTAGATAAATGCTCTTCTCTTACATAGTTTTAATTATTTATTAAAAAAAAAAAAATAGTGATGCAACTTTTTGTTTGCTTATTTAGACCTATGCTACTTTTCTCAAGATCATTCACTGATTTAGCCGATCTGTGGTTAGCACATCTGTTGCCACCACCGTTATTTCTAGCTTTGTAGACCTCCCTTGTGGCTAAACGGTTAGCATATTCACCTTTGGTATGGGAAACTCGGGTTCGATTTCTGGCGGGAGTCCATGTGGTTCGGATTTCACTTAAGTTGTAGGCCCACGTCTCAAATCAAGTCAATCTAGCTTTCTAGATCTGAATTCGCTGCTTCTTAATTTTAGTAAATTCTGAATCTCTCACCGGAATTCTAATGCTTTATATTAGTGCAGAGTAGGTTGACCCCCCCCAAAAAAAAAGCGAATTAAGAAAAAAAGATCGTGGTGGTGGTTTGAAGTTGAGCGTTCCCCAAGACACCAAAGTCAGCTGTCAGCTGTCAACGACTTTCTGCATTTAATAGTCGAGGCTGTGTCTTGTTAAGAACTAAATGAATTTCCCACATTTACACACGGTCGCCGCGCCGTCCAAAATAAAAAAAAAAGAAAGAAAAATAAAAAAATGACTGACGAACATTTATCCGCTTAAAGAAACAGAACAATCGACACATTATACAAACTGTTGACGTTCTGTGTGGTTCAATAGAGTGCAACGAAAAAAAAAAGAAGAAAAAAAAACATGGCCTATTATCCATTTGTCCATTCCTTTCGCCCTGCAGTTTTCCTCACTTGGGAGGCCACTATCACACACACACACACGTTTAAAAAAACATCTGTTACACCGTCCTGTTGGTGGTTTTTCTGAAAGATGTGACAACCTTGCGCACCCCATGTGTGTATGTGTTTTGAGTCCAGTGATTGGCGTTTGAGCGTGGGAACTTGTGTTGTGGACTGACGGCCCGAACGACAGAGACTTTAACCCTCTTGCTGATACTGGGCTGACTGGCTTCCTGTCCCGCCGTGCATATTTCGTTCATAAAACATCTGGTTCGTTTCATTTGGTTAAGAAAATCTTTTCAAAGCTCATGAATAAATGTAGTGAATGAGAAAGGGGTGAAAAAGTAGTGTTATCACAGCTACCGTCAACACTCAGTTACCGCCAAATAATAGTCGTTCATCGTGTACACTTTTTCTTCCGGGATATCCGTAAACACTATTTATTTATTTATTTATTTATTTATTTATTTTTGCTTGGAAACAAAAATGATACTAGAAGATGACAGATGGTCCACACTGGAAATCTTTGAGATTTTCGTCCCATAATTATGCCGGCTAGGCTAAAGGAGACGGCGATGATGACAAATGAATGAAATAGTGGAATGATGAAAGTGGGAGGAAACGGTAGAACCCCCGAGGAAACCCACGCACATGGTGTTTGTCCACTACAAAGTTCACTTGTCGCGAGCTGGGATCGAACCAGGGACCCCATGCACCGGAGGGAACGCTCTACCACTGAGCTCAAGGTCCCCGGGATGGTCCATTGGATTGGATTGGAGTTTTATTTTAGCACCGAGGCTATGTGAGACATGACCGTACAAGCTTAACATGGATTCCGAACCACATGAGCTTCTACTAGGAGTTGAACCGGGTGTCCCGTGCCGAAGTTCATAAGCCCCATGTTTGGTCCATGGTACAGCAATTGTCTTTTCATTTTTCGAATACTTTTGACATCTTTTGAATAAATATACCAAGAATGTAATTTTCTATATACGTTCAAGCCATACCAGCGTTATTCTCAAAATTAAATTTTACCAAACGGAAAAAACACTTTCGTCGCTGACTGTACAGTGTAGATCACAAGTCGCTTGAGACTAGCACATTTAATCAGATTTCAATTAACTACAATAGTGGTGGGGAAACTTTTTAGTAGGGACCCAAAGAAGAAAAAAAAACTTAAGCAGGTCAGTATAGTTTATTAACAAGAACAATTGTATATTTAAGAAAATTCTTGCAATACTAAGCTGTATTAGCGATTGAGAAATCATGAAGAAAAATGTAATGAATGAAATTGTGACTGCATTTCTAAAAGTTTCTTATCATCCGGTTCGAATTGTCACTGGCGGATCCAGGATATGATCAAGGCAGGGGTTAAACCATAATTTGCCGCTTTATCCAGTGTATACCTGAGCGTCAAGGGGGGCTATACCCCCTCCCCCTTGGCTCCACCACTGCGAATTGGTATGCATTGATTCCCGAAAATGAAGTTAAATGCTCAATCTGTTAGCCTGTTCTCTATTTCAAAGATTAATTTCCTTAATTATAATTTCGAAGATTAAGAATCATGTCGCAGATCGGATAGAACCTGTCATTGGGTGGGAGGGGCGCATCTGACACGCGGGCCGTAATTTGCCTACACTGGAATAGAATAACAAAAGCTAATTGACGTAAACAATACGCTATGGTGTGGTACGAGACAGTACGCGGTTAGTGGCAAGGGCGGATCCAGGGGGACGATCGGGGCGGTCGCGTCCCCCAGAAGAGGAAACTTTCTTATTTTATATATAAATAAAACCCATCCCAGAGTTTGGATCTCTTAAAAGTATCTCTAAGTAGCAGTATTACAACCCCCCCCCCAGAAGTCCGTCCTGGATCCGCCCCTGGTTAGTGGAAACTTAATATTATGGCACAACTTCTTCTAATTTGATAGCTTCGTAGTTGATAATTCAAAGTTAATTACTAATCAGGTAATTTTGATTAATAATTGATAATTTGTCGGGCAAATAGGGCAAAGATAATTGGGCTGTTATGCCGAGTGGTTTGGTACTATGGTTTTGGGATCCAATTAGATACCTTGACACACAATACTATACAGAAAACCACAGTATCATCTTATTCGAGAGTTGTTTCGTGTAAATTTCGAAATTTGTATCCGCTTTTATCTTTTATGTTTCTATAGATACGGGGAAACCAAACTCAAGACTAAACGTACGCTATTTAACAAATGCTAAAAAAACAATTAGCGAATTCATTATGGGGCCACGCCTTCGTATAGATAAAAGGCTACCACTGCATGCCTTGTACCCATATGTTCCCCCCCCCCTCCAAAAAAAAAAAGGCAGGACAGGAGACGAAAACCGTATGTGTTCATATTCTTAGTAGGCCAGTAAGGCTGAATCTATAATTCTTTTGCTTCTGTCGGCAGCGGCCGCTTTCAGGAAGGAGCCAATTACGTCTTTGCTTAATGATCACAATTAGCAGAGTTGTCTATATATGTTTGTGTTTGTGTGTGTGTTTGTGTTGGTGGCCGTCGCACACATTCTGCCTTTTTTTTTTTTCTCCTGCTCCGACGAATGGGAGCAAAAAGCATCGTACCACCACTATAAGAAGAAGAATTGAAATCTTCAGTCTTCACCAGCTGCTCATCGGAGTTGCAATTAGTTGCTGTTTTCAGCACCGTGCTGTGAAGTGAAAGATCGCCAACATTTTGTTATTATTTATCGTAAGTCTCTTTAAAGAGATAGCCATAAACAATAACACGTATTGCCGTTGTTAGATGCAGTTATCATTTTCAATTAGCCATCATTCAGTCTCCCTCTCTCTCTCTCTCTCTCTCCCTCCCTCCCTCCCTCACACACACACACACACACACACAAACACACACACACTACTCTACAATGGATAATTGGCTGCCATTATATTGTATGCATGTGTGTGTGACTGTTCTTCAATGGAAATTTGGCAGCCATAGGTCTCTGTATTTCCGTATTGACATCTGGCTAACACACAACATTCATTGAAGGCAGTTGTTATGTAAACTTTCAACAAAAGGAAACATTTGGCAAACGCTACTACGCAAAAGCCGTTGTATAGAAGAGATATATCTTAAGGAGTTCTGAAAGTATCTTCCGAAGATTTTTTTTTTTTTTTTAATTTCTAATGTTTCAGCAATGTATTACTATAGAAAAATAATTTATTTGGGAAAACCTTTACCCGTTCCCGACTCATCAACGGAGTCAAGAAGTGTTGAGTTTAAGTCTTTATTTGCATGGATTACCAACGAGTAAAGCCAGGTGATACTGGCAATCGGGTTTACATGTGCAGGACCAAAACGGCATAGGACCGAAAGCAGATTCCTGCATACTTGAAATAATAATAATAATTAAAAAAATCATTATCTTATAATCACGCAATATTAAGTAACAATCATTTTCTTGAAGACCGTATTAGACCATCAAACAAGAACATATAATTCTGTTTGATGCAACAGAAGTAGTCAAGGCAGAAGGAAACATGAAACAATGGAGATTAACGAACATTATTTTTTAAAAAATGGATGTGTTTCGAGTGACATTTGGTATCCAATCATAAAGGTTACGGAAGAAGAAACATTTAGCCTAAAACAAATGAGCATAAAAGCAGTATATTGTGTATTGACTTGCGGTTTCTTGAAACTTTGATAAATGCTCTTCACTATGTTCGCACGATCATTTTATCAATTTATAGTTTTATAATATGAATCATGTAACACTCAATCAATGTTTGAGATCCAAGACTTGGATGAATTAGTGGGGTCCAAACGGGGCTACAAAGAACCGGTTCCGGACCTGGATCCGAAAACCCGGTTCTAGAACCGGATCTTAGGAACCGGTTCCAGATCTTGATCTGAAAACCCGGTTCCAGAATCGGATTTTAGGAACCGGTTCCAGACCTGGATCCGAAAGCCCCCAAAGACCCGTAAAGGAGGCACGAAATTCACCTTCAAAACACTGCAAAGAGTACCATGCGCTTGTGCCCTCCCCGCCCAGACCCTCTTGTGCCCCCGGAAAAAAAGAATTTGGTCCACCAGTGGGTGTTTAGCCAAATTAGTTTGCCAGTTTGCGTGTTTAGTCAATGAGTTTGCCAGTTACGCAGTTTATTTAGCCAAATGATACAAGCGGCCGCCGCCTGGGCGCCTGCCTGTCGCTTGCACCATTTCATCTAGCACATAGTTCACAGCCTGCCAGCAGCTCGGGTCCAGCGGAACCGGTTTTTGGAGATCCGGTTTTTAGAACCGGTTCCATACCTGGATCCGAATAACCGGTTCCAGACCTGGATCCGAAAAAAACTGTTCCAGAACCGGATCTTCTAGGACCAGATCCGTTCAGACCCGAAAACCGGTTGCACCAGGAACCGGTTCTGGCCATCCCTAGTCCATGAGACTCCTGAAATGTATCGTCTCTTTTCGAAAATGAAATGAGAATAGTAATGTGTATCGTATCGTCTCAAATTTTTTAAAATGTACTTTGCGTCTCGCTTTCGAAACTAGAATCGAGACGAGAGGAGAAATTTCCCATCTCGTGACCAAGAATAATCACAAAACCAGATGAACACAGAAAAAAAAAAATCTTCAATCCTAGAATCAACGTAGAGTCATGCAAACCAGAGGTAAGTGCGTTTACTATTCTGTTTCATGGGTGCACAAAATAGTACAAAACAACAATTAGTTTCAAATAATCTTTTTTTTTTTTTTTTAATAATATATCATATAAGAATCCTTAAACGGTATATTACTCTTTAAGAAAATTACTAAGTGTTTTTTTTTTCCTTTTAAGAAGAAACAAATTAATTACTACAATTATTGTTGTTCATGAGTCACTGCCCAATCGAGGATCACCTGCAAGATAGTCATTTCTTAAGGGTGTGGGAGGGAAAAACTTGTAACGGGTATATCTCCCCCTCCCCATCATACTCGGTTTCCGTGCATCACGATTAAAAGGAGTCACCGACATCTTTTGATCTTCAACTAAACAGTCAAAAGAAGAAGGAAGATATATATTTTTTGTCTCCAAGTCTTGAAAATGATCGTCCAACTAATAATGCGAGGCTAAAACTCAAGATGCAGTCACGATCTGTACTTTGCTTGTAGGTGGGTGGTTGGAGGGAGAATTTTCATGCAGTTTTTAAAGAAATTTCTTGCTTAGAGGTCATACATATATACATATACAGATTGGCGGCAGGTGTTCTGCAAATACTTCTTCTTCTTCTTCTTCTTCTTTTTGTGAAAAAAGGACTACTTGGAATTGTGCTAGCATCGTTGTGTTAAGATTCGTATAATTTTTCCTTCTTGAGTAATTGGTTAGTTAAACAATTTATTCTGCTATATGTACACAGGCCCATAGCCAGCCCAAAAATGTAATGTACGCGGTAGAAGTTAGGGGACCGATCCAATCATATTATAGTTGATTTGCTAGACTACAATGAAAATTTTAGGAGACTAGTAAGTTAGGGGTTCAGCCCCCGTGTCCCCCGTGAATACGGCCAAGAGTGCCGATTTCTCTATAAATTTTGGGGGGAGGCCCACCCAGACAGATGCAGAAGGGATATAGGAGGATTTTAAGACAAATTGCATTCAAATTATACCAAATATTGTATATTCATAAATACAATGTGAGGCGGCGGCCCATATGAGCTTTGGGAGGGCCCGGGCCCCCGTGGTCCCCTAGGATCGGCGCCCTTGGATATGGGCCTATGTGTACAGTCGTTCGAATAACCAACAATAGTTCGATCAATGGAAACCAGCGAAAGCAAGCTTCTAGTATTTAATATGGCATATATTTAAGTGTGTATGGCTGTTCGTCAGTACCGTGCCGTGGAGGGGGAGCGAGCGGGTTAACGGCTTCGGGCTCCGAAGTAAGAGGGCGCAAAATTCGGGAGAGGAAAAAGAAAAATATAGGAAAAAATACTTGGAATGTATGTATGGAGGCCTCGTCGTATACTCTCGCCCCGCACTGATTTTCTACGGCACGGCACTGCTGTTCGTATAAAAAATATTGAATTTTGATTAAACCTGTCATTTATTAATTAATTTTTAAGGCTTGCCAAAGAGGCATGTTGCTTGGAGTTGAAATTGGTCAAAGCCATGGGGGCCGATCCTGGAAGGGTCTGGGGGACACGGGCCTCCTAATGCTCATATAGGCTCGCCATGTATTTATATGAATATGTATTTTTATGTGTATTTTTATTGTTATATGTATTTTTTATGAATATTCAATATTTGGCAGAATTTATATTCAATCTTCATATATGCTTTCTTAGACCCTTGTCGGCAACCAAACACACATCTGAATGCCACCCCTTCCCAAATTTACAGTGAAATCGACGCCCTTGGTCAAGGCTAGGAAGGTCAGTTTACTCCCCAAGACATATACCGGGATGGTACCAAATTTCACAAAATTAAATCACCACGTTAGGCGGGTTTGCATATCCAGGCTCCTAACTATGAAAACATTTACGCTCAGTCCAACCTCAATCATTTCACGAATTCAACCTGTTTTACGTATGTTATTAGGACATAATATCGATTGTGATTTATTCTAAAAACACTTTTATACATTGCAAGAGCTGTAACGTCCAAATATTTACTGAGAACTCGTAGTCGTATCGGAATAAACAAAAGCGAGTATGGAGCAGTAAACTGCTTTCACAAAAGGAAAAAGAAGATGTGCAAAAGGCATACAAAACGGTCGAGTGGTTTGGGTCGATACACTATCAATCACATGTTTGTGAGTTCAAACCCTGTAGCAAGTTGTTTCTTTTCTAAGTGTCTTCCTATTTTCATCCGGAGGCTGAAAATATTTCTTTGAGTAACTCATTGAAAACTTCTTTTGTTTCAAATTCGATTAGAACGGAACATTATATGAATTGCGAATCTTAAATCCATAGCTTAAAAAAATGAAGTATACTCACTACTTCATTATCCTCTGATTTGTAACGAAAAACTATTTATAAACAGTGGTGACTTCAGAAAATTATCCTCGAGGGGAATTTCAATATGCGGGTGGAGGGCAAACATTGGTAGTCCACATTGAGTACGATCGAATATATGGTCCTGAAGGCGGAAATTTCTTAGCTCGAGAGGGGTCTCAAATTCTCCCTCAGATCACGTCCTGAAAGCATCATTGCTTAAAAGCTTTTCGTAACAAATATAATATTACACTTGTTTCTCGTTCTACATTTAGAATTGGTAAAATCATAACTTATAGAGGATTATAATAAAAGTATAAAAATTACAATACCAATCATGTATAAATTATCCTGTAAGTTACCAACTTTGGGTCAGATTAAAACTCTAATATTTGTTTTCGGATTGCACTTAGAAGTAAGTCCTCTCTATATAATCCTGATTGAAAAGCCATGTTTAACACTAATTAATTAATCAATATTTATACGATTTTTTTTATTTTACTATTTTTACTATTCAATATTATATACACTTCATTTCCAAAATCAAAATCGCGAAAATGTATATTGTACGAGTGCTGAGTCGCAAATAAATGATTATTTATCATATATATTGGTCTCTATTCGAAATTCTATTTAATCGAATCCGACAGGAACACAGACAGAAACATCGAGAACAGGTGACAAAAAGAGAGAAAAAACGTTGTACCCGACGGGGACTCGATGTAAGTTCGAATGGTGCTTTATAAGCCGAACGCCTTAGACCATTCGGCTACGGTAGCAACTAGTGATTGTAGCAAAGGTTTCGAGTAGTTCTTATTACAGAATAGCATTTCCTATTGCCTAAAATTTAAACCTAATTTACTTTAATATAATATATCTATTAATTTGTTTCATGAACGTTTTCGTTACTTTGATGAATGATGTATGTTGTTGATATAGATTCTATTACACGTTCTTTCGTAAATATTATAGAAAGTATCAGGGTTATTTATGATCTTTTATGGAAATTGACTGGCGCATGCGCAGTACACAGACAGTTCAATTGGAAGGTGAGGACTGAAACGCTTACACACTGTTAGAATGTTTCCCTCGCAAGCAGTAGTTCCCAACCGAGGGACGGCGGGACGCACTTCCTCCTCCTGGGGTGGCGTGAAGGGTTTACGAAGTCCCTTCGTTGTCTTATATTTCTTGAATGATTATGCACAATATCCAGTCACATCTTCTACACATTTGGAAGTGATAAATCGTAGTATAAATAAACCGTCCTCCACACACAGTGATTGTTGCTTTTCCAAGATTATAAACTGAAACACTTTTTATTTCAATAGAATATAAAAGTTTCAATGGGAGGGGTTACAACCCCCTCAACCCCCTTGGTCTTCGATATGTCACCGCCTAAACTGTAACTTTCAAGTTAGAATCGAAAAATGGAGACATGTGACCTACTAAATATACTTTTAGTTCATTATACATTTTCATAAATAAAATATCCACAATTACAATGACAGTAAATGCTAAGTAATTTTTGTAAATCTTTGTACTTTCATTTTCCCTCTTTCTTCTCAACTGAGCTTGAAAAATGTAAAAATGGGAGGTTAAGAACTTCAAATATTACGTATATTTTAGCGTATTACGGAATTATATTTAATAGAATCCGGAAGGATCACAAACAGAAACGTCAAGAAGAGGTAAAACCAAATTGTACTGTGGTGGGATTCGAACTACTCTTGAATGGTGCCTCAGAATCTCTACCCGAATGCCTTAGTCCACTCGGCTAATGTGACAAGTTGAAAATATAGTAAGCGTGTTTCATGTTCAATCTTTTGTTACAGTATGAAATTTATTTTGTATTCTCTGAAGTTTAAGCCTATTTTGGCCTGACGTAATAGTCTGTTGAAATTGTTTTATGTTTACGGTATTCTTTACTTTGACGAATGATGTTGTTAATATAGGTTCTATTACGTATTCGTTCATAAATATTACAGCAATTGTCAGGATTATTTATGATCTTTCATGAAAATTGACTGGTGCATGCGCAGTAGAAACAGAAAGATGCACTCTACCGACATTTGTCATACACACCAGAACGCAAATTTCTAACAGGTTCTCAAAATGCCTCGCTCTAAAGGTTGTGGAGAACTGTCTGTTGCTCTGAGAGGAGAAATCATAGGCCGAGCAAAAATGGGACAAACTGTGCCTCAGATTGCTAGAGATCTGGGATGTGACAAGAAAACGGTCAAGAAATGGGTTCAGCGACATGAAGAAGGTGGTGAATGGTTCAGGTCTCGGTCAAGAAGTGGAAGGCCAAAAGTGACAACTGCAGCTCAAGATCAAGCTTTAGTTACAGAAGTAATCAACAGACCTCTATGCCACACGTCAATCCTCTTGGACAAAGCCAGGGAATATAATTGTTCTCACGAAACAATATGAAGAAGATTATTGGAGGCTGGTCTACACTGTTCAAGACCCGCTAGGAAGACTCTCCTGACTGAAACTCACAAGGCCAGACGAATGGAATGGGCACAGAATAACATAACCCAACCTCAGTCATATTGGGACTTATCATCTGGACCGACGAGAAGGTTTTCAAGTCTAACCAAGAAGGCAGAGTTATATTGTATAGACCGCGCAGAACCAGGTATGCTGAACAAAATATTATCAGAACTTCTTGTTCAGGACGAATATCAGCACACTTTTGGGGATACATGACGACTGCTGGTCCTGGAGATTTAGTTGCGGTGCCTGAGAGAATGAACAGGAGTGTTTACATTAATATCCTCGAAAATACGTTGTTACCGTCCTTAGAAAGAAACTTCCCCGAACAGGAAGAATATATATTTATGCATGACAACAGTGCTGTTCACACTTCCCGGCAAACACGAGAGTGGCTAAGTGAACATCCAGAGTTAATTTGTATTGAGTGGCCCCCTCTATCCCCAGATTTGAACCCAATTGAACATCTGTGGGCCTACATCGTGCAAGAATGGGAAGAGAGACGTGAAGACAGAGACCAAACGTTTCTTCAAAATCATGTTATGGAACTGTGGCAACATTTTCGTGACACACCGTCGTATTGCTCGAGACTTGTATCTAGTATCCCCTCCAGACTTCAAGAAGTTACTGACTCTGGAGGTGACTACACGAAGTACTAGTGTGCTATTTTTTGTGTAAACATTTAGTTAAGTTTCATTTATTAATTATATTTTTTCAAGAGCAATACTTTCGTTCTTCATTCTTTTCCTTTGCTTGTTTACTTATTAGTTCGTTAAAACGTAAAGGAAGAGTAGTATATCTTCAAAAAGTATTTGTGAATTTACTTTGAACGTTTCTAAGAATACATTTACTTTTTTTTCTTACTCTATATCATGCCCAATATTACTTTCATTTCAGTTAATTAATAACTTTATTTCACATCTCGGATAAAAGTATTATTGTCTTTTTAACGATATTTTTCCTTTTGATTGTGTAATTTCTAGTTTCATTGAATTATCTCAATTCTAATGAATAAATCACATTTTGTTTATTGTCCCTTCCTTAGCTAAGTTCGAATTCGAAAACAATTTGGTGTAATATACGTTCTTTATTCTTCATATTGTGCAATAATGACAATATTAATTATTTTTCATGAGTCCAGTTGATTAGTGAGAACTTGGACAAACATTAGCCTGGTGATTCTTTACGCAATGACAAGCTTAAAATACATTTTAGCTGTTCTTTATATTTCATAGCGATGAAACATTCTAACAGTGTGTTAGCGTTTCCTTCCTCGCCTTCCAATTGAACTGTCTGTGTACTGCGCATGCACCAGTCAATTTCCATAAAAGATCATAAATAACCCTGATACTTTCTATAATATTTACGAAAGAACGTGTAATAGAATCTATATCAACAACATACATCATTCATCAAAATAACGAAAACGTGTTCATGTAACAAATTAATAGATATATTATATCAAAGTAAATTAGGTTTAAATTTTAGGCAATAGAAAATGTTATTCTGTAATAAGAACTACTACTCGAAGCATTTGCTACAATAACTAGTTGCTACCATAGCCGAGTGGTCTAAGGCGTTCGGCTTGTAAAGCACCATTCGAACTTGCTTCGAGTCCCCGTCGGGTACAACGTTTTTTTCTCTCTCTTTTTTCACCTGTTCTCGATGTTTCTGTCTGTGTTCTAGTCGGATTCGATTAAATAGAATTTCGAATAGAGACAAATATATATGATTAATAATCATTTATTTGCGAGTCTGCATCCGTACAATATACATTTTCCAGATTTTGATTTTGGAAATGAAGTGTATATAATACTGAATAGTAAAAATAGTAAAATAAAAAAAAATCGTATAAATATTGATTAATTAATTAGTGTTAAACATGGCTTTCCAATCAGGATTATATAGAGAGTACTAACTTCTAAGTGCAATCCGAAAACAAATATTTGAGTTTTAATCTGACCCAAGGTTGGTAACTTACAGGATAATTTATACATGATTGGTATTATAATTTTTATACTTTTATTATAATCCTCTATAAGTTATGATTTTACCAATTCTAAATGTAGAACGAGAAACAAGTGTAATATTATATTTGTTACGAAAAGCTTTTAAGCAATGATGCTTTCAGGACGTGATCTGAGGGAGAATTTGAGACCCCTCTCGAGCTAAGAAATTTCCGCCTTCAGGACCATATATTCGATCGTGTTCAATGTGGACTACCAATGTTTGCCCTCCACCCGCATATTGAAATTCCCCCCGAGGATAATTTTCTGAAGTCACCACTGTTTATAAATAGTTTTTCGTTACAAATCAGAGGATAATGAAGTAGTGAGTATACTTCATTTTTTTAAGCTATGGATTTAAGATTCGCAATTCATATAATGTTCCGTTCTAATTGAATTTGAAACAAAAGAAGTTTTCAATGAGTTACTCAAAGAAATATTTTCAGCCTCCGGATGAAAATAGGAAGACACTTAAAAAAGAAACAATTGCTACAGGGTTTGAACTCACAAACATGTGGTTGTTAGTGTACCGACCTAAACCACTCGACCGTTTTGTATGCCTTTTGCACATCTTCTTTTTCCTTTTGTGAAAGCAGTTTACTGTTCCATACTCGCTTTTGTTTATTCCGATACGACTATGAGTTTTCAGTAAATATTTGGACGTTACAGCTCTTGCAATGTATAAAAGTGTTTTTAGAATAAATCACAATCGATATTATGTCCTAATAACATACGTAAAACAGGTTGAATTCGTGAAATGATTGAGGTTGGACTGAGCGTAAATGTTTTCATAGTTAGGAGCCTGGATATGCAAACCCGCTTAACGTGGGGATTTAATTTTGTGAAATTTGGTACCTAATTCATAGGTTCCAGGACGCTTCTTTCCTCCCCCAATCCTTTCTTCCTTCCTTTTCCCCGCATAATGTGCTCGCCAGGGGACGTCATACCTCATATATGCGACGGCTAAATGACCTTAGATGCCAAAAAGCCCAGAAATCTAACTTCTAAATCCTAAATCCTAGCCTTCGACCCTAGACCTACGCGTTTGCTGTCGGTCTAAGGCCTCGCACTTTTCATATCTCTAACATGTTTCTTATTTTATGGGATTTCAAAATATGGCCATCTTATTATAACGATTGCAACCCTCACCCTTTCTTCTACCCGACTTTTTCTTCCTTTGTAGGATATATATAGGTATTGAGTGATTGAGTATTGAGGGTTAGGTATTGAGTGATTTATCTGACAAATTAAATGTAACTGAGGCTTATAAATCAAACGTGTCATCTCTGCCCAGATGTGTTTACATCCGCCATCAAAGGAACGATGGGTTATATTTGTATGCCACGTCCGTCTCTAAAGGGTTAAACGGGAAGTCCATATGAGCTTTCCAAAATTAATGTCTCCAGTCGTTCTTTCAGAAAAAAAATGTTCCGAGGGGGCACATGTAGTATTCTGGGGGGGTAATTCTGGTACTATTTTATTTATTATTATATTATAGACGTATTATTTTGGTCTCGTCCGGGGGGCACTTTCAGAGCTCCGGAGGGGAGGGGGCAGTGGCCCCCCAGAAACACGTCTGGAAGAAACACTAAATGTCTCTACCCATAAGTGATTCGGAGATATCGACATTTTACTATTATAATTGCCACCCCAAATCACCCCTTCTCCGTCGAATTTTGAAAAATTCTTCCTTAGGATTACCTTACGTCTAATTTAAAGGAATTTCGAGATAGGACCATCTTATTATAACAATTGTAACCTCACTCTTTTTTCTTCCTTTCTAGGGCAAATATCAATAAAACTATGAAACACGTGTCTAATTATTTTAAATGAGGAGTCCAAATACCGAATTTCATTTCTCTGTTCTTAAGAAACTCCGAGATATGGACATCTTACTATAATAATTATAATTCCCATCTTTTTTTCTTTGTTATCGTCTTTTCTTCCCTTCTAGATCTTTATTTAAAGTACTGAGCAGAAAATTTTCTTTCAGAACATTCATTGTGTTAGAGATATAACAAATGCTGTAAATCCAAGATCCCGCATTTACTTAGGAGGAAGACTATGTATACAGCACCGTAACTTAGTTTTTTTTTCTTGGGGGGCAAGCATTAATATTTAGGCCCCTAGAAATGGTTCAGATGAGGTAGCAGAAGTCCCTTAAATGATTTTCAGTTCTATTTAAATGAAATAATGGGTCCATTCACTGGCGTAACTAAGATCGCGTGGGCCCTTCCACAAAATTTCGAAAATAGACCCCTTTTTTTCAATTTTCCTTTTACTCTTTGTGAACCCCCGCAGCTTGTGGCCCTTCCCGAACGGCAAGATCTGTTGGGCCGTTAGTTACGCCCCTGGGCCCGTTCCATACATGACAAATTAATTAAGGGGACAATATTGACAAATCGCAAAGCCATACGAATAAATATTATTTCTGGGGCCCCTAATAGTAGACATTTTTTTCTTTTTACTGAAATGAGCCCACGAGTCATTTTTGTTTTATTTACCTTTCGTGTGCTGTTTTGTTTATGTAATGTAGTGAACCTGTTTGATGCTTCATTTATAATTTCATGTTCGTATCGTATATGGAGTGAGAGAATTTTGTCTTCAAGTGGGTCCCACTCGAAAGGCGGGGAGCTTCTCGGAAGTGGGGAGGCAAGTTGCCCCCTGCTCCCCCACAAATTAAGGTCCTGTATGTATAAATACTTTTCGTAGGTACGTACATTGAATAAGAGCAACTCGATGTAAACTGATTCCGAAAACTGAATTTCCATTACAATTCTTCCTAAAATTCTGTAAACCATTTTATTTAAAAACCAAGATTTTCTTTTGGCATATATGAATGAGGAAGGTGTGTGTGTGTGTGTGTGTGGTAGGCAAGTTCATAATGAATGTAGATCATGTGAGGTGAATTCATTGAAAATCTCTGCGTGTAAGAACAAACGGAAGCAGTCCATCCTTCCTCGTTCCGCACCTCACACCCCCTGTTCCTGCTCCCATAGAAAATATCGTTCACGTGTTCATATCCACAGGTCATGATAATGATGATCGTGAAATGATTACTACTGTATGTGAACTATTTTTTAAAAAAGAAAAAAATAAGTTGCAGCCGGAAATTTCGTTACATTGCAAGCATTGTATGTTGTATCTTAACGTATCCGCTATAAAATACATATACAGTTTATAAAAAGAGTGAGATGTTATGTGTTGGGTGGAGAGTATGCTCATATCCGTCTTTTCATTCAATATGCATCAATAAAATTCAAGATTTAATTCAGAGTTTGCAATGCTAGGCTGAGCAGACAAGGTCAATTTCCTGGAAATGCTGAGAAATAAACTGATGACGAATGGATGACCATCAAAGTAATTGATTATCAGTTCATCCTAATCATCCTGGATACTCAGTGGCGTAGTGACAGGGGCAGATCCAGGACCGACTTCTGGGGAGGGGCGGTGGGATGTCATACTGTTACTTAGAGCTACTTTTAACAGTTTCAAACTCTGGAATGAGTTTTATTTATATATATAAAATAAGAAAGTTTCCTCTTCTGGAAGGGATGATTAGCCCCCCCCCCCCCCTTCGGGATCTGCCACTGCGTAGTGAAGATGTCAAGGATGCCGGTTTCTCCTAAGAACAGATAAAGGTATTATACAGTATTTGTATGAAATAAACAGTTCATACCTTACAACAGTGGCTCCCACTTGTATGTCGCGTTACATTGGTATGCCACTAAGGATAGGCACGAGTTGAGCTAAAACTCAACTCGACTCGAAATTCGAGATGAATTCGAGTTGAGTCAAAGGTAATTTTCTCGAATCGAGTTCCGAGCCGAGTCATGTTTTTGAGATCGAGTTTCGGGTCGAGTCGAGTTTGATAAATGGCTCGCTCTTTCAGCTCGTTTTAACTTGTTTGAAATCATGACTTGAGTAAACTGGAAAGCGAAAGCCATGAGAAACATAAGCAGTAATGTGGAATACTTTTAGTGTTGCTCAAGACAGAGGGCACTACTCGCATCCCGTCTCATCTCTATAATGAGAGGACAAGAGATTTTTATAGCGAGACAGCCTTCAATGTCGTGAGCACCAATGTAAGTATATACTGTAATTCTTACTATCTAGGCTGAGACCTGCACAATCGAATTTTCGAGCCCATCTGGGTAGTGATGTCAATCGGCTCGGCTCGGTTCAACTGAGCACACTTAAGCCGGCTAGCTTGGGGTAAGCACTTGACTCGATTGAACCGATGGCTAGAGCCGACTCGGTTGTGATGAGCCACCGAGTCGGTTTAGATGAGCAATCGGTTCGAGCTAGCTCCATTGAAACGAGTCCGTAGACTCCTTTCGACTCGGCTCAACTGAGCCGATCGCTCGAACTGGCTCGGTTGAGGTGAGCCATCAGCTCGAGCCGGCTCGGTCAGGTGAGCTGTTGGCTCAGCTCACTTCTCGGTTTGACTCGATAGTGAATGAGCTGTGCGCCGAGCCGCTCGAGCCATTAACAATAGTAAATCCGGGTCAAGCAGTTTTGAACATATTTGGCAGGCGCCCTATAACTTTTAACAATTTTTGGCTCGAGTCCGAATACTTTCTCTTCCCGAACTCAAACCCAGAACGTCATGAACAATGTCCTTGCCTTCTGAAGTCTTCTCGTCGACAGAGATCGGCAGCCAACTAGTTTTTAGTATTCAGAATGGTCATATATGGGTGTTATAATAATAATAATAATTTGTAGTAGTCGTAGTAGTAGTATCATTGATTATTACCTAGGTATATTGTCTATGTAGGATACTTGAAGAGAGTACTTGAAGCTATACACAGGATTTAGCTTGTTTTGGCTCGACTCGACTCGGAACTTGACCGAAATTCGAGTCGAGTTGGAGGAAATTTTTCGAGCCGAGTTCTCGAGTCGAGCTCAAAAATATCTGTTTTGAATCGAGTCGAGTATCAGAGAAAACTCGCTCGAACTAGCTCGTACCCATCCCTATGTACCACGCAGTCCCAGAGGGTGTGTGTCAAGGAATTTAGAATTTAAAAATCATGAAATTTTTCATAGATAAAAATCAATTGTAAGACAGTAACGCCTCAGCGTACGCACCTTTCATGTGGGAAACCCGAGTTCGTTTCACGGTGGAAGCTCACGTGGTTCGGATCCCATGTTAATATGTCGGTCCACGTCTCATATAGCCTAGCTTCTGAAAAGAACGTTAAACTAAAAATCAAAGCAATAAAATCATTGAAGCATTTGCCACTGGAACTGAAGAATAATCTTGAAAAAAAAAAAAAAAAAAAAGAAAAAAAAAAGAAAAACAGTCTATCGAGATGGTCAAGAATCAGAGTAGAACCTGGCACCTCTCTATAGTGAAGCAAAAACACTAAATCTTCATCTCGGCGAAATTAAAATACCGCTAATTTTACAGTAATTATGTGATATCTTGAAATAGATAAAAGATAATTGAAATGTGGAACAAGAGCGCCCTAGACAATATTATTTTGCGTGAGGTACCGTTATCACAAGTCACCTAGTGGCTTTCCGGTTTCAGCTGTTTAGAAACGCGAAAATAAATGCCGATTTTCAAAATGGCTCGAAATCGAAAGCAGATAAGTAAGTCGTGATAACGGTTTCTCATGTAAAATAATATTGTCTAGGGCGCTCTTGTTCCACATTTCGATTATCTTTTATCTATTTGAAGATATCATATAATTACTGTAAAATTAGCGGTATTTTAATTTCGCCGGGAAGGGAATTTGAGTATCTCGTAAACAGTCAAAAGTCAGGATACCATTTAATGTCGATTAATATAACAAGACTCTCAAATGACATTAGTGTAAACAGAACCAATCAAAAGCAAACACCTAGTTGACATAAAAGTTAAAAGGATAAATCTTTTCTGCTTTTATGGATAAGACGACCGAAAACAAAAAAAAAAGTTTTAAAGTAGCCATTTCGTCGAGTCAATTTGATCTTAAATAATCGCTTACAATTCAAAAGGGTCAACAAAAAATGGATTCGTGTGAGATTATGGAAGGGGGAAAAAAGGACATAACTATTCGAACTTGCTCGAGAGCAGAGACCTGGCCCAGACCTACCCCAATGGAGGTTGGATGATACCAAACAGAAGTGGGGACGCTGGAACAATAGTGCCTGGCTGCTTTTAGTTGAGATGCTTGTGGAGCGGAGCAGAGCAGCACGGAAGATGATGGTTGCTTTATTTAGAAGGAAAAAAAAATCTTCACAGCCACCGGGCTATCACTGACTGCACTCAGCGCAGAAGTCCAGATGTATATTTGTTGTTGTAATCACACGGTTGTACTATAGTGTCTCTGAAATGTCAGCCGCAGTATAACCGCCGTGGGAACATTATCCAAAATTCTTTATATAGTTCGGAAGAAGGCTTTTACAGACGGAGCAAGTGTTTGAACAAAACTATATATACACGCATAACCATGTAACCCATTTGGACTACCGTTACAGCTCTCCAGTAAATCCAATTTGGAAGTGAATTTTGAACAGGAACCAGTTTTGTCACATGAAAAGTGGCTCAGTGGTAGAGCGTAGATAGAGTTTAGTGCTAGGGATAGAATTTTGTGTCATACCTAGACACTGTATTTGAATTTGGAAATCAATTTATCGAGATCATGCCCTACCATACAGGCCCGTAGCCAGCCCAAAAACTTAGGGGGGGGGGCGGCTGAAGTTAGGGGGGCCCGATCCAACAATATGATAGTTCATCACCATATTATAGTTGTTTTGCAAGCCTACTGTAAAACTTTTAGGGGGCCAGCAAAAAATTTGGGGGAGGGCGTCCCACCTAGACCCCCCCCTGGATACGGGCCTGCTACCATATTCAAGCGCTCAACGAAAAAAGATTGTCCAAAAGTGAGACATATTTTTATGCAGAACAGTAACATTTGTGGTTGTTTTGCGAGAGGTTTTAATAACAACGACATAACCAACTTCTCTACTATACTTCAGATAGTAAACATTTTTACAGATAGAGGATTTCTAGGCTTAAGGTTAGTGTAAAGGGAAAAGTTTTGCCGATAGATGTCACTACGGTCTTCGTATCTCTCCCATGTATTTTTCACCTTTCACGAAAATTTACAATTTCTCTTACAAATTTCAACCTAGAGACTTCAAATTTTTAGAGAAGGAACCTCATAACCTATTAAAGGGAACAACCCGTGCCGATTTTTTTATTTAGAATTTTCTTCATTGCTGAAACTGTTCCGTTGTTAAAGGTTTCGATATCCATTTCAACAATCAAGTCATTTCAACAATGAAGAAAATTCTAGATGAAAAATCGACACGGATTATTGCCTTCGGTAGATTATGAAGTTCCTTTTCTAAAAAATTGAAGTCTGTAGGTTGAGGTTCGTAAGAGGTGAATTTTTGTGAAAGGTAAAAAAAAAAAAAAAAAAAAAAAAAAAAAAAAAAAATCCATGGGAGATATATGAAGACTGTAGTGGCATCTGTCGGCAAAACTTGTCCCTTTAAACCAACCTTAAATGAACAAAGGCACAAATATCAACTAGTGACTGATTTAAAGTATCTAGTGTTTTTGTGTCTGTGAAGTGTCTATGTGTTGTAAGACACCTGGAAGATGACAAATTTCATTTACACACACACCTGATAATTTCCAATAGATGTGAATGCCCGATTTACATGGTCACTTAAGATATAAACTTAGTTCTAGTCTTTATAGACGGTACATTGAGTCGTCTAGTTCCAAAATGGCTCTTGTCCATTTACAAAAAAATCCCAGAAAACTTTTTTTTTTAAATGTTGAATCTGCACGTTTTGTAGAACTGGCAATACTTCAGTAGTGTGCTCACGTGAAAAGCCTGAACGTCGTCAAATATCTCCAGTTCTACAAAACTCATCGATCCTACAGTTTCTCTCGTGTTTCTAGGATTTTCTGTAAATGGACAAGAACCGTTTTGAAACCGGATGACTTAATTAATCAAAGTCTGCAGAAGTACTTTTTTTGTTGTAAATCTCCATTGTTTTTCAAACTCTATAAAAAACGATAACGTTTTTCGGTTCATGAGTTATCAGTATCCAATCGATCGAGTTTTAGATTTCATAAAGGGACAGTATAATTTTCTCCTCTTTTCAGGGAATCATCCGAACTTGATCAAAGCAGCCATGTATTTCTAGGTGGACGTTGATCTCCTTAGTATTAATATGAAATACTAGTAGAGGTGGCAGTTCTTATTACAAGTTGAACGATATGCAACCTGAAGCACATTAGAGCCGTTTTGATTGTCTAACTTGAGGGATATCTGAGATTATAAAAGTTGAACTTCCTCATTTCCTTTAGAACGCACATTATACAAATTCTAAACAACCACGGTCTCTTTCTTACAATTAACTAGAAGTATGCCAAGCTATCAGGGTGAATTTCTTTAATGGACAAACAAACAAACAAAAATGGCTAACAAACATTCATCTTTATAAGATTCTCTCTTAGATTCAACTTGATTATGAGATTATATCTTAGATTCAACTTAGTTATAAAATTATCTCTTAGATTTAACTTGGTTATATAAGATTATCTCTTAAATTTAACTTGGTTATAAGATTATCTCTTAGATTCAACTTGGTTGTACGATTATCTCTTAGATTCAACTTGGTTATAAAATTATCTTTTAGATTCAAATTGGTTATAAAATTATCTCTTAGATTCAACTTGGTTATGAGATTATCTCTTAGATTCAAATTGGTTATAAATTATCTCTTAGATTCAACTTGGTTATAAGATTATCTCTTAGATTCAAATTGGTTATAAAATTATCTATTAGATTAAACTGGTTATAAGATTATCGCTTAGATTCAACTTAGTTACACGATTATCTCTTAGACTCAACTTGGTTGTACGATTATCTCTTAGATTCAAATTGGTTATAAATTATCTCTTAGATTCAACTTGGTTATAAGATTATCTCTTAGATTCAAATTGGTTATAAGATTATCTATTAGATTAAACTGGTTATAAGATTATCGCTTAGATTCAACTTAGTTACACGATTATCTCTTAGACTCAACTTGGTTGTACGATTATCTCTTAGATTCAAATTGGTTATAAATTATCTCTTAGATTCAACTTGGTTATAAGATTATCTCTTAGATTCAATTTGATTATAAAATTATCTCTTAAATTCAACTTGATTATCTCTTCGATTCAACTTGGTTAATATAAGAAAATTAATCGTATAAACGTCATTTTTGCTTCATTTTTTTAAAAGATAATTATTGTTCCAGAAATTTTAGCAGACAAATTCGTATCAAGTGCCAACTCAGAGAGCCTAGTAACATACAAGAGAAAAACCACAGTGGAAGTTGTAATCAGCGATATTACAAAATAATAATAATAAAAAAAAGTCTTCCTGTCAATCGAAAACATCCGCTGTTATTGTGCAATTTCAGCACAAAATCAAACAGCATCATGGGAAACAGAATTTCGTTATGGTCAGGTGATGTTCAAACTGATGCTTTGTGTATAACGAAAAAAAAAAAGCTTATTAAAGGATGTTATTTGCTTATTGCATACCTTATATTTAGAGGAATTTTCAGAAGACTTGCCGTAAGATAAAACTTTGTTGTTGTAGCAAATTGTTAACATGATATTGTAAAAAACTGAAAATGAAAGCAGTGCAGTGCCGGACTGGCCACGTTGGCTACTTGGCAATCGCTAGGGACCCAAGGAGCCCCGCAGGGATCACGAGGCGCAGAATCTGTAGGCCTTGGCCGAATTTTCGCGATCGCAAAAGCTTTCTTCAGTCTCCCTACGAAAAAGGTTGCCTCATCAAGTGAAGAACTGCGTACAGAACTGTCAAAGTAACAGAAACATTTTCACGATTACACGTTTGATTGTCTCTATATTATTGCGAGTCTTCTGGAAATCGAACATCCGTTCCTGATTGCACTGACACTGGAACTTCAAGAGCCTTTCTTCTTGTCCTGTAAATGCTCAATCGGTACCCATTGAAACCTAACAAACTGGTAACAAAATCAAAACTCCTATCTTTCGCATTTAGAAATTTCTCTAAAAAAATCTTTGGTATTGGTGTTAGTTCCTTCCTTGCCCCGTTTATTTTTGTTTCTATTTACTTTTCTCAACCTCAACATCTGCAACACTTGGAATGCAAGAATGTGAATGTGAAGGGAGTGTATGGTACACATACCCAATAAGTTTAACCACTTGTTTTTCCCGTTGCCTACCAATCTCAGAAGAGACCTTTGCACATGCATCTGATTAACCGAAAGGGGCGTTCTGCTACATAAATGCCTGGAATATTTCTATCGAGGGGAGTTTTGAGATTTGAGTTCCCAGATTTTCATGGATGGGCGTTTTGTGAGAACACGGAAACGTGGACACTACGCAGAAATTATTAAAAAAGGGCTAGTTTTTCGAATGTCGCTGTGAAGAAGAATCAAGAAAATTAGGTCAAACAAGAAACGAATGAGAATATGTTAGAAACAGGGGAAGAAGAGAATAATTTTAGATACAATTTAAAAAGAAGAAAAGAAAACGACTGGAACACTAGCTAAGAAGGAATTGTATCATGGTGAACGTGCTAGAAGGTATAGTGACAGAAAAAATAGAGAGGGGATGAAAAAGGGTTTATTTGGATGGATGTTAAGATCTAATGAATGAAAACTTCTCAGATTGCGGCAATGACCTGCCAATAATAGCAGAATATCTTATATTATTATTATTATTATTATTATTATTATTATTATTATTATTATTATTATTATTATTATTATTATTATTATTATTTTATATTAAGCAGAAAGTCTTCGACTCAAAACAATGAAATAAATGCCAAGAAATGTCCTTAAAATTTGATTTGGATAATAACATGTTTCCGTGGTTTCACAATGAGAAAATATTCTTTATAAGGAATTACTGTCGCGCATTATGGTGTTCATTCGTTTTTACATCTATTTTTCTTCAATCTTCTGTGATCATACCAGAAAGTGCACGTGTGTGCCCAACTGGCAGCGGACAATACCAGAAGCAGAAAGATGCTGCTGGACAAGGGACGCTGATGATGATAATGAGAAGCGAAAAAGGCATAGCAATAAAAGATTAAAAAGAAGAAAAAAAAATGTTGAGAAGTTTCTGTGGCAATTACCAAATGACTGGCCAACCAACAGAGTCCACAGCTGGTGTTCGAAGAAATTATGTTCGGGAAAAAAGAGCCGTTGATGGTGAGGAGATCCAAACACGTGCAACATTCTTTGCTACGACTGTTATAACTACCACTTCGTCCATAGCACTGTTAAGTTTCACACAAAACAGCTTAGTTATTGAGACAAGAAGTTAGAAAACAAAATAACACTAATATTGCAGCATTTTGTAAAATATCTTTGTCACGCAATGGCGTACGCAAATTTTCATGACGAGAAAGGGCGGTTTCAAGCACTTATTTTCATATCTTTTCAGGATAAGTTGATATATATAACAATATTAGTAGTATATATAGTAGATTTTTATTTTTCCATGTCTTGTTCGAGGGAGAGTATTTAAACCCCGAAACGCCACTGTTGTCACATGAAATTCAGTGGTGGATCTAGAAGGTAAAGACTGGGGGGGGGGAGATAATCCAGACTATGTGTCACTATAAAACCTGGGAGACTAGGCCCCCACCCTGGCCCCGGGCGAGATCCGCCACTGATAAAATTTATTCTAAAATTTATTGTAACACATTCCTTTAATCTTTTTTTTTCAGAGGTCCCCAACCTTGTTTACCTGGTCCCCTTTCGTAATCCTTGCATTCCAGATTCAGCATTAAATCCTCAAATCTTAAATAATAATAATAATAATAATAATAATAATAATAATAATAATAATAATAAATTAATAATAATAATAATAATAATCTCAACAATTTATATTTATTTCCAGCTAGTGTTTTAAGTACCATTGTAGTGTAATATTCTTTATTACTAGCTATGTTCTTAATGACACCACAATTTTTCTCAATAGATATTTCTGTCAATCTTGCGTCCTTTTCACTTCCCTAAGTTGAGAACCACTGTTCTATAGATTAATTATCGATGTTGCACCATTGGGCCTAATCCTCGTTTCGCCTAGCTAATCTATATATATAAAAGAGAACGTACAAATCCTTTGTCCGCTCATCACGCTAATACGGCTGAACCAATTTCTTTCATTTTTGGGGGGTTATTAGGATTTGGACCCTAGATGGTTTTTATCATATCACTTTAATTTTTAATTACCAGTGTCTTGAGATAATTGACCATTCAGGTGTCCACAAATCCTTTGTTAGTTCATCATAGGTAAAAATAAACGTATTTATATGCAACCCGCATGACCGTGTCACTCGGCGGGTTAACATAAATGACAGGCGATATAATGTTAACATTTACTGCAATCTACTATGATAGATCACTTGAAAGCGAAAAAGTAAAAATTATCTAAGTAACAAAGTTTACTGCGTTCCGGGGTGACCGCAGCGAAGCGGGGTGAACGCTGCTAGTTATCACATACAACACAAATCTCCGGGTGTAGATGAAATTCCGGCTGAGTTAATTTTAACTGGAGGCGAAAAATTGTGGTACCTGTACAAGATACACAAACTCATTCTCCTTATCTGGAACAAGGAAGAATTGCCAAAAGAATGGAAAGAATCAATCATTGTTTCAATTCACAAGAAAGGCGACAAAACTGACTGTAATAATTATCGAGACATTTCTCTTCTGTCAACATCCTATAAAATCCTTTCAAATATTCTATTAGCAAGATTGACCGCATACGCAGATGAAATTATTGGAGATTATCAGTGCGGATTTAGACGAAATCGATCAACTATCGACCAAATATTTACCATTCGCCACGTACTCGAAAAAAAGTGGGAATACAATAAATACCCCGGTATACAACTATTTATTGATTTTAGAAAGGCGTACGACTCGGTTACACTGCCCTTCTTACGTTACTTTACCACATTTTTTATAAATCCCTTGTGGAGTTTCGTTTGTGTTAACTATGTATTGAATGAACTGGAAAATTGTGAGTAGTATCCTGGAAAAGACGTCATTAATTCATTCTGACTAAACGAGTAGGGCCCTGACTTTCTATATAGTATGACATTGGTGTCCCGGTATTTCGTTTACAAAAATCTGGCAACATTATTTCATCGGTAACTCAATTTCGCGCCAAAAAGGTTCCCGCTAACTCTTAGAATGAAGAGGAGAAGAACTCTAAAGAAATATATACACGTATATATAAATAAGCATATCCTCCTGTCAGCGAAAATAAATTACAGAAAGGATCACACACGTAATTGAAGAAATGAAGTCCGAAAAGAATGCAAGTGCTCTAAACAGCTGGTAGAAAGGTAGGAAGAGTGTGGGATACGTGGCTAGGAAGCTAGGATAAGTTGCAAAGAAGTAAAAACCTTGCCGGTTTATGAAAATAAACTCGTCCTTCTCTGGTGACCCACCTTCCCGTGCCTCCCCCCAGAATGAAAAAGAGGAAAGGAATGTTTTTAAGTCCAGAAAGGGGGCTTTACGTCACGAAAACAGATTTTTTCCGAAGATGTCCCTTCTTATATAACAACAAAGGTGAAGTGACATAAAGAATTTGAAAAACCAGACAAATGTATTCCTTAGGACATTTTTTTTTTTTTTTTACTAAAAGAAAACTTGATTTATCATTGTCCGACAGCCACCTGTCGTTTTTAGCGCACACAAACACTGACATAAAAAAAGAGAAGACCCTACAATACATAAACACTTCCTTAAAGAATACAATATGCCTTCATCATATAACCAGTTCAAGTTTGGACATTTTTTTTTTTTTTACAAATTTGGCAACATGGGGAATCTTTGCAGTGGGTAAAGCTTTTTTTTTTTTTTTTCTTCACACACTCACATATTCTTGTATGAAAGTTTATTTCCAGGTGTGAAGTCGTAGAGCTGAGTGCTTTATCCATTCTTAAATGCCGAAACCTTTTCTTTTTCTTAACATTTTTTTTTTTTAAAATAACAATATAGGTTAAGACCGACAGAGGCGTAGTTCAATATTATCACTCTCTGAAGGACATCTGTTGGGCTGAGTAACTATAGTACTTCCTAGTTCTATCACTCACTCACTAGTAGATGGAATTCTTAGTTTTCCCAGGGTAACCAGAAAACTAGTGGACATCTGCCTTTTTTTCGTTAAGAGTCTTCATCCCGACGAAATTAAAATACCGCTAATTTTACAGTAATTAAGTGATATCTTCAAATAGATAAAAGATAATCGAAATGTGGAACAAGAGCGCCCTAAACAATATCATTTTACATGAGATACCGTTATCACAACTCACTTATCTGCTTTCGATTTCGAGCCAATTTGAAAATCGGCAT
The DNA here is from genome assembly GCF_964235325.1 of Thermobia domestica. Taxonomy (NCBI): domain Eukaryota; kingdom Metazoa; phylum Arthropoda; class Insecta; order Zygentoma; family Lepismatidae; genus Thermobia; species Thermobia domestica. The sequence continues at coordinate 13,084,712 of NC_137471.1, forward strand.
TTATTTTCGCGTTTCTAAACAGCTGAAAACGGAAAGCCATTAGGTGACTTGTGATAACGGTACCTCACGCAAAATAATATTGCCTAGGGCGCTCTTGATACATATTTCAATTATCGTTTATCTATTTGAAGATATCATACAATTACTGTAAAATTAGCGGTATTTTAATTTCGCCGGGATGAAGACTCTTAAGGAATAAAAATGCCAGATATCGCTTCATAATAATAACAACCTTATTACTTTCAACTGCTTTTCTCATTCGCTTTCCTTTAACTTATAGATTTTTTTCTTTCTTTCCAGGTCCTTCTCAGTTAATTGCATTCTGCATGGTACCCAATTATGCACTCGAGACATCGAATACGCTATGAACTAATCGATATGTATATGAAAAATAAAAAGCTTATTATGAGTCAATAGACGATCTATCAATGAAAGCACATGTAAAATTTATATAAAAAGTTAAATTTGACTTTCTATATAAGTTTTAACTGTGCTTTCATATATATGAAAATAGAATACACAAACAATCTCCTTAAGATAATTATATATTTGACTAGTTCAGAACACTCGAAGAGCATTGCAAGAACGAGCTTAAAAAGATTTTTTTTTTTAAATTTATATGAAAGTGTTTATTAAATTTATTTAAATTCAATAAATAATACCACTTTCCTTCATATTTGAAAAAAATGAAAATGAAATCTTTGAGTGTTACGTCCCATGGTTATGCCGGTAAGGCTAAAGGAGACGATGAAGATGAGTAATGAATGAAATGGTGGAAGAAGAAAGTGGGAGGAAACGGGAGAACTCCGAGAAAACCCACGCACACGGTGTTTGTCCACCACAAAGTTCACTTGGCGGGGGCTGGGATCGAACCAGGGACCCCAAGCACCAGAGGTGAACGCTCTACCACTGAGCCACCGCGGCCCTCCCTACATATTTAAAGCCTGCGTATTAGGGGATCTATTGAATTAGCTATATTATGCTGTCGTTACTTTTTATCAACATCTATATGCTGAAAATGCAGATATAACCGGTGACCACCGGTTACTATTTGGTACCAAAATGTTCACCATCCTCTTAAGTATTGATCAACACCAATATAACCTCTATATGACTTACGGTTTCCAAAATATAGCTCCTTAAATCTCTCGAAATTGGAACATTTTTGGCCAATATCTCGGGAACGGTAAGAGTGACGCGAAAAATTCCATCACTTCTTTAGATAGTTTTTGATGTTCTATCTAATGGAGGGCTCAGAATTGAAAAATTCGCAAATGACACACACACACACACACAGAGAGAGAGAGAGAGAGAGAGAGAGAGAGAGAAATCAGTTACGAACTTTTCAAGTTCCTTGAAAAGTTGAGTCGCAAAGTGAACCATGTAAATTTCCAAGAAGCAAAAAGTTACTTAATTGCTACATCTTAAGTAGTATATATATGTCTAAGGCGCGGGAAACCTGGGTTCGATGCACAGTGGGTGTTAATGTGCTTCAAACTTTAAGGGTGATCATCAGAATCCCTTTTCTCAAGTTTCATAAAAGATTACAAGGCTCTGACTAATATTAATAATATTAACTTTCTCTGTGAAATTGTTTAGTATTTAGAAAATGCTACTTAATGAAATAGATAGTATTTTTGTTTGTTGTTCATATATTTCTTATTGCCAAGTAAGCCTTGAACTTAATTATGATGCCATAGACTTGATGATATACTGGATAGAATAAATTATTCTATTGCTACATTCATTTCTAGAAATCTCTAAACAAAACAAATAATAAAACTAGTGGCAAAGCTTAAGCTTCTTTAATATATCGGCGGGAAATATTGCTGAAAGTATGAGAATCTTGTATTCCGAGAAATTTGTAATTTACTATTATACAGGTTTTTTCTCAAAACAACACCAGCAACGTTTGGGAGGTTATTCCTAACACCAAGATAAGACGAAAAGTATAGACCAACCTGGGTGCACAAATGCTTTCTTTCGGAGTTATAGTGTTATAGGTTGCCAAAAACATAGACAAAATGAACTTTAAAAGTCCATAGTTCCTATACTATGGGACCCACCGTAGTTTGGTCAAGACTTTACTTAGGAGCTAATATGTGTTCTATCCAAATTACCATGATTCAGAATTCTGCTGTACTTCCACAAATTTTTTTATGTAGGTAGTTGGTAAGTACTTCAAATTATATGGCCTTAGCCAAACTCCCTTTATAAAAATTGTTGCATGAGTACCTTAGGATTCTGAAACTTGTATTTTTGGATAATGCTCACATTAGTTCCTAAGCGAAGTCTTGACCCTACTACGGTAGGTCTCATAGTATTGAAACTATAGACCTTTAAAATTAATTTTGTCATGTTCTTGGCAGGCTATAACTTCAAAAGGAAGCATTTGTGCACCTAGGTTGGTCTGTACTTTTTGTCTTATCTTGGTGTCTGGAATCACCACTCAAACGTTGTCCGTGTTGTTTTGAAATACCCTGTATATTGTTCAGCAAAATGAGATTCACTGCCCTTTTCGTTTTACTAAATATGTATTTATTGCTATTTGATAGGGGGAATGCCCACCCAGGGGCGTAAATAAGGGTCCCACAGACCCCGCATTGCTGGGGGGGGGGGCGAAGCCTTCACGGGGCCCCAAATCGTGATGTAGGACGTAGAGAAGGGGCCCCATTCCACGTTGTCTGCGGGGTGGCCCCCAAGCCTTTAGTTACGCCACTGTGCTCATCTAGTATGGAAGATATCGGAAAATGCAGGGGTCGACGAAACTAGTACTGCTGCCTTGCAGTTACTAGAGGGATCTGCAAAGGTTAGAGAAAGAGGACCTCGACTCGACAAAGAACTCTTGGTCGTCCAAGTTGAGGCTTGAGGGAAAGCTAAGAATCTTCGCTCATAAAGAACAATACAAACGTTAAGAAACCAATAGCATAGACTCGACGAATAAGGATGGATGACAGTAAGCTGCAGATGAATTCAGAAGAAGAAAAGAAAGAACAGTAAAATAAACATCGCAACTTGAAATGTACGATGAAAATTCCTGGGAAATTATAGTAGAATGTCGAAGAAAAGCCATGAAAAGTAAAAATTATTCCAATTAGGAAGAAAACAGGATGAAAACTAAGGGTTTAGATGATTCAAGGAGATAGGAATGTATATATAGTCATGAAGCAGAAAGGTACCCAAAATCGGAAAGAATATGGGCTGATTGTAGACGAAGCCAAGAACAACAAAATTGCTCTAAAGCTAGTTAAGAGTCTTCATCCCGGCGAAATTAAAATACCGCTAATTTTACAGTATGTGATATCTTCCAATAGATAAAAGATAATTGAAATATGGAACAAGAGCGCCCTAGACAATATTATTTTGCGTGAGGTACCGTTATCACATGTCAGCTAGCGGCTTCCCGTTTTCATCTGTTTAGAAACGCGAAAATAAATGCCGATTTTCAAAATGGCACGAAATCGAAAGCAGATAAGTGACTTCTGATAACGGTTTCTTATGTAAAATGATATTGTCTAGGGCGCTCTTGTTCCACATTTCGATTATCTTTTATCTATTTGAAGATATCACATAATTACTGTAAAATTAGCGGTATTTTAATTTCGCCGGGATGAAGACTCTTAATAAAGTAGGGAAAGTATACCACTAAATAAATCAATAAAATATACAATGTTTGGTACAAAACTACCTTTAGTTAAGTAACACAAGCTAAGGATTGGAGTCAACTGTAATTAAAGATATTAAAAAAAAATGATTTTGGATTTATCATTCAGTTCATTGGAAGTATTAATTTTAAGAGAAGGGAAAGAAAAAGAGTGTAATTTAAAATAAGGTATCAAAGGGAAACCTTACATCTGCACACACAAAAGTTCTCACACATCTGTTAGGGAAAATTCACACGGAAAATTGAGAGAAATCCAGTAAGTTTGGGAAAGGCTTAATATATTACAAGCGGTTTCATTTTACTGTTTTTCTTACTCACATGTATTCATTACAAAATTCTATTCCTTAAAAAAAATATAAAGGGAAAAAAAAAAGATTGCATGGGAACCGCATTTTTTCCTTTCTTGGATATTTTCGTCCAATGCATACCCAAAAACCCAGCTGCAGGCATGGATGGAGTATAGTTTAAAATAGGTTCCCACAGCCTGGAAATTGATCCCTTTTCACAATTCTCAGGTATTTTTCTCTATTGCACCTGCTGTCCGAACAATCCTCTCGCTCTTGGCTAAAGCCGGACAACCATATATACACTTCACTTCCTTACCGTATTCGAAGCACACACACATATTTTTGTTTCTGAAAAGACGCATCAATTTTGTAACAGGTTTCCTATAAAAATGGTGTAATCTTCTGAAGGGTTTTTGCCACTTTCTGGGAAACTACCTGTTTACGACCAATAAACCCAAAACTATTTAAAGAGTTCAAAAGGAGTATTTGAAAGCGGTGAAAATCAATCCTTCATTCCTTCAACAACTCACTTTTCTGTTCAAAACTATAAAAAGGAACTCAAAGTAGCATAACTGGGAATCATGAAACGTTTAGACATAATTTAGTGCTTTGTTTTGTTGTGCACTAACAACTGAGTTATAAGTGTTTGCTATCTAGTTGATGTTACGAGATCATGAGTCAGCAAAAACGAAATTATTATTACACAACTACACACACACACACACACACACAAATAATAAATAAATAAACAAAAGTTCTGTGTACCGGACACCAGGCTATGAATTCGATGTATTTTGTTGCACAGAATCCAAATTTCGAAACCCTAGGAAAATTGACCGTATCAATTTTTGTTGTTGTTGTTGTTGTTGTGGGCGAAAACTTGAGCAATTTTGGATAGGGAGGATACACTGAACGCAGCTATCGAAAAAAAAAAGCACGTAACACAGGCACATACAGACACACACACACACACACAAGTTCAAATTAGCCGACCCAAGCAGTGGCGTGATTGGACGTTAAAAGTGGGGGGCAAGACATGATCTCAATATTTGTATATTAATGTTAGCTTTCCTGGTTGTTTCTAACACTTTGTTTGACGAAAGGTTGTATAATTAATAGGATACTATGTTTTTCAGTTAAAATAGCGTACATCGTATTTCATATTTTATTAAGTAAATTGACAAGAGCAACGCAAGTAGGTACTAGCCCTATGAAAGTGTAAGAAGAGATTTGATTCCTTGCTCAAGAACATCTTAAAATTGTGGTTGGAAAATTGTATGATCAGATTATTTAATGACGAATTTGTAAAGCAGATAAATAAAAAAAAAAATAATATTAATCATAGTAATGCATAATGAGACTTGTTTTGCAAACTGGAGATTAATGAACAACTTACATTTTTAATTCCACACATGCCATTAAATGTACGTTATTACTCATAGAAGAACAGTAAATACTACAAGCATATGCTACGACATTTAAAGAAATATTTACTTTTGCAGGTTCCCGAAACATGTTCGTGTCATTAGGTACAGTTTTCACTTTCTTGGAACACATCAAAACACAACAATACTTAGAATCACTCCACACTCCAGTTATACAAAATAATCCTAAAACCTAGAATTATGTTGAATTCACTAAATTTAATTGTAATACACCACTTACTCGTATATTACACTGCAAAACATTGGAAAAGGTAGAAGTTGTCTCTTTTTAATCAATATTCCTTATTATTAGAAAGAAGAAAATACATTTTAGCAACTGTCGACTTCTGTGCAATTAAAGAATAACTTGTGAAAGCTTTTTTTTTTTTTTTTTTTTTTTTTTGTAGTTTCAAAGCAGTTGACTAATATATAGAGCCCTTGTAAGAAGAAATGAAAGTACGCTGGAATTGTTGCACTCCAATCCGTTAATTTTTGGGCAATTTTGCGTGCCAATTAAAACCCAATTCTTGTAGCTTTCTTAACTCCACAAGAAGACAACCAATAGGTGCTTACGCTAGGCAGATATTATATGGCACCGTTTTTTCTATGAACCAGTTATAAGATACAAAAACTTTACGTTTCCAAATGAAACTATATATCGGTACATTAATTGGTCACTTTGAAAAAGTGTGTGTGTGGGGGGGAACTGCCCCCTTTTGCCCCCCGAATCGCCGCCCATGGACCCAAGGGTATGAATTCGATGCATTTTGTTACACAGAATCCAAATTTCGAAATCCCAATACGATTGAGCGTCTCAATTATTTTACGGGCGAAAAATTTGAGCGATTTTGGATACGGATGACATAGTTTCCCCCCCAGAAAACAAAAGTGACAAGGTTAATCGTCCTAGTGTTCCGAAATTTTTGATTTTGTGCAACAAAATACATCGAATTCATACCCTGGTATCCGCTGAACACAACTTATATTTGTGTGTGTTTCTGTATGTGTGACTGTGGTAGGGAATCTCTGTCCATCAAAGTTTGGAAAATACAATACATTATTTATTACATATCTAAAACATTATTTACAACTTCACATGTAGACGGGTGTGAGTAAAATTGCTGTGAATCATATTTTCTTGTCTGACTAACACTAGTTTTCTGATAAAGAAAAATAACCTTTATCACTAAAAACTATCAATAGTCATTTGCTGAAATTTGTCCTCTTTCAGAGGCCTAATCACTGCGAAATTAAAATACCACTAATTTTACAGTAATTATGTGATATCTTCAAATAGATAAAAAAAAAATATTCGAAATGTGGAACAAGAGCACCCTAGACAATATTATTTTGCATGAGGTACCGTTATCACGAGTCACCTAGTAGCTTTCCGTTTGCAGTCATTTAGAGACGCGAAAATAAATGCCGATTTTCAAAATGGCTCGAAATCGAAAGCAGATAAGCGAGTCCTGATAACGGTATCTCATGTAAAATCATATTTTCTAGCGAGCTCTTGTTCCACTTTTCAATTATCTTTTATCTATTTGAAGATATCACATAATTACTGTAAAATTAGAGGCATTTTAATTTCGCCGTGATGGGGCCTCTCAAGCTGTGGTATACTTTACATTTTCTTTTAATAGATTGACTTATGTAAATTTATTTAGTTATTTATTTATTATTAAGTGACTCATAGGTACACCACTTTAACTTCCATCCGTCCATATGTCAATAGTTTTTTTTTTTTTTTTTAAATGAAAATAGTTGAATTTTACGTATCAATTTTAAAGTTGCGCAGACTAATTATAAAGCTAAATAATCTGATTAAGAAGATTTAAAAATAGAATAAGCAGCGATTTCAGCCACTGTCTACGAAAATACCGTAAATTGTGCATTTTTAAAAATCTATGTTTGACCACTGAAATATTGACATGTGCAAAATATGTGATTTTTTGAAAGTGAAAATGTTGATTTGGGCACTATTGTAGGTGTAGCAAACGGTAATTAAAAGATACAATATTTTTGGCATTCTTTTATTGTAATTTTGTAACGCAGGACTATAATCTTGAATTGTCAATAATTAAATTTATTACAATTATGATTAATGCAAAGTAGGTATATAGATCTACTATACTATCGTACGAAAATGATAGTTTCCCCATTCAGAGAAACAACACGAAAGACATGACAACTAAAGAGAACTTTGTTCTTAAAAAAATAAAGAAAAAATAAGTGAAAGAAGTGTTCAGCACAGTCACAGTAATTTACAAAAGCGTCGTTCATGAAGCAACCAAGTGTTCGTGTCTTAAACATGAACAAACAAAAGATGAAGGCCACAAGATGTTGCGTCTTTAGTCTTTGAATAATAATAATAATAAAAGAAGAAAAAAACCTTCGTTCCTAACTAACTAACTAACCAACTAACAATTTCGTAAGATCATCTGTTGAATATCTCTGTCTTGTCTGTTTGTAGAGAGAACACATCACGTGCGACTGTGGGATATGTTAGGTTGTGCAATGCACATTACAATACCAGTAAACTACAATGCAATATGACCTCAAATTAAAGCAAAAATAACCACTTACGTATAGACGCTTTATCTTTCTCCTTCAGGAAAACTATTAAAAAAAATCATTTACAATGATTCCAAAGTCATTGAATTGGGAAATAAAATTATTCATAGATAGGTGAAGTTTTCGTTTTATTTTATTCCTGAAATCGGTGTTATTTTTTGCCCAAAATCGGTGTTATTTTTCGCGATTTAATACAAGTAAATAGGGGTTATTTGCTTTATTCTGTGATGGTTTTGAAAAGCAAGTGTATATTGTAAACATAGAGAAAGTGGTCTGTGAAAGCTAATTAAAATAAAATATAATTTTAAAATTAAATGAATAGTTTTTAATTTTGACATATTACATTTAAAAGAATAAATTACATTTTTGGATTTACCATATGAGAAAATAATGGCTCGATATCCCTGCTAAACTTGGATTTATTTGAATTTGGATTTATTTGAATCTATATTAAAACTATATTGCAGTGTTTCATAACATTTTCCTTACTTTAAAAAAAAAAATCAATTCACAATATACTTATCTAAAACGCAATTCATATCACTATAAACACACATTTTAATTTAATGGAAAATTTATAGTTTCTTCAATATTTCTTATTTTTCAAAGGACAAAATTCAAGGTTTTTGCCTCCTTACTGTAACTGTATTTTGAACAATATCTTTCAGAATCAACATTGGAAGCTGGCAAAAGATATTGCTTCAAGAGCACAGTCAGCAAAATCTCAGAGGCAAACTTTCACTAACCAACTGGTCTAAAAATAACAGGACTGATGGTCTTCTGTGAATCACATTTTGTCACAAAGGAAACTTGTGCTATTTTATTAGTATTACCGCCCAACATGGCGATTTCGCGAATCTATAGCTTTATTCAGTGCATTTCGGTGTTACTTTGAAAAACGGTACCAAATTCGCGTTATTTCGCGACTTAGAAACACCCAAAACGGTGTTCTATCATATATTCAGATATACTTTGCCTTTTTCAAGTTTTCGATGTTATCGTTAAAACGAAAACTTCACGTCCCTATTCATAGATAATCAACTACAAATTCTTTGGTGGCGTCATTTTATTATGCAGATCAGTATGTATCCCAGACGCTTGATTGTACGAATGTGGTGGATGGGTGAAATGGCATACGCCACAGCTACCTAACCTAAACACCAATGGACTTTGTCATGTGAGAAGTTCTGAAATCTGAAGTGTGCGCCAGAGATGGCGTGAGTCAATGAAAACTTGACCCATGACTCACTGACGCACCACTCACCGCGACCTACTACCCACCACTCACTCTGACCCACCACCCACCAAAATATCAACTCTGACCCATGATCCACGCCCTTCTTCTCTCCAAGAAATATGAAAATATTAATACAGTGGGACATCGATAAGTCGAATCTGAAGGAAATAGACAAAAATTCGAGTTATCGATTTTTTCGAGTAATCAAGGTTCATATTATCAAGGTGGTCACAATAAAAATTCGAGTTATCCATTTTTTCGAGTAATCAAGGTTCATGTTATCAAGGTGGCCATAATAAAAATTCGAGGTATCGATTTTTTCGAGTAATCAAGGTTCATGTTATCAAGGTGGTCACAATAAAAATTCGAGTTATCGATTTTTGCGAGTAATCGAGCTTCATGTTATCAAGGTGGCCACAATAAAAATTTGAGTTATCGAGGTTCCGCGTTCCTCATTAAAAGTGACTATGTAACCTCCATAACTCGAAGTTTTACTTGTTCAACTCGAAGTTGTGAGAGCTCGTTAAATAAAAGATGATGATGAGTGTAAAACATAATTACAGTACACATTAGTTAACACTGACAGAACTGGCAACAATGACAATTACGTAAAAGCATAGAGCTATACTGCTTCGAGTTATCGATGTCACATCAAGATAAATTCGACTTACAGTGGTAAACATCGACTTATAGAGGTTCGCAGATACGGAAGTTCGAGTTACTGAGGATTTTTAAAACTATGATTATGAAACCCTTAAAATTTGGCTTATCAAGGTTGTAATTTTCAAATATTCAACTTACGGGATTAACATTGAGTCTTATGGAAAGTTAAAGCGAATGTGAAAACAATTCCAGTTATCTAGGTAGGCTTATTCGAGTTACTGTAGTCCAACTGTATTTAAGCAAAAGTTTAAGACTTAAATCACTATGTTTGGATGTATTTCATTAACCATTTATACCTTCGTCTTGCTAATGTCACAACAAAAGGATGACTGACTAACTAACTAACTAACTAACTAACTAACTAACTAACTAACTAACTAACTAACTAACTAACTAACTCTATGGCCTATGGAACCCGGAGGTTCAATGCTGCGTACACAAAAGCTCTCCACTGACTTCTATCCTTAGCTAACTGCATCCAGTTTCTACTTTGTATTCCAATCTCTGCGAGATCCATCTTAATATTGTCCTCCCATCTGCGGCTAGGTCTTCCTAATGGTCGTTTTCCGATTGGTCTTCCAGTCAAGACTTTGAAAGCGTTTCTACTTTCTTCCCATTCTAGCTACATGACCCGGCCACCTAAGCCTCCTAGACAAGACGACCCTAACAACGTTGGGTAAACCATATAAATTATGTAGTTCCTCGTTGTGAAGTTTCCGCCATTCCCCATTCCCGTTCCTCTTGGGTCCGAATATTCGTCTCAGGATCTTGTTCTCAAATACTTTCAGTGCAAAAGGATGACTGCGTGTTTCAATTCCTTTTTAATAGACAGTGTTCCTATTAACCGATAGGACTTTAAAAATAGTATAGTCTGACTTCTGAACATTTTCCCCGCTAAATTTATTATTATTATTTTGCCTACAATGTGTGTAGTGTATTTTAATATTCATGGAGTACAAGACTTCTTTGAATTTCAGAACTGACGAGCAATGCTCAAACGCTCACAAGAGTACGTGTTTTACTCATCCTTTCATTGAATAACTTAAGAGTAAAATTTGATATATACAGGGTGTTTCAAAACAATACCGACAACGTTTGAGACACCAAAATAAGACGAAAAGTATAGACCAAACTGGGTGCACAAATGCTTCCTTTCGGAGTTATAGGCTGCCAAAAACATGAAAAAAGTTCAATAGCTCCAAAACTATAGGACCTACCGTAGTCGGGTTAAGACTTTACTTAGGAACTAATATGTGCTCTATCCAAAAATACATGTTTCAGAATCCTAAGGTACTCACGCAACAATTTTTGTACAGGCAGTTTGGTTACGGGTATATAATCTGATTCTGAAGTACTCACTAACTACCTCTATAAAAACTGTTGCAGAAGTACTGCAGGATTCTGAAGCATGCATTTTTGGATAGAACACATATTAGTTCCTTAGTAAAGTCTTGACCCGACTACGGTAGGCCCCATAATTTTGGAGCTATGGACCTTTAAAGTTCGTTTTTTCGCATTTTCGGCATCCATAACTCCAAAAGGAAGCATTTATGCACCCAGGTTGATCTATACTTTTTGTCTTATCTTCGCATCAGGAATCATCTCTCAAAGTTGCAGGTGTTGTTTTGAAACACCCTGTATGTATAAAGTCTAAAATCACTTCCTGCTTGAAGCAAAAACTTTGCTCCGGTATTCGTTCCTCCACGCAAATTATTACAAAATCATTTTGACTGGGTGACTCAACAGGTGAGTTTGCCAGTTGTGCAGAGAAGTACCTTAGAAAAAAAAAACTATATACCAAGGTAAGAGCGAAAAGAAGAGAAAAAAATTAGAGTTCCTTCCCATTTGGTAGTTGCGCCACTTAAAAAATGATCCGTTATAAAATAAAATTGCTCTGCTTTTTCCGTGAAACAACTAGTTCGTCAGTTAGATACGCTCTCTTACACAGACCTACCTTGAAATTTTCAGTTACATGATAGCTATTCTTAACTTATTTTTTTGGATCATCTCTTACAACTGCAACATGAAGTTGATTAGAATAAAAGCAAATTGCCTACAGTTTGCGGTTACTACATTTTTTTTTTTTTTTGTAAAGAAAAAACTGTATTACACCGCATGGTCTAAAAGGGCAATATATAGATTAAAACTATAGACCAGTTAACTGTACTAAAAGTATATGACATAGTACACTAAACATTGTATGAATATTCTTCTACTAAAGGTTCCGCGGTGGCTCAGTGGTAGAGCATTCACCTCTGATGCTTGGGGTCCCTGGTTCGATCCCAGCCGCCTCCAATTGAACCTTGTGGTGGACAAACACCGTGTGCGTGGGTTTCTTCGGGGTTCTCCCGTTTCCTACCACTTCCTTCATTCCACCATTTCACTCATTTCTCATAATCACCGTCTCCTTTAGCCTAACCGGTATAACCGTGGGACGTAAAACTCAAAGATTTCATTTCATTTTTACTCTCTCTTTTCTTACTTTCTTTTCTTACTTTTTTTTATGTTTTGCACATTTCGCATTAGGGCAATTCTCAGCGTTTCGCACGGGACATTCGTGCACAAAAACTGTTTTTTTTAAACAAAAATTTTTTTCAAATAAAATAAAAAGTATGTCAAAATTAGGGGGAAAATTATTAGTGCATAGTTAAATAAAATGAAACACTCAAAACAATTGCAAATTTGAGTTATAAGCCAAAATTAAGCGTTACGCACGGGACTCAGACAAAAAGCTCATTTGACAACCTCAATTTCATTGGACATTCTCTGCGATTTATGGCAGGATTTTCATTTTATATGCCATCACTTATGTTCTACATTCATTTTCCCTACTGTGCATTATATTTGTTAAATTGGAAAATAGAATTTAATTAGCTTCACACTGTTTTCTTTTTCGACTCACCGTTACGCACGGGACAGAAAAGTAACCATGCATTTGTTTGGTTGTACTAAGACTGTTATTATGCAATATCCTTACTAAAGAGATTGATATTTTAAGATTAACATTTGGACATTAACAAGCATTAAAAATTTGCATTCATAATTTAATTTAAATGAATTAAATTACATACCAAAGTATCAAAGTCCAACTTCGCTAGGCAACTCGCTTAGTGTTATTACCATGTCTTTAGGGTAGCCTATTTGTCTGAGTGCTGATTGGTGGCGTTCAAACCACATATTGTTGTACAACTGTTGAGCTGCTCGATCCTCTGTGCTACCTACCAAACGTTGAGTCGTTTGAACGCTGCCATTGTCAGGTGAAATGCGGGAAAGTGCATTGAAGGGAAACAGTTGTTTTTTTTTTTATTATTATTATTTTGTATGATTGTTTGTTACTTCACAGTGAAGATTTGCTTTAGTGTGAGTTTTTTTAAATAAGTAATATGGATTCACAGGCAAGTAAATCTGTTCCAAGTAATATTGTCAGGGATGAACTGAATCGATCAACAAAAGCAATGAGTGGCGCTGAAAGGGCTAGAAAATATAGACTTAAACATAGCAACAAGGTGAGACTGAAAAATGAAGTAAGGATGCAGCGTTATAGGCAAGTTAAAAGATTAACTCTTTTCCTCTCACGTCTCTTTTGCGAAACTCATTCTGCATTGTTTCGTTGTTGGCAGTGGCGTATTTACGATTTTGTTTCGGGAGGGGCTTTGCTAACTTTCGGGGGGGGGTTGCCTGGAAATGTGAAAATTCTGCAAGATATTTCATTTACTTTACTATACTAAGTAAGATTTCGGGGGGGGCTTAAGCCCGGAAGCCACCCCCCTAAATACGCCACTGGTTGTTGGCCATTTAGAAGAGGAAAACACTCTAAAATGTGAAGAAGAACAAGGTAATTCAAGTTAGATTGGTTCAAGAAAAACGAAAAGAGTGCCAATGTACATAATGATATATTCACCAAGTGATGAGAGCGACATTAATTCAGAATACAACTTTGAAGACGATGTTCATAATGATATTCCAACCCTTCAACTGTCGGGATCAGAATGGACAATATTAGAGCATGTGTATTTCTCCTACTGAAATTTGATTGTGGTTCTTCCAGAAATAGGATTAAATATCGGTATGTATGTGCATCTAAAAGCGATGTAGAAGAAGATGGGGACATTAGAGTAACGAATCTGAAATTCATGGACAACAGTTGTACAAAGTTTTGTTTTGATTAAAAGAACAGATCTTATGTCTCATTTGATCAAGTTTTAAATATACTTCAAGCACCTAATTTTCTGATAAAGGATGAAAGAATATAGTAAAAAGTTGCGAATCAATTTGATCCCTACAAGACTGTCAAACCAACTTAGATACCTGCCTTTCTAATGAAAAGAAAAAAGTGCGATTTATCATGATAATTTGTTTTTAAGCCTCTTGGTAAATGTTTCTATGTAACTCAACGTAAACGTTTTTGGTAGTTATGTTTTGTTATATTTGAATTATTTCCTCTCAGCAAATTCATGTTTTTTTGAGTTAATATAAAAGTTTATTCTTCATGATTTAATCTCAATAACAATAAACACGTATTGAAATCTTAATAACTTAATTTTATTTACTTCCTTGCATAAATCTGTAAATGTCCCGTGCGTAACGTTACGCACGGGACAACATTTCTATACCTCATGAAATACATAAGGAGGAGGATAAACAAATTTAATAAGTACCACTAACAGGCTAATAATAATTCTACTTTGGAGCAAAAATTTCAATACTTTATCCTCTGTAATTACAAAGGAAAGACAAAAAATACATGTTTTCCGTTACGCACGGGACAGCGAAACATGGCACGAGAAAACTACGATTTTTGCCTATCAGAATGAAACATTAATTAAAACAAAATTGTCAAATTTTTGCCAAAGGTCCACTTCATATTTTTTGCTATTGTTCATATAAATACAGATTTAAAATTTAGTTTGAAAATTATTTGGAAATTGGGATATGTGAACAGCATTGAGCACGGTGTAGAACAGATCAAGTTTATGTGGTCAAAACCTAGGTGATATATTTTACAAAAAGATTTTAAATGTTTCAGTATATAGTTACACTATTTCTTAATAGAAAAATATAAACATCATAGTTTCAAATTAATTTTGAAAATTTACTGAGAATGGACTACTTGCCAGAGAATCGCCTATTAGCGAAAAAGTTTCGTCTCTAGTCATTAAATAATTATTATATTGACAGCTTGTATTAATAAAACAAAACCGATTAAAGTAATAAATACAATAACATTTATGTGGCAGCTTGATAGTAATAAATCATATGGCCAACAAAAATAGAATATAGACCTACGCATGAACTTGGATTGTGGTGAAGTATATTACAAACAGCAACCCTCATTACGTCCATCTGTCACCAATATGATCAGAAGCGTGCAGACGCACGGAGACGCGTGTTTTAAAGCAGTCTATATGCTAACGGAGACATGTCCAAAAAGGTTTTCATATTCACACGTGACGGTTTGGAGTATATACGAATACGTATATGTGAGGCGGAGAGGGGAGGAGGAGGAGGGATTGATAATACCATCTGTGCGAGTCACGGCCCGCATGGGGAATCCACCGGTTTCACACGTGCAGGCACGTGGCTCGTCCACTGTGCTGGGAGTCCCTGTTGTTCAAAACTCGATCTGTACCATATGGTCAAGCTCCCAAGGTTCTCATATACAAATCGCTCATACTTTTTTTTTTTTTTTTTTTACTTACCCTTAATGAATTTAAGAATAAAGACACTTGCAAAAATCCATCATAAGCAAGGAAAGAAATTAAAAAAAAAAAAAAAAATCACTACGCATCTGCAAACAGGGAACATATTGGTAAAGGACAATTATTGAAAAGGTCAAAAACTCTCGATTTTTCCCATGAAGACCTACTACTACAACGGCTCCAACGAAAGACAGGTGAAGAAGTATTTGATCGAGGACATCTGCTCCGGCAGAGGATGCTGTATAGATGTCTGGGATAGGGGAAACAAAGGGATATTTGAAATAAAAAGAAAAGAAAGGGGTGGGGTGGGGGGAATTTTTACCGTTTAGGCTGGATGGATACATATGGAGGGGTTATAACATTAGATGGATATTGCAAGCTGCAACCAAAACTTTCAATATCTATGTGAATATATTGAGATCAATGTTCCCACGTATTTAGTAACACATTTGCCATACTAAACATATTGTCTTCTAAATTTTAAAGAACACCTTTTAGTTTTGTTACATGTCTGTCTAAGTGTAGCATCTGCAAGTTCTTACAAGTATTGTATGAAAATGTACTTGTAGAATGTACATATTCAGTACATTATTTATATAGATTGTGTTATGCTCATGATACACTCTAAGAAAGCAGGTGATAATGCTTTTTTGGATGCAGATACTTCAGTAGATTTTTGAACTTAAACAGATGTTTCAGAACATATCATGTACGAAAAGGATCGAGGCGCTGAATACCATAGATACCAATTTCGATTGTTTATTTATTCTTTAAAGTCATCATCTTAATAACGGAAGATTGTTTACTGACAGCCTGTCTTGATGAAGTCAGAATAAAATGTATGAGCAGTGTTTTTTCCAGGCATACTTCAGGGAGCTAGACCTCCGGAGATGGAACAACCGTTCCCTCCAGGGACTAAGACAAATTAGAATATTGTTATATGTCATTCTTCTGCAGGGTACGTTCTTGAGCAAATAAGATCCAATCCATCCCCAAAACAATTTGTTTTTGCTCCCTCTGGATATATATTTTTTTTTTATGAAGTCCTGGCTACGAGGTTTGTAAGGCTCTTTCAAGTAAGATACAAAGTTTGTAAGGCTCTTCCAAATAAGATACAAAGTTTGTAAGGCTCTTCCAAATAAGATACGAGGTTTGTAAGGCTCTTCCAAATAAGATACGAAATTTCTAAGGCTCTTTCAAATAAGATACGAAGTTTGCAAGATACTTTTGAGTGAGGTGCGAAGTTTAACTCTTTCAAGAAAGGCATGCCGTTATAAGATACGACATACGATTTCTCAGTGTCTTTCGGATAAGGCAAGAGGTTTATAAGATTCTTTCGGATAAAGTGCGAGGTTTGTAAGATTCCTTTAGGAGAGGTATGAGGATTGTCAGTCTTTCGAGTAAGGTAAGAGGTTTGTAAGACTTTTTCGAGTAAAATACGAGGTTAAACTCTTTTACGTAAGGTTTGAGACTCGTAAGATTTTTTCAAGTAAGGTATGAATGACATTTGTCAGACTCTTTCGGGTAAGGTAAAAGGTTTGTAAGATTCTTTCGGGTAAAGTACGAGGATAAACTAATTTGGATAAAGTAAGAGATTTGTAAGACTCTTTTAGGAGAGATACGAGGTGTTTTGGAGTTTTTCAAGTAAAGGAAAAGCTTTGTAAAACTATTTCGGGTAGGTATTTTACCTGACCGATTTCGTCCCCAAGCAAAACGTAGAAAAGACAATGTAAGGTAAAAAGATTTTAAGAAAAAGTGAACAGATATAAGTACTTAGACGCAGTTGTAACAAATAACAGAGTTAGAAAATGAAATTAAAGACAAATTGGTGTCGGGAAATTAATTTTACTACTCTCATTTGACTAGTAATATCGAGGAAGTTAAAAATTAAAAATCAACAAGAGCGCAGTATTGCTCGTCATATTCTATGAAGGCAAAAATGGGTCAAACACAATCGAGAATAAAATATTAAGAACATTTGGAAAAAAAATTCTGTAATATCACTGTATTAGACTTTAACAAAAAAAAAAAAAAAAAAAAAAAAAAAAAAATCCAAAAATGAGACGTATACATGTATCGATATATATAACTGGGTTGAACCTAAGTTTGAATGTAAATTATTCTCATGCGTAGTTGTCGAGAAATCAAGATCTCTCTCTCTCTCTCTCTCTCTCTCTCTCTCTCTATATATATATATATATATATATATATATATATATATATATATATATATATATATATATATATCGGGTGTTGCAAAATAAGTGTTACAACTCTTGGGAGGTGACTCCTGCCACTGAGACAAGAAAAAAAGTTCGCTTCAACTTTCGGCTATCGGACATAGTTTCAGATCTACAAGGTGCCGAAAGCGTGGGAAATTAACTTTCGGGCGCCAATAGTTCGGAAACTATCCAACATATAGAGGGCGGGTAAAAAATTCACTGAAGAAGTCATACCTGCTCTATTGAATGCTGCATGTTTCACAATCCTACCGTGCACGCGCAAGGGATTCCCCAAAGGAACGTAGGGAGTCCCGGATGATCTGGCAAATGAAACTTAGTCTAAATGGATATGAATTGATAGACTTTCTACCAGGTAACAATAATTCGTTTGTCTTAAGTCGATATCTGGAACAAATACAAAATGGCGGACACCTTTATGCCCGTTGTGTGTGGTTGCATAATCGCCAGGTAAGGATGCTGGCCAACAGTGACGTTCTGAGTATTGATTGTAGCGAATTTGTACTCAAATGTTCTAGAAAGACATCTGGAGTGTCAGTAGAGCATAACAGATGAAGCAGGGTGATTCACATATGTGGAAACACTTAACGAGAAATGCCCAGAAACGCACTCATACTCAGTAAACGTGAGTTCAAAGCATCGGAAATGTAAGGATTAGCGTCAAGAACATGAAAGCCATTGCCAATTCACCAATAATATTCCCTCAAACCGATGTAATATGACGTGCACGGTTGCATACCAATAAGGATGCAACAACTGAGTCAAAGTTGAATTGTGCAATGGCCTCAGTAAGAAACTGGGCACACTAAATGAATGTCACTAATGGGATCGCATGATCGATATTGAAATGTGCCCAATGTCTGTGTTGATATCAACATGTAGCTAATGAACAAATGTCAACATGTCCCACTACTGCCGGGACATCGTCCCACGTGCGAAAAATAGGAAAATGCCTACTCGGGTCTTGAATCTGAGGCCGTGGGCTCCCAGTAGGATTGGAAACTGCGACCACGCGAGCAAAAGCGAACGCTTTAGCCATGAGGTTTGAAGAAGCCTCACTTTCTCCGTATTCATTTCTTTGAGGATTACCCACTTGTTTGGCAAGCCGTCTTGTACAGCCTCCCGACATACTTGTGTGTTTCATTTTGTTACTCCTACTGCACAGTTGTAAACAATCAGAGCTTTAAGACGTTTCTTCTTATTTCTCATGTCATTTTATTTTCCATATGTATGGTGTTCCAGCTGTAGTGTTAAATATGCCAAATCGGTTCATTTTCGTCTTTGTCTTGGCATGTGCACTGTGTGTAAGATACGAATTTCTGGAAGTATTTTCCTATATTTCGAGTACGTCATATGTCTCAGAAGACGTGGGACATGATACAAGTTCCACGCTCTATCAGAATTTGAACCATTCACTAAGAGATTTCTTTTCTTATGTGTCGACTGTGGGACAATGTCCCAAACAAAGAGGGACATTGATACAATCGTGTTCTAGTTACGTTCTACCAAAAAGGTGCACTAGATGTAATAGCAGAATGTACGTTATTTTCCTAGTTTTCGCACGTGAGATGGTGTCCCAGCAGTAGTGCGACATGTTGACATTTGTCCATTAGCTACATGTTGATATCAACACAGACATTGGCCACATTTCAATATCGATCATGCGATCCCATTAGTGACATTCCTTTAGTTTGCCCAGTTTCTTTGTGAGTCCATTGAATAATTTCAACTTGGACTCAGTTGTTGCATCCTTATTGGCATGCAACCGTGCACAGCATATTGCATCGGTTTGAGGGAATATTATTGGTGAATTGGCAATGGCTTTCATGTTCTTGACGCTAATCCTTACATTTCCGACGCTTTGAACTCACGTTTACTGAGTATGAGTGCATTTCTGGGCATTTCTCGTTAAGTGTTTCCACACATGTGAATAACCCTGTTTCATCTGTTATGCTCTACAGACACTCCAGATTTCTTTCTAGAACATTTGAGTACAAATTCGCTACAATCAATACTCAGAACGTCACTGTTGGCCAGCATCCGTACCTGGCGATTATGCAACCACACACAACGGGCATAAAGGTGTCCGCCATTTTGTATTTGTTCCAGATATCGACTTAAGACAAACGAATTATTGTTACCTGGTAGAAAGTCTATCAATTCATATCCATTTAGACCAAGTTTCATTTGGCAGATCATCCGGGACTCCCTACGTTCCTTTGGGGAATCCCTTGCGCGTGCATTGTAGGAATGTGAAACATGCAACATTCAATAGAGCAGGTATGACTTCTTCAGTGAATTTTTTACCCGCCTTCTTTACGTTGAATAGTTTCCGAACTATTGGCGTCCGAAAGTCATTTTCCCACGCTTTCGGCACCTTGTAGATCTGAAACTATGTCCGATAGCCGAAAGTTGAAGCGAACTTTTTTTCTTGTCTCAGTGGCAGGAGTCACCTCCCAAGAGTTGTAACACTTATTTTGCAACACCCGATATATATATATATATATATATATATATATATATATATATATATATATATATCAAGAGAGAGAGAGAGAGATAAATATAGATATGAAAGATATAGATATATACAGGGCCGGATCCAGGATTTTCTGGCGGGGTGTACCAATAACTATCATACATCTGAATCATTTTTTAAAAATGCCTTTAGGCATCTGTGATGTGTATGAGGAATTGATTTAAACTATTGTGTTTAGCAAAACCACTTTCTTGTAAGGCCGAAACGGAAACATGACATGAAATTTTAGGAGAGTATTGCTATTTCCACTGCCAGTTTCTCACTTTAGATAGTGTATATTCAGAACGGAGAGGGGGGGGGTGCACGTGCTCCGGTGCAACCTCCCCCCTAAATCCGGCCCTGCTCATATATAAAAAAAACTTGATGTTGCAGAATAACCAGGTCAGCAATTGAAATGAAAGCTTTCCCCGCTGAGCTAGTGGCTATCGCGTGTGACTGGTTCACATGGTATCGAGATCGATTTCCGGCGGGATAATAAATTTTATTTATTTATTTACAATGGCACCAACAGTCATATACAAATTCTTAACGCTGACATAGAGTCTTCATCCCGGCGAAATTAAAATACCGCTAATTTTACAGTAATCATGTGATATCTTCAAATAGATAAAAGATAATTGAAATATGGAACAAGAGCGCCCTAGACAATATTATTTTGCGTGAGGCACCGTTATCACAAGTCACCTAGCGGCTTTCCGTTTTCAGCCGTTTAGAAACGCGAAAATAAATGCCGCTTTTCAAAATGGCTCGAAATCGAAAGCAGATAAGTGAGTCATGATAACGGTTTCTCATGTAAAATAATATTGTCTAGGGCGCTCTTGTTCCACATTTCGATTATCTTTTATCTATTTGAAGATATTACATAATTACTGTAAAATTAGCGGTATTTTAATTTCGCCGGGATGAAGACTCTTAAGATTGAGAACTTGAAAGTTAGGATGGTCGTCTTTACCTTTTCCTCTTCAGTGCAGAAGGAGCTGTGTTTGAAGAAGGTACACATTCATTTACCTTCTTTTTGCAATATGGAAACAAATCAAATTACAGTGTTTCAGGGTAAAATATATAGATAAATATTTTTCTGGTTGGAGAAATAAAATGAAATCTTCCAGTTTAACGTCCTAGGATTAGTGCCTGCTAGGGTAAGGGAGATGGATAATTAAAACAAGTGAATGATGATAGGAGAATTGGTGGAATGTTAATGTGGGAGGAAACGTGAGCACCCAGAGAGAAAACCCACGGACACCACCAACTTACTTGACCGGGGATCGAATTTTCTGTTTGGAACTGTGTATTTTATTCGATAGCAATGTAAACGAAAAATAATACCCAATTGAAAGCTCAATTTCGAATATTGGGTGACGCTACCGTTTTGTTTGGCCCCTCTTCAGTTTTGAAATATCCATGTAGCTAAATTTTGGCTCAAATCCTTTTACTCAGCATGCTAACCACACTCACCCTAAAAAAAAGAACTGTCTGGTTAGCCATAGATAATGTAAATTATTCTCATGCGTAGTTGTCGAGAAATCAAGAAAGATTTCTCTCTCTCTCTTTCCCTATATATATATATATATATATATATATATATATATATATATATATATATATATATATATATATATATATATATATATATATATATATATATAGCAAGAGAGAGAGAGAGATAAATATAGATATATAGAGAGATAGATGACCGGATCCAGGATTTTCTGAGGGGGTGCACCCAGTACATCTGAATCATTTTTTTAAAATTCCTTTAGGCATCTGTGATGTGTATCAGAAATTGACTTAAACTATTGTATATAGCAGAACCACTTTCTTGTAAGCCCGAAACGGGAACATGACATGAAATTTGAGGAAAGTATTACTATTTCCACTGCCAGTTTCCTTTATGATTCTGTGATGCCCTTTCCAGTCCCTTTATGATTCTGTGATGCCAATATTTTTTTTTGTTCTTGTTTTGTTTTAGTTTTTCTATGTTTCTTGTATTCTCGTTACAGGACATTTTTAACAATCTCATACCTTGCCATTAAAGCCAACCTTTTTTGTCATATATATTATATCCAATTTTAATGCAGCCGGCAGGTAAGAAATGTCCAGTAGTAAGATCTTTAACAGATAAAGTAGCCAGAAAGACTCCTGGAAGCTTCAGAGGGTTTATTTTTTCTCCCCTTACCATCTCTTCAGTGTTATGGTAAAAAGATCTCCCAGTCGTAGAAACCAAGAAACTTTTCAATCTCGTATGCAATGAAGGTAACGTAATGTGTCATTTTTGTTTAGCAGTAGTTTTATCTGATGCACCACACACACACATATACACACCACACAAAGACACACATATAATACACAGGAAAGGTTCATTTGCCAAGTGTACAATTTCATGACATGACTCTCGGTAGCCCTTAACGAACGTTTTCTCATGACATATACGAGGAGTCGGTGCTTTTTAAAACCGGCAAATTAATTCCAGTCAGCAACTGCTCGAGGACACTCAACAACAGTTTTTTTTTTTTGAAGTATTTCTTTCTTTTTTGACGAAATCTCAACAGCAAGCGAACCACTTGAAGGCGCTTGGATGACTACTCAAACATAAAAAAAAAAAGTATCTGAGAATCCTTCTTTGGTAGCGTCTTCTGAATATTAATGTGATAATCTGCAACTGAAGAATTGATTTGATTTTCTTTCTTTCTTTCTTTCTTTTAATGGATTGTATTTCAGAAACACTGGCAGGAAATGAAGGTGAAAACAGGCAAGTCTATTAAGAACTTCTTTACCTTCCAAGGACAATGCTGAGAACTGATTTTTCAATGCTGTAGGTGTGCCATAAATAAGGATTTACAAACTAGTTCTTTCTTCTCGTATTATTGTATTATTTTCAACTTCAAAACGGAGATTTGACAAATTTATGTGAATGATAGTGATATATATATATATTACAGGTAATTAACTGGATGGATAAAATGTGTAGAAATGGGAGAAATCCGACAAAATTCACAGACAAGATATTATTGTCCAACTCACACTTACAATGGCTTCCGATCAGCAGACCATGATCCTTAACATCAGATTTGTCATAAAACCGCTACCAGTCAATATTCTTTTCGGTAGAATTTAATTTTCTGTCACAATGATTTCAAATGCAATAATTTATTATTTATACAATATTAAAGATTGACTAATTTTAAGCTTGATAAAGATGCATTTAGTGTTAGGTACTTTCGAACATGTACAGTACATACAATGATATTACTGCATTTACAGGATGTTTATATTAACTTTATCATCATGAATGAAATAAAATAATAAACTCTCGTAATGACAATAAAAAAGATCATACGAAATACGAGGATCATTCAATAAGTAAAGAGACAGTCTATATTTTTAACACTAATCTTTTTTTTTTTTTTTTTGTTTCCGGGGTGTTAGCTGGCAACCTTGGGATATGCTCTGATCTGCTGTTTCGTAATTTTATGTCAACATAACTTCAAAAATATCAATTCATCATGGCAAGACCTCTAGAAGATTGCACCTTAGAAGAACAGCGCTCAGTCATTAGGTTTTTAGTCGCAGAAGGTGTAAAACCAAGTGAATTTTTTTCTCGAATGTTGAGACAGTACGGTAACAGTTGTATGAACCGTGCGAATGTGTACAAGTGGGTTGATCGGTTTAAAAGTGGCCGAACAAGGTGATGAACCCCGATATGGACGTCCAGTGGAAGTTTCTGGTTCTTCGTTGGAATCGAGGATTGACGGACTTATTCGTGATAACAGAAGAATTACTGTTGAAATGATAGCTGAGGAAGTTCAAGTAAGTGTTGGAACTGTTCACAATGTCATTAGGAACATTTTAAAGTACAGAAAAACGTGTGCCAGATGGATTTGCTAACAATAAGGAAGTTAAGGCAGCGGTGCAAAGGTGGCTTCGGGGTAAATCGAAAGATTTCTTCGCCAAGGGAATTAGGAAGCTGCAAGAAAGATGGGACAAATGCATAACTGTAAAGGGTGATTATATTGAAAAATAGCCTTAGTTTTGAAAGATTCAAATAGATCTTTATTGAGCTATAGCAATTTGTCTCTTTACTTATTGAATGCCCCTCGTACTTCCATGCATGCAAGACAGTGTTATTCACCGTTACACGTTACGATATTAACATATTAACTCCATTAACGAATTCGGCCGAAATAATCGCTCTAGCTATCTTCTCCCATAAAAAAATAATTCAAAAATTCACTTATATGTACGGGACATGGACTATAGATAGCCACCGTTAAAGTCGTCTTTATCCGTTAATCAATTAACGAATTGAATCCATTAACGAGCTCAGCCCAGATAGTTACTCTAGCTAGCTATTGCGATAAACAGAATTCAAAAACTCGCTTACATGTATAAGATATGGGTTATTAGTAGTTACAATAAAAGTCGTCATTATCCGTTAATCTGTTAACGGATTGATTCCATTAACGACCTTCCGTGAGATAATCGCTCTAGCTATTTATTGCAAAAAGAACAATTAAGAAACTCGCTTATATATATATATATATATATATATATATATATATGAGATATCGGCTATAAATAGCCACTTTTTGAAGTCGTCCTTATCCGTTAATCCGTTAAAGGATTGACTCCATTAACGATTTTGTCCAAGATAATCGCTCTAGCATCTACTAAAAAAAAAAAAAACAGAATTCAAAAACTCACTTACATGTATGAGATATGGATTATACGGTAAGTAGCCACAATAAAAGTAACTGTTATCCGTTAAAGTCATCATTATCCGTCAATCTGCTAACGGATTGACTGCATTAACGACTTTGGCCGAGATAATCGCTCTAGCATTTACTGCAAAAAAAACAGAATTCAAAAACTCACTTACATGTATGAGATATGGGTTATAGGGTAAGTAGCCACATTAAAAGTAACTGTTATCCGTTAAAGTCATCATTATCCGTCAATCTGCTAACGGATTGACTGCATTAACGACTTTGGCCGAGATAATCGCCCTAGCTATCTACTGCAAAAAAAAAAAAAAAAAAAAAATCAAAAACTCACATGTATGAGATATGGGTTATAGGGTAAGTAGCCACAATAAAAGTAACTGTTATTCTTTAAAGTCATCATTATCCGTTAATCTGCTAACGGATTGACTCCATTAACAACTTTGGCCGAGATAATCGCTCTAGCATCTACTGCCAAAAAGCAGAATTCAAAAACTCGCTTACATGTATGAGAAGTGAGCTATAAATAACCACCATTAACGTAATCGTTATCCGTTAAATTCGTCCGTTAATCAGTATCCGTAATCCGTTAACGAATTGGCTTGATTAACGAACTCGGCCAAGATGACTGCACTAGCTATCTATTGCAAAAATATAACTGAATTAAAAAAAAAAAATGCATTCGTTTAATAGTTATCGTTTGGAGTAAACTGACGGATATAACAGTGGAGAATTGTTAAATCTCCATGCGTAATCCTCATAATTAAGAATTACATGGATTATCCTCTAATTATTATGACTAAGCACTGGAACTTATAAGATTACACTGTTACTCCCTGAACGAAAGCTTTTTATTTATTTATTTATTTATTTTTGCAATAGGCAGTTGGAAGTATTATCTCGGACGTGTTTGTTAATGGAATCAATTCGTTTAAATCTTCACGAGTAACGGTGACTTTAACGTTGGCTATTGAAATTCCCTAGCTTCTATGCAACCTGCGCAGTAGAAAATAGCATAAATGTATTCAAGATATCCGGTCTGATAAGACTGATTTATCAATGTATTTCCGGTATTGGTATACACTATGTTATAGAGACCCTATGTTTTTGTTATCAATGTTTTCCGGATGTTGATAATGATAAAGGTTAATTGGATGTAGTGGAAGGGGGTGAGTGGTATGTTGTTGATAAGTAGAAAATGATAATAATAAATTATACACAAGATAAGTTTCGGAAAACGCGACGCGGCGCGGGGTGTGGGCGCAGGGACGCGAACGGGAAATATGTGCGGGCGCGGGCGCGAGCGCGTGACGTCATTGAAAATTTTTCTTTAAATATTACTGTTAAAATTTGAGTGTATAATTTTGTCAGCCATGGACAAGCATCAGTTGGTTGAAGAACTTGTTGAGAAGCGAAAGTTTGATGATGAGAATGATACATCTTGTAAAAAGAAATCAAAAATAGAAGACCATCCAGATTCTCCCGATTCATCATTTAATGAAACGTTGTTAGAAAGATATGCAAATAATGTAGAAGTTTATCCTTGCTTATCATCAGATAGTGAAGAAACTAATGATTTATCCGATGACGAAGTGTACGAGTTTTCGGAGGATCAATTGGATTCTGAGGCGGAATCACACGAAGCCGTGGTATCAAATGTGGATACGTCGGCATCATTACCTGCTGCATCGGAATTAGCTTGGAATTGTGAATGTAGTGATAACCAGGTGGATGTAAATTGTATTAGAGATTGTATTGTGAAATGGATTCCCGATGGTTATGTGATATGTTATGCATGTTATTGGAATGAAACATTTCAGTGGGCCCATGAATGTTTTTATTGTGAGGATGACATTTTAGGTATACGTGCATGGTCTGTGTTGATGACTCCTCGTGTACAAGACGAATTGTTTTATATTTACGGATTAACTCATGCTATTGGTCCATTAACAAGAGACTATTTTAATATTACATATGGTGAACTGACGGTTGATATGAATGCACGAGAAGATCTCGTACGCATATTACTTGAAAAAGACAGATATAATCCTGATAGTGAATGTGATTGAACTGTGTTAACAAAATGTCTTGCGAAAATAGTATATGTGTATATTGTAGTGATGATGAAATTAGTGAACAATGTGTTTTGAGAACTATAAACGTATACTTACTCTTTAATCCAATTGTACTGAATCCTGAGAACGTTGGTGATTTTGCAGTGCAGTATTTATCCAATGAAATAACTGTTATTGATTTGTTTGAAGTGTTTGAAGAAAGACATAGTGAAATCTCAAGTATAAACTTTATACGAAAAACGCGTGAATGTTTAAAGAACACTGAATTTGTTGGACAAATTATTCCATTTTTATTGCAACGTAAACATGAAATTTCACCATTTGCTAATGAATACATTATTGACATACAAGGTTTTAAGATTTCAAACCATGAATTTATTATTCGTGAATTTTGTTTAACTGCATGTGATGATACAGTAAATTTGCATTGCTTAATAAGATCACCAATAGAATATAATTTACTACCGTTAGGTTGTCAAAAACAAATTGATTGGTTAACATTACACTTACATGGACTAAGTTGGAATGATAAATGTGGTTATACTGTATCACACATACGTAACCTTGTATATCAACTTTGTAAACAAGATGCAACCTTTTATTCGAAAGGTGCAGAAAAATCAGTTTGGATTAAAAAGATTTTTGCATTAGATAATGTTATTGATTTAGAAAGCAAACAATGTCCATCATTAAACACATTGCATGCGAACGTATTTAATGATTTGTGTTCGTTTCACGAACAAAATATTAAACTTGAGAAAAAATCCGGATGTGCATTTCGTAATGCACAACAATTATGTTCTTGGTGGAAACATGTAAGATCAACATCATTAACTAATGCATTTGCAAGAATGTGATTTTTATTGTTGTTGTAAATAAAAACACAAGATTTAAAATTGTAAATAAAACATTTTATTAATCTAATCTACTTGTTTTTCTTTTTTAATATTTTGGTTACATGGTTAAATACAATTTTATCATTTTGTTTAAGATTATTTTTATTGAATAAATTTAAACATGCTTCAAAATTTTTCTTGCGTACAATATGATGAAGAAAATATAGAACGAAATATCCACACAAGATTGAATTTCCATCTTGATATGCGGAACTGTTTGTAAAATATATTTTACAATTTTTATTTAAAAACGTTTTTATTTCTTTTGGAATTGGTAATGCCAGACTATCAAAGTAATAGCCTCTTTGATTTTCATTAATGAATACACACACCCAATGTGATCCAGTAGAAGCAGAAGTGTCCAAGTTTATGATAAGTCCACCCGGTGGTTGCACATTTTTAGGTATTCTATCAATTGCATAAATTCCAGTAACACTTGCACCAGTGAGTTTATCACGAAGTAACACTTTTATTATATCATCCGTGTACATGACTTTTTGGAACACATCACATTTTATACACACGTGCGTATATGTTGGAAGACTTAGTGACGTATATGAAATATTCTCATGAATTCAATTAACATATTGAAAATATTATTGACAGATATTTTTATAACTTTACCAATAATTATAAATGGTGCTAACGATAGGAAAATACTTTTCACACACTTCATGGTATGACACCTTGCAAACTCTTTTAATAATCAGGCAGTATATTACAATATAGAATGTCTAGCGCCAACTTTGTACCAGTAGAACACATGTAATTTGATTGATTGATTAGAAGTTTACAGTTATACTTCTTTTAGTAAAATGATAATTTTAAAAAGTATTATCGGTATATATATTCCTATCTTTATCAATTTGAATTAAGGAATCGAACTGTGCATATACAATACAAGTTATAGGTTCAGTTAAATTTTCAGAAAAAGAAACTTTGATATTTACAGGTGCATCATGCACAAGGTCCCAAGTGCAGTCATCTAATGTTGCTGTAGGTGATAGGATAAATGCATAAAGAGTATAGCCGTGTGGATATTCTTCAGGAGTAATAGTATGTGCATCATCTTTATAATATAAACCAGTACCGGAAAACAGAGAATGGTAGCTTAGAAGGTACAAATCATTTTTAAAATCGGGGGTAAGAGGGTTGGGAGGAAAAGATTTTGATCCGACCTGTAGCTGCAGTTTGTTAACGTTAAAGTGTTGAAAATGAAATGGATTTAGTTCAGATTTTCCATTAAATGCCGAATTAGAAACAAACCCAATAACGAGACCTTTAGGTACGTTACCCAAGAAAATATTATCAAGATTGTATGAATTAACATTTGCAGGAATAGTATAAGATCTGGTTTGAACTCTTGTGAGAGGATATTTTGTTGTTTCCCGAACCATGTTAGTATTAATTTCCATTGCTAAATGGGGTGCAACATCTATACGTCGAATATGTAAAGTTACATCTTCAAGTTTTACTTTATAAGAAGTATTTGCAGGAGACATTAAACAAAAAGCATCTTTAGTACGATGCAATTTTATACGAAGACCTACTTTATTTACCAGTGCTCGTGGCAATCCAGCAATGTCTGTATACAAACGACCATACATTTCAAACGATTTACTATTTTTAACATAATTAGCACGTTGTTGAAAACCTGTATTATCAGCAGTTAATGTATTGAATTGTTTTGCGGTGTCTTTGTACCACATACCTAATTTTAAATGTGTATCAGTAGCATCACGGGAATAATTTAATAATGTTTCAATGTATGCACGATAAGGATAAAATCCTGATGATGAAGTAATTAATTTATCATTTAATGAAATGTCAATTTGACTAAATAATGAATGTAAAAAATTATTGGTTGGTGCTACCTTATCATTTTCACCTAAAGGTGTATCATCGGGTTTTGTAATTTTACAACGAACATATAGATAAAGATATGCAGTATGAATAAATTCACCTGTTTCACCCGGTATAAAAAATTCAATAGGACCATCAGAAGTTAATGTAGAAATAGGACGATATTCAGCATTGATTGAAGACTCAATTGCAGTTTGTGTCATTGGCGTACTAAATAAATCAAAATCATTGGTGCAACATTCTACACTGCCTGAATTAAGTAATGCCATTATGAAAATATATCTTTAACACGATTTATTTTCCTTTTTCGTTTGCTTTTACTTTTGTTTGTGCGTTTATGTTTTGTTGGAGGCCCAAATCGAATAATGGTTGGAGCTTTACGTTTGCGTGCCCGTCTCTTACCACTTCCAGTTAATAACTGACCAACTTTGTTAGCAGCTTTTGTCTTTAATGTTTCACCAGCTTCTTTTACACGTGCGCGAACAGACTCTTTAAACGGTTTTTCTTGTAATACATCACCCGCTACTTGTATTCCCGTTTGTAATGCTTGACGACCTATCGTTTTTGCACCTTGTTTAAGAAATGGTAATGCAAATCGAAATAAACCTTGGAAAAAACTACCTATGCCATGTCCCCGTTGATATACAGGTCCTGAAAAGTATGGGATACCATGCCCGTAATGTCGTCTAAATTTCATGTTTTAAATAAATTATATTTTATTAGGAGCACGCTTAAAATGAAGTGTTACACTCAGCGTCCCAGAACGAAATGGCAAATTTCGCCCTGCATGGTCTTTTAGTAGTATTTCAATAGTGTTGAAGGAAAATTTTGCAAGTGGTAAATAATGAATATCTTGAAATGTTAATGTTCGCACTTTACCGTATTTCACATTTGATATTGTTCCAATACGTAATAAAGGTGCTTTTGTATCACCTAAAAACTGATATTGTATGATATCAGTATAAATAAAAATTTGATGTGGATAACCAATATCAACGTACGGTTGTTTAATTCCGCGAGGATAAATTACAAGATTTTTATTTTCAGGAAAACCTAATTGTAACGCTAATGTTGGTGACAAAGTAACCGATTCAACGCGTTCATTACAATCTACTTGCACAATAGTTGATAGAGAAAATTTTATATCTTTTGACACTTTATTTAATTCATCAATGATATGATGTACAGATGGATAATATCCACTTACAATTATACTTTTTTGCGGTTCATTGTTCTTTAGTTTATACCAAATAACATTTTCACCATCGGTAACATTATAACATGTTAAAGGAACGTGTAATTCAGTTAATCCTACATACCAATCGGTTTGTGATAATTGAATATTATTTTTTAGTTGATTTATAAAATGTGACGGATTATTTTTAGGATACACATCGGTACTAGCATTTGAAACTAATGTGATGTAAAAACTATCATCTATACTTTCAGAAATCATTTTCGTTTAAAGTGAAGTGTCAAGTTTGAAGTTCCAAATTGAAATGGCAATTTTAAACCGTGCTCATCTTTTAAGTTTACTTCAATTGTGTTAAAATATGATTTTTCAACTTTTACATAATGTGGTGTGTGAAATAGAAAACATTTTACATGCCCATGTTCAATATTATACGCACTAATTTTACGAAGTATCGGACCAATATTTTCTTGCTGTTTTACAATATCAACACAAACATTAATAATGTTTGGTATATTGTACTCTAAATTACATGGAAATTTTGCTCGTGTTATTGATGGAACTTCTATATTAAAAGGTTTTAGAAAAACAGTATCGTGAGCATAGCTTGTATTTTCATTTAGAAATCCAAGGATATGTTGTAATCCTTCTGTTATACCAATTATACATTGATCTTTTAATTTTAAAGAATGCTTAATGTTAATTTGATTTTTATTTTTATAATATTTTAACATGCGTACATGTTCCGGAATCATATCTAAAATAGATTGAACGGAAGAATAATATCCTGGTATTATATGAATATCATTAATTTCAAGTTCATCATCAATGATGCTTTGAATTACAATTTTTTCCTTTTCACGAACATTATAAAAGCTAAATGGTATATTAAGTTGTGTTAATGCAACATACCATTCTCCTTCATTTAAGTGAATAGGTTGTGCAAGCTTTACTATAAATGATGACGTTGTATTATTACTAAAAATGTCACTACTAGCATTTGAAGGAAGAGTAACATAGAAATCATGTTTTATCGTTGAACTCATTTTGAAGACTGAACAGAACTCGTTTTAATCCATGAATTCATACTTGACGGATAACCTAACCATTTTACATACATCATATCTTTCTTTCGTTTTAAGACTTTTTCAATTAAAAATGTTTTGTTTGAATTAAGATTTACATTTTGTAATTCTTGTGTATAAAATATACCATTAATTTCTTCCCCATTCCAATCTTTTAATTTATACGTAATAGGATTTGTTGGAATACATTTATCAATAATAAAAATTTCCTGTGACCATTTTGGTAAATACCCCTTTTCAAACTTATGTTTATATTTACTAACACGTACATAATCACCTGGATGAAATTTACATATTAATTTCTTTTTATTCAGTTTATTACCGTATAACGTATTCCACACTTGATCTACATTAGAATCATTTACTTTAGCAGGTGCCATTTTAATACTTCTGTGATAGGTATGATTATAATTTTTTACAAATTGATCTAAAACATCTATATAACGATATGTATTTTTAGCAGTAAAATAACGATACAATTTTTCTTTTAATGTTCTTATAAACCGTTCTGCTAATGCACATTTAATTTCTGAATGCACACTATAATGATTAATTTCATATTCTTTAAATAAACGTTTTACATGACGATTATAAAATTCTGTACCTAAATCAGTTTGTACATTAAACATGGGTAGTTTAAAGTTTTTTAAAATTTTTGTGATTGCTTTTACCATTTCAGGACCTGTTTTTGTTTTTAAGGGAACACAATACGCGTATCGTGAAAAAATATCTATACAACACAAAATATATTTATAATTGTTGTTATACTTTGCAATATTTTGCATATCTGCTAAATCCATTTGTAATGTTTCATTTGGTGCACTAACATAATATTGTATACGTTCAAATACTTTACGTGCTGGTGCATGCAATGTATAGGCATCTTGAGAAGCTAACCAATCTTTAATTTTCTTTTTTGATAATTTGGTTTTCTGTTGTATTGTTTTAATACTAGATAAAGAAGCAGGATTGGTATAATCATAATATAATTTTGATAATTTTACCATTTTCACATTTTATAATCTTTCCAATTTTTAAATATATTGGCTACTATTGACGGACTTCGTGATTTTTTAATTTTATTATGTGATTTTACTATAGGAGTAGAAATAAATTCACGTGGTACATTAAGATCATCTAATAAACTTTTAAATTCATGAATGCCTATTGGATTTCTTGAATATTTTCGTGTACGTACAACATCATTTATTAAATCTATAATATTAGAACCTGGTATTGTTTTTCCTTGAATACGCACTGTTCCTGATTGATCCCAATGAATTTTATTGGAACTTGTTAACTGTTTTAATAATAGGTCTGTTTTCCTTCGTTGTGTTTTTGGTACTGATTGTAAAATATCAGATACAAAGGGTAAAATAGAATTATTCTTTTCTTCAGTTGTTGTTTCAACAACATCTTTTTCAATAATAGGCAATGTGATAGGATTTTGTGAAACTGATGAAGTATAATTTAAGTACTGTTGCAATGCTTGTTGATACAATTTCCATTTTTCATCAATACTAAGATCATTACGTTTTAAAATATTATTCATTTCTTCATCTAAACGAGATTGATGTGAATCTATTGATTTCATATTTGTATGCATTTGTTGCATAGCATTTTCAGGAACTAATATTATTTTACGAAATTCTGACATAACTACCTTCCAAATAAACTACTTGCTACTGCACCAAGTAATGGTCCTAAGATTAATGGTAAAAATGCACCTCCTTTTTGTAATAAAATTTTCTTTTTCTTAAGTGATGAACGTTGCGCAGATAAAGCACGCAAGATCTTTTTATGTCTACGTAAACGTTGCTTCTGACGCGAATTTAACGGAATGTTTCCTTTTATTGTATTTTTAGCAACTTGTGAAATAGTACGTATTAAATCACCAGACGCATGTTGAATCATTTGTTTCCGCTTTGCACTTTTGCATTTGCACAAAGCACGGAGACTATCAATGTGTTGTTTCACCTTCAACATCTTGAACTAAACTAAACGTAAACTACAGAATTACTGTCTTTTACATTTGCATATACGTGTAGTGTTTCACCAGGAAAAATATTTGTACGTAATCGTAATGCATCACTTGTTTTTTGCGTTAAATCAAATAACAAATAAGTGTGAGGTTGGCGTGTTACTTCTTCGAAAACATTTACAACTTGTTTACTATATCGGGGCATGATTTGTCTAGCTAAATATTGTATTTGTAATTTATCACGTGGATTTTTAAATACTATAATATAATGTGCATTTAAACTTATATCACGTGCATGTTTTCCTTTTGGAAATAAATTTTGTACAATGAATATAACAGTTAATTTTTTATGATGTGCATATTTTGTGAATAAGTTTGCAACATCCCCATTGGTTTCAGACATTAAGTCATCTAATATTAATAATGAATTTTCTTGTATTTCAAAATTATTCATATCTGGAATTCCTTCTACGAATCTAATTTGTGCACTTGCATCCAAATTTGGTATTACTGCACCGTAACACCATACAATTTCATTAAACTTTATAGTAAACATTTCATTGCGTTCATTTAATAAACGGTTCACAAAACAGGTTTTACCTGCACGTGAAGGACCAGCAATTAAAATAGTAGAAGGATGTTGAAACTTTAACATTTTGTCTTAAACTGAATGCATACAACAAATACTTTACTTTATATACATTCATTCAAATACACACACACACACACACACACACACACACACAGACTTAACATTTTACAATGAGCTCTTAATATAATCACACATTTTAGTATTTTCGAAACGTATAATTTTATTCGATCACAATCAATTTTAACAACGAGTGTTATTATAAATAACACGAATTATTTGTAAATTCACACTGTAAGTGTTCTTACGACTTTTCAAAGAAAAGGAGAATATAAAATATAAGAAACGATCAAATAAAATAATCACTTATAGGTCAGGCTAAAATTACTGTACATAACCATGAGGTAAACTTCGTGTCTTTGGTATAGGTCCAGTATAATGTATGTCGTCAATTCGTTTTCGTTTTTTGTTTACCTCCTGGTGTGTTTTTGTTTCTTTACGTGAAAAGATCCTGAACCCCTGTTTTCGCACAATACTATTTGAATTCTCTATAGTTGTTGAATTTATTTCACCACTAACTAATGCATAGAAGCTCTCAAAGTTTATTTTTTGAGAAGTTCTATCATTCAATGTAATTCCCCTAATTTTGTGTATATATCGAAATTCCCCAGAGGCATTTTTAAGCCTAATACTGTAGTTTTTGGGCCCAAGACCTATAAATGTTACAAACTCCCACCCTTCTTATATTTCGTCAGTCAGATCACCCAAATAGCTTCCAAGCTTTAACGGAGGTTCCTTATCTTTTCTGCACGTAAACATAATACTGTCAGTGTCACAGTAAATAGCGTCATCAGGTCCTACAGTTACAAGCAAGTCATATAATTCTAGCCTAGCCCATGAGGTAATAAACCCAGCAAGTATGACGTTGGAAAATTCCAGAGGTACATTCTCAGTTTCCAGGTCTTTATATGTGAGAATAAGATGTTCATCACCAACTGGAATAACACTATGAACCTCATATCGCGGTGTTGTAAGATACCTATGGAACTCTGCCCCACTATCAACAATCACACACTGCGTCATATCTGTACGTTGTCCCCATTTTCCGTATAAGGAATTGAGGTACAACTTTGCGCATTGCCTAAGTCCAGGGTTCGTCCTAATATTTTCTTTATTTAATTTGATGCCTTCATGAGCATAATAATCGTCAATGTATTTTTGTTTGTCTTCTTCAGTTTTGCACCAAGCAGGATAGCCTGAAGCTTCCTGCTTCATTTGAAGAAACGTATTCACATAGTCCCGGAATAAACTAGGTGAATTCCGATCTTCAGAACCCATAAGTTCGAATTCCCAAATTTCATATATTTTGACGATTTGATAACCGTTTTCAAGAGCAC
The DNA here is from genome assembly GCF_964235325.1 of Thermobia domestica. Taxonomy (NCBI): domain Eukaryota; kingdom Metazoa; phylum Arthropoda; class Insecta; order Zygentoma; family Lepismatidae; genus Thermobia; species Thermobia domestica. Next base: position 13,120,835 of record NC_137471.1, read on the forward strand.
GGTGAAGCTCTGGTGTACAAAAAGTTCCAGTCATTGCGCGTTCAGAATCGCTATGTGTGCAATTGTTAATACTTTCTTCTTCCATACATGTTCTACAAAGTCCAAATAGTAATCGACCTTGTGCCACGTACGGGAGAATGGGAAAAAAGAGTTGTTTTGGAGCCAATACAGTACATTTTATAATCCCATTTGTTTTTCCCACATCTGGGAAAACTGGCCCCTTATGCACCTTAGGTGGTCCCACCGGAAGAGGTTTCCTTGCCATGACATGGGGGTATAACGATGTAATATCGTAATATTTTACGGTTTCATTATCCGTACAATCCACATACGAACGAAAGACTTCTGTACGTCCTCCGTTATAGCAACTCTTAGGAATAAGAAAGTCGCTTGCATTAGTGCAATGTTCTTTAAGGAACTTTTGCAACTGTACATCTGTGCGAACTTTATCATCCCAAGAGCACTCCCATATTTCATACAAATTCATTTTTAGAATTTCTTTGAAATATTTACGACGGAGTTCCGTATGTTCGTATCTTTTTTCGAATGTGTTATACGGTCCATGTGCGTTATCTACTACGGCATTACGGTTATACGGGAAACAAAGCCGGCACCCGTGCCAAAAACAGCCCAGAAATTCAAAAACAGCGTTAAGCTCTGCGTGGTATCCGTCAACATTATACCTTCCAAAAGATTGTTCTCCGTTTCGTCCAGCATGCTGGATTTCTATACCCAATTGGTGTTCCATATATGTTAGCCATTTTATTGCTTTTTCACTAGTTTTAGTTTGATGATGGAACCCCAAAGGTGGTATAACAGAAATACTTTCTTCAGGAAGATATGATGTACGATACGTTTGCATGGCTAAACTTGCAATTGTAGACGAAATAAGAAAACATTGTAACCCATCCGTTTTCTCTTCTATAATATTAGTAAATTTGATAACAGCTTCTGTGAGAATTCTCACGTCGTTTTCACAGTACTCCAGCATTTCCTTTTGCAAATTAAATTGCTCTCCCAAACGCACACGTTCTTCGTGCCATGCCTCCAACCGCTGTTTTTCTTCAGCACTCCGCGATTCAGGGTCATAGTATTCTATTTCCGGATATGGTCCTACATAATTTTGATTTTCTAAAGTATTAAACAAATATGGGAAATCTCCCTTCTTCAAATTTCCAGAAAGACCTAATGTCTTTGGTAATTTGCTTAATTTGCATCCAAGAAAAAGAAAAGAATCTCTAAAAATGATTTTATCTCGAATAGAAATACTAAAAATCTTTTGACCCTGAATTAAAGTTTTTGGAATAATATGCTGGGACTCAATGAGAGATCTCAAACAGAAAATGTTGTCATATTTACCTCCATTATGTGCCACTACGCAAATCTTAATAAATAGAGGTCTATCTAATAAAATATGCGTAATAAACTCATCAATGGTTTTATAAGAAAACGAACGATTACCGTTTTCATCACCACATGTAGTGCAGGGCTCATCAATGTTTTTGTTTATGCATACATGGCAAACATGTCTAAGGCAAACTAGGCAAACTTCATGTTCCCTTTCCCCACGCTCATTTTCCGGCTTGAGCATGGTTTCCACGTCATAAACAATATAAAGAAACCTCTTGATATGAGTTGGTTTCAGTTTCTTCACATAACATGTGTGACCTTCCTGTACATGTTCATGACATGTACTACAAAAATATTCCCCACATGTATGATCCGATTTCCGTCTTCTTAAATCATAAATTGCATTACAGTTGGTGCAAACTTTAACATATTCACACACACTTTTGCCAATTTTATTACCTTTTAAGTGATTGTCAAAACATTGACCTCTAGTAAAGTATCTGTTGCATGCATTACATTTCATTTTATACATGTTAATATCTCGCTGATGACAATGTTCACAAGATGAACACACTACTTCACACTTATGTGTTCGAGGATTTCCATTATAACCAACTAAACAATGTAAACAATACTTTCTACTTCTTAAAAATGAAGTAATGGTTCTAATTGGCCTAAAATGACCAATACTCCCCCTTTCGTCATAATAAATGTAAATTGGTTTTGCACCCTGTAAATTTGTTCGCTCTACTTCTGTTCTTGGGTAACGTACTCTAAATTCACGTATTGTTTCCGGAACTTTTTCATAAATAATAATTTGATAGTTTGGGCTTAAATGTTTTTGCAATAATTCAACATCATTAAAATCACAACCATTTCTTCCTTTAACACTAACACCTGCACGCGTACAGAGGGCAATAGCTCTATGCTTTAATGTGTTTCGATCAGGGTTTGTTAAATTACTTAAATTTACACGGTTTTCAGTATGCTTAGCTATGCCCCAAGCGATACTCTTTGGCAAACAAAGTTTGTCCGTATCGCTCCCCGGAAGATCTACTAAATGTTGAACTAAAAATTCGTTCAGGGGTAAATATTTGTTCAGTGAGGAATTATTACTTCTACTTTTTCCAGCACCAAACATTACGTTTACTATTTGAAAACGAAACAGGACATGATGACCTAAAAGGAAGTCTTCATTACTATTTAACACTCCAGTAATAGAAGCTAAGATGGATTGTGCAGAAATATCTTTGCGGCGTCTCCACGGAACATACATTGCCTTGTTATCCTTACTATTTGAGGAATCAATGTACATCCCAACAAAATCATTAGGTCTCGCATCAGTAAGTACATTATTTAATGCGAAGTTCATTAAGTTTTCAATATAGGCCGCAGGATTTCTAATGTCTTGATTTCCCCTTGGCCTAACCGCAATTTCATGTCCCACCAAGTTAAACTTAGTGAAACTTTTTCTGCTTTCACGTACCACTTCAAAGTTACCTTCCCCTGTATTTTCAACATCTTTTTGTGCGCTACGTTGCACCATAGGGACGTACCCAGACGTCCCGGGCTGTGGAGACCTCATCCCGTAACCCCGAATATCGCGTGAACATTGTAAACTTGATTGTTCTATTTCCTCAGGTACAACATTCACTTGATTTTGTCCAATTTCAGATAATTCATTAAACAAGGCCTCCACATAGTCAGATGTTCCATATTCATCACGATTCACAACCACAGCGGAATTTTGATTGATGTGTGTACCATCTGTCTCATTTAGTAATTGTTCATTAAGAATTTCATCAATTAAATTAAAGTCTTCTTCTTGAAGTGTATTTTCCAAGGGTTCACTTTCTTGGTGGACCGAAGTTACGGGATTCTGAACAACAGATGGCACCACATTATTAATCGAAATAAATCGCGAACCATAATTACAAAATTCGGCTACCTCTGCTTCATTTATTCTATCAACCTGTCCTTGATTAAAATAATTTAAATGTATAAATTTATCATGTGCCCACTGGTACATGACTTGTTCACGGAAAAATCCGTGTGTAAACAAATCAACAATGTCAGCACTAGACATTGCGTATTGTAAAATTACCGCCTGATCATTTTGATAAAATTGAAACAGAGTGGAAAGCAAGGTATCATACCTTTCAGTTCCCCGTAGGCCTTGGCGTTGCTTATCCATAATACGCCACCAAGTCTCCAACACGCGCTCCTTCGTGTGCAGGCCTTCTATAACAGCAGCTAAGTAAATTTCGTCAATTTCATTAAACTCGTTTACCATCGATGCGCCGAGGAATTCCATCTGAAAAACATACATAAAATAATTTTGAGTATTTTATAAACAAATACATACAACATATACAATAGAATTTTCATCTTGAAAAAATCAACATCAAAACAGCTATACTGTGGAAATATTAAAATTTTAATAAAACACTTAATGAGTGTAAACCAAAAAAAAATATTTAAAAATATGATTTAAAAATAATAAATACATGTGTTCGCTAAAATCGTTATACATAAATGTATTAAGTTTAAATAATTGTATTGCATTATTCAAATACTCGCATATATATCAAACCTAATAAGTATAATTTTCATTAACATTCAATATTTCTTTCAAAATCAACCTTAAATAATCAAGTATGTAGAATATAAATGTACTTACGATTTTCTTCTAATTTAATCTGCTAACTCTGCTGGAAGTCTGACAACAGTTCTTCTTTTTCCCCTTTAGCGTTTTTTATGATGTCTCTTGCACTCTCTGCTATTCTTAAAATCTTCCTTTTATATGTACAACTGCAACAATATAATGAATATTAGAATACTTCTTTTATGTATTAACTGTGATATCTTTATTATAAAAATATTAGCTTAAATTTGCACAAGCAATAAAACACGTCATACAGCTATCCTCGCCAACAAATCTATGATAACATTCCCTGAACAATGCAGTATATATACACTACAAGATAATAAACTGGTTCAAACCAGTTTCAGCATGTTTCAACACATCTGCCAACACAAACAAAAAAAAAATCGCTGATAAAACAATAGTAAGGGAGAAAAACAAACAAATACCGCGCCAATGAAAATACTTTACTAATAATAAGGAGGAAAAATACCGAAAACAATTTTTATACCGTCAATCAAAATCTTTATTAATGGTAGAAAAAAAACAAATTATTTATTACTTTACTTTTACAACTTTCAGTATTTTTCAACATTTTCTCTTTATGAGCTTCTATACAAGCGATTCAACTATTTGTAGGTTCACACTGTAAGTGTTCTTACGAGTTTGTATAACAAACAATCCGTGAAAAAATAGAAAAGGGGAACATAAAACATAAGAAGCGATACGTAAAAAAAAAATCACACTGCATGTGTTCTTAAGACTTTGTGTAACAAACGATCCAACTAAAAATAGATTGTTCGGAGCTTCAACATGAAGTGAACCAATTAAAATTCAATAAAATACTAAAACAGTATTAAATAATCAACTCAATTAAAATATGTATATGTACTACATCCTATAGTACGCACAACATTCACATTAATACTAACCGGTACGTATCCTGTGCATTCCACTTACAACAAACTAATATATTCCCAATACAAATTAATATGCACTGTACGTATTTGCTATACGTACTATAATTAAAAGTCAAACGTAAAATAAAAATGGTGGAAAATTAACTAATTTATACTGTACATATACCAATCACTATGACTATTTTAATACGTACAACATGTAAAACAAATGAATATAAAAATGGCGAAACATGAATATTAATTAGTAACCAATTGCTATACATAAACAGAAGTTAATATTTATTTACTATAAATGTTATCGTTACCCACTACAGTGTATAATATAACGGATAAAAAAGGCAATAAAATATGTTTGCCGTATAATGAGCCAATAAACCTCATACAAAGTGTTAGTGTGTATACGTGCAATGGTATATTAATATATGTATTATAAAATGAACATGTAAGCTTCATACAAAGTGCTAGCCAACCATTGTATATATTTCCTATACCTAAAAAGTAGAAAATCTGTTAATATTTCCTTGCTGTCTACAATATGAGTCGGTATGTATCACATAAAGTGGTAGCTGGTATACGTTCATTCAAATAGTAATATATGTATGCTGTAAACCTAATACAAACTGTTTTGCTATCTATTCACTGACATAGTAAAATTCTACGGCCCGTATGGCATCCACTACGGTTCTGTGCTATGCTTTATTCCATATACTGTAGCAAAGGTAAAAATGTTCACATTAATATTAGTACTAACTGATATCCGGTATGCATTGATCATATCTACTATACTTTATTACATATAGCGCCTAAAAACGTACTAATATAAAAAATGGCGGAAAAGTTTCACGATTACTAAAAGCTAGCCGGGCAATGTATAAATGTACAATGGTCTACTAATACTTTATTATAGTAACAAATCTCCAATACTTTATTATATTCTAATATAAACCCTTCATGCTAATATTACGTATTATACGGTATATTTCACATGTATTATGTATATCAATATATATATATATATACGAGGCATAAAAATCAAATTGTGCCAATACTAAGTGGTAACCGCCCCTATTTGCTATACATAAACAAAATCAAACTAAATTATAGGGTATCCATGCCACCCAGTGTACGCCAATGTCTGTATTATGCATGGTCGCCATGTTTATTACACATAATGCATATAAGGAAATTCCTCACGCTATTGTTTTCTTATGTTATACGTTTACTGATCATCCATTAACAATAATGTATACTATGTACACGATAACAGTCGCTAACATTAATAGTGTGGCACCTACTGCGTATACTATCAGCTGTACGTCTACTTTCACCATTCATAGGATCTAATGTATACTATGTACACGATAGCAGTCGCTAACATAAACAATGTGGAAGCTATTCCATTTAGTACGCGCTTTGCGTCTATTTTCCGCATCCATAAAATCTAATGTATACTATATACACGATAACAGTCGCTAACATCAATAATGTAAAAGCTATTCCATTTAGTACGCGCTTTGCGTCTATTTTCCGCATCCCTAAAATCTAATGTATACTATGTACACGATAGCAGTCGCTATCATACCGCCGCTGTGCTAATGCTGTATCTTTCATACCATGTTACTCTCACCCGCTATACAACTAAGTTACATATCCATAAGTATAATTATATACGTCATCCCTTAATATCATTCTCAACCATCATATTTACTAAATGCTAAATTTGCATTTCCGTACGCTATATACGCCATCCGTTCATGCTGTTGTCACCCAATTCATGTACTAGTTCTTATCCATCTATTTTCCGTACGCTATATACATCATCAATTAATACTAGTGTCACCCAACACGCATTATACATGTATTTTGCATTTTCCATACGATATATACAACACATCATGCCTTCCCGCTGTTATCCATTGAATTTGCTATACACTGTTCACCCATTTGCAATATTGTATGCTGCATATAGCACAGCATCTATTGTTGTGGTCATTTATTACCATTACTACTCACGGTGTACCTATATGCAATATAGTATACTGCATATAGCACAACATCTATTGTTGTGCATATTTAATAACATTACTACTCACGGTGTACCTATACGCAATATAGTATACTTTTTTTTTACAATGTGACATTTATTACCATTAATATTTACTGTACATAAAACTTTACAATGTCGGCCATCTTTGTTTTTAAATCTGCGACTTTGCATACTATAAGCGACCATTTCCACACCAGGTCTAGTCGCACGCTTCACCATAATACGCCACCGTCAAAACCATATACGCAATGCCCGCGTTTTTCATCGCACCGCATCGTAAAATACTTTACAAAAATAGCAGTCACAAAAATGGCAATAACGCAAAACAAATCAAGTTCCGTACACAAAATCATTCACAAAAGTATATTCCGCATACATATAAAATCAAGTAAATTCCTGTGTTCTTTCATTCAAATCATGTACAGTTTCTACTATACATTAGTATCAGTTACCGTAACGTAAAGTGTGTTCTGCCATATCAACATTAGGTAAGTAAACTATTTCTTGTTTTATTCCACTATTCATAAGTTCGGACCAACACAACAATATACTAACTTAAATTTCATTATTGTCTGCAAGCTAAAATGTTAAAGTATTCGTCTTTGGTGCTTGGGGGTGTCCCCCGCCAATTATTTCAACATTTTTTCATGACAAACACCTGCTCAAAGGTTTCTCGTGGTTCCTACCACTTTCTATATACTTTTTTTTTTCTTTACAAGTTTCATAAAACCAATAAATTGTGCCTTTTACCTCACCGGCATAATCGTCGGACGTAACACAATAAAATCATTACATAGTTCTCTCAATATTTCCCCTTCTCCGCCCATCATCATTCATTTACTTTAATCATACGTCTCCCGTTAAACTCACACATCTCATTTCGCAAATGTACCATACTTTGTATGCCAAAACAGTCTCTTTTTTTCCTACATATTTAAATAACGCAATGTCATTTAAAACTTGTACACCATTTATTCATTCATTCAAAATCTTTATGTTCGCCATTACTTCTTACTCTGCTAAAAGAAAAACAAAATGGTGGAAAACCACCAATAACCAATCTATCTTAACCGACACTCCACCCATTAAAGTCAACCCTTCTGTCAATGTCTTCAACACCCTCTCTAAGATAGCACTATTTTCAGCCCCGCCTTCCTGTTAATTTTCAACAGCTTAAAACTCCTTCAGGTCAATTTTCAAGAGCTCTGCAAGATACCAGTTTTCAGCCCCGCCTACTGTCCTTTCAACAGCTTAAAACTCCTTCAGGTCAATTTTCAAGAGCTACGCCCTCCTGTCATTCAACGCTACTAATAGTTAACAACACTTCAGCCATTTTAAAAATCAAACAAAGTCTCTTCATTATTTTTATAATTCTGTTTTAAAATTACATGTAAATAGTTTCTTTTTCAAATAAAGCTCTTTTAACTTCCAAGTTTAAATCGCTTGGCTTCAAACCCCAGCACCAAAATAAACATCCGTTGTGGCTAGCGTACGCATTTTTTTCCGTAAAAAATTCAAATTCCATTCCCCGCAACAGCTAACATACGCGTCTTTACCGTTGCAATGCCGGGTTCCATTCCCGGCATTAGCTAACGTGCGCGTCTTTGCCGTACAAAAGCCGAGTTCCATTCCCCGCGGCAACGGCTAGCATACACGTCTATGCCGTAGCAAAGCCGGGTTCCATTCCCCGCGGCAACGGCTAGCATACACGTCTATGCCGTAGCAAAGCCGGGTTCCATTCCCGGCATTAGCTAACGTGCGTGTCTTTGCCATAGCAAAGCCGGATTCCATTCCCGGCATTAGCTAACGTGCGCGTCTTTGCCATAGCAAAGCCGGGTTCCATTCCCGGCATTAGCTAACGTGCGCGTCTTTGCCATAGCAAAGCCGGGTTCCATTCCCGGCGCCATCTTATATCTTTCAAATTATTAATATAATCATTACAAGCAAAGTCTTGTAAGCATATACAACAATATAGCCTCGCTGCCAATAATTAATAATTGCCAATAATTGAGTTAATTCAAAAGCAACTCAACAATCAAAGTACTATCATTATATATCTAATAACAGGGCATTTATCTCATCTTATATTTTTTTTAATATTCAATTGATATAAATAAATAAAATTCCTTACCTTCAATAATAAATCCAGTCGATCCAATCAAATTACACCGTCTACAAACAACTTAGCACTTAAAAACACAACATTAAAATCATGTAAGGCAATATACTTTATTTATAAATCAGTTTTTGCTTCTTATCCACAAAAGGAGGAGGGATTTATCTTCGCCTACGTATTTCATCCCACGTTCATGCAAACGAAATCAATATCTCTATGCTTATTATCCAAAAACTTCCCTTTTGCCCACGCAAAAGGAGGGAAGTATGCTCCAATTAAAACAATATGATACACATATCATTACTTCCTTTGATATTCTAATCGAACACACAAGTTACGTGACTCAAAGCATATATTGTTTTCCGTGACTTTATTCATATCTTATATTCAGTTTCCGCTACAAGAGGGGAGAAAAATCATATCACAGCCTCTTCCGCTCTAATTAAAATTATCATTAAAGATTTTCAAAGTATCAAACTTTCTTCCGCTCCAATTATCGACTCACAAAATTAATCATTCTTGATAATTTTTATCACTTCCGGGTCTAATCTCCCCCAGTGCTATTCAAGGGAACACACAATGATAATTTCCACTCTATACTATACGATTTAATATGGGAATTAAAGTCTTATCAAAGAGAACTTCCTGAATACATTTATGCTATTTTCTACTCTGCGCGGCAGTAAGAAGTTTTGGTTGCCTAAGATAACAGGATATATAGAAAAGTGGTTATCCATATCCCACATCCCGTACATGATTGTCTTCACTGTCTTTAGCAGAGTTTATTATTGATTCAATTTCTGTTAATGAATGCTTTTTACATTAATTTCTTGAATTTGACCTTAAATATTATGAATGTCGTTACTTTGAAGATGAAATAAAACAAAAAAAAGAAGAATCTTGTTCTGCAATCTATTTGGAAGGAATTACTGTATCCTTTACGCCCACTTAAAGAAACTATAAATGACCAAAGTATTTTAAAATGTGGGTATAAAGAAGAATGGAGGGGCAAGTGAGAGATACAATAAACTAATAAGAAGATGTCAGCAAAAGTTGACAATTTACCTGACAGATACTTGCCAGAATTTGAAAATCTCTATGTACCACGGTCCTCAGCCAAGAGCTTCCTTTTAACCTGAGAATTGTATCTTTTAAAGTAGTCCATCAACTGTGATCTTCTTTCCCTCCCTTCTTTACCTTCTACCATTTATTGTATCATATTCCTACCAACAGAACTTGTTTGTAGCCAGTCGCTTTTTAACCACTTCCAATGTTTTTCTTCTGCCTTTGACTTTCGGTAACACTTCCTCACTAGTTTTTTGTTTTTTTGGTCCACCTAACCACATTTTCAATTCTTCTCCATACCAGAATTTTAAAAGTTCTTTAGTCGCTTACAGTGTCTTTCTTAAAATGTATGTATATTTAAAGTGGCTCTAATTCTTTTTTTTTTTAAAAAAAAAAAGATTGCGGTACATCTCCATCTATAAATTTTTCCCCATATACATATTTTTTTTTCTTTTATGTTTCTTCGCTTGTTTTCTACAAACTCACAATGACTCAGTCATATTCTAAAGATACACATTGAAAGTTTGTCGAGAAGCGAGTCGAATAAAAAAAATCAACGAAAATATGAGATTAATTCCTACCAACAGAACTTGTTTGTAGCCAGTCGCTTTTTAACCACTTCCAATGTTTTTCTTCTGCCTTTGACTTTCGGTAACACTTCCTCACTAGTTTTTTGTTTTTTTGGTCCACCTAACCACATTTTCAATTCTTCTCCATACCAGAATTTTAAAAGTTCTTTAGTCGCTTACAGTGTCTTTCTTAAAATGTATGTATATTTAAAGTGGCTCTAATTCTTTTTTTTTAAAAAAAAAAAAGATTGCGGTACATCTCCATCTATAAATTTTTCCCCATATACATATTTTTTTTCTTTTATGTTTCTTCGCTTGTTTTCTACAAACTCATAATGACTCAGTCATATTCTAAAGATACACATTGAAAGTTTGTCGAGAAGCGAGTCGAATAAAAAAAATCAACGAAAATATGAGATTAACGAAGTAAATTGAGTTGAAAGACGTGATAATTCAATGAACCATCCCATACATCTCATTTAGTTGATCAAAATTATAGAGATGAGTGTAAATGCTTATGCATAGATTTTTGAGGAACTAAAGATAAATAATATTTTAGACTTCCAAACTTTCCTATGCATAAGTGGCCGTCAGTCCCTCTGTTTAAGGGGATCTTATGGCTTTTACCACTGGTTTCTTAGTCCCCATAAGATAACACGTAAATTTTACTTCATGAATATCTAACGAAGTATGACACTCAACAAGTTAAAATTCTCCATATGAATACAGAAAAGCAATAGAAATTGGATGATTGTTTCAATTTTACGCTTAATGACGTAGATCAATAGTAATGAACTGTTGTTTTGGTAACGTTGTAATGGAGTATATATTACATAGAGGTTGAAGATTGTGTGTTCTAACTTGAAATTCACGAACAGATGTGCTGCTGAGAGGCAGAGATTTCCCTCCAGACATCAGATATTATAGTAAAAACGGTTTAAAAAATGAGAAGCGATTTTTTTTTAAATCGATTCAGCATCTCAAGAATAGATACCTCGTCCTTCCGCATTAGTCTACTAAAACTTGAAGTAGTAAAGATTTATTGGCACTTTCAGTTTCAATATGAATCGGCATAGAACTAAAACGGTAATAGTTAGCGACAATGGGTTTCTTGAAATCGATTCGACGTCTCAAGAAAACATACCATTTCCACCCGTAACACTCTATTTAAAACCGAAACTGGCAGTAGTTTACTAGTACTTCCGGTCTTAACATTAATTACCATAGATCAAAAATGGTAAGAGATAGCGGTATTTTTTTGGTGGGGGGAGGGAAGCGATTCAGCGTCTCAATAAGTTTCGTCTCATTCATTAAACCTCGACTCAAACCGGAAGTGGTAAAAAGCTTTTCCACTTAACAGGTTTCATCTTTCACTATCCCTCTATTGCAGCTCAAAGTTTCAATACTGAATTCGCATTGTTTCAAAACCTAGCTGTAGTTTCACTCACCGTAGAAACCAAGGATCTTATAAAATAGAGGATCTGCCCTTACAACAAAATCTTGAAGCCATACGTCACAGTTTCGCCACCCCTACTCTGCCCATTCCGCCCAATAGGATCGCAATATTTTGAGCCCAACAATCATGGCGGAAACGAAAGTAGCCAATTAGACGATAGCGGAAACGAGAGTAGCCAATCAGACGTGCCGATGCTCGATTGTTTGTTTGGCTTCATTCATTTAATAGCATGAAAATACCTATGGGCACATCCTCTATTTTATAAGATCCTTGGTAGAAATTACTTTTTTTTTTTTTTTTAGTTTAACTTAGTGAAATATATCGATGTTTGTCTCATCTTTGAACTTTTCGTTTCTGTTATTCCTCTTGTTCTGCAGTACTTAATTGTAGTAATTACTTGTGAAACTCCCTGTATGTCGTGACAAAAAAAAAGAAGAAAACTAAGCTCATGTCCGTTGGAAGAATTAGTCTGCAGAAACATATCTTATTTCACTTGGTATTCAACTGTCTATTGAAGTGCGAAATCGATTGGAAAATCTATTCATGTCATGCTTTTGTTATGGTAGAGAGGTGTCTTAACAATGCCTTTTGCTTTGTGCCAAATTTCACGGTTCAATTCATTTGATTCTTTCTCCTTTTTTTTTTTTTTTGTGTGTGTACCAATCTAACACCAATCACTGCTCTCGGATTCTGACTGCATCATCTTGTTAATAGAGAGAGACAGAGAGACCAGAAAAGAGAGAAAGGGAGTGTGTCTGATTTTTTTACCTACATGCACCTGGAAAACCCATTAAAATATATATATATATATATATAACGTACACTTGAAGACTTTTATAGAGTACTTACATGCTCTTAGAGATTTGAATACACCAGATTTTTGAACAAAAATTTTACGAAAACCAAAAATTTATCAAAAGATTGCGATCTTGGCCAATAAATAGTTTTTGGATCATGGGCCACAAAATTTTTGAACAGCCCTTAAATCAAGTTTTCGGGTTTTCTACGGAATAAGCACATCATACCGAGTTATATCACTGATAGTTTGAGTTTACTTCACTATAGTTCTCCAGATATAAGGCCTACAAGAAAATTTTTGATTAAAATATATTGGATCTTTTGGGCCAATTGGATCAGGGACCACAAAATTTTTGAACAGAAATCGAAAAAAAATGAAATGAAATCTATAAGTTTTACGTCCCACGGTTATGCTGGTTAGGCTACAGGAGATGGTGATGACGAGAAATGAATGAAACGGTGGAGTTTTCGTATTTTCTGCGGAATAAGCACATCATACTGAGTTAAGTGATAGTTTTGGTTTGTCTACACTATATGTAGTTCTCCAGATATAAGACCTAAAAGAAAATTTTTGAATGAAATACAGTATATTGGATCTTTTGATCCAAAAACACTTATGAATTACCTCGTAGGTATATGGTTATCGTAGACATCTCTGGCACGGGAGACCCAAGTTGGATTTCTGGTTGGGAGCTCATGTGGTACAGACTCTAAAATAAGCTGTCAATGTAAAGTCCATGTCTCATATTGTCTCACTGCTAAACTATAATCAACCAACTAACCAATAAAAATTACTTATTTACAACACTATTTAGACATTAAGACATTAATCTTCTTAAGCACTGAAAGGCGATTCAGGTAGAGGCCTCCTAAAATTGAAATGTGTCCAAAATAACCAAAAGTGAATTTGAATTCTTTGTTCACTGAGCGCCCCAAACGGTCTTCATTATGTTCGTACAATCTAGGGATGGCCAGAACCGGTTCCTGGTGGAACCGGTTTTCGGGTCTGAACGGATCCGGTTCTAGAAGATCCGGTTCCGGAACCGGATTTTCGAATCCAGGTCTGAAACCGGTTTTTCGGATCCAGGTCTGGAACCGGTTCTTCGGATCCAGATCGAACCGGTTCTTCGGATCCAGTTCTGAACCGGTTCCCAAGATCCAGTTCTGGAACCGGGTTTTCGGATCCAGGTCTGGAACCGGATCTTCAAGAACCGCTGGAATCGAAACTTTGTGACCAATCCCTACGCTAAACCCGAGCTGCTGGCAGACTGTGAACAGTGTGCTAGATGAAACGGTGGAAGTGACAGGCAGGCGCCCAGGCGGCGGCCGTTTGTCTCATTTGGCTAAATAAACTGGGTAACTGGCAAACTCATTGGCTAAACAGGCAAACTCGCCAACTCATTTGGCTAAACACCCATTGCTGGACCATTTTTTTTTTTCTGAAGGCACAAGCGGGTCTGGGCGGGGAGGACACAAAGGCATGGTCCTCTTTGCAGTGTTTTGAAGATGAACTTTGTGTCTCTTTTACGGGTCTTTGGGGGGCTTTCGGATCCAGGTCTGGAACCGGTTCCTAAGATCCGGTTCTGGAAACGGGTTTTCAGATCCAGATCTGGAACCGGTTCCGAAGATCCAGTTCTGGAAACGGGTTTTCGGATCCAGGTCTGGAACCGGTTCTGAAAGCCGGATCTTCGAGAACCGGTTCCTCGGGGAACCGGTTCCGCCGGAACCGGATCTTTGTGGCCATCCCTAGTACAATCCCCTTATCAATTTATAGTTTTAACACTATGAATCATGAAACACTAAAATAATGTTTGAGATCTAACACTTGGGTGAACTAGTGTTGCACACGACACAAGACTCGCAAAAATTCTAATCTAGCCTTGATTCTCATGTTCCTCGATTTCTCTCGTCTCATCTTAAATTTTTAAAAAATCTCGTCTTGTTTTCGAGACGAGACGAGAAATCTCTCGTTTCCCGAACAACACTAGTGCCCAGACTACTAAACAAGTTATTTTGCCGGGTTTCCCCGAATGTATAAAAATTGTGAGGCACATATTCGATATCACTTGAGAGCCTGATTTATTCTAAAGGCAATGACGTAAGAACCATGAATCTATTGTGCTTTGTTACTATAGATATACCACATTGACTTAACACCTAGTCTTCCGCTCCGAGCGCTGCTATCGCCTGAAGGAATTCCACTCCCTTTGGTTAAGGCTCTCTCGCTTAGCAACAGCTGAACCCTTGTTATTGGCTGAACCGTGGGTGTGTCGAGGGTGTGAGCTTTAGTTCGCATATTTGCCACGGCTCACGACATTTTGGCAGCACTATAGCAGGAGCTTCCTAAAAGTTTTTTTTTCCCACCAGTTTCGCACTACATTTTCGATTTGAACGTATTTGTTTATCTTTTTTTTTTTTCATATCCATTACCCGTATTTCAATAATCCTAAATTCATTTTGAGGTACGAAAATGTGGTATTTTTTGAAGTACCTTTCGTAGAGGTACTTACTTCCCAGGCTCCCAGAGAGATGCCCCCAAATACATTACAGAATTTTCATTTTCTTGGATATTCCCTGAAAATATTCGCGAATTTCTTTGGAATTTTGCATCCAGAAGGTGTGTACTTACTATTTGTGTCATATTATTCGAAAGTATGAAATATTTCAGAGATAATGATGAAAATGAAATAAAATGAAATTTTTAAGTTTCATGTTCTACGATTATGTCTGTTAGGCTAAAGAAGACGATGATTAAAAGCAAGTGAATGATGGTGGAAGAATTAATTGGTGGAATGAGAAAGTGGGGGGAAATAGGAGTACCCCGAGAAAATCCACGACCACGATGTTGTCCACTACAAACTTACTTGGCCGAGACTCGAACTAGGGACCCCACGCACCAGAGATAAGCATTTTACCACTGAGCCACCGTGCCCTCTCCCAAAGATAATGATGTACAAACTATGAATCTAAGATATTTAAGGTAGGAACAGATGCTTCCTATGAATCTAAGATATTTAAGGTAGGAACAGAAGCTTCCTATGAATCTAAGATATTTAAGGTAGGAACAGAAGCTGCCTATGAATCTAAGATATTTAAGGTAGGAACAGTAGCTGCCTATGAATCTAAGATATTTAAAGTAGGAACAGTAGCTGCCTATGAATCTAAGATATTTAAAGTAGGAACAGAAGCTGCCTATGAATCTAAGATATTTAAGGTAGGAACAGAAGCTTCCTATGAATCTAAGATATTTAAGATAGGAACAGAAGCTTCCTATGAATCTAAGATATTTAAGGTAGGAACAGAAGCTTCCTATGAATCTAAGATATTTAAGGTAGGAACAGAAGCTTCCTATGAATCTAAGATATTTAAGGTAGGAACAGAAGCTTCCTATGAATCTAAGATATTTAAGGTAGGAACAGTAGCTGCCTATGAATCTAAGATATTTAAGGTAGGAACAGAAGCTTCCTATGAATCTAAGATATTTAAGGTAGGAACAGAAGCTGCCTATGAATCTAAGATATTTAAGGTAGGAACAGAAGCTGCCTATGAATCTAAGATATTTAAGGTAGGAACAGAAGCTGCCTATGAATCTAAGATATTTAAGGTAGGAACAGAAGCTTCCTATGAATCTAAGATATTTAAGGTAGGAACAGAAGCTTCCTATGAATCTAAGATATTTAAGGTAGGAACAGAAGCTTCCTATGAATCTAAGATATTTAAGGTAGGAACAGTAGCTGCCTATGAATCTAAGATATTTAAGGTAGGAACAGAAGCTTCCTATGAATCTAAGATATTTAAGGTAGGAACAGAAGCTTCCTATGAATCTAAGATATTTAAGGTAGGAACAGAAGCTTCCTATGAATCTAAGATATTTAAGGTAGGAACAGAAGCATCCTATGAATCTAAGATATTTAAGGTAGGAACAGAAGCTGCCTATGAATCTAAGATATTTAAGGTAGGAACAGAAGCTTCCTATGAATCTAAGATATTTAAGGTAGGAACAGAAGCTTCCTATGAATCTAAGATATTTAAGGTAGGAACAGAAGCTGCCTATGAATCTAAGATATTTAAGGTAGGAACAGAAGCTGCCTATGAATCTAAGATATTTAAGGTAGAAACAGTAGCTTCCTATGAATCTAAGATATTTAAGGTAGGAACAGAAGCTTCCTATGAATCTAAGATATTTAAGGTAGGAACAGAAGCTTCCTATGAATCTAAGATATTTAAGGTAGGAACAGAAGCTTCCTATGAATCTAAGATATTTAAGGTAGGAACAGAAGCTTCCTATGAATCTAAGATATTTAAGGTAGGAACAGAAGCTTCCTATGAATCTAAGATATTTAAGGTAGGAACAGAAGCTTCCTATGAATCTAAGATATTTAAGGTAGGAACAGAAGCTTCCTATGAATCTAAGATATTTAAGGTAGGAACAGAAGCTTCCTATGAATCTAAGATATTTAAGGTAGGAACAGAAGCTTCCTATGAATCTAAGATATTTAAAGTAGGAACAGTAGCTGCCTATGAATCTAAGATATTTAAAGTAGGAACAGAAGCTGCCTATGAATCTAAGATATTTATGGTAGGAACAGAAGCTTCCTATGAATCTAAGATATTTCAGGTAGGAACAGTAGCTGCCTATGAATCTAAGATATTTAAAGTAGGAACAGAAGCTTCCTATGAATCTAAGATATTTAAGGTAGGAACAGAAGCTTCCTAAATGAAATTCTAAAATTCTCGTTAAAAAAAAGTGATGTTACACTATTTTAAAAATGGTTACGTACTGTCCATTTGCAACTATTATATCGTCGTCACATGAAAACCAGAGGAACGTATAACTCCATTTTCGTAAGTTTACAGGCGAGAGGACAAAAATATTATTTTCTTAGAAAGATGTGTTTTCAATAAGATGACAAATTGAGCTACGTTACAACAGATGATCGACAAGGAGAACAGATGGCGTTACGTTTCATTCACACCAAGTGGGGCTTTTAAAATCATGTCCAAACATGAATAAAACGAAAACCGCATTTTTTGGAGTTACGTTCCTCTAGTTCTCATGCGACGATATGTTCTTGCTCTTCTTTGATTTTTGTTCATTTTATTGTGAAAGAATACTGCATAATCAAAATTAAAAAAAAAAAAAGTATCATCTGTGCCTTATGCTGAGCACTGAGCATTAAGGTCAACACAATTCAATTAGGAAGGCGTGGCATATATACCACAGGCTTTGAAATTTGAGAAATGAATCAATCGTTATTTCACTGCAAACAGTTATTACAATAAAACCAATCATATTCCTTGGATTTACAATAAACTACAATTACATAGCAGTGTAGCCAGTCCATCGTTGTAGTTTCACTGAAAAGTCTTGCAGTGTGTGGTATACCATTCAATTACAAAAAAAGAAGGGGGAAGAATCATATAAAGATAGAAATCTTTATTTGCCATTCCCCTAGGGAAAGAATCTATTAGATGCATTCCTTTAAAAAAAAAAAAGTTGAAAGACTTTCCCCACTTTTTTTTTTAACAGTTCACAATTATCAGTAGGAGGAATGACCTCACTGCTATAGGTCTAGAGGTGAAGTCAACACCTTTAATCTAACGAATCACAATACTTACCTTCTGCATGTAATTACGATTTAAAGAAGACGAAGAAACTTTACAGATAAAAAAAAATCTCCCTTAAGTCAAAAGTTTAAGTAACTCCCATTCCTGTGGATAAAATACCAGAATGTTGAAATAATTAAATTTTTATTAAGTTGTATCTAATTGAAAAAAAAAGAAATCATTAAGTTTTGAAGTCGTAAAATTTCATCATGCCTACACAGACAACCTCGAAGTAAAGATATTATTTTCTTTAGGAAAAAGAAGAAGAAGAATAAGACAGAGTGGAAAGAACTATTTAAACTTTACTCATAATTATGGCCACGAGGTTAAAAAAAGAAAGATAAAAATGTAATAATAATAATAGCTCAAATATTTTATATACTCAAAAATCACTTAATTTTTTTTAAGTGTTTATTACCTGCACACATCAATGATATCTCGTCTAATCAAATATATTTTATATATAAAAATTTTAGGAAGAAAGAATATTCTATGTTGTGGATGTAGCATTTTCGTTTTTTTTTTTTTTTTTTTTAAGGTTAATTTTGAACTTAATTTCAGATATATTAATAGCTTGAAATATCTCAAAGTACATCTTATTTTTTTTTTATTACCAGGGAAGATTTTTTTAAAAAAGATAATGCTACACTTGATAACGTATTATATAAAATTAGTGACCGCCTTCATAGCTAGGAATTTTTCACACAAAATGGGAATTTTATAGCACAATTGCTGCAGAGAACTCATTATTTTCTTTAGTAAAATGTTGTGGACCAGACGTAGAATTTCACTCGAGGCATAATTTATAACTGACTATTTCTTCTTTTGTTAGAAAAAAAAAAGGAGTATTATTAAGATACTTGCTAAAAGGGCTGTTTAGGACAAATAGCTTTTAGGAGGTATATAAAAAAATATTAACTTAAGATATAATCTTTATTTTTTAACTCAAACTCTCCAATTTTATTCTCGTTCATCTTTGGGTCATTAAGTCGTGAGGGAATTTGGATTCCCCAACTCAAGCTGAGAATTCATACGTTTTGGAATTTGTAGTGCATTACTTTTGTAATATCTTTAATTGGTTTTATGATTGTTTTTGTACTATATATATTTTTTTCGGAACCATTTTTCGTTTTTATACTGCAGCAAACCGAGGGAAGTTAGAATTACTTTTTTTTTTTTAATGTGAGAAAATGAGATTTCTCATTGGTTTACTCCTGAAATACAGAGCAAAAATTCTAATGATGAGCATTATAACATTAGCTTGTGTTACTACGAGTCCTCATTGCAAAAACTCATTGTAGTTTGTCACAAAAGGTCGACACAGAGTCAGTGGCATATCAAAGGGGCGAGTGGATGGGATTTTTTTTTTCTTACCACCACCACATTGAATCTTTCATATACTACGGAATGGAAAACATTTCTGGTTTCTTAAATCATGGAACTGCAATAATCTTTGTGCGTGTAGGAGGGCTAATTTATATAAATGGTATATTATATCACTTCCAAATCTTTAGAAGAGGTGAGTGGGTTATAACAGGTCGGGCGAAAGTCGATCACGAAACTTGTTAAATAAATAAGCAAATAATACAGATACAGATCTAAGTCCATTTTACACTGAAACAATGTATATCCTGACCAGGCAACGAGTGCGGGCGGCCGGTTTTGGAACTAAAATGCAAGCAGCAATGTTTCTAACCGGATTACTTGTAATCAATCTATCAGAGTTCTTTTTGTCCTGTTCGTAATAAATCACTTCACGCATATGCTCAAGTCATGGGCAGATCCAGGGGCCGGGGCGATTGCCTGCCTCCAGAATAGGATATTTTTTATTTTAAAAATAAAATCTAAGAATTTTCACTTTTGTATTATAAATGTAAAATAAAACCTAAAATAGGTAGGCCTTACTTTTGTTACGTTGCAGAAGTCAAATAAAGCAATAAATAGCAAGAAATTACTTACATTGGCGTTCTTGCGCAATAAAATGTCCACCTTCGAAATCGCTGGTGGCCATATCTGTTCTAGAAATTGCAGAAAATAGTTACTTCTTCTTTACTAAAATTGTTTTCCTTTTTTTTTTCTTGCAATACACTCTTATCTTGAATTTACTTCGAATGACCGCCCCCCAAACATTTAGCCTGGATCCGCCTCTGGCTCAAGCTAAGACAAACAGTTTCAAAAGTTACTGAAGTTATTTGCAGAAAATTTTAAGTAACAAAAAAAAAAAAAAAAAAAAAAACTACAACAAAAATACACCCTCCATATTAACTTGCGAACAAATTAGCGAGTAGCGTTTTGCAGGCTGCTCCTGTTTTATAATGACATCGAATAAAACGTAATCAATTTTTATACAATGTGCTTAATACACGGTAGAAGCTCACTGAATTGTCAATTGTTCTATGTTGTTCTTAAATTGGTAATTTCCATTCATATATCACTATCCACAATACATCTGCAGTACTGCAGGAATGGTTCATTACAACCACACAATTTACGACGTTCTTTATTAAGCGGAAAAAGATTAGGCTATGCATAACATCCAAACTGCAACTTTTAAATACCGTTGGATACACTGCAGAATGAAACTCTCCGCTCCCCTGTTTCACCGCACTTGCCAACAAACTGATGTAAACACAACAGCAGCGCCATCCTTCCAAAACCGCACTGCTATCCTGGTCAGGTAATAACAAAGTATAATAAATAAATAAATAAATATACACAAAATAATAAAAATAAAATAAACAAAGTATATACAATATTTACAGAGACTTCAGTTTGTTTCTAAAATGATTTTCAAGAGTCGAAAAATATCATCTGACGATAGACTACTATACAATGATGCCAGCCTGAAGTATAAGGCATGTTGAATAACTGAAAGGCTGGATGTTACATATAATAGTAACGTAAGGCGAGATGGTATACGAAAACTGACAACAGAAACCATTAAATCGGAGTTAATTTTCCCATTGATAATTTTATGAAGAAACAGCAGGTCTGCAACCATGGTCTGCGAGTATTTGGTGTCTGAATGTTAAGTTTGTTTAGGAGCTGTGTTTCACTAAGACTACGCATTGAAGGAATTCTTTGTTTCACAATGGCAAGAAAAAGTTGAGAACAAAATGAAAACGGGATAAGTTTAAAGCACAGGCCATATTCCATATCAGTGAGCAACATTCAGTTTTAAGAGATACGAAAGCTTTGAAGAAAATACTGAGTGATTTGAGATCGCGAATTTCAGTAAATCTGCAAACAACACCTAGTATTCTCATAGCACTCTTCACAGTAACAGTGATGTGATCAGCGAATGTAAGTTTCTCATCAAATACTACTCCAAGGTCTTTACTTCAAGGAAATACTAAGAGTGAGTTCAGTTTTACATTCCAGGCTGCACATCAGTCAGTAAGTTGAATTTAGTGAGTATTTGTTGAAGTCGTAGAGCATCGTCTATGGAGGAGATTTTATTGGAAAATTTTGCAGTCGTCAGCGAAGAGAAGGATGTTCGAAGATGGTAAGGAAAGGAAAGAAGGGAGATCACTCATGTAAAGAAGAAGTATTTAGTAATGTAACCCAATATTTTGGCTGGAAGTGATTCAAGTGACTCAAGAGAGTTATTCAATAAAAACTAAACTATGATAACACTCAGGGGCGGATCCAGTGACCAAAATCGCCCCGATCGCTCCCCCCCCCAGAAGAGAAAACTTTCTTATTTTATATATGCATAAATAAAACCCATCTCAAAGTTTGGAGCCCTTAAAAGTAGCAGTATGACAACCCACCGCCCCCCCCCCCCAGAAGTCGGTCCTGGATCCGCTCCTGATAACACTAGGCCATGGTATTAACAAAGGGGCTGTGGTAGATGGCGAGAGATATTCACAGTCTGAGATAAATTACTGAACCAAAAGTTTGGGCATCCTTGTGCTACATTATATACTTATCAAGGGAAACCAAAATTAAAGATAGCTCAATGTCATTTCAAACTAATTAAGTGTTCATTTGATCGGGTAAACCTAACTGATTCTTGAAGAAAATGTATAAATAACTGAATGCAGCACCAGATAACAATTGAACTACGGAAGATCCAGATGGAGATCTCTGTAATATTGTTTATACATTTTCAGGGTGTTTCAGAGAGACGTATTATGTCAAATATAGCCACAAGATCCTTCATGCTTGGGGCGGGTGGGTTATAGATCCAAATACTTTATATTATTATTATTATTATTATTATTATTATTATTATTATTATTATTATTATTATTATTATTATTATTATTAGTAGTAGTAGTAGTAGTAGTAGTAGTAGTAGTAGTAGTAATAGTAGTAGTAGTAGTAGTAGTAGTAATAGTAGTAGTAGTAGTAGAAGTAGTAGTAATAGTAGTAGTGGTAGTAGTAGTAGTAATAGTAGTAGTAGTAGTAGTAGTAGTAGAAGTAGTAATAGTAGTAGTAGTAGTAGTAGTAGTAGTAGTAGTAGTAGTAGTAGTAGTAGTAGTACTAGTAGTAGTAGTAGTAGTAGTAGTAGTAGTAGTAGTAGTAGTAGTAGTAGTAGTAGTAGTAGTAGTAGTAGTAGTAGTAGTAAAGAAACAGAACTACAATGAAGCTGACACATTCCAGTGAAACGGACGAATAATCGGGTAATGGAGTACCAGAACCTTGCATCCGGTATCTGAACATGAAAGAAGGGGGACATATTTATGTAGAGGATCAGTACCAGAGAAAGCAGTGAACATGTATTCTATCAAACGCAATAATAAAAAGATAGTTATTATTAGACTTGTGACATACCCGCCCTCCAATCGAATATTTCTGGCTAAGCTTATACTAATTGCTTTAAAATTTTTCGCACATTACAATTTACAGTGAGTTTATGTGAATACGTATTTTTAGGTAGGTAATTAGATATTACATGGTACATAGGAAACCAAGATTGACTACTGAGAAAGCACTCAACTTTTGGGCTTGAATTACCATCCTGACAAGAGAAGAGATGAATTAAAAACTAGCGAGAGAGCCTACTTAAAGTACGAATAAAGATAATGGGAGCCGATATACTTGCATTATAAATTCTACTCCTCATATTGGACATCTAATCCTAGACCAGTTCACATCGAAAGTACTTGGGCTGCAAGTCGGTGATATGAGAGCACAAATCTATTGTTAATACAAAAGTAAAGTATAGAGTACATTGTAAATTGCTTAACATACATATGAAAATTCCAGTATACATTTTACTGGTTACGATATTTATTACTTCGTAGAAATGATTTATTACTCTATGTGAGCTTCAACAAATGTACGGTGTAAGTCATCTGTATACCTCAAACACTTTTCTGAGGAGGATTTTTTTGGTACTTTTTTTTTCGCATAATTTAAAGAGAAATAATAATAATAATAAAAGACTGTGTTTGGCAACTATGTCGCAGTAAACTGGTGTTAAAGAAGAAAGAGGTATAATTCACTGCATCAGCATCATCAAAGATGACCGAAACTTAAAGATTTATCTAAAATTGCCAGTAGTTTTCGTGTATCATGACAAAGCAAATGTCTTTGATGACAAACAAGTAATCACCTAACCGTATGTCTTAAAACGACGCTACCACATAGAATAACAATATATTCCTGAAGAAGAGAAAGAATTATTATACACAGTGAACTTTGAACTTTCAACATTACCATACAATAAACCCAGAGCCTTCAAAGGCAACCTTTTAAGCATACTTGAGGTCACAATGGATCGTTTTTAAATATACGACAGTTGGTATTTTTGTATGCTGTAGGTATTGTACGCATAACATGTTAAGTCATTTGCTGTAAAGTATTTAAATCAGCTACTAGTAACTCTTAAGTATATTTTAATGATCACAAAACCTACTGGAAGGAAAGCAAAGATTCTTTTTTCGTTTCTTGTGACGTAACGTTGAGAATGACAATGCTGTAGACATGATAGGTGTCATGAAAAGTTGGTATTTAACCTATTTGTTGAATACAATGGTTGGTGTAATCAGGATGTGAAATCTCACAGATAAGGGCATATAGATGAATAACGAATCTGTGTATTGAGTAGACATAGACTGAGAATGTAGATGGCGGAATAATTTGACTGAGAGGGCAAAATGTAGAAAATTTAAACATATTTCGAAATGGTGTGCAAAAGGGATGAACTGATGTTGCAGCATGGAATCATCCGTACAGATTAAGAATATGGGGTCAAATTTATATAACAATGAAACTCGCATTGGTGGAAATATGCCCCCATGCCTTTTACACTCTTTTGTTGATGTAAGCCGATCCCAACTTGGCACAGATCAGTTTAAGGGGGCAGCACTAGCGTCCAAAATTTACAAATTGTTTCACTAAGTATCCCCTCCTAATGCCTTCTAGACTATTATTTTCTTATCACCTGGTCTATCCATCAACTGCGTACCTATTTATGTGACTACAAACTCGTACCATTAAAACGATTACTCGTTAAAAAAAAAAAAAAAAAAAAAAGCTAATTCATGCTCCTCTCGCGTGTTAATACGACCAATTCCTTAACTGTTCACTTTCATTAATCGTGCCTCTCTTACTCCAAAGGGCATTAGAAATTTTATTTTTATTTCATTCATAATAAGCTATGTTCTCTGTTTATTTATTTATTTATTTATTTTATTTTTTGTTTTCAGGAATTAGAATTTCAGAAATCAAAGTGCTGAAAATTGACTAGTGCTGTGTCATGGTGGAGGATCAGCTGTGATCAGAACCTATACATGATCGAATGTTGCACGTTTACCAGTAGATGTTATCTGTGGATCAGTGGCGTAGGGAAGGGGGGGGCGGAGGGGCCGCCCCCCCAAAGAGGTCCGACAATGTACTTTGGTACTTTGATGTTCGTAATTTTTTTTTATATTTTTATGTTTATATATTTTTTTGTTTGTAATTTTTCTATATGTTCCTATAACAGCACTTGCCCCCCCTCCCCAAACACACATCCTGGCTACGCTACTGCTGTGGATCAACTATGCCCTTAGAGATAGCGCAGGAAGCAAATTGGGTGGCTCGGTGGTAGAGCGTTCAGTTATGGTGCGTGGGGTCCTTGGTTCGATCTCACCTCGAGCTAAGTGAATTTTGTGATGGACAAACACCGTGTAAGTGGATTTTCTCGAGCTCTCCCATTCCACCCCCCCAACTTTCTTCATTCCACCATTTCCTTCATTTCTTGTCATCCCCGTCTCCTTTAGCCTAGCCGGCATAATCGTGGGACGTAAAACTCAGAGATTTCGTTTTATTTCATTTCTGATTTTAAAAAATCGACAAGGAGAAGTTTACTCTTGAGAGATGATTTTGTTTAAGACGATGTTTTTCGAAAACGCCTAATATTGTTCATATTTCATTTAAAAGATAATATGCAGCTTGACATATATTAACTTAAGAAATAAGGGACAAATTGTTAAGTGCGGTGGCTCCTACCTTGTATGTATTATGCATTTTTCTCTTCGTTTTCAACATATTTGGAGGGGGGGGGCAAATAGTACCAGGATTAGGAATTAGGAATTAAATTTCTGGGCTTTCGACATCTATGATTATGTTAGCCCCTCACATATGAGAGATTACGCTCCTCGGCAACCGTCTAACATTATCTGGGGAAAGGGAAGGAAGGGTTGGATAAGAAAGGAAATGGCTTCGGACTTGGATGTTAGGTACCATCCCGGTATTTGGCTGGTGTAAACGAGGAACCAAATAGTAAACAAATTCAAATAAATGTGTAGTTAAAAAAATGAGTTTAGCGATCTTCCTTCAACGTGAACGAGATTGCTTTAACGTAATAATCGAACCTGGGTCCTCGACACCGAAAAAGGAAAGTCGAATTCTGTTCTTACCCACGAGATAGCATTATGTATTTGAGCTAATTTATATACAATGACAGAATTCTGGCAGGAGCTCATGTGGTTCGGATTCCACGTTAATTAGTAGATCCACGTCTCATATAGCCTCGCTGCTGAACGGGACGCTGTTGAACTCAAAATCAACTCAACTCAACAATGACAGAAGTGATCGTATTGGAAATTATCTATTATTCATTATCCCGTTCGTTAAAACTTACACTAATGAAATGAAATGAAATCTTTGAGTTTTACGTCCCATGTTTATGCCGGCCGGTGATGATGAGAAATTAATGAACTGGTGGAATGAAGAAAGTGCGAGGAAACGGGAGAACCCCAAGATAACCCACACATACGGTGTTTGTCTACCACAAAGCTCACTTGGCCAAGGTGACCAGAACTTTTACTTTCAAAAACGGGACGCATACGAATCGGCGACGGGGGAGGGGGTTGATTTCCACATTGCACTTTGGGACTCACCAGTGTTTTCAATTTACAAAATACACAAGTAAGAATGATAACACAGCGTTTCTAACTTAAGACTACCCAACAATACTTTTAACTACTTCAACACTCAGAATTCCCACTCAACTCCCACTTGAACCGCAGAACACTCAATTCTCATTTGAATATTCAGAAGTTCTAGGCACGGCTGAACCTTCGCAATGAGTGTTGGTACGGAAGAGTGTAGAATTAGGATTGACCATTTATATTTTGAATAATAATTACGGGACACCTGGGTCATGTTTGTCTAAAAACGGGACATTTAGGCGTCCCGTTTGAGAATCAGAAAAAAACGGGACAACAGTTGAAAATAAGGGACTGTCCCGGCTAAAACGGGACGTCTGGTCACCTTGCACTTGGCACTTGGCACGAGCTGGGATCAAATCCGCGGACTCTATGCACCAGAGTACTACTGAGTAACAGCACCCTCATTAAAACTAACGAAACGAATCATATACATTGTGTGTGCATCCGTGTTTATTTGGAGTGGGAAAAAAGTCCATCCTGTTGTGAACTCGTTTTAGTAGATCTACAATATTCGAATGTCTTACGCATTTATCACTCACTCTCTGTTCGTGAGTCGAGTATTACGTATTAGAGTTGACCAAATGCAGATCAAGAATCTTGGAATGTTGACCGTAAGTTCAAATGAATAAGGTGTGTCTTTACTGCCTTTTCTTTCTATTCTTCTCTGCCTTCTTAAGCCAATTAGCAACTAAAGAGAACAGGATAAAAGAAAATGGTATTGGGCGACATCTTTTATTGCAGTTGTACACAGTAACAAAAGCTCCTGTTGACTCACTTAAAAAAAAAAAAACATTAAATGGAGGAAGGCGTCTTCTTTGTAATAACATAAAAGGCTCTTTTTAAAGCTAATACAAAAACGAGAAATATGGGAAAACACACATATGACCAAGCCACGGAAATTAATTTTCTTTGTATTTCTCTTTTTTTTAAAGTAGGGAATGAAGAGCTGTTGTGTGTATCGATATGATATTCATGTGACCAGACACGGGCGTGAGAACATCGGGTCAAAGGTCATATGTATAAGGGGGCTACGGGAGCTTTGTTCGGCCTTGGAATCTGTGATTGTAAAGGTGGAACGTCCTAACATGTGTTCGTGAGAAAGCTATAGTATGTGTTGGGGGAGACGTTAATGTAGATGATTGTTTGAGAAAAGAAATAAAAAATTAAAAAAAAAAAAAGCTGGAATAGTGAAGCAGGTGCCTCCTGAAGAAAATCAGCTACCGTGTAATGTATCGGACAATTCTTACGCGTTGTGCTTAAATTGTGTCAGCAGGGTTGCACGGCAATGGAAGAAATATGTAGCAGTAAGTAACTTTATGGTTTAAAACACCCAAAGCTTCATTACCGCAGAAACAAGAACTCCTCTACGTCTATGCACCCTTTGATCCAAAATATTTCTATCTTTTTGTGCAATAATAATAAATTAATATATTATTAATTTCTGTGTACAGGTACGTATGTAGAAATTTATTTTATTTCGGGAGGGGTTCAAAGTTGTAGTGAGGGGAGTCTAAATTCAATATGAGGATAAATTATATTAACAATTGTAAAAAAAAAAAAAAAAAAATCAGCCTTGAAATTAGTCTGAATTTACGGTGTCGTCTACTTGCGACCGTCTTATGTGCGACAGGAACTGTTAACTGTCCTATGAGCGACCGATTCGATCTGTTAACTGGCCTATGAGTCACTGATTCGTTCATCTCTCGCAGGACTTAACAGTTCATCTAGCTATAAGGGGTTATATCAGATCGCTATGGATAAGAATATACTTCTCATAGAAATATCCCTATTGTCTCGTTAAGTTATATGATATGTTTTATGCCAAATCTAACTCAAAATTAAGATAAGTTTTATTTGCACTCACAATGGAGTAAAAATATATTTGACGAACAGCATCACTGGCACGTACATTTCTCATAGTAAGGTTGTTCGGAATCTAGTAACGCCAGAGGCAAACATATTTTACGAGAGGGAGTCATATAATCTTCCATCATCTCAATGTAAATGAATAGGTCGCTCATAGGACAAATAACAGTTCCTGTCGCTAATAGGACTGTCGCTTCTAGGACTAATTCGAGTTTACAGAAAAGTAGGGAATTTTTGGCGGACAGAGGGTTTGTCCCCCCCCCTAGGATCCATTCCTGCGTATGTTACTGTCTGTGTACCTGTACAGTAATACAGTATATTGTAACGTGATTTAGTTGGAATTGAATCTAAATTGTGTTCTTTCAATTTAGAAGTATTTCAAAACGCAAAGTGATGATACTGAACACTAACTTGGTTTTTGGTGTTTATTATTAGGACAAGAGAAATACTTAAGTTTTTAATGAAGTACAATTGTAATCTATAGCGTTGAAAGAGTAGAAAGCTTGCGCACAAATAATAATAATAATAATAATAATAATAATAATAATAATAATAATAATAATAATAATAATAATAATAATAATAATAATAATAATAATAATAATCTGATGCTGCAACCCATCAGTTATCCTGACAACTCAGGTGGCGCATAATGCTACTGATGTGTGTGTAATCAACATATTGACTCCCTCAGCTATTATTTCATGTTAGTTTGACTCATAAAATCTATTATATCTGCACTTGGCCTCACGTCACGTCATGGGTGCTAGGTTTACCCTGAAAAACCTACACACTTCCTTTAGGCATCGAGCCCGGAACAATGCGCATAGAAGACAAGCACACTAGCTAGAAAGGTTAGGTAGTACTAATCACGTTTAGTTTTAGTCATAATGTAACCGGCTGTACGAACGCACAGAAGAATAGTACGGGAGCTATAGCATAATAAGCTTCTATTAATAAAGCAATTATGTTTAATACATAATATTGTAACCGTTGGTGTAACTAGGATACTTGGTTAAGATTATTTTGTTGCTAGTTAGTTTATTTGCAAGCCTACCATGAAACTTTTAGTGGTGCGGCCCCCTAGACCCCCCGTGGATACGGGCCTGGGGCTCCTTACTTTTGAGAGTTAAAAATCTTTCAATGTGTCCAACGGTATTTGAGGCCTCATCATTGCGAAATTAAAATACCGCTAAGTTTACAATAATTATGTGATATCTTCAAATAGATAAAATATAATCGAAAAGTGGAACAAGACCCCCCCCCCCTAGACAATATTATTTTACAAGAGATACCGTTATCATGACTCATTTACCTGCTTTCGATTTCCAGACATTTAGAAAATTGGCATTTATTTTCGCGTTTCTAAATGGCTGCAGACGGAAAGCTACTAGGTGACTCGTGATAACGGTACCTCATGCAAAATAACATCGTCTAGGGAGGTCTTGATCCACTTTTCGATTATATTTTATCTATTTGAAGATAACTCTTATTTACTGTAAAATTAGCAGTATTTTAATTTCGCAGTAATAGGGACTCTTAAGGCGCTGCCCCCTGCACACACTTAGTTACACCTATGATTGTAATCCGTTATGAAAATAGAGGCACCGCTGGCAACACAATTAAATACTCCGTATAGTGCGTACCTGGTAAAAACTACTTCCCGCGTTACTTCTCCAAGTAGAGGAAACCCACCCACACTATTGGCAAACGTGCTTCCGGTCTGAGATTTCCCCCTCCTCGAAGTCAAGTGTTTTAAAAAGACGCTGCTTATAGTATGCAGTTCCTTCCGTACATTGCTTGCTTTCCTTCCCACTCCACATCACACACACACAGGAAACAGCAAAAGAACGCTTCTTTGATATCAATTACATATGTATATATATGTAGGAGGGTCTATTCCTTCCCCCCTCCCTGCCCACTTCTTGATTTTGTACTACTCTTGCTGTTAACGTACTTGCAAGACGCTTGCAGATGTTTCACCCTGAAAAGTAAAAGACGCGCATGATATCACACCCTTCGTTCCTACTAAATTCTTACCCTCTGATTGCCATCACACTTGGTTGGTGAACGTTATAAGTGAAGCCCCCCCCCCCCCCGCCGTTTTATTTCGAAGGAAAACTTTCTACTACAGTGGTCATATACTCTTTAAGATAGTTGTCGTTTCCCTCGTTTCCTTTCCTAAATTAGAAAGATTTTTATAATTATCTTTTATCAGATAATATTCATACAAGAGAAGTATACAAGAACAGGTGTGAGAGGGTGTATTACGGAAATCGCCACCCTTACCGTGCTTATATTCTTATAAAGAAACTATATGCATAACCAATATTTCCTGCGTCTTGGAAGAATAAGTAGATATTATGCATATTCGAAACCGGAAGCACACTGCAAGAATGAGAAAAAGATTTTTTTTTTTTTTTTTTTGAGTTAAAGACAACACCATATGACTTGTGAGTCTACGCCACATGTCATTTAACAAGAAACGTGAGATTAAGTATATACTATTTTGAAAACTAGTGTAAGCGAACGAACGAATGAATGAATGTCGTTACACTTGAAAGTAGGTCATTATATATTTATTGTCGTTATTTCTAATAAATTATTTATTTATTTCATAATTGCGTGGAGAATTGTCCGTTAATATTTTTTTTAAAAAAAATATTCTTTTCATTCAAAAAAGAGGAAAAAATACACCACTGCTGGAAATGAATAACCGTAGGTAAGTGGTAAAAATCGAAATTTTTCAGAAAGGTTTCAATATTGACCACATCCACAAAATGATTTTAAATTTTGAGCAGACTTCTTAATTTTTAAATTTTGAACACCATTCCTCAAAATTTTAAATTCTGAGCACTCTTCTCCATAATTTCAAATTTTCAGCACTCTCTTTCATAATTTTATATTTTGAAACTGTCCTCCATAATTTTAAATTTTGAACACCGTTCTCCACAATCTTAAACTTTCATTAACCTTCTCCATTTCTCCATTTTTTTAAAATTTTGATCACCTTCCTCCATAATTTTTAATTTTGAGTACACTCTTCCATAAGTTTAAATTTTGAACACCATTCTCGATAATTTTAAATTTCGACCATCCTCCTTCATAACTGTAAATTTTGAATAGACCCCTACTGTTCTTCTTAATTTTAAATTTTGAGAACAATTCTCCATAATTTTAAATTTTGAACATTATTCTTCTTGGTTTTAAATTTTGAGAACCCTCCTCCATAAGTTTAAATTTTGACCATCGTCCTCCATATTTTAAATTTTCATCACCATTCACTATTTCTCCATACTTTTAAATTTTGATCACTCTCCTCCATAACTTTAAATGTTTAGTATTCTACTTTCTTCCTGACCATTCTTCTTCATATTTTTAAAGTTTCAACGGCGCTGTCTTCTATAATTTTAAATTTTGGGCATTCTTCTCCATAATTTTAGTTTCTGAGTATACTTCTCTATAAATTTTAAATTTTGGGCCCCATCAACCATAATTTTATATGTTGAACACCGTACTCTATAATTTTCATTTTTGGTCATCTTATACCATGGAGTTTAAATTTTAAAATTTTCGCACCATTTTCGATAAACCTTGAACTGAGGTTAAAGTAATTGTAACTTTACTCGTTGTATCATAAGGCTCAAATATTCAAAATACGAAATATTATTGAGCTCTCACCGCAGATCTAGTGGTTAGCGTGCGCACTTTTGGTTCATGGATCCCGGATTGAAATTTTAACACATCACAGTGCTTTAAATTTCACCTTAAAATGTAGTACAGCTTTTCATATAACTTCGATGCTAAAAAGAGACCAAACAACAAAATGTTTTTGGCGTAATTATATATATGGCCGTTTTAGGGGGTGCAAAGGTTTACGTGGACTCCCCCCGCCCCTTGTTGTAAGTATACACTATCTAAAACTTTTTGCCATCATGTTTCCATTTGGGGCTTAAAAGAAAGCAGAACTTTGCAAAAACAAGTTTAAGTTTATTTTCTGAAGTCTGAAGCAAAAGGATTCACCAAGCAAAACAAAATACTTGTAACATTTTTAAAGTAGAAAAAAAAAAAAAAAAAAAAACAGAAAGCAGGAGAAGAGAAGGACATTTTTGTCCTCCATTCCACTTGCGGCCCTCTTTAAAATACCTCACCCCCTCCGTTCTATGTATCAGCGTTGTCAGGGGTAAAGAATACTGTCACATGGTATCTTTGAAGAGTTTCAGTATGATTGTTTATTTTGGTAATTATTGGTGCACCCCCCTTCTCAGACAATCCTGGATCCGGCCCTGGACGTCAGTTTGAAAGCAAAGTCATACTCACTGCATCACGAATGTGGACTACGCGCCACGAAAGGCCACTTCAACCAATTTCAATTGCAATTACTATAGGATTCTTCTTCTTCTTCTTCTTCTTCTTCTTCTTATTATTATTATTATTATTATTATTATTATTATTATTATTATTATTATTATTACTCGACTTATTATTACTCGACTAAGGCGGTTATTTTGGCACCGGAAATTTTGGCACCAGTAATTTTGGCACCAGTAGTTTTGACACGGTAATTTTGGCACCAAGAAACGAAGCAAACGGAAATTTTGGCACCACTTTATAATTGAAGTACAGAAAATGTGAGAAAATACTCTGAATGTAATAGATATTTAAATTCACATGTTATTAACTAGGACTGTTCCAGCGTGACGAATCAAACCAGTGACGAATGTACAGTCAGCGACAAAATTTCTTTCTCTTATGTAAAATTTATTTGCCTATAACTTTGGAATTGATGGACTGATTTGAGAAGTTTTCTGTAATTTATGGAAAACTGTATCTTCTTTGAGTTGCTGAAGACTGCACTATGTTCAATACTTGGTTTGTATTTTACTTTCAAGTGCAAACAGTAACAGCTGATTGGAACCATTCAAATTGAAGTACAGAGAAAAAAAATAGAAAATACTCTGGATATAATAGATATTTACGTTCATATGTTAATGACTAGAACTGTATCAGCACGAATAATGAAACCAGCGACGAATGTACAAGCACCAGTAAAAGGTAATATTGGTAGCTTCATTAGGTATTCAAAGCAAGTCAAAATGGAAATTATTGAACTCTTAACTAAGAAAACTTAAATACACACTTACGCAAGAAAAATTAACAAATCAATAAATGAATTTCAATAACACATGATTTGCAATAATATATGGTTCCCAATAATCCCAACTGTAAAACATTGCACCTTTTCTTTACATTTTTAATTAATTGTTGTGCACAACATTAAATGAAAGAGCATGCAAAAATTCTTGCATGCTCTTTGTTCCAGCATTGTAGGCCAAGCACAAATTTTGAAGTCTTTTCTGCAAATGCTCATAGATCCGCTGCAATCAGTCTATCAATTCCAAAGTTATAAGCAAAATAAATTTTACAGAAAAGAAAGAAATTTTGTCGCTGACTGCACATTCGTCACTGGTTTGATTCGTCGCGCTGGAGCAGTTCTAGTTAATAACATGTAAATTTAAATATCTATTACATTCAGAGTATTTTCTCACATTTTCTGTACTTCAGTTATATATGGTGCCAAAATTTCCGCTTGCTTTGTTTCTTGGTGCCAAAATTATCGGTGCCAAAATTACCGTGTCAAAACTACTGGTGCCAAAATTTCCGGTGCCAAAATAACCGCCTTTCGAGTCACCCCCCCTAACTTCTACCGCCCCCCCTAGATTTTTGGACTGGCTACCGGCCTGATTTTAGCTGAACACTACAGGTTAAAATTGCGGATTATTTTCAAACAATTAAATGAAAATAATGCAGTTTTTAAATTGCAATAAAATCTGGGAATTTGTATCTAATAGTAGCACCATCTAATGGCATAAAGCAGACAGGTAGCACAGGTAGAGACACTTATTAGGGCGACTGTGAACTACAATGAGCGTTACACATATACTAAGACGTTATTGTGTTATAATACAGGGCCGTGCCATGAGGGGGGCGAGCGGGGCGACGGCTCCGGGCGCCGAAGTAAGGGGGCGGAAAATTGGGAGAAAAGGGGGCAAAAGAAAGGAAAAATTACTTGGAATATATGTATGGGGACGCCGTCTTATACTCTCGCCCCGGGCGCTGATTTTCCACGGCACGGCCCTGTTATAATAAGAATGGTGGAACTATGATAGACTTCAAGAACTGATTAAATATGAAATCATCTTATAAAACAAAACCTAGAAACGTAACAATAGTAAAATAAATAAATGAAACGATAAACAAACAATATTTTTATAAAATACATAAAAAAGGATTAAACCTTATTTTGGTGGAACATAATGTAGAAATGGATGTAAAAAAACGCAAACAATGGGGGCTATTGAATACACAAATCATTTTCTGATATCCAGAAAACCTTTAGCCCTCAGCGTTAAGATGAGCATCGAATGCTTTCAGTTTTTAATCCCATTCCTTAATTTTAACCCCCGCTGCCCACCAGAAAAATTCCTTTTCATTTTGCATTCTGCATGTTCCTTGCATTTTGTAAAAGCATTGATTTTATTATTTATTTATTTATTTTAGAGCTATTTATATATTATTACAGTGTTAGCCAGATTATTGATATTTCTCAATCACTCTCACTGTGCTTTGGTAAACATCAAAATTTCAAGGCCCCTAATCAGAAAACGAACTCCAATATCTCGACTTAAGAGTCTTCATCCCGGCGAAATTAAAATACCGCTAATTTTACAGTAATTATGTGATATCTTCAAATAGATAAAAGATAATTGAAATATGGAACAAGAGCGCCCTAGACAATATTATCTTGCGTGAGGTACCGTTATCACAAGTCACCTAGTGGCTTTCCGTTTTCAGCTGTTTAGAAACGCGAAAATAAACTCCGATTTTCAAAATGGCTCGAAATCGAAAGCAGATAAGTGAGTCGTGATAACGGTTTCTCATGTAATATAATAATGTCTAGAGCGCTCTTGTTCCACATTTCGATTATCTTTTATCTATTTGAAGATATCACACAATTACTGTAAAATTAGCGGTATTTTAATTTCGCCGGGATGAAGACTCTGAAGCCCGTAAATTATAGTAACAAATAAGCTGTCTGAAGCTAGACCAAACCAACCTTATTTTTGTGTTGAGAGCAATTATCCCTTGTTAAAAAAAAATGGCAACTTGATACGAATTGCTGCCAATATACACCTAAGTATATTGATACTATTATTACTCGAGTTGCCTGAAACAGTGCGCACGTAACTACATTTTCGCTAATTTCTGAGTTTAAGCATGAAATCATTAGAGTTTAGCGTATTTCATACCTAAATTTATGGCACAACGTATTAAGTGTAGAAACTGACGAAACAATCACGTGAAACGCATTGCCCACTGACAACAATTCGTGTGCCAAGTTGTCATTGTTTCCAATGGTCAATTTCTTACCCCCCTCCAAAAAAAAGTTCGCTCTGGCTTCAGGCCAGGGGCGATCCAGGGGAACAATCGGGGCGATCGCCCCCCCAGAAGAGGAAACTTTCTTATTTTATATATATAAATGAAACCCATCCCAAAGTTTGGAGGCCTTAAAAGTAGCAGTATGACAACCTACCGCCCACCCACCCCAGAAGTCGGTCCTGGATCCGCCCCTGCTTAAGACAGCTGAAATAATAATTACAAGCTTTTTGATGCAACTGAAATAGACTAGTTTATTAATTTTTATAAATAAGTCTGATAGAATAGCTGATTTGCACCTACCCATACAAAATGTTTGCAACATCTTTTGAATACACGTATACAAATACATCTTTATGTATTCTTGTCCCTTTCGCTCCGCTTTATTCCATCTGACACAATCTTGTTTGGGCACTCTCTTGCCGCTAAAGCAGAGATTAGCTAAAAAAAAGGGGAGAAGGGAACACACCGCCAGCTACGTCACGTTATTGGTGGGTGACGTCACATGCTGAGCGGCATTCAGGCAGGTGTTTTCCCACGATCTGAGAGACTGGAGTATCCAAACCATCTTTCCTAGTAGCCAAGGCAGGCAGCAGGTGAAAAGGTAAATTTTTCCCACGAACTGAAAATCACTGCTAAGGCCTCAGCTGTTGGGTACATACATACGAACAGAACCAATCGTCACCACGCCTTTGCCTTCCACACAAACAACAGCTTGGAGATGTGTGAATGCGTATCTGTGTGTGTTCGTTGAGTAGCCCACGTATGTATGTACTTGAGAAATAACACTTGGAAAATATTTCTAACCGGAGGTAATCAATCGGAATACAAGTGTGATTTTTCTCGTGGGGAAATGAGGTGATCGAGAAAGAGAGAGAGAAAGAAAAGCAAAATTACAGAAAGGAATGGGAATGGAATTGTCACGAATATTGGTTAAGAATTCCTCTCTCTTTAGTTTCGTTTTTATTATTTTTTAAAAAGAAAATTGCTATGCAAATGGAGGACGCGATAGAAAAGGCGGAAGTAGAGCAAAATTGGTTTGTTATCGGTAAGCACCGGGTTCGACTACGGTTGTCCTGACTGGAGTACCCGTATACTGAAAATAATTATTTGAATTGGTCTTCCTGTCAGTTAATTTTTAATGACACGTTTAAATTAACATCCCCAGTTATGCCAGAAAGCTAATATGTATATGAGAGATCCAAAACATATCAAAGGAAAGCCCTTCCTGCTGGTCTACTGGCTATTTCGTATGCCTCTGGTGTACATAGACTCAGGTTCGACTCCTGCTGAGACAGCATTAAAATTTCAACATATGATGGTGGTTTGGATTATATCTTAAACCGCAGGTCACCCATAAGTATATAAGCAGTGCTGTAACTTACTTGGAAGCAAGAAGCAACTACCCCTATTTAACCTTCCCATCCTTCCATGAAGCCCACTTCAACAGAAAAAACCTTCTCACTCGGTACAATATGATACGAAAATAAATGAAGCTTACCACAACCGAGCATGAATACGTTGACCACAATCCCAAAACAAGAAAATCGTTTAAATGAAACCAAAATGTAGTCTAGGTCAATTACAGTACAATGTCTTCTGTTAGATTTCCCAGAAATTACAGGGTGGCCCAAAAGTAGGTATACAGTCAACTCATTGCTTTTTATATCATTTCTTATTGTTATCCATCATATAGACTTAGTTTCTTTATTATTTGTACTTAATGTCTTTTTACTTATATCTGAAAGTCGGAACAGCCGAAACAAATAAACCTATAAGCTAGAATGTTATACTTGATCAAAGCAGGAGTGTATACCTACTTTTGGGCCACCCTATATATTTCTTAAGGCTTTGTGTCAAATACTGTCCCCTTAATTAAAGTTTAAGAGCATGCGATGGGCTCACCATTCCATTTCCAAAAGAATTGGAAATAATTTAAGATCCTGTTGATGCCCTATCATCTGAACAAGATATACTTCCCTAAGATAAAGCATAAATGTAATTTGGTCCAAACTGTAGTAAAACATCAACCCAGTTCCGTATCAGTAAGAAATGTTTTTATTAAGGTTTAATTTTTTTTGGGAAGGAGGAATTCCAGAGGATATTTGAAATTTTTAAGTGGTCCAACTTCATATTTTTTCTAGGGGGGGTGGGTCGAAATAGTTCCCTAGGAAGGTCCAAGTTAACCTGTTG
Organism: Thermobia domestica; assembly: GCF_964235325.1. NCBI lineage: Eukaryota > Metazoa > Arthropoda > Insecta > Zygentoma > Lepismatidae > Thermobia > Thermobia domestica. Next base: position 13,159,290 of record NC_137471.1, read on the forward strand.
TCTATTGGTATCATTCCGGCATTTAAGTACTTAAAAATCTAATCCTGTGTACCCAGCTGCAGGATTTATATTGGTCACCTCTAAACTTCGAAACAAGAACGCTAACAACTAAGTATTTTGAGTGAATATTTTTTTTTTCATTTTTTAACTGTAGACGTCAATATCGTAAAGCGTAAGTTACATATATTTCTAACGAAACAATTTGTGTTTTTGAGTCACACAGCTTTTAGATGCGACTGTACAAGAAAAGGAAAAGCATGTAAAAGTTGGAAGTTGAAAATTAGAAACAAGAAATTTTTTTTTTTTTTTTTTTAAGCGAGTTTTATAATAACCCTATGTTAGCAGCACACTTGGTAGGTTCTACGCAACCATGTTTGATCAGCATGGTTGGAACATGTTAATTGGAAAAATAAAGTTGTAAAATACGTTAGCCCAACGTAGAATAATGGATGTTATATTTTTGGGATTGGAAATTGCATAAACAAAGTTGAAAAATACGTTGGGCGAATGTAGGCTAGTGGTTATCATTGTCGGGAGTTGGTAACTACTAAAAGAAAGTTTAAAAAATATGTTAGCCCAATAAGCTAATGGTTGTTATGGTTGGGAATTGGTAATTGCAAAAATAATGTTGAGAAATACGTTGATTCAACGTAGGATAATGGTTGTGATGGTTGGGAATTGCTAATTGCAAAAAGAAAGTTGAAAAATAAGCATGGCCCAATGTAGGCTAATGGTTGTCATGGTTGGGAATTGCAAAAATAAAGTTGAAAAATATGTTGGCCCAACGTAGGCTGATGGTTGTCATGGTTGGGAATTAGTAATTGCAAAAATAACGTTGAAAGCTAAGTTGTTCCAACGTAGTTTAAACTGTTTGTTGGTCAATCAACCATATGTCATCATTTTATCCAACAGATACATTCTCACACTCCCGATAGAAAGTTTACTTCTTTCGTACTACATTTGCAAAATTGAATTTGTTGGCAAATCATCGGCAAAGTGGCCTATTGCAATAACGTTGGCAGTTCGCTAGCCTACCATTTCCCAATGTTGAGCCTCTTTGTCTACTGGTATTTTAAAAATATAAATATAAATCAAAAGCAAGTGAACTCCAGGATGAAGCAATAGATAATTTTAATAGCTCTTTTGTATTAGTTAAATAATTTAATATGCCACAGCTTGACAATTTTTTCCCTTTTAAAAACATAATCCTGTGATTTTTTTTTTCTTTTTAAAGAAAGGAAAAATACAAAGTTGATTTCTGATTTTAATTTATTGTTTTATCCTTTAAATCAGGTTAGTCCAGAATTGTCCTGCTTGAATGATTTCATTATTTTGCGGTTACGAACGAATAATTTCAACTTCCGCTGTGGGCATGTTTTATAATGCGATGGTGGTGCTGCTTGAATATTTTATGCATTAACCACGCCTATTGGACATGGCTGAAATTACTAATTGGGTGCTATAGGATCACAGATATCTTTAGATATAATTTTATCTTTCATGTATTGTCTATCCCTATTATTATCTATATGTCGCAATTACTTATTACGATTTTTTTTTTTTTTTTTTGTATTTTGTTGTCTGTTCTTCACAGCAAAATTTCAGGTAGACCGTGCCTATACTAAAACTATATGATAAATTATAGGTGTAATATGAGCGGAATTCAGCAAGACTTTTAAAATGGAAATGTACTGTGCACTCTAGTTAAATTTGTCGTTTCGTCTTGTCTCGTCTCGAATTTAAGCATATAGTTCTCGTCTCATTTTCGAGACAGGACAAGATGAGAAATTTCCCGTCTCGTGCGGAATACTAATTAAAAATATAAATTATTTTTGGCATGAATGGCATACCCTTCTAGTGCTATCTAAAAGTAGATACGAATGTTTGCTCTTAAGCGTGTCACGTTCTTCAACTTGGTGTCACCTATAGACTGATACATTATATACTAGGGGAAGGCGTTGCACCTGTGAACACTTTTAGAGTCTTCGAAATTTTGGTGCTAATATTCAGCACTTTTTCCCCAATTTTTGTCGTACATTTGAAGTGTCATCTCTTAGCTATCAGATAGGATGATTTTTAAACGTGTTACATAATTACAATAGCTTTTATAGGATAAAATAAGAACAAATCCGTTTTGTTCACAGATACATTATGGTCGTGTACCGTTGAACACACCCTCTTGTACCTTTGAACAGTGATAATTACAATGTTTCTGCGGCAATAATATAAAAAGAAACCACAAATATTAACAGTTATAAATTACAATAAAAGGTTTAGCTATAAAAAGCTCCCCAGAATTAAAATTTTATCAATTAAAGTAAAAATTGAAGAGAAGTTCTAACAAAAACTTGTGAACAATAAAGTAGAGCATATACAACTCTTAACATTATGTTATACAATAAGCGAATATATAGAAATTAATAAAAATTATAATTAATAACTTTATATCCTAACATAACCTATATAAAATATATCAATTGTTTTAACTACTTACATTGTGTAGCTTTAAACAGTATTATTTATCGTTCAGAGGTACACGATGCATTAATGTTCATAGGTACAAGAGGGCCACCATTAGAATACGAAGAAAAGTTCTTCACTAGCTTAAATATTGAACAGAAGTTAAAACTAAAAATATTACTGTATTCACCAATGATTCTACTCCAGGTTTGGACAAATAAATATCACAAGTTGCGAAAACCGAAGAGCACAAAACTCAAAAGGTAACCACAAAAAAATTCTTCGTTTTGGGGGGCGAAAAAAATTAAAAGGAACATTACTCGACACAACACTCAGTAAATGCGTTTGTAGTGCTTTTTTTCATTTAATCTTTCAAATGAACTTTAATCACTGCACCTAGATAGCTCTGAATTCGAGAAAAGCACAGGTGTTCAAAGGTATATTGTTTCAAAGGTACAACGTCTTCCCCTATACTAGTGTATCAATTACCCACATCGCTATAGTGCGTCCAGTAAAAGAACGTCTCTGACAGCTCGCAGTGACATTGCCACTACTCGCGTGTCAAGGTTTTTTTTCGGTGCAACTGTACTGGCAATTTAGTTAATGGTATATGACACAGTGATCGTGGTTGGTAACACTGGTATCAAAGTAGGGGCTGCAATATCCCACCGCATGTGGTAAGAAACGTCAGAGACCATCTCTTGTTGGCCGTGCTATAGGTGAAGATAAAAATTAGTAATAGGCCTATGTTCCGTTAGTTAGTCAGTTTTTACTACTACTGAAGCGTTCTCTGATATCGGTCATTTTCGATCATTTTTAAATATCTTTCTCTCCCCCTTCCCAAGTTGTGGGACTGAATTTAGATTTAAACATCATCGGAAGTGTCACTGTTCATCTCAGCAACTCCAATTCGGCACTAATATCAGTCATTTTTCATCATTTTTATATGAATCTTCCCCACCACCTCCCCAAGTTGCATGGCTGAATTAGAATTTAAACGGGATCGGAAATGTCACTGTTCATCTCAGCGACCCCGAAAAAATATAGATTCGACAATAATATCGGTCATTTTCGATCATTTTTAAATATCACCTCCTCCTATAAGTTGTACCGTCAAAGTGAAATGATAAAATCCATCCCAGGCTTGAACCTCATCTATGTTGAAAATTTGATCGAGATAGGTCTGGTGGTTCAGGAGTCATTATGTCACAAACTTAGTCAATTTTATTTTTATTTATATAGTTTTTTTTAAATAGTTAAACAAAAGTTAAGGAGCTAATTAATGAGGACTATATCTCATTAAAATTACTGTGTAAGTCGTCCTTGCCATTGTTTTAATGAAATACTTTATGAGGATATAATCCAATATCCGTTGCATCTTATTAGATGGCTTGGTTATTGCACACCATAAAGTTTTTAGGATTTCAACACATATATAGTGGCGGATGCAGGATATGATTAAGGGAGGGGCTAAACCATAATTTGCCGTTTTATCCAGTGTAAAGCAGGATTGAAGCCCATTTTATCCAGTGTATATCTGAGCGCCAAGGGGGGGGGGAGCTATAGCCCCTATAGCCTGGATCCGCTTCTATTTATATCTGTCGATTTTCTCGAAAACTACGCATGCGGATTAACACACCCATGTCATTTGGTTAAACTTGATTATAGCTATTTGTTGTTATGTATGATTCGTCTCTGAACACTTTTTTAAAATTTCTTCGTTAAACTCTAACATGTAGAATTTCATTATGTTCCACTGCTCAATACCTGTTTTGCTAATCCCACCAAATACTTGAGTCAAGTTTAAATTTAATGCTTATGATTTAATACTTTTCAACCACAAGGAAATTAATACACATAGGAAAACATTAACGAAAATTTAATCTACCAAACAACTTTGGTGTTTAACATGCAAAAAGAAAAAATAATCAATTATAGTGCGGATAATAGGTCGAAACATTTCATACTAGTTGGTGGCCACGTTTACTACATGACAAGCCTGTCCATACAGGTTTGGCAATCCCGTGTACCTGAAATCACAAAGTGGCTATGTAACAAGGCTTTAAGAGCTTACATTGTATATACGTGTGTATTAAAAAAAATTAAAAAAAAAATAAGTGTTTAGGGCATCTTTCAATCTTTTCTCATGGTCTTCCGTGTAACATCTGGCGCGAAAGAATGCAACAAATTTCTCTCCGACTAGAAGCAATATTCTTCACATCACACGATCGACTGATACCCAATGTTGCCAACAAGTTGATACAAAAAGTCACTAAATAGAAGATGAAATGACTCCAATTTTGGGTGAAAAGTCGCTAAAAATTTTTTGTGGAGTTTTGACTCTCTCTCTCTCTATATATATATATATATATATATATGTGTGGGGGGGGGTGTCTGTGTGTGTGTATAAAATACGTGATCAATTCAAGCTATAGTACTATATACGCTAAAAGAACGTATATGAAAAACCCATATACAGGGCTGGATTTAGGGGGTGCAAATGTGCACGTGCACCCCCTTCGTTGTAAATATGCACTACCTAAAGTAAGAAGGTAGCAGTGAAAATAGCAACACTTTCCAAAAATTTCTGCTGTCATGTTTCCATTTGGGCAGGGAAGTTATGCAAAAGGGAAGTTATGCAAAATCGATAGTTTAAGTTCATTTTCTAAAAGTTGAAAGAAAAGGATTCACTGAGAACAGACACATAGCATTTCCAGGGCATTTCCTCACTCACATTACAGATGCCTAAAGGCACTTAAAAAATTCCAACTCAATTCAAATGTACTGGTAGTTATTGGCGCACTCACCCCTCAGAAAATCCTAGATCCGACCCTGCTCATATATAACTAACAATAATTTCACATATATATATAACGAAATCAAAAATAAGATTAGAAAAACGAACAAAATTCAAGGTCTAGGAAAAATCTTATTTCACTTCTACTCACGTTTCTACACGTTTGCTATTGTTAATGAAATATTTGTGCTTCTAAACGGAAGCTCTGTAAAGTAGAGGACATTAAAAGCTGGAGTTGGTCCCCGTTAGAAGGTAGAGATAACAGCAATGAAAGCGGGAATATAGAGATAAATGTTGTGTAGTTTCCCAGCTCGTCAACATCTGCACTAGATTCAAATAAGTAAAAGGAAAATAAATATATATCTGAACTGATTCGAGCTAATAGTACTTATTTTATGGTAAGTTGTTCGCAGTACAAAAGTCGCTAGATTTGTAAATAAGTCGCCAAATCGTCATTCCAAAATCACCAAAAAAGTCACTAATCGGAAAAATTATTTTTTGCCGCTATCCTGGAATGCGAATCCCCTAGATTTAGCGACTTTTCCTCCAAATTGGCAACACTGCTGATACCTGCATGATCAAACATGCTTCCTTCTCGTACGCCCTCTACAGCAATGTTGCCAATTCAAGGGAAATTTTTCTTCTAAACACGGAACAGTTTTTTTTTCTATAAAAGACAAGTATAGCAAAAAGTAAAAATACGCAAATTTTATTAGTTCACCTTGTTTCTGCGTCGTGCAGTTGAAAATTTTTATATTTTAATTTATTATTTGTTTATTTATTTATCTATACAGAACAAATAAGGGGAAAAAAAATGAAAAGTAGAGAATTGGAAGAAGTGTTGGGAAGACAGAGGAATAAAAATTAGTAGGGCTATAAAGAAAACGAAATAGCTCGAGTTTATCGGAGAAAGAAATTACGAAGTAAGGCTACAAAAAGACAGATTGAGTGAAGTGAAAACTTTTCAATATTTAGGCTCAGTGGCGAATCTAGAAGGTAAGAACTGGGGGGTGGGGGAGACAGAACCCAAGACTATAATAGGTATATGATTAGTGTACTCTCTCTCTCTCTTCTATAAACTTCTATAAACTACTAGAAATATATGCATAATAGGTTAAATTATTCTTGTCATTCATATAACTGGGGGAGGGAATTTAGGCCTCCTGACCCCGAGTTATATCCATCACTGTTTAGGCTCATCTGTTGCCAAGAATGGAGAGTTAAACGTGAAAATAAAACACCAAATGCAAAAGGGATTACGAAATTGGAAGAAAGTAAGTATCTGGGACGCTGTTGACTTTGGGTAATCAATGAAGTTTGAATATTCAAATAATTTTTTTACATTCTTTTGCAAACATTTTGAGTGAACCTTGGTAAGGTTTGTAAAATTTCCTAAAGTTACATTAATAATTTGTTGCTTATGGACTTAGACTGAACGTATTTGAGAACAAAATCCTGAGACGTATATATTCGAACCCAAGAGGAACATGAATGGTGAATGGCGGAAATTTCATAACGAGGAACTGCATTCTGCCGTTTATTAAACGTTATTAGGGTCATCAAATCTAGGAAAATGTCATTTGGTTGGACTCTGGTGGGCAGGTCATGTAGCTAGATTGAAAGAAAGTAGAAACGCTTTCAAACCTTTTACTAGAAGTTCAATCGGAAAATGACCATTAGGAAGAACTAGGTGCAGTTGGTAGGACAATATTAAGGTGGATCTCGCAGAGATAGGAATACGAAGTAGAATTTGAATCCCAGTTGGCTAAGGACAATGGAGAACTTTTGTGAACGCAGCATTGAACCTCCGGCCATTGAGTTAGACTAAAATCATCATTACCTCTTACATTTTAATTTCTGTTTGACTAAAAATATTGTGCGAAGTATGACTTCATGGACATTGACTTACGTATAATAGAGACAATCACATTGAACTGGACAAAATTACATACTTGAGGATAAATTATCATGCGTAGGTTTCGAGAGAATCGAAAAATGAACTTTTGTGGAGCCAAAAGGTCTGTAGTTTGTTCCCAATAATAATTGACGGTTTGTATTTTGCTGGTCATCATCATCACCATAGGTATTCTGCCATTATTGACAGGTCACTTGCAGCACCTAAGAAGCGTCCATACTCCACGGTCTTCCGCTTTACACCTGTCTTCACGTATGATTTTTCTCTTATGATATCGTCCATCAATTGTAGCCTTCTTCGCCCCCTCCCTCTCATTCCTGCTACCATACTATTTAGTACGTCCCTCATGATACAGTTCCTTCTTAAGCATTGTCCCAACCATTTCCCTTAATCTTCTAAATAATATCTAAAACTGTTCTTTTCTCCGCAACCATTTCTAACACCCTCTCATTCGTTTTCCACTTAACCCAGCTGATTCTCTCCATTCTTCTCCACACCCACATTTCGAAAGCTTCCAATCGTTTTTCATCATTTTTGCATAATGTCCACGATTTTGCCGTCGAAACTGTTTACTTATACGTGCTGTACAGCAGCATACGGAATGGAAAAGATGAAATGAAATCTTTAAGTTTTACGTCCCACGATTATGCCGGTTAGGCTAAAGGAGACGGTGAAGATGAGAAATGAATGAAATGGTGGAATGAAGAAAGTGGGAGGAAACGGGGGAACCCCGAGAAAACCCACGAGCACGGTGTTTGTCCACCACAAAGTCCAAGCGTCGCGAGTTGGGATCGAATCAGTGACCCCAAGCACCGGAGATGAACGCTCGACCACTGAGCCACCGCGACCCTGTCATACGGAATGGGGCTTTAGGAAATTTTAACTCCACTTTGAGAAAGATAGTATGCAATGGTAATCATTTACCTACCATGTAGAGACCTGCACGGGCCCGAGCCCAATCCAGCCCGAATGTACGTAGGCCCGGCCCAGCCCGGGCCCGAAAAGTTTTGGATATTTTCGGCGCGAGCCCGGCCCGGTCCGATAAGTTTTTTGAAATTCTTGACCCAAGCCCGGTCCGGGCTCGATCAATTTTAAAAGTTTCATTTTGTAACATTTTTCACGGGCACACTTCTTCAATGTTTGCCTTTATTCTAATTATCGTTTAACGAATGTCAATAATTATTAAAGAATTGCAATTAATCGGCCCCAGCGCAGCCCGGCCCAAAGAAATTATAGAGTTGGCCCGCCCAAGCCCGGCTCGCGGTCCGGGCCGGGCTTCGGGCCAGGCCCGGCCCGTGCAGGTCTCTACTACCATGTTAAGATGTGTATGCAAATACTTGAAATAATTATAAACTTGGGACCTTGAATCCCCCTCCTTGACGAACTTCTGCGCAAACCACTGGTATTATATAAGTAGTAATGTTGCTTTTTCCTAAGGTGACACACATACCCCCTTTACGCACATACTATGCGTAAATATTGGTAATGCGCTTAGCTTCATTTTGTTCAAACAAACATTCATATATGTGTGTAGCATACTCCATTATGCTACCATACTTAATTATGTATATCTTACAGTACTTTGTTCTTTTTCCTGAAAAAAAAGGCTAACTTGCTGGACATTGACTTATGCGTACAGAGAAACAAGCCAAATTTGGATTCGTCTCAGTAGCGCATGCAATATGTAAAAGATGAGATTTGCGTAGGCGTTTGTCTGTCGCCAATGCATCTAGTACGATGGAAAACAAGTTTGGTATCGTCTGTTAATATTTAGGTCGTCGATTGAGACGACTGAAGTAGTTGAAACGTCTGGGAGAAGAATTGATTTTCATAATGATACGCTTCTTTTTAACTGCCAAGTTCTCAATCGCTCGAACAAAGTGTATTTTCAAAGCTATTGTTTGAACAGAGTTGCCAACTAGTGATATATCGTCTCCCTACATATTGATTCTAGACACCAGTCATCGTTCATGATAGACTATCTAACGTTAACTCAATGCATCACGGTCAGCTTGCTTTGTGCGTGTGGGTGTGTGTCTGTGTGTTTGAACTAAGGAGGATACACACTTGTAACACTGTCAATCAATTGTACCGCAGAGTGAAATTTGCGTTAACGGGATGATCTACCTTTTCTCGGCACAAAAATTTTTATATTGGACCTTATGGGGAGAACATGGCTACTAAATTTCCTCAGTTTCTAAGGAACTAGGTATCTCTAATGGGAAAGAAAAATTTTGCAGCATTCTACAGAAGTTTATTAACGGGTTGAAATACTTAAATTGTATATTTGTCTGCTAGTTTAGCAGAAATAAATTATTAAAAAATAAATAAATTAGTTTCCTTTTATACAAATTATAATATGTCTAACTTTGGAACCAATTATGGTACAAAGATCAACTTTTTTTTGTTTTATTCCTTGAGAAGAAACGACTCTAATAGTTTTAATCACAACCATATCTGATACGCCAATTAAAAAATAGTATTTTAATATAAGCATTAAAGTCCACCTGTCAAGAAGTTTGACGAGGGTAAGGCATCCGCGACCACCCTTTTCTTCTGTTTTTGTCTCGAGAGATATGAAGGGACCGTTTTCACAGCAGGTGTCAATAAGAATGTAAACATCATGTCCTCACGTTCAATAGCCCAAGTTCGGCCACTTTCTCTCTCTTTTTCTTTTCTCTCTCTTCCGAGGAGGTGTTTCTACCCTGTAAGAAAATTATAGATATGTAGAGAAAATGGTGATCAATTATTTCTGATAGTCAGATGATAGACAAGCATTCTAAAATGCCTTCGAATTCCAAAAATGTATCGACCATAACTTTACCATCTGGTTATTTTCAGGAGGCAAAAGTTATATTATTATTATTATTATTATTATTATTATTATTATTATTATTATTATTATTATTATTATTATTATTATTATTATTATTATTATTATTATTATTATTATTATTATTATTATTATTATTATTATTATTATTATTATTATTATTATTATTATCTCAAGAACAGCAACAGGATAATATTCCAAAAAGATGTCTCAAAAGTATCAAAGTTCTGAACAATTTTTACAGCTGTAGTGGAGAAATGAAGTTATTTAGGACATTATTATTTTGTTTATTTCTAACGACAACTAAAAAGTTTATGTACATTGTGCAAAATTATTTTGACTTGCAAAAGAGTCTTTTGTAATGAAATTTAACGAGTTAGTTCTTGTGTGATCTGATGAGACTTCAATTGAGACTCCCCCCACCTCGCTCCCCTGTATTACTTCGTTTGATATTTCAAAGAAAATATTTTTATTACTGTTTGTTTTTATGTCATCTCAGGAAATATTTCTAGTTCTGCCTCAGATAATATGTTGTACGTAAAGAAAGGATGAATATTTTCGAGAGTACATTAGTAAATCAAAGAGTTAAAAAAAAAAAAAAAAAAAAAAAAAAAATTGGCACAGGGCAACAAGAGACAGCTTTCCTTGAAAAATTGAAACGGCTGTCGTTTGTACTTTTTTCTGGATAATGCTGGCGTTCACATTGAAGTAAGGCAATTTTGAACCAAATTTGGTTTCATTTCTGACTTTTTTTGGTGTGTGTGTGTATCATACGTATTGGGACAGTTTTGAATGAAGAGTGCGGGACACATTTTAAGCAAGGTTTAAATTGGTTAAATCGGTGTCTATAAGATGAACTGAATCAAAATTAGCGAACGGAATGCTATTTGGTCTATTTATTGAGATTTGAGGGTCCCTCAGACCGAGTCCAGAATATTAACTTCAGGCAGTTTCCGGGCAAACCAAACTAAAAATCGAATTCTAATAATTCAGACTTGATAGCATATTGTTTTCAACCACATTGAGTGACATATATTAGCAATTAGTTTTCTACCGTAAAAAGTAGCCCTCTGAAGCGGACCACCATAATTATCTTTGGCTCATATTATTGTTTGTTCAAACCTTCCCTACCCTTGTTTAAATCTACCTCCCAAGGGAGTATATTTGAACGATATCCCTTATGGACTTACGTCTCATCGAAAATTTAAAAAAGTTCTCCATTCTCTGGTCACATTGGTATATCATATTCAACACATTGATGCACTTGTATAAGAAAATTTATTGAGTGTGAAGGAGAAAATAAGAATTTCGGGAAATTTATTATTCAAATGCCCTCCGCCCTCTACTCTAAATGTATTACTTATGATATGTGGCCATAGGGTAGCTAGAAGTTATGACATTCAACTTACATAAGGACCACTATAGTTGCATGCTTCCCAGGCTTGATAAACTAAAATAAACATTGATTATGGACTAACACTCTTTTAGCATGAAACGATTCAGTTGTAGGAATTAAGAATTTTTGAGAGGTTCAAACGGCGTCTTTTCAGATTTTCAATTTGGTCATTCAGGTTAACGAACTCATCCAAGATCATTGTACAAATCAGTTTGTGTACCAAGTTAGTTTCTTTCCATTGAAATCAAGGCAGTTAGCTCGTTCACAAGAAAAAATCATATTTGATATATGGGGGCGTGAGTGCACAAGGAATTCAAATCCCACATTTTTATTTTTTTGATACAAGTGTCATGAAAAAGCATTGAAATATGTCCCTTTTTAATACGAAAATAGTGCAAACTCTCTGCCGGTGGTTAACCCAGCCGGTGATGTAGGGGAAAAGCGTCCGCCTGCTACGCGGCACTGAGTAGGTTGAGTGTGGATTCAAATCCCGCTTATGCCGATCATCCTGGCTGAGGTTTTCTTCAGTTTTACCAGGTGAATGCCGGGATGGTACCTTCTCTAAAACGGTCAGGACCATGACCACTTCCTTTTCAAATCTAGCTTTCCCTAAAGGGCCGATGTGACCTCGAAATTGGAGGCCCGACCCCTTCCTAGTGTCCTTCTCGTTCACAAATAAATAAGAAGTAAATAAATTGAATCCCTTGTACACTGAAGGCCCCATGTTAACATTTATGAAACATCTGATTTTCAACTCTTTAGGATAAATCGAGACTAACTGACAGTGCGTAGTCTTAGCGGGGTAAGCGCGGAAAACGAAAAAGTCAAAGAAAACAGGGCTTTACTCCCTTGTCCCCATATAACAATGCACAATATGGACACCGTTCCAAATGGGTCTTATAGGAGCTATCATGGCAACATTTTTGTATAAGACAATTGGTGTGTGTCGTCTGCATGGTTGTCTGGGGACAAAAAGGGGCAAACATGTTTTTCAATAAATAAATAAATAAAAGAAAACGTGCATTTTTCAATTCCCATATCCTCGTCCTAAGAAGGCGCTTAGCGCAACGAGCCTAAACTTTAAATGCTTTGAAAGTTTGTTCCTTTTTGCGTATCCTGCTTCTTGTTTCAACTCCCCAGGACAGTGATGATTTCAGGGGTGATTCTGGGGGGGGGGGAAATTCTCCCAAGAGCTACGAAATTCAACCTCGGGTGCTTGAGATCATCGCAGAAATTTCTGTGAAGCACGCAATTTTTAGTCGCTTTCCCCCCTGTGCGTGGTGCCTCCGGAGGAAATGATCTGAAATTAGCACTGCTATAGGATAATTGGAGATTGGCTTACAGTGCTTAGTCTTAGTGAAGTAAGCACGAGAAACCAGAAATATCAGAAAAAACAGGGCTTTTGCTCCGCTGTTCCCCCGTGAAAATGCACGGTTTACACACAATACAGGTTGGATCTAACAGGGCTATTTAGAGAACGTCTTATAGAGCATTTGGTGTGCAGTGTTGTCTGCGGACAAGGAGGCAAAACAGTGTTTTTCATTAAAAATTTAGTATTTTAAATTTCCCTCGCCCCCTCAGGAGACGCTTCTTCAATGAGACCGTATCCTGCCTCTTTCTCCCATTCTCTAGGCTCTAGGCCAATTAGGACTGACAGGCATTTGAATAAGTCCATTACTTGGTTGCCTAGTACATACGTATTGGCTGCCATATTGGATTTAGACAAATGTTCTCTCATGTTACCATGTAAAATATGTCTTGTCGTGATGAAAGCTACCAGAAAAAGTAGGTTTCGTTTACTCCTAAAGAAGTACGCTACATCCTAGAGTAATGCGTGCATATACGCATTTGTAACTTTGTACAGTTAATCGTTAGAAAACAGTGTTGCCAGGTTGTAAGGTTTCTAAGTGGCAATAAACAATGCCATATTTAAATTCATCGGCCTCAGAAACCTATAGTTTGACACCAAAATTATCTTTCTAAGTGCCTTGGTTCACGATCTCTCTTGGTTCACGATATATATATATATATATATATGAGAGAGAGATTTACGTAGGGCGGCGGCCATATTGGAAAATGACGGCTACCAGGAAAACACCTCAAATTTGAAATATATTCCCAAGAAATTATTTTAAAAAGAACTTAGGGGACATTTTTTTACGGACATCTATATATGGGGGCCAGGACTTTACATTGTCGGAATCCTGTGGGGGCACCCCTCTGCACCCTTCCCTTCGCCACTACTGTATGCTATAATATTTTTCCGAAAGGGAAAAAAATTCCCAAAATAACAGCGTTTTCTGATACAGTGAAACCTCTACTAGCGGACACCTCTATAAAGCGGACACCTCCCGTAATGGACATATTTTGTAATCCCCAAACACTGTAATAGGAAAAAAACACATTGGCAAACCTCTTTAAAGCGGACACTCTCTAGTACGGACACAGACAGTGTTTTTTGTCTTTTATAGGTATTATTTACCTCCGTATTACGGACACTTTCTTTAAAAACAAGTTTAAAAATATAGTAAAAATTCATTTTTAGTAATTCATATATGTATGTGTCACCAAGGAAGCAATGTGACATTTAGCTTCCTCAATTGTCTGCTCAGCAACCCAGATGATGCGTCTCTGTTTATCAAGACTCCCATGTCCTTTGTTTGCACCCCACTCCCATCCAAGCTGTTTTAGACACAAAAGTGATTGACAGTTGCCCATCGTTTGGGATGACATGTTATGCTACTGTCCCTCTGGAATCTCTAACCAAGCAGAATACAAGTTTTTTGTTGTTGTTGCCCGCGGGTACGCATATTGTCTCAAAAAAGACACCTTTGGATTGCAATTAACCCACAAATTAAAGCGACATACTGAAAACCTAGTAAGTACTGATAAGTGTAAACTGTAGCATCTTATTTCAATGTTGTGCCTCGAACATAGAGTATTGGATGGCGGAGGATAATGCAGGTACCGTAACATTTGGTAATATTCGTAAATACACGATTCATGCACACAAAAAAAAATCTGATTACGTATCACCTTGATTACTAAATTACGTAAGAAAATATTGCAGCCTCTCTAAGGCGGACACCTCTCTATAGCGGACAATTTTTGATTTCCCACGGCTGTCCGCTTTAGAGAGGTTTCACTGTATATACTGTTCTTCCCGCGCACTCTAGAATGCATCGTGATGAACTTCCAGAGGTAACGGGGAAAAGAGGATACTTCACACCACATCGTCCAGTCTCTTAGTATGGAACCATTGAGGGAGACAAACTCTATAAAGCTAACAGTATTTGGCAGCTGACAGGTAATCTCAGAAACTGGTCGAGAACCTGTTTCATTCAGACATCCACCCCCTTCCCCCTCCATTTCACCAACCCCCGCCCTTTCCGCGGCCAAGCTTAGAGTGGGGCGTGACTTACCCTCGTCAAACTTTGACAGATGGACTTTAATATTTATATTAAAATACTATTTTTTAATTGGCGTATCAGATATGGTTGTGATTAAAACTATTAGAGTCGTTTCTTCTCAAGGAATAAAACAAAAAAAAGTTGATCTTTGTACCATAATTGGTTCCAAAGTTAGACATATTATAATTTGTATAAAAGGAAACTAATTTATTTATTTTTTAATAATTTATTTCTGCTAAACTAGCAAGCAAATGTACAATTTAAGTATTTCAACCTGTTAATAAACTTCTGTAGAATGCTGCAAAATTTTTCTTTCCCATTAGAGATACCTAGTTCCTTAGAAACTGAGGAAATTCGGTAGCCATGTTCTCCCCATAAGGTCCAATATAAAAATTTTTGTGCCAAGAAAAGGTAGATCATCCCGTTAAGAGTCTTCATCCAGGCGAAATTAAAATACCGCTAATTTTACAGTAATTATGTGATATTTTCAAATAGATAAAAGATAATCGAAATGTGGAACAAGAGCGCTCTAGACAATATTATTTTACATGAGAAACCGTTATCACGATTCACTTATCTGCTTTCGATTTCGAGCCAGTTTGAAAATCGGCACGTATTTTCGCGTTTCTAAATGGGTGAAAACGGAAAGCCACTAGGTGACTTGTGATAACGGTACCTGACGCAAAATAATATTGTCTAGGGCGCTCTTGTTCCATATTTCAATTATCTTTTATCTATTTGAAGATATCACATAATTACTGTAAAATTAGCGGTATTTTAATTTCGCCGGGATGAAGACTCTTAAGGTGACACGAATGTATTTGCGCAGAAAACGTACAACTAGATCTATAGCTAGGAGATGGACAGGGGGGTTCGGCTACTCCTGTGACCACCCTTTAACTCCCCTAAAACTTTCAATTGATAGTTTCGATCAGTGGTTCTCAACCTTTTTTGACTGACGACACATGTTACTGAACATACAGGGCATTGCCACGCACTTGTTTGATATTATTATTATTTATATTATTATTATTATTATTATTATTATTATTATTATTATTATTATTATTATTATTATTATTATTATTATTATTATTATTATTATTATAATGAAACCAATTAGCTTTTATAATGATTCTATATAGTACTGAGCACTATCACTACCGCTCGAGCTGTTGACCGCTACAGTCTGTCTCGATTTTAACTAATTATTATTAAATTTTAAAATTTCGCGTTACACCTTAGGGAACAGCATGACACACAAGTGTGTCGCGACACATGGGTTGAGAACCATTGGTTTAGGTTAAAAAAATATATGTTTAAACAAGTAGTAGTGTCACGTGTATACCACGAAAAAGAGTTTGGTTCGTATGGTGTGATATTTTTTCGAATTAATATTTCAAACCGGAAGTGGTAGTATATTTATACCACTTCTGGTGTTAATAGATTAGAGTGGAGATGGAATGTATTTTTAGAACGTTTAATTCATTTTAGATTACAATTTCTCGTTATCTTTTACCATTTTTACTCTTTAGCGATCAACGTTAAAAACCGGAAATGGTTGATTTCAACCATTTCTGATTTGATTTGAGCTGAGTTGATTTTAGTTTAGCGTCCCTTTCAGCAGCAAGGCTATATGAGACGTGGACCTAGTGGTTAACGTGGAATCCGAACCACCTGAGCTCCTGCCGAGAATCGAACCCGGGTCTCCCGCGCTAAAAGGCTCGTACGCTAACCGCTTAGCCACGAAGGGGCTCCATTTCTGATTTGAATAGCAGGTTAAAAGAGGAGATGTTTTCTATTGTCAGAACGTTAAATTGATTTTTTAAGAAAATATATATTTCTCGTTTTTGCTCTAAACAGATTAATATTGAAACAGGAAATTGTAGAGTACTTTATCACTTCTAGAGACTTAAGAATGGAGATTAAAAATGTTTTGTTTTGACGCTTAACTCGATTGCAGGAAACAGCTTTTAGCTATCTATCACCGTTTTTGCTCTATAATTATCAACGTTAAAACAGGAAATGTTTCATTTCTACCACTTTGGATGGATGGATCACCTTCATAAAGGAGCCTGACTCCTACCTTTTTGACTGTTTACACTCTGATCAAACTTGGTAATGATTCATCAGGTAGTTTTTGAGATTTTTGTCTCCCGGACGGGTGGATACACGGACAGACAGAGTAAATATGTAAAGGGGTTTTGGTAAACCAACAAGTAGTCAAGAACGTAAGGTGCACTCAAATTAGTCCTCAAGAATTATACCTCTCCCCTCCCGCTACCTTAGTACTCTGATTAAGAGCCTGCGTAAAACTCCAATATACAGGGTGGCCCAAAAGTAGGTATACAGTACCGTATTGCATTTTATGTCATTTCTTATTGTTATCCAACAGGTAGACTTAGTTTCTTTATTATTTGTTCTTAATGTGGTTTTACTTACATCTAAGCTCGGAAGAAGCGAAGCAAATACACCCATAAACTAGAAGTTATACTTGATCAATGCAGGGGTGTACCTGGTATACCTACTTTTGGGCCAGCCTGTATTTGAATGACTATCGCACTTATGTTTGGGTTGTAATGTGCTGTATAAACCCAGAATTTGTCGATGTTCGCTCAAAACCCTCATACAGCATAGAAGCTAAGAGGTACACCTAATATCAGTGGCGGCTCGTGATGCTCAAAAGAAGTGGCAGTGTACAAGTCATCGTAGATCCACAAGTAGCGTCTCTACGAAACAATCCCACTGCGTTATCGATGCGCGTGTTTGATTCTTACCACTGTTTTTCATTAACGCAAAGTTTCTCATCTGCTCCTTGCTCCTTCTTTTGTGATTTACTGAGAATAAGAGCAGAAAATTATAACGCAACTGTGTATTAGATTGGGAATGATTGGCCCAGACTTTTATATTTTAAAGTCTGTGACAAACCAATGAGTGGTCAATCATTCTATGGTGCCAATTTATTGTTACTATTTTTTGATACGAAAATAATGTGAGAAATAGCCAAGAACACACACTTGAGGAAATGACAATTAATAAATAGATACAAATTGTTGGTTGCCAGTTGCCAGATTTTTTAAAATTTCTTGCTATGACTGAAAGGAAGGATGGATAACAGTACCAGTCCTAAGTCGACTCACTTCTACCAGGATTCAATACAATGCAAGTTATTATTTCTGCGGCAACGATTCTGATTAAAAAGAAAGAAAAGAAAAGAAAAGAAAAAAAACGCTATAATGTAGTTTAAGGGCGAACAGTAGTTTACAACGACACTTCGAGTTTTCACTAGAAAAAAAAGAGCAATGCAACTTTTGATTTAAGCTGTTCCAGTATACTTGGGATTGAATTCTTTTGAATCTTAACAGAAGAAAGATTTTGAAATATGTGTAATTGCTGGATGTCTTTGGTATTTATTTCTTATTTATTGATACTTTCAGTTCATACATGTTCTCTGGTTTAAGCAAATAATGGTAATTTTGTTGGATTAAAACAATTTTAAATATTTTAAGGGAAAAATATACTTCTATCATCTTCGAAATTGAGTTACTTTTAAGCTTATCTAAATCAGCAACATAAAATTTTCTATGGTGGCCCTTCATGTAGATTCTAACAATAGTTTGAGCCCAGTTCGAGAAAGTTTGGCCACCTCTGGTCTTGTCCTTTTAATTTGACTATATAACAGAGTATTTTTTAACGCAATTTCCTAATTCTATCAGCGATTCAAGTCATCACGTGTCATCCATCCTCTATCTTAAATACGCAAATAATAATAATAATAAACTCAAACCTGTGTCTTTTTGCTATTTCTTTTGGTATCAAGCCAAGAAGAGAAAAGATCATGACCCTTGACGACATGTTGGCTGTCTTTTCCCACGTGACGTCACCACTAACAAATGAGTGTCGCGTGCGCTTCGTGCTTCGGCCATCCTCTTTGAGGCCAGAGGAGGGAAGGACTACGTGATAGCTGGACACGCCAAAGGGTCAGCTGAAAGGTAGGCTACGTGTGGACACGTCGCAGCTCAAAGGTTAGGTCACCAGGGGACAAATAAGCACACGAAACAGACAAGCCCACCAACCACTGCTGATAATGCTCTTTCTTCCAAGTTAACATCTTTATGTTTTACAGTATGTTACCATCGGTTTATCCCTTATGACTTGTCATTGTTTTCCTTTCAAATACGCATAATAATTGTAAACGTATTAATGTGTGTAGCAAATTAGAAATTTTAATTGTCTAAGGCAAAGAAGTCATTTATTTATTTACAAGCATTTATATGTATTTAGGGGCATTACCGCCATCTATGGCTTTTAAGGCCATCACCTGTGAGTGACAAGGGCGCACCCTAGGCAAGGGCGCCGATCCTGGGGGGCCAAGGGGGCCCGGATCCGCCCAAAGCTGATGTGGGCCCCCTTATTGTA
The DNA here is from genome assembly GCF_964235325.1 of Thermobia domestica. Classification (NCBI taxonomy): domain Eukaryota; kingdom Metazoa; phylum Arthropoda; class Insecta; order Zygentoma; family Lepismatidae; genus Thermobia; species Thermobia domestica. The sequence goes on from NC_137471.1 coordinate 13,178,520, forward strand.
TTTAAGAATATACAGTATTTGCCATAATTTGAATGTAATTTGTCTTAAAAGCCTTATATATGTCTTCTGCATCTGAATGCCCCCCCCCCCAAAAAATTTACAAATCTGGGTATGAGCCTGATGAGGGATAACGTCCCTCGGTGAGTACACTATCCGGGGAAGGAAGAAAGGAAAAAAGGCAGCAGCATGGAATCTTTATGTTGGGAACTATCCCGGCATTCGCCTGGTGTGAATTAGAAAAAAACCCAAGAGAAGCCTCACTGAGGATGGCTGGCTTGAAGAACACTATTACACGTTTGTTACCGAGTGTCCCCACTGGGAATCGAAACCAGGACCGCTCGCACGAAGAACATTTGTCAACGCTTAAAAATGTGCGAGTCATTAGACAATATATTCCAATAATAATGGTGCTATCGCAGATCCTGCGTGACGCCGAATGATTCTGATAACTTCAAGATGAAATTACGGAAAAAAATCAGGACAAAAATTTTGTACATAACTTTACAAAAGGAGACGAAATGAGACGAGATAATTCTTGGTGATGAGACGAGACGTATAAAAATGAACGAGACGAGAGGATAGAAACCAAGGATATTATAAAATAGAGGATCTGCCTTTACAATAAAATCTTGAAGCCATACGTCACAGTTTCGCCACCCCTACTCTGCCCACTCCGCCCAATAGGATCTCAATGTTTTGAGCCAACAATCATGGCGGAAACGAAAGTAGCCAATCAGACGATGGCAGAAACGAAAGTAGCCAATCAGACGTGCCGATGCTTGGTTGTTTTTTTGGCTTCATCGATTTAATAGGATGAAGATACTTATGGGCAGATCCTCTATTTATAACATCCTTGATAGAAACCTTATTTCTCGTCTTGTTAGCAACACTAGATAGCAAAGGCCTTCTGTTTATAGCCTACATTTCAGGCCGGGTAAACTTTATGATGAACAGGTATTAATTAATAATGTGCGTAGTTTTGTAACTCGCAGCATGATTAATCTAATTAATACGCATGTCGTGGTTCCTGTGTTCGGTTGCACCATTTGTTGGTAATGGCTGGAGGAATCATTTTTATGGCGAGATAAATTTGACTTCTAGTCCTGGTTTTGGAGAGTCATTTGAAGAATTACACTAAATTATGTTCGGTTTCGCCAAATAGTACTATTTATGAATATGCAAATAGATTTTCCATATTTGCTTTCCGCTCTGACAAGTTACAATCTGCATAATGAGTTGTAGCTAATATGAATTTATATGCGTGAACCCTTTAAGAAAGTGAGTTACGCCGCACGAGACTTGAAGCTCAGGTCTCCAAGCATAGTAAGCTGCTGTTGATACAAAAAATATAAGTATAAAAAAAGTAGTTATAGTATAGATTCGCAAAATCCTATTTTTCCCCACACAGTACTCCGAGGCGCTAAAACAAAAGAAAAAAGAAAAAAAGAAAAAAAAATAGTTACGTAATTAACTAGGACGTATTCACATAAAATATGTAGGTATTCCAGAAGATATTCACATGCTGCCAAGGGCGCCCATGTTGTGGTTTCCAAGGGGGGCAAGTATAAGCGATGTTTCAAAAACAGCTTCAATTTTTGCTGTAACTAATGTAAAAAATTCTATTGGATTTTCTATATTCTGAAGTACAATTTCCTCTAGGGGGGGCGAGCAACCCCTGCCCTCCCCCTGATGGGCACCCTTGCATGCTCCGTAGCTGAAATAAAACCACTATTGTATCTTTGATGGAAATCAAAATAATTGTGCTGATCTTCACTCTGGTAGGTATATTCAATTGTTGCATAAATTAATTTGATTACCAGAACAATAGAATTTAAATAAATGTAAAACTGTAAACCAGTTATTAATAATAGTAACTGTACCTGTGAGGGTCAGCTCAGTTAGGTTCCCTATTATTAACAAATAATATTATTAAAAAAATTCTCCTGACGGCAAAAACAGGAGACCCGAGAAGCTATCAATTTTTACTTCAACGTATAAGCATAGTCATACAAAAAGGCAATGCTGTCAGTATTTTGAGTTCCTTCCCTTCTTCCCATAAACTTGAAGAAATTTTTTACCTCAGATAGAACACTTTAACCAGGCATAAGGAGAACACGCGTCAAATTAGATTAAATAATTATTGTAAAAACTGGAATCGACTTGAAAATATTACATGTATTCTGATTATAATTTTAAATTCTTAACAGACATAATACATTGTTATCAATTCTTAAAAAAAAAAAAAAATCTCTGATTGGCCTAGAATAGGTTGCGGAATCTGCATAATTTTCATAATGATAAGTTAACACAAAGTTTAGGTAGCAGTAATAATTTTTTTTTAATTATCCAAAAGTGCAGTAAAATTTAAATTGAATAGCAATAAAAAAATGAAATGACATAATCACTTTAAACTGAAATGAATTACGAGACAATTGTGACTGATTTTAAATAATGAAAGCATTAAGTACGTTGACTGGAGAATCTGAATAATTCCTATTTCTCATGTTGTTCCAAAAGGAAAATAATACTCTCTACCTTTCGATAATAGCACCGAAGGAAATAACAGTGGTTTGAATTTAATGAGAATTTCATAATTTCTGTGATTTTTTAGTAACTACAAAAAGGATCATATAAATCACAAACAATATTTCTTATTTTTTCACTTTTTTCTTTTTCTTTCTTTCTTTTTCTTTTATTTTTTTTAAAAGATGGAGATTCCAGATATTCAGGTAGAAGTTAAATATACATAATACAGTAGGACATCGATAATCCGAACGTCAAAAATCCGAACACGGTCCCTAGAAGCTTTTTACATTTTGTCTTAACGCTATCGATAAACAAACAATAGTGTGTCCGTCAATGTTGTGTGAAGTCAGTGTTTTTTGTTTTTATAAAAGTTCATTCATATGTAATTGTTTGTCATACATATTTTTATTTTTTATTTTCTCTTTAGGCCTATAAGTTTTAAGTGTGATTTACAAAATTAGTGTAATTTAGTGTACGAGCAAGTTCTTCAGAAACATTAAATATGTAAGTAGCCTTACGTACGGTATTGTAATTACTGTACGTAATGAATAACCACTGTTGTATCGATAGAAGAACATACCGTACAGGTATATGTAAGCCTAAATGGCATTTTCTTGGTCATTTTAGAAAATCTGAATTACCCGTGGTCCCAATTAGTTCGGATTTTCGACTTCCTACTGTATCTTTATCCTATCGGACTATATATATATATATATGTGTGTGTGTGTGTGTTTGTAACTTCGCACCGCATGAATCACCCGAGACCCGCCCAATCTCGATCAAATTTTCAACATATATGAGTTTCGGGTCTGGGATGGTTTTTATCATTTCACTTTGACGGTGTAACTTAGGGGAGGTGGTGGGGGATATACATACATATATATATATATATATATATATATATATATATATATATATATAATGATTGAAAATGACCGATATCAGACAGCGCTTCAATAATACTGAAAAAAAGTGAATGACTAACCCAACATATCACTAATTTTTCTTATTTAAACCTAGCGAAGCGGGTTATTGACTCTAGTCTTTACATAATATCCTTATTCTATTTTTCTCATATTTTCAAATATTTGTTTATTGAGTGGGTATTAGAGGATGAGGGAAATGCAAAAGATCAAACTTAAATATTCACGGGTAAACTGTGACAAATCTAATTCCTTCCCGTGTATAGTGTGACACTGGTATACCCTACTTGTTTCATTTTAATATCTGAATTTCAACAGCGCCGTACTATACTCATATACACTACCACACATACATACACACACACACAGACTATCATACATCCGAATACGTGTATGAAGGAGGTAAATTCACGTGTACTGTTCTCAATAGACATATTACGATCTCCTCCCTAAAATCACTACAGCTGTACCTATAGAAGACGTTACACCATTTGTAACGCAACGTCCTCGAAGACCCCACCCAACGTTTTTCTTCATCGCAGTCCATTTTACATATCCCTGGCACTGCCTTTTTACACAACGCACATACACATTCTAACAGCTGGCATGTGATTACAGCTGTGATTAATGCTACGGAATTCAGCTTTCTTTTGTCAATTTTGTACCGAAAGGTGCCACCTGCACATAAGGAAGACGTCCTCTTAACAATTGTGAAAAGAAAAAATCTCCTCAAGCATTTTGATTTAACAAAAGACGTTCAGTGCCCGAAAGAACCTATTATGTGTGTGTGTGTGTGTTTCAGTGGATGTCAGTTACGGAAAAAGCTATTCAAGAAAAGATTTCTGTCACCATATGTTAATAAAATTCATACCTCACATGAGATCGCGAAAAGTTTTAAGTTTCGTTTCTTGCTTCGCTGTAGGGCGAAAAATAGTTATGAGTTTTGCAAATCTCTTTTTTTTTCTTTCAGTATTTTGCATATTTGCTATTTGCAAAAGTGTTAACAAATTCTTCCTTGCGTATGCTAGTAGTTCCATATACATATACAAATTAAAAAAAAAATCTACCTTTGTTAATATCTGGATGATAATATTATTGCATACAAAGAAGCAATGTTAAATATTTATATTTTTTCTTAATTGTTTTTCGATTTTTTTTTTACCTTTATGGCTAGTTTTCCGCATTTCTAACTTATTTGAGAAGATTTTCTTTTCTTACTTTATGTTTATGGGAGCAGGGTGGCTCAGTGGTAGAGCGCTCACCTCTGTTGCGTGGGGTCCCGGCTTCAATCCCTGGCCAAATAAACTTGTGGTGGACAACACCATGTCCGTGGATTTTCCCGGGATACTTCTGTTTCCTCCCAAACTCTCAGCCCACCAATTTTTTTAAATCATCATTCACTTGCATTAAATCATTGCCTCAGTTAACCTAACGAGGGATGTAAAACTGCAATATTTAATTTCATTTTTTCTTATTTTATAAAGTAACTACTTTGAAAATCTATGACCTCAAAGGGTTCATCATAAGACAAGGGAACTCTCAAGGATATTACGCCTGAGGGTGGGATTGGAGACACGTTTGTTTTGTAGTTTGTTTATTTGAGTTTAATGTCCCTTTCAGCACTGAGGCTACGTGAGAGAGGACGTAGCTACTATTTACAATGGAATGCAAGTCTACCGGGAATTAAACCCGAGACAACAGCACAAAAAGAATACACGTTGACGTTAGCCACTCAGATATTTAAGTCTTCACACTTGTCGAATTGATTTTAGCGTTGTATTCCAAATGTAGATTAGTATTTCGTATCCTGAGTATTATACTAACCCGCTAACCTCCGCAGCACTGCTGGTTGTCTACCAAACAAGGATTACTCCTATAGTAACCCCCATAGGAATACATAGGGAACCGCTTTTTGATTGTCCATGTCCATACCTTGGGATCAACTCGATGGATCAGGTTCTTCAACGAATTTCATTCCGAACATTCTGAACCTGTGAAAACGCTATAAATATTCTACTGTACAAAGCATTTCGTCATTCTAGTAACTGCAGGCCTCAAAATATTCTCTTTTTTATAATAAACAGAGCAGAAAATTAAATATCAACATAGAATATTCTTGCAGCTCGATGGATGCTGGATTAAAGAGCTCTTACTGTACTACCATGCTTCATGTATATCTTACACGATATATCCATGTATTCATGAACAAAATCATTAGACCTATCACTTTGTCAGCTGTAAAGAGTAGCCTACCTCAGGTGATAAGTAAGTTTTAAAAAAATAAATAAAATACGTATTAATAATAATAATAGCCTTAAGACAGGATGTTTCAAAACAACACCGACAAAGTTTGGGAGGTGGTTCCTGACACCAAGATAAGACAAAAAATATAGACCAACCTGGGTGCACAAATGCTTCCTTTCGGAGTTATAGGCTGCCAAAAACATGAAAAAATGAATTTTAAAGGTCCATAGCTGTAAAACTATGGGACCTACCATAGTCTGGTCAAGACTTCACTTAGGAACTAACATGTGTTCTATCCAAAAATGCATGTTTCAGAATCCTAAGGTACTCACGAAGCAAGTTTTATAGAGCGAGTTTGGCTACAGGTATATAGTTTGAAGTACTCACCAACTATTTCTATAAAAATTGTTGCAGAAGTACCGCAGCATTCTGAAACTTGGATATTTGGATAGGACACACACTAGTTCCAAAGTGAAGTCTTGACCCGACTATGCTAGGTCCCATAGTTTTGGACCTATGGACCTTTAAAGTTCATTTTTTCATGTTTTCGTTTCGACAGCCTGTAACTCCGAAACGAAGCATTTGTGCACCCAAGTTGGTCTATTTTTTTCGGATCTTATTTTGGTGTCAGAAATCACCTCCCAAAGGTTATCGGTGTTGTTTTGAAACACCCTGTATATAAAATAATTTGTAATTTTCCTACTTTGTAAGGAGTTCGAGGTTTTTACACATTTAGTGATTTAGTGTTAAGTACGGGAGACAAAGAATAACAAGAGATTTGATGAATCAATCCCCCTAAGTTTTGACCAAGATGTACAGGGTTAGAAGTTAGATATGGAATTCATTGATGGAGACAATATTGAAACCGGAAGTGGCAAAAGTTAACTATTTCCGGTTTTTACGTTGACCACTGTAGAGCAAAAATGGTAATAAATAGCTAGAAGCGATTTCCTGCGTTCAATTAAACGTCCCAAGAAAACATTTCATATTCATCCTTAACTCTCTACTAAAACCGGAAATGATAGAAATCCACCACAACTTCCGGTTTTAATATTTATCTTCTGTAGAGAATTAACGTTAAAGAGATAGCGGAAACCGGTTTTCTGAAATCAATTGAGTGTTCCCAAAACATATTCCATCTCAATTGTAATATCTCTCTACTAAAATTGAAAGATGTAGAAATCTACACCCACTCTTTGGTTTTAATATTAATATCTTATACTAGCTGAACCTGCGCTCTCTACACGGCGCATCATTCACATATGAGCATGAATCTCCTTGTCATTCCTCACAACATCTGTACATGTCCCTTTACAGACACAAGGGAAAGACGTCTTGATAAAAAAAAAAAAATCGACAAGGGATACCATAAAGGGGAGATTATTTTTGATTATTTTTTTTTTCAATATCTAGGACCGTTTACAAGATTTGAGCCTACTTTCGGTTGGAGTTTGTAATTTATGTATGATTAGTGTTATTTTTCTTCTTGCATGCTGTACATAATAAACAAATACATTACATACACAAATAATTATAATGTTAGTGATATATGGTATTCATTGGCCAAAACACTCCAAACAATCCAATAAAAATTCATCTTAGACTGAATAATGGTTATCCTTCGTTTTTCATTATCATTTGGCCATGTAACAAACGTCTGAGTGATATACAACTCCTGTATATAAATATGTGGTGTTGGAATGTATAAGTCGTAGGATATGGTGTTTTACATTTTTTAAAAAAATCAACATTTCCAAAAAAGAAATAACGGCCATTTTTTTTAAATATTCAATTAGAACTGGACAATCTACACAAAATTTCGAATCGACCAGCGAAAACAGCACGTGTCTAGCACTTGTGGTTTTCGAGATCTCATTGGGCCGCGGTGGCTCAGTGGTAGAGCGTTCACCTCTGGTGTTTGGATCCCGGGTTCAAACCCTGCTCCTGCCAAGTGAACTTTGTGGTGGACAAACACCGTGTGCGTGGGTTTTCTCTGGGTTCTTCCGTTTCATCCCACTTTCTTCATTCCACCATTTCATTCATCTCTAATCATCACCGTCTCCTTTAGCCTGACCGGCATAACCTTGGGACGTAAAACTCAAAAATTTCATTTCATTTTTCGAGATCTCATTGTCGAAAGGATTGGAGACAAACATGTAAACTTTTCTTTGGAGACAAACCTATAAACCATATAGATTGAGAAAATATCGCCCCATAGAAACCAAACTTCTTCATGTGACGTGCACGTGACACTATAACTTGTTTGCTTTTTATTTGTAAAGTACATTCTTCGTTGATTGAAACCAGTATATCACAAGCGCAATCAATGCACATATGTAGTACACACAAGCCTGTTATTGAAGAACACAAATTATTGGTTACTGACAAGAATTCTTGTTCTGGTCACGTTCTAAACAGTAAGACAATATTGATTTTCAGTTTTACATGACTTTTAAAAAGGACAAAGCAAAAACTTTTTTTTTTTTTTTTTTTTTTTTTTTTTTTTTTTTTTTTTTGCTAGAAGCATGAAAACCAAACACGTTACAAGTATTTTGAGAGAGGTTATCATCTTCAAATTGCTCTGTTTGTTCTGGTAAAACAGTGAAACCCAAACCATGCTCAAACAGAAGAATCGAAAGGAAAAAAAAAAAAGATAGATTTTTATAATAATACCATAGAGAATCCTATGTGATAATACAGTATATATATACACACACAGAGGCTGAATTTGTAACTTGTAAGATACGTGATTAGTGGTTGACCAATTTCCCGAGAGCCACAAGCGTTTCTTTGTTTTAGAAATTACTGAGCATTTAACCGTAATTTGGGGTGTTTGCATGATACTAGTATTATATCAACCAAAGCACACAGAGAAGAAAGGAGTATGTCTTTTGTGTGTATCTTCAAAAGTTATCTGCACGGTTCCTTTAAGATCCGGTTAATACAGTACCAGCTGGCCGTGCGTTTATGGTGAAGCTTGTTGCTGAAAGGTCCTGGGAATCAATCCAAACAGGGATCCTTCTTTACTTTTTCTTGTAGATGCAGATGGCTTATTTGTTTTTGTTTTTATTGTTGTTGTTGTTGTTGTTGTTGTTCGCAATGGCCATCTGGGTGTTTGGAGAAGCGTGACTTCAAAAAAGCTTCACCTACAGTAACAAACATGTCTTCAAGATTCGACTTATAATTTCTTTTTCTAGACTTTTTGTCTTTTTCTACCCCATATTAAGTTGTTTCCCCCTCTTTCCGACTAACTCTTTCTTCATGCACCAACGCTAGCGTTTTTTTCTTTTTATTTTTTTAAATAAAGGAGGAAGTTTAGGGTCAAAAGGTCGACAAAATCACAGAACACCTGTTGTCCCCTGCAAAAATTATCATCTATCTTGCTTTTTTAAAAACTTCTTTCTTTCACATGTCATTTCCTCCCCCTTTTTTCTGTACAGCATTCTTACATCAGTTACACAGACTGTCTTCAGTAATTGCACTTTGGAATAAAAAGATAGCGTTTATACAAAGTTTGTATTATAATAACTATAACATACACTATTGTAAATATGCAAACTTCGTAATTGGATTTCCTGTAGACGCACAACTTAACTGGTTGTGGGGGTCCTCGTGTAGCTGATTATCAAGGTCCACCTAGTCCAAAGTTTGATTTCTGATAGGGCACAAAGTTTCATTGTTGACTTTGTACTACGACATTGGAGCGAAGCTATATTAATTAGCACAACTTCTGTCTAAACGACATTTAGAAATAACGGGATCTCAAAGGAGGAACCGCTTCTTCTATTCTGCCGTTAAAGATATTTTGACTATGACTGGAGATTACATGATACTGATATCTTCCAGGTTTCTCTCTGTCTGGTTACTCCATTTAGACAAATTCAGCAAAGACGGCCCTCCTAGTCGGCAACTTAGCACCGACATAGTCTTTACTGTAGTACAGGCGCGCACCTAGAAATTTTTGTTGGGAGAGGTGCAAACTTCGGAGGGGACAAGGTTCCAATACTATAAGCTATTACGTCTATGTAATGTTGAAAGGGTTTTATTCTGCACCCGAAAAGACGACAAGAAGTGGTAAAATTAACAAAAAAAAAAAAAAAAAGAGACTGTTTTTATAAGAGAAAGAGTACAGATGAAGTATAAAATTAAATTTCATGCTACATCAATCATTTCCCTGTTAAACAAATATAGTTTATTGAGAAAGTGTACAAATCTATGTTGAGTTAGGAAGTTTTTTGAGGAGGGGTCCTGACCTGGTGCCCTCCCCGTAGGTGCGCCTCTGCTGTAGCACACCTAATCTTAATCTTTCGTCACAATATGGATAGAGGTTGTGTATAACTGATAAGTATATGAAAATCATGTATGTAGGAGTAAAAGTGCGGGGGAACGCAAGGCACGTCGATATCCCACTTCCAGAAAATATCTGTACCGTCCCCCCATTTTCTAAAAAAAATTACAATGGGCAAAGATAGGCAGAGGGGACGGCGTGATGTAATGCGTTCCCCTATCTTTCCAAATCCACTTTTACCTCTGCATGTATGCAAGTCAATGTGCTGACTGTACTTCACCAAACATATTCAGAATTGAAACAATAGTTTTGAGTTCCTAAACTGCTTACGTTTTTAGATGGGTACCCATAAAATGGTTAATGAACATATGTGTATTTCTTGAACGTAATTCTCTGGAGTTTTCCCTCATGGCATACAAGGTAAAGTATGAGATTTAAATACCTGTATTGCTAATCGCAGACTACCACGGATTACATGAGATGGAAGTGCAGAGTCAGGTTGCGCGGGCGAAACCGATGATAAAGGATCATCACGCTTTGGAACGAAGCCAATGGTGCCGCGACTATGCAACAAGGACCACTGATTACTGGAAGTGTGTTAATGGTCACCGAATGGGTCATCAGTCAGCTTATTTCAAATCATGGCACTTACCATGTTTATGTGTGGCGGACCACCATAGAAGTGTATGATTTGTAGTATCTCCGCCCAATTGTGAAACACGGTGTTGGATCCCTAATGTTTTGGGCCTCATTATTTTGGTCTTCAGTGGGTCCTGTGCAGACTCTTAACGATCACGTCACTGCCCATGATTATGTCGCCATGTTAGGGGACCATGTGCGTTCTATGGCTCAGATATTGTTTCCGAGCAATGACACCATTTTCTTCCAGAACGATAATGCGCTCATTCATAGAATTGGAGCTGTTGCGGTGTGTTTTAATGAAATAGCGTGAAACATCTACTCTGGCCTGCCCAATTCCCGGATCTAAATACAATTGGACTTCTGTAGTCGATTTTGGAGTCACGAATCCGGTGCAGAGTTCTGCCTGAATCCTCTCTCACGGAACTGAATGATTCACTGCACGCACGCGGAAAAGTGTATCCACCTGCTACTATTCACCATCTCTATGATTTCATTCGACGTCGCAACAAAGCTGTTCCGGGGGAGAAAGGTAGTCCAACGCCATGTTAATCTGGTAAGTTGCACTTCTTTCCGTTGAATTGGTATAGTAACCTATCCTAGTTTGTGGAAGACAGAAACCGCATCGCTTCTAGAAATCTCCTTGACTAAGGGAATGTTGCATGTCATGGATGTCTCGTTTCCGTCAGACTCATGAGCATCAAGATGTATTTGACAATTTATGATGTTCTTCGGAGAAAATATAATACGTCAATATTTAGGTATGCTTCTCCGTTTTACCAATGATGCATTCATATAATATATTCTGTGGGTTGTACTTACTCAGTTGGACGACACTATTTTTCTTTGGAATAAAGACAACCCAAACGACCTGTCGTCTTCCTATTTCCTTTTGTTTAGCTAATGCGTCTTTTTTTAATCTTCCAGGAAGTTAATTTTAATATTCCTTACACAAAATAAGGACTGTTCTCTATTGCAATTCTAATAAAAGGGGGTGGGTACATTGTGCATGAACCACAGTGGTACACCTGGTCCTTGTTTTTCTATATATTGAGTCACTAATAATTATCTGTGTATGCGTCATCCAATTCTTCTTAACAGGAAATGATATTGCAAATGCTTTCTTAGAAGAAGAAGATACGATCGAATCTTGCAAAAAAACTTGGTTGCATATACGATCAGTGTATGCCTGCTCGTTAGCATAAACACACACACACACACACACACATTTAGGTCTATTCATGTTTAGAATATTGTTGTTATATATTTTCCCAACTATAATTATGTGTCTCTGAACCATATATATAAGATAAATACGGGTTTCCGTATTATTAAGGTTTGAACAAGAGCGGATTTGGGCGGAGCCAATGGAGCCCAGGCTCCAGGGCCCTAGGTTCAGGAGGCCTCCAAAAATCACTCTCTTTAATACTAAAATATAGCAATCTACTTATTATATTATAGGCTTCAGACCCATGCTAATTTTTTCCCCGCTCGCTACACTCGCGAACTTATTTTGTGAAGGAGTGAGGTATTTTGGGCCTCTTACAATCCAAATTATTAGCTTGTGGTGACAATTCCTTTGAAATATCTCTGTCATTTCAATGTCGTTTAATGACAATAGAATCCTTTAAACAGCAAAAATGTAGGAATAAAACTTTTTCTAACAATCTTGCATTGTCCATTGTAATGTTTTAGGAACTGGGGGAACGCCGTACATATTTTTTGGAGTGGGAGGATGGCTTACCGCCGCGTTCCCCCTTACTTTTACCTATGGTCCAAATTAATGGTTTAATTTCTGTTATATCACACTTTTTTGGATCTTTCCTTAACCTGAAGTTTAAAATTTGGTTGAGATACGAATAAAATTTTTAAAAATTCAGTTTAACGCCCCACAATTAAGCTTTTTAGGCTAAGGAGACAATTTTTGAAACAAGTGAATGATGTTGGAAGAATTGGTGGATTGAGAAAGTGGGAGGAAACGGGAGTATTCTCGAGAAAACCCACAGGCACGGTGTTGTCCACCACAAACTTACCTGGCCAAGGATCGATCCAGGGACTTCACGCACCAGAGGTAAACTCTTTACTAGTGAGCCACCATGTTCTTTTCTTGGTTCAGATACGTTGAAAGGTTGGATTTGGCTTCTAGACGAGTGTGCATCAGGACGAACGGACGAACAAGTCTCGAAAAATCACGTTTACTGTATCTACGGGCCATCAAAAGTGTGTGTTGAAATATTTTATTTCGTCAGCTAAGTTCTCACGAAAGAAGGAAAGAAACCAAACAATTTATTATTATTATTATTATTATTATTATTATTATTATTATTATTATTATTATTATTATTATTATTATTATTATTATTATTATTATTATTATTATTATTATTATTATTTAAGGTTTCGGTCTGGAAATGTTTCTTCCGCGTTTCTAAATCTTCAGCTTCCTATTTTAATTCCCAATATTTTCTTCTATCTTTCAAATCATCGATCACTAGTGTTCTTCTTCTTCCTATTCCTCTCTTTCCTTCCACAGCGGTATGAAAAAGATAATTTCTACGCAAGATGTGTTCAAACCAATTGACCTTCCTACGAAAGATGCTGACTAAAAATGTCATCTTCTCTCCTATCCGTTTTAAATCATCTTCGTTTGTCACTGTCTCTGTCCATTTTATCTTTTTTCATGGGGCACGGTGGCTCAGTGGTAAAGTGTTTACCTCTGTTGAGCTGAGTCCCTGGTTCGATCCCCGACAAACTAAGTTTGTGGTGGACATCTTGTCCGTGGGTTTTCTCGGGGTAGTCCCGCTTCCTTCCACATTCTCATTCCACAACCTCTTCCGCCTTAATCATAGTCTCCCTTAGCATAAATGTCATACTCGTGGGACGTTAAAATGAACGATTTTACTTCATTCTATTTTTCTATCTTCCTCCAACATTACATTTCGAAGTTCTCTAAATATTTTTCTCTAACTTGTGTAGTGTCAAAATGTCTGCCACTAGATAAAAAAAAAAAATGCCCAAAATCGGATAAATTTCTAAATTGTAATTTTTGTACTCATTTGAAAATATAACATGGAAACCAACGAAACTATTTTAAAAACACATTTGTCCACGGAGTAGGGATGGCCCTGTTCGATAAATCTGTTTTTCGATTTTCGGACATTTCATTTTTCGTTTTTTTCGAAAACATTTTCGTTTTTCGAAAAATTTTTCGTTTTTTCGAATTTTTTTCGTTTTTCGTTTTCGAAAAAAATCGCTTTTCATTTTCCGTTTTCGAAAAAAAAAATGTGGCCATCCCTATCACGGAGTCAGGAGAAGAACGATCTGAAACTTGAGGTTCTTGAGGTACCGTTTATGCCAATAGCGAAAATATCCAGTCGTTTTTAATACCACTTTCAGCATGCTGAATGCAATTATATATATACATACAGGATGGTCCGAAAGTAGGTATACAGTTATACACCCCTTCTTTGATCAAGTACAACATTCTAGTTTATGATTTTATTTGCTTCGGCTCTTCTGAGTTTAAGCTGTAACAGTGTTCGAAGTGGAAAAAAAGAGGGGAGGTGGCATGTTTTATTACGATTTTGACTCGACATACCGGCTATCTAAATGTTGAAATACAGTGAGGGTATGTTGCCTAAAAGATTGCGTTGCTATTTACATATAGACTGAAAACCATTGCAGAGTTTTTCTTTAGTTATGGGGGGAGGGAGCATGGAGAGAGACTTTGATTCCCCATCTACAACTTTGTGGAAAAAAATAATTTAAAAAAATATCCCCTTATAACGTATTATAGAGAATTATACACGAAAATGTTCAAAAACCGAGCTTTTATATTAACACTTTCCTGAGGGAAACCTCCCGGACCCCCCACTCGACTGAGGGGTATTCCAAACCCTCAAAAGATCCGTCCTGTACAGCAAACAACCCCTAAATCAAATAATGCCCAAAACACAACCTTTATATGCATTAAGACAAGAAGACACACAAAAGAAAGAAACAATTCAATATGGCACATCAAAATACAAACTAAATGAACAACTTTGAAGACACCTCATCCTAAAAACAAAAAGTAAGAAAAAATAGCAAAAATATCTGTGTTGTCAACTTAGAAATTATTTCTGCATGAAAAAAATCTTTTTAAGTGCAAAGCAATCCGTCAATTACTGTGAATAAAAATGGATTTATTAAACCATCAATTCTCTAGTGACGGTATGTCTTGATCACTGAAAAACCAGCGGCGGTATGCCTTTATCACTGAAAAACTAAAGGCGGTATGGTATACCACCACATACCGACTCACTTCGATCCCTGGATGTAAGTAAAAACACATTAAGAACGAATAATAAAGAAACTAATTCTACCTGATAGATAACAATAAGAAATGATATAAAATGCAATGAGCTGATCAGTACGGTACTGTATACCTACTTTTGGACCACCCTGTATATATATCCGACCAAGGCAAGGAAGGGTTTTGATAATTTCTAGATGAAATTTTAAACAAAATCAGAGCACGAATTTTGTACTTAAATTTACAAGACGAGGAAACAAAAATTCGAGACGATATAATAAAGAATTGTTCGAGAATCGGATGCGATTAAATGTTTAACAGCGTTTACGAGACAAGTCTTTAAAATATATATATATATATCTTGTCTCGTGGGGACCACTATAGGTGAAATGAACAAATACACTCCAGTTATCCGTTTTTCTCTCCCTACTGGCCTAGTGGGTAACGAGGGTACATTTTTTTAGTTCACGAAGTAGCAGGTTCGATTTCCTATCGGGTAACATCGATCAACTACCGTGGTTTTAAACTATAGGTCTCTTTCGGTATTGTCTCGCTGCTGACATAAGACAAAAACTTGAATCAAATCAAAAATAAAAGAAAAGTAATATCCGTTTCGGGAATAGAACTCATAACTTTTAAAGAGAAAACGAACGCAGTAACGTTAACTTCCCTTGAAAATCAGTGCTAAGCATATTTTCATTTGTATTCCTGTTCCTTTACGTTACACGTGTACAGAAAGAAATGCTCTTTTGTTTATGTGATTAAGAAAGATTTTATTTTCTTCTTTTCTTTTTTCCAACAGAGAAGAAAGAGGAAAAAAAAGTGTTATAAGGTTTTTGCGGTGGAACACGTGTTACTTTCTGAAAAAGCATAGAAAACCGCAAAAATACTTTACAAGAAGTACTTAAGAGTCGATGCACAGCTGTTCACTGGAAGTTAGAACTAATCCTTTGATAAACTCACAATATTCATTTTTTTTTTCACCTCAAGACTTTCTTCTACTTTTTTCTAAGCAAGGTAGAAACACAAATCACACTTCTACTGCTTTTAAAAATTAGCATAACAATCTTTTTAAAGCTGTCTTATGTTTGAAAGATAAAATATTCAAACATATGAAGTAAGTGACATGGGAAGGATTATCTTGGTCCAAATGTTTAACTTCGTAAAAGCGCAGAGAAATCATGTTTGAAAGCACTGATAAAAATATTTTTCTTTATAAAAAGCTAGAAGGCAATGCAGTTTCTTTTTTTTTTTTTTTAACTTTCGAACGAGGATAGGACAAACGAAAAGTCTTGTGATTGAAAAAAAAAAAAATCAACAAATTTTACACATTTCATGACACGTACATACTAGGGATAGGCAAGCAGTTATATATATGAAACCGGTTTATAAAAAACCGACATTTAAGTTTTCTTCAAAAATCGATCTTGTTTTCCACTGAAATCGATTTTCAATAGAAAACAAAACTGGTTTTGATAGAAATCGGAACTGGTTTTCAAGAAGTTTTTTTTTTTTAATTTTCGAAAATTTGCTTCGGTTTTTCTGAAAACTAAGAAAATGAAAAAAAAAGAAAATAACAGTCTTTGTGACCACCATTTGGATCCGTTCGTACTGGTGTATGTACACTCTTAAACCTTGACAATCTCCTTCGCTTTAGAACATCCTTTTCCAACCTTTTACATACTGCGGGCTCCTTTAGAGTCTACAACACATGTGAAGGACCCCTTGCAATATACAAGGTTAGTATTTATATTTCTTTCCCATGTTAGTGTATATATAATATGAGAGTGTTTGTGTGAGTGTTTTTATTTTCCTTTGCAATGGTATAGTCATGTTAGAGTGATATGATGCCGCGGATGATCCTGGGTTTGAAACCTGGGGTCGGATACCTTGACTAAGATGTTGCAAATATATAAAAACAAATCACTGAAAATTGCTTAGTCAAGGGTTTTTGAAAATTAAAGAATTTCTCATTCCCTCTTTCCTTTTCGAGTCACCTATTTTGTCAAAGATGTTCGTTTGAAGATATTTAGAAACGCGTACATCAATCTCTACACGCTTGTTGGCTCTGTCAGAAGAAGAAGAAGAAAAAATGTCGTTGGAGTATAGGTAACTTCTTGTAGGTTATATATTACTTCTCACGCAAATTGATTGTCATTATTAATTCGATTATATAACTTAAAATTGTGTATTTCTTACCACTGTGTGTGCCTGTCTTAGATTGGCTTGCAGACCCCCTGAGATCGCCTTACTTACCCCAAGTTGGGAAAGGCTGCTTTTGAGAAGATCACATTGCAGAGGTGCCCACAAAGGGGGGCTATGACGCAAACTGCGTCATTGAAATATTTGGGGGGGGGGGTAAATATGTAAATATGTTTGAGGGGGTGTAAAAATTAATCGAAAAGATTTTTTTTCATGGAAGAACACCTATGGATAGACAATTGGGGGGGGGGGGTGCGTGCGTCATGTACATAAGGGGGAGTGGGCACCACTGCATACTGTGACAACCGTACTTAGTAAATTCTAATACTTTGGCTCTAAATAAAGACAATGGGCCAAATAATTTCAACTGTAGGTAAAAGAGTAGTTCTTTTTTTCTTTTCTTTTATTTTTTTCTCTGAAAGGAAAGAGGGTAGCCAGGATTTTATTTAACAAAACTGTACATACGTCTAGAGGCCAGATGGATTTTGAATTTCCTTTTTACCTCCCGAAATAAGGATAGTTTACTATAGGATGAAAATCGAAAACTGCTTTTTCATCAACTATTCTAACCATTTTGTTCATATTTCGTAAGTCCAATAAGTTAATATTTAACTAACTACAGTATGGTATAATTATTTATTTTGAGAAAATCCAGAGCAGGTACCTTATTGTTGTGGAAAGACTTTTTCTTCGAATGGTTTTCTTTAAAAAAAAAAAAAAAAATCAAGTCAGTTTGGCCTATTCCATAAATAATGTTTCATATTTCACTTCATATTGAGAATCACTGTTAAGGGTATTTGTGTCACTTTTAGGATTGTGCATGTCACAGTTACTAGTGTATGTGTCACTATTATAGGAATGTGCGTTACTATTATTACTTCTGTGTCACTGTTGGAAGTATGTGTGTCACTGTTGGGTGAAATCATCCAGTAAGAGAGGTGATCTTCTACTAAGTGGTATACATGCAGTGTTGAATTCAGACGTTTTCACCCGGGGGGGAATGTGAACTCCTCGGGGGGGGGGGAGGGTTGTTTTCTGTATCTTTTGCAAGAAAGCAGCATATTTAACAATTCCATTCACATGCACATCTTACCTAATATTAAGACTAATTGCTGATAAATATTCAATCTGAGATTATAATTAAAACAAAAAACAATCGTTTAATTTTATCTAAAACATTAAATAAAGACTGGCAAAAAAATTTAGACTAAACTTTAACTGCTATTTACAGTAGCTATTTTTGTTATTATTTCCTATATTCAGTAGTTACTGTTTGCTACTAATGTAGAAGTTTTTAAAAAGACTTAAATTAACTCAAATATTTTTTGTCCTAAAACAAACATACATAGGAATATCTTAACAAAAAAGTTATCATTCTTTCTCACACTTCTGATTCTAAATCAAACATATTAGCCTTGGTTTCTTCGCTGCATACACATCAATAGTTTAGTTTACAAAATATTCAGTAGGATTAGTACCGTGTCGTGGAAAATCAGCGCTTGGGGCGAGAGTATACGACGGCACCCCCGTATATATGAGTGAGGTCGACAGACCAGCCGCGAAAGGTGAGAAAATTTTAAAAAGTAAACCCTGCTTTTCCTTGATTTTGAGCACTTTCTATTACTTTTTTCCTTTCATTTTATATATATGCACATGCCCACATGTGCACATGTGTTTCATTCCTCTCATTTTTCTTTCCTTCTTTTTTTTCTTTCTCTCTCCCGAATTTTTCGCCCCTTACTTCGGCGCCCGGGGCCGTTGCCCCGCTTGCTCCTCCCCCATGGCACGGCACTGAGCAGGATCTTCGTCTCCTTCAATAGCAATCTTTCACTTATGTACTACTATTATATTGATAAATTCTATATAAATCTCTAACCCAGGAGGGATAACTGTTCCTCCCTGATCCCTCTAAATGATGCCCTCTGAACCTCACCCTTTAATTGACTTATTTTTAGTTAAAGAAAGGTGTGTTTACTTGAACAGTCGTAAAACACATTTACGTCTGTTACTTCCGATGCGAGAAATGGGATTTAGGAGCTCTATTTCAAATAATGCAAGAACTGTACATTTTCAAGAACTGAAGTCTGCTGACATCAGAGATCATATGGAGTGATCGAAAGATCTTCCTTATCTTTCCTTTCCTATCTCAATCTGTGCTAGTGCTACCTACTAGGGCGGAAGTATAGTACCTACTAAAATGCAAACCTTTTTTTCAACAGTTGACAATTTCATGTTCTGCTAAACTCGGTCATAGCGTTAAGAAATACAGGTTTTATTGACTATTTGATATTCTATCTTAGATGTTACCCGCCTTATGCAGAGTCGTTTCGACGAATGATTGAAGTCATACTAAACTACTGACTATTGCAGGAGGCTTATGTTAGTCGAACTCTTTAGTATGGCACTAATCGCGCTTCAAAACGACTCTGCATAAGGCCCTACATGTTTAATATTTATATAGAATGGGTCTGCGTTATTTATATGTATATTTAGAGATCCGATTTCGTCTGCACGTACACGGAAAGAAAAGCAAATAATTGGGTGAAGTAATTTCTACATTTTGTGACTGAAATTTTAGGAGTTTCTCCGGGGGGGAATGAATTTTCTTCGGGGGGGAGATTCCCCCCCGGGCTACCCCCTGAATTCATCCCTGTATACATGTTCATACTCAGTACCGAAATAAATAATCCCATCTAGCAAAATAAAAACTATCAATTGCATCGATTTGGCGACGTGTACAACATACTTTTTAACATCATAAAAATATTTTCTTTTTCTGATTTTCTCGAAAATTACACATCATAATTGACTCACGAATACATCAGTTTGTTCAAATATTTCATCGTTGGACTGTTTTCAGTTAAAACTCTAAAAATATTGTAGAATTTTTTGTATTAGATACAACTCTTCGTTTAGAACTCATTATACTTTTCAAGCCGCCTGATTAAATTTAACACCCTGTATATAACATATATATAACCTCTGTAAGAGGATAAGAAATGGAAAAGAAGATATTAGAATTATCTTTCCTAGTTATTGTAATTGGTATAATAATGATATATAGCTTAATGGTATTTGTTTGTTAACGATTAAACAACAAAACTCTTGTCTGTTTACTTGTTAACTCTAGAGATTTCTACGAAAGTATGGAACAGTATCATCATACATCGTATTTATGAAATGAAATCTTTCAGTTTAACGTCCCACGATTACACCATTTAGGCTAAAGAAGACGGATAATTAAGGCAAATGAATGATAATGGAATAATTAGCGGAATGAAAATGTGGGAGGAAACAGGAGTATCTCGAGAAAATCCGCGGACACGATCTTGTCGACCACACACTTACTTGGGCAGGGATCGAACCAGAGATCTTACGCACCAGAGGCACCCCCCACCGTAGCCCCCATTTAACGTATTTAATTTTGGTTACAGATATAAGAAGCAGAAAATTTTTTACAGACCTAAAACGTCAGCGTGTAGCACATCAGTATGTCTAGTATGAAACACATTCTACATAGACATATTTACGACTAGTTCTACGATTACCTCAAGTTTAAATTTGTAATGCGCCACTATTCCGAATCTTCACCACAGCGCGTTACATATTTAGAAAGTGGTGATGAGGATTCTAGTCCGCACCATATGATATAAATTTAGAAAAGTAAATAATGTTTTCGAATCGAAAATAAATAATATAGATAAAAATGTAAATATCGGAAGTTATTAAAGGTGAGATGAATGGCTAATTTTACGTTTGTTCGGGAGAGATTTCTCTTCTCTTTCTCCTTTATAATGTCGGCCACAATTTTAGAATGATATGAGCTAAAGTAAAATCTGATTAGAATCATCAAAATTTTGTCATGTATTGGTCTCTTTAACTATTGTATGCAGCCTACAATTCGAATAACCAAGGAATTTAATCTAAATTCATATACGATCTCAAACATTTGATTGCTTGTTGAATAGATGCGTGAATTTGTTATGTAGTAATACAATAGTAGATGTCAATTTCTGAGATGGTTCAAAGAAGAGCTTGACGCAGGGAACTCTCGATTCAGTCTTTCTGCTCTCATTTTTCCCAGGATACTTTGCGGTCGGTGACGTCACTTGGAGGTATCGCCAAGGATGTTATAATATAGAGGATCTGCCAATACCACAAAATCGTGAAGCCAAACGTATCCTATGATTGGTGATTTTCTTACCTGTGGAAGGTTATTTCGGGTAATTTCTTCTCCTTTCTATTTGTACAATTATACGTGCAGCATGCAACCATTGTATAATATAAATCTGAACCTGAATCAACTTACACAAACACTTAAACAAAAGAAATGACAGACATTACATGTCTACATACGAAGATCTTTATATTTAAGTGTGCAGGCGAGACATAGAGCCCGGTTCCTTCATTTTCACCTAGCATCCTTTTCCTTTGCTCACTAGAGCTCGCTTTCTCCTTTATGCCAGCGTTTGTGTGCGAAGATTTATATATATATATATATATATATATATATATATATATATATATATATATATATATATATATATATATATATGTGTGTGTGCAGGCACGTAGCCAAGGGGGGGGTCCGGGGGGTCCGGACCCCCCCCTTCGAGACCAGAAATGAAAAAAATTAAGGAAGGATAAAACATAATGAAATGAAGAAAAGAAGGATCAGCGTTAAAAATTAAAAAGAAAACTACAGGAAGCTTTTGCTTACTCTTTCTTATGAGGAGATTTGTATTACTTGCAATATGGTGACGAGGTAAGCGAGATATTCTGGAAGAGTCAGGGAATTTGAAATTTCAAGAAAAGTTATGGAATTCTCAGAATTTCTTCTACTAGTCAGGGAGATTTCAAACTTTCGAAAGCATAAGTGCCGTTGTGTAACAGCGTGGACATTTTAAATCATAATTTTTCGTCATCGCATCCTTGCAGTATCAAACATGTTATTCCAAGGACAATTTTCTATTGCTCCTTTAACCTGTCATTTGGAGCTGACAATAGTTCACGGAATAATAAAAACAAAAATTTATATTGAAAGAAAGTTCTGTTACCATTTGATTCAACACAGAAAGGAACGTATATATTGTAAAACTAGTTGAACATACACATGCTTCGCACAGGGGCTGTATTTGGAAGTCAACGCCTGTGGGAGTATCACCATGGATCTCAGCGACGGAGAAAACTATGGATTTGATACTAATATCGGTCATTTTGGGCTATTTTTTACATGACTCGGTATCCACCCCCCGCTGACTCCTGGCCCGTATACAATTGTAACTAAATTTGCAAGTCATCGCTAATGGAAGTGTCACCATTGATTTCAGCGACCGCGAAAACTATGGATTTGACACTAATATCGGTCATTTTGGATTACTTTTATATGTCTTGGTATCTCACCCCCTCCGGTGACTCAAGGCCCGGAGCCGAATAGCGTGAATTTGGAAGTTAATGCGATCCGAGTTTCACCATTGATTTCAGCGACCGCGAAAATATGAATTCGACACAAATAGCTCAAGTGGTAGAGCGTTGGCTTCGCATTCGGGAGGTCGTGGCTTCGAATCCATCCTGAATGAGATTTTCCAGGGTTTCCCTCAGTCCTACCAAGCAAATGCCGGGATGGCACCTACTAAACAGGCCATGGCCGATACCTTCCTAAATCCTTTCCATTGTTAATGTTGTTGGATATCCAGTGTAAAATGGCTTCTGAGCTGTATGTGGTGATTGTTAAATAAATAAATAAATATCGGTCATTTTCTACTACTTTTACATGTCCCGGTAAACGCCCCCCTGAGACCCCGCCTGGTTCGAATTTCGAGAAAAACGTTTAACTTTGGTCTGGAGCCTGGACCAAGGTATTCGTGACTAAAATTTGGTAACTCTCGGTCAATTTGTCTGGTTCCCAAACCGGTTCCGGTAAACGCCCCCCTGAGACCCCCCTGTTTCGAAATTAAAAAAACAACGCTTCGTCTTGATCTGGGGCCTGGGCCAAGGTATCCCTATCCAAAATTTGGTAACTCTCGGTCCACTCGTCTGGTCCCCAGGCCGCACACAAACAGACAAACACACAAACAAACTCTTTATTTTATTTATATTAGAAGATAGTTTACAAGACAGTATTGAGTATGTACTTTTTATAATAATTGAGGTCATAACGAAAGGAAAATTGTTATATTTGAATAAACAGAAGGACGTAAATATTGTAAAATCTTTTTCAATTTTTTTTATTATTATTTTGCTCGAAATTTCTTCATAGTTTGTTATTAAAATACTTGCCAACATATCCTCATTTTATTGTGCTAACAATCCAATATATGTTTATAGTAAAGTAATTTAGATTGACGAGCTTCTGGGCCTTCAGAATTTCATGTCACTTCTCCCCCCCCCCCCCCGTTACGAAATCCTGGCTAAACAAACCAATATATGTTCCAGTAAAATAGTTTAGAATGATCGAGACCCTTTTGTGATGACCACAATATTTCATGTCACGGACCCCCCCCTTCACGAAATCCTGGCTACGTGCCTGTGTGTGTGTGCTGTATATAAAATCAGAAATCATTTTCTCAAAAATTCCTGAAAACTCGCCCAAATGTTGCAACTGAGAGAGTATGTTTGTGATTTCATTAGAGAGCCTGACTCATTCCGAGCGTAATGGTGTACGAACTGTAAGCTTAAGGTAATTATGATATAGAATTTCCTTTATGCAAAAAAAGGACCTTTGAGTACTATAATAATAATAATAACTAACTAACTAACTCTATGGCCTATAGAACCCGGAGGTTCAATGCCGCGTTCACAAAAGCTCTCCACTGACTTCTATCCTTAGCTAACTGCATCCAGTTTCTACTTTGTATTCCAATCTCTGCGAGATCCATAATAATAATAATAATAATAATAATAATAATAATAATAATAATAATAATAATAATAATAATAATAATAATAATTTAATCAAATATTATTGACATTTCTATTTCTTTGGTGTGGCTGTACAGAAAAAAAAGAAAGAAAAGAAAAAAAGAGAGAAATATTTAAGTTAAACGTCCCAAATAGGGATGCGCACGAGACAAGATTTGTGGCTGTCTCGTCTCGAAAATGTGCTGTAAAAGTGTTGTCTCGACTCGAAAAATCAATATTTTACTATTGGAAGATCCGTGTCTCGACTCGAATTTCGTCAGGAAAATCCTGTCCCGACTCGTCTCGTGCGCATCCCTAGTCCCAAAATTAAGCTCTTTAAGCTAAGGACGATGGATGATTAAGACAAGTAAATGATGATGGAAGATTTGGTGGAATGAGAACGTGGGAGAAAATGAAGTACTTCAAGAAAACCCACCTACACAATGTTGTCTACCACAACCTTACTTCGGCGGGACTGAACCAGGGACTCTACGCCACCAGAGATAAGCGCTATACAACCTGCCCCTACTGCAAAAAAGAAAATCAAGCGCGTACGCAGGGGATGGGTCCTGGATGTCCGGACTCCCGCCGAAATCCCGATTTTTCTGTAAGTTTAGTCTAGTTGGTAGCTCAGTGGTAGAGTGTTCACCTCTGGTACATGGAGTCTCTGATTCGATCCCAGCTCGCACCAAGTGAACTTTGTGGTGGACAAACACCGTGTACGTGTTTTTCGGAGTTCTTCCGTTTCCTCTCACTTTCTCCATTTCTCATCATCACCATCTCTTTTAGCGTAGCCGGCATAAACGTGGGACGTAAAACTCAAAGATTTCATTTTTAATTTTAGGGGTGATTTTTTACCATTTTTAATATAATTTCTTTTCATATTGAATTTGGACCTTCCGCCGAAATAAATTCTTGCATACGTGAATGGTAACTAACATAAAATATCCTCATAGAAAGAGAATTGTTCCACAGAACTTGGGCAGGAAGAAAAAAGACCGGGCAATCACTCAACCGAGGTAATTTTTGCAACGTATACATAGCTGCACATACAGTATAATCATACCAGGTACAATGAGTTCTCAAACTTGCCAATCATGAGCTTGTACGTACAATTGTATGATAACATGTTGAGAAGCATATCATGTACTATATGTCAAAGGGTCTTCGGTCATTTGCCTTCCCCTTTTCCTTTATATGTTAAATTCGATACATCTGCACCCTTCTTTCTTTTATTAAAAAAAAGAAAAAGTACCAAATAATGGCCAACCAGTTTTTGCTTTTGTTTTCTGTACGGTATTGACCGGAGAATGGATGATACAACAATAGCCAATGTGACGTTTGAATGCAAATATCTCATGTGTGCCTGCATACGATTGTAGAGGGAAGAAGATAGGGAAAAAAAGGATGTTGCAGGTGTTTTCGAAGAAACGATACTGGTGTGGTATTTGGTCTCGCTTCATGATTTTGACATCAGTTACACATGGTGTCAAATAGTGTGATCACTCCCATGATGGGACACATATGCAAATTCATGAATACGTAATGAGTGATTGTATCTTCTTTTTTAAACTATAAAACTCTTCTTGTATATTTTTCCTTTTTATCGACAAGCAACAATAGTATTCTGTGCTTGATTGTTGTTTGAGGACGCACCTGCTGAATTTCTCCGCGCTCTTTATGGTACGAAAGGATTGTTGTTAGAAGAAGATGCCATCATGGTCACCCACATACAATCGATTTACTCTTCTCGTACGAGTTTTCTCCTTCCCAAACGAACAATCTATCCACTTGGTATCTACTACAAGTATCCATGCTACCATTTGTTTTCTCACTCTTTCCGGGGGCAGATTATAACCGGTCCCTTACAGTTCTTTTACCACGTATCTTTTACGATCCATTCTTACAAAAGAAGAAATCTGACCTAACCGTGTCTTTTGGTGTTGCCAAATACACACACATACTTACATATTCTCATGTGCATATAGGACTTCTTACCACATACACTACGCCAGCTGGTAAGCGGAAAACCAGTCCTATCTACTACTGCCTTGTAGCAAGACCGTGGAAGGTATTCCACCCTTGGCTACCAGGAAGGAAGGCAGTGAATACTTTCCGTGCGTATGTGTGTATATTTATGCTTGTTTTCTCCATGTGGTGGTCTTTCTGGCCAAACTACTGTACAAGGAGGAGTTTTATTCATTGTAAAAGGTAGAAAGAGGCGTATTTTGGCCTACATCTGCTTTGCCTTTTTTTTTCGGTTGCCGGTAGCTCTAACATTGTCCACATTGGTAATACAAAAATCCGGGTTGTAAACGAACAAAAACCATTTAGTACTAATCAGAAAGCAGAAAATACAGTAATATGTGGATCTATTGTACACGATATTGGTAATTTTCTTATCTTTAAATATAAAAGTCATATCTAATCTTAAAACCACACAATACTAGAATGTCTAATTGACTACTGCAACCAGCCTTTCTTCCAGAAAATGCCCGGAGGAGGGGATCAAATTAAAGGCTACAATCCGTGAGAGGACTATAGGGCTAAATCGAACTATTTGCTTAAAAGTCGTGCCCTGCCAAGAATCATATAAATTTCAATTTAATTTATCTTGGCTCCGGGCTGTTGATCAACTCCGGGGAGCGCAAAACCCTCTGGTGGTATGACTGGAAGAAAGACTCTATTTGATTGAATCCCAATTATGTTCTTTGGATGGTAATGAACGTTTAATAAACGTGATTTTATATTCAAGAAATCTACGTTCAACATTATCCTAAATATCCATGGACATAAATGATTACTAGAAAAAATGAAATGAAATCTTTGAGTTTTACGTCTCACGGTTATGGCAGCTAGGCTACTAACGATGCACTAACGATTGACTTTGAATTTATCGTTAGTACATCATGTGAGAGGGGGCAAGTTCACGACGTCATTAGTACTTGATTAGTGTAGGTGTTACAAGTAAGAACAATTTGGAGGCAAGTTCACGCTGCCACAGGAGACGGTGAAGATGAGAAATGAATCAACTGGTGGAATGAAGAAACTGGGAGGAAACGGAATAACCCCGAGGAAACTCACGCACACGCTGTTTGTCCACCACAAAGTTCACTTGGTGGGGTCTGGGATAGAACCCGGGACCCCAAGCAGCAGAGGTGAACGCTTTACCACTGAGCTACAGCGGCCCCCAAATGATTACTAGAGAGCGGATGTTGGGCAAAATGCCTATTCTTTAATATTATAGATATGATGAAAAATAACGTTTTAAAGTTTATATTAAGAGTTAATAATTCAATTTAAGCCAATTTTATTTTGCCTATTTCGCCCTTTCCTGCCTAAATAATTGCTTTAGTGCCTAATGTTGCCTATTCTATGCATCTTCAAAATAAGATTTTATTGAGGAAAATATATAGTTTAGTGTTTCAAGAAAGTATTCTGCTTTTTCCGAGGCTGTTGTAATAAGATGCCGTAAATCTTTGGACTGATGTGTGCTGATAAAGTGCCATAATACTTTGGACCGCTGTGTATACTGATAAAGTGTATAAAATTTGGACTGTTAAGAGTAGGGTAAAGTGCTGTATAGAATGTATTTAACAAATATACATGGAACACATATCAAGCTTCGTTTTTCTATATATGGTAAAAGAAGATAGTAACAAAGAGGTACGTTTCTATACTCTTTGAACATTATCTATGACTTGAATTTATTTTTTTAATTGTATTCAGTATTTATCTACATTATTTCGAGTTATTTTAGTGCCTATTTTATAGCCTATTTTTTAAATTTTAAGTGCCTATTTGCCTGCGTATTTTTCAGGTTTTTAATGCCTAAACATCCGGTCTCTAATGATTACACTGGCAATGATATGAACGTCCAACGGGCTTTCAGAGCCGTATGAGTAATAATAATAATAATAATAATAATAATAATAATAATAATAATAATAATAATAATAATAATAATACATTTCCTGCGGTTAATGAGCTGAATGAATATGACCAGCTAGAGAGCTTTTAAATAGGTGATGTGTAATCAGAGCATAGACTGTCATCACTATTTTTTTTTCTCGTTCTACGTAAGTCGCTACCTTATCTCTCTAATTCAAGTAACTCATCAATGTTGGGTTAACATCGAAAATTCTATAGTCTTCACCATAGATCGAACCTTGAAAGATGTGCAAAATAACCAAGCAATGGGCTTAAATGATCACCTAATTATGAAATAATGTATAAAGTGTACGGAGAAATTCGTCAAGGGGGAAGGGTTCAAACTCCCACTCATTTAATTGCAGGTGTTTGTATGCGTACATTATTATGTGAATGCTTATTTTTGCATAATACCTTGCTCAAAAGGGGGAGTTAAAACTCCGAAACCCACCTTGCATACGCCACTGACTTTATATATGAAACAATTCACGATGTTCAATATCTGCGCTATGTGGAGTTTATGGTGGGCAAACACCGTGTGCGTGAGTTTTCGCGGGATTCTCCTCCTGTTTTCTCCCACTTTCTTCATTCTACCATTTCATTTATTCTCATCATCACGATCTCCTTTAGCCATTTTTTGTGTCAAATAGGACCGCCGTCAAATCTAACGTAGGAAAGGTGTCTAATTGGTGAAAATTCATTACAAGAATGTTAATTAACTCGAAATGTATTCCTATGTATTAGATCACTAACTTAGTAATTAATGAATTCTGCCAGAAACAATAAAGAGGATCACACGAAATTCACTTGTATTGTATATGCATAGATAGAAACCATTTAAGTCCCCGTTAGCCGTTAAGATATTAATGGATTGACCCCATTAATGATCTCGTTCAATATAATTGCTTTTGCTATGTATTACAATATAGAGAATTAAAAAATTATTTCGTTACAAGACAATAGGTGGAGAAACGGACAAACGTTAAAGTCATCGTTATTCATTAAGAAGTTAACGGATTTACTCAATTAACGAACTCGACTGAGATAATCGCTACAGTTATTTATTGCAAGGAACATAATTTAAAAATTCACTCTCGTTCATGAATTATCATGTTGGAGTAACGGACGGACGTTAAAGTCACCGTTACCCGTTATAATGTTAATGTATTGACTTCATTAACGAATTCGGCCGAAATGATTGCTCTTGCTGTCTATTACAAAACAACACAATTCAAAATTTTACTTTCGTTTCATGAGAATAGGTGGAGTAACGAACGAACGTTAAGTCATCGTTATTCGTAAAGAAGTTAACGGATTTACTCAATTAATGAGCTCGGCTAAGATTATCTTTTCAGCTATCTATTGGAAAAAAACACAATATTAAAAAGTCACTCTTGTTCAAGAACTATCATCTGGAGTAACGGATGGACGTTAAAGTCACAGTTAGTCGTTACGATCGTGATTGATTGGCAGCATTAAGGAACTTGGCCGAAATAATAACTTTAACTGTCTATTGCAAGAATAAAATTGAAAAATTGGTTTCCGTTCAAGAGAATAGTGTAGAGTAACGGACAGGCTTTATAAATGACGGGTGTTCTAAGTTACCAGCACCCTTATATAAAGTCCACTAGCGTGGTTCTAATCAAGGATGTTATAATAGAGGATCTGCCCATATGTATCTTCACCCTATTAAATCGATGAAGCCAAAAAACAACCAAGCATAGACACGTCTGATTGGCTACTCTCGTTTCCACCATCGTCTGATTAGCTACTTTCGTTTCCACCATGATTGTTGGCTCAAAACATTGCGATCCTATTGGGTGGAGCAGGCAGAGTAGGGGTGTTGAAACTGTGACGTATGGCTTCAAGATTTTGTTGTAAGGGCAGATCCTCTATTTTATAAGATCCTTGGTTCTAATACACTCATTAAATCTAGTATGAAATCACTAGTAGTGGGAACCCTATGTCAAAAACAGACCGTAAAAGAAACCCAACACATTAAATTCGTTTTTCAATTTCGAATAGGGCGGGAAATATCACTTGTCAATAATGAAGAAAATGAGAGAGTACCTGTAATAATTGCGTCATTTTCTTACTACTCAAGCCTTCTCCAACCCTTACATATAAACAACAAAATGTCTCCTATAAACCAGGTTCTTTTGTTGGAATTTAAATAGGGAAGGGAATGGTTAGGCCATAGGCGATTATGCAAAACAATACGAAAGAGATTTGATCAAGATAAGCAGATTCATAACAAAAGACAGTGAACTTGTTGGATGAGGAACCTTAGAAAAATTTAATTTATTCAGTTTCGTACAGCTGCAACAAATACTAAAATACAAAAATAAATTCTACAAAATAGAGGCAGGGAAAAAAAGAAATACATTATTCCAAAGCTAAGAATTTTCACACAGAACTATAATTCTGTTAGAGCCAAAGGGGAGAAACAAATTTGTGCAGATGATTGAGAAAACAAGCCTTAACAACTGTCTTTACAAGTTTCTTTTAGTAGCCGCAACAAGACACCATGAGCAATTGTTTGGACAATTCCTCTCTTCGCCCTTCCCCCCCCCCTCCCGTGTTTATTGCATATGTTGAAAAGTGTCCTTTCTTATTATAGGTAAAGAGACGACATATGTTATTTTAACGTTATGTTCAAAACGGATACTTCTTCTTCATCATCATCATTAGAGAGCGGATTTTAAGGTGCAGCACCTTTTCTAAAAATGTATTGTGCTGCCAAAATGTCTTGAGCCGTGGCAAAAATGCAAACTAAAGCTCACAGGCTCACACACCCACGCGTTGAGCCAATAAGGGTTCAGCTGTTGCTAAGCGAGAGAAAGCGAGTGGAATTCTTTCAGCCGACAGCAGCGCTTGGAACGGAAGACTAGAGATCAAGTCAATGTGGCATTAGTATAGTTGTTATAACAATCACAGTTCAAAATATGTATTTCCGGCCATAAAACGAACTGAAATGAACGCACTTGGTTGCATCTGTTTCGTGAATGTTACACTTTTTTCTTTCTTTCTTTTTCTTTTTTCTTTTTTTTTTTGCTAGATTCATGATTTCCCTTTTTGTTACTTCTTTTAGCCTTCAGCATCTTTATTGTCCATTTTCTCTCTCTCCCTCTCTCTTTCTCTCTCTCTCTCTTTTTTTTTTTTTTTTTTTTTTTTTGTAATGGACAGAACAATATGTTTTATTTTCAATCTAGTTTACACATAACATTCCATAAATTTAGACGCAATCTTGACGGATTTTCTAGGGATAAATTTGCATTGAATTTGCGAAACAATCCGGACATAAAAACCTTTGCAACGTCAACTGAACTTCCTATCTATGCGCTTGCAAGATGTGTACCACTGGTTTCCATTGACTTCGAGCGAAGTTGAGCTCCAAGCGACAGAAACTAAAATTTGAAAATATAGAAATGTTATGCATAATCAAGTATAACCAGTTTCTGAAGACCCAGTAGTTTGTGACGGTTTCTCAAGCCACAATATTGCTAAATTAAAGTTTTCTTTTTAAAAAATACCAAGTTGGTTTTAACCACAATTTTATTACAAGAATGTTGAATGTTGTACAAGTTTGGGATTAAATAAAACAATTTTGCAATTTATGTCCAATGTTTAAAGCCAAGACTTTAACAATATTTGTTAGTGTAATGAATAAAGAATGTTCATGTAACTGTATACTATAGCACTTAATAAAGATAGCCTATTAGAACCTTTTTTTGCACCTTTCTGAATGATTTTTCTGCCCCTTTTATTCCCTTTTTCCTACCACATTTTTGCACTTTAAAATCCGGTCCTTAATTATCATCATGCACCTTCTCGAAGAGGGGAGGTGGAGTTCAGCAAAAGACATATACCTAATTATCATCTTTGGTAACATGTACAATGAGTTCTGTGCGAATGAAGCCATTCTTTCCTTCTTCTTCCTCTTGCTGTTTTTCCTTCTAATTTTCTCTGGAACACAAAGCTGTGATATTACACCATGATATTTTTCTCCTTACAATAATTTGTCAACAACTCTCTTTTTGTGCTTGCCCTTCCATGCTCTTCCATGTTGGTTGTTCGGCTTGTCCGCTTTATCTTAAAGCAGTCGAATACTGGCATGATTTTCGGTTCCTAATTTCATTCCGTAAAATGCTGTCGTAAATTTCCGTCCGTAATCTGGTCCATATATCTAACCTAAAAATATGGTATTTAGTGTATGTTTAGTTTTAGGCACTACACTTGAAAAGACTCGTATCATTTTTATCTTGTCCCTTTTCAGAGTCTATAACAGAATGGGCCATATGCAACATTTTAGCATAACGTTGGTATTTCCAAGAATCTTCGGAATGACGTTAAAATATCACGTAATTGGTAATAAGCCGTTCATGACATATAGTGCCATCTATGGAAGAAATAATGTACTAGTTTCAATTGTTTAGCTGCGTCATTTCGTTGGAGGCAGTCATTTCAATCAGTTGTTCTGCGCTGAGCTTGCTTACTGCATGACAATGTTCCAGTGTACACGACTGTTGCTGCCAAGGTTACAGAGATAAATCTGTGCTGTAGGGTGGTGGGTGCTGAATGTTCCCGAAGCCACAGTATTTCACTACATCCTTGGTGACAACAGTCGTGTACATTGGAGCAGGAGCATTGTTATGCAGCATTGTGAGCTCAACGACATGATCGAACGAGTGGAGAAAATGCTTTGGAGGATCGCCGAATGTGTGTGGAGCACATCGCTTCCAAAGTTGGCATTTTCGTGGGATCTGTGCACACTGTAGTCAAACCGGCTTGTGTGAGGCCTACATTGTCCTGGTTTGTTGTCACACGACGTTCTGCCTTCTTTGAACTGTCGCACCCACGAACGCTCACTAGACACATCCGTGATACCATTAGCACATGTTTCACTCAACTGACGATGAATTTCAAGCGGTGTCTCAGCACGCAGATGGAGAAAACGAATGATTACACGATGTTCTTGTAATGAAAACATTGCCATTCATAAGAATCAAAAACAGTCACCTTTGACACTAGGGTTATGTGTGACGTACGGTATTGTCATCTCTGTCACACATAGACAACGTGTGCTAACGTATTTTAAAATAACAGCACGTTTCTATCTGTTACCAGTTCTGAGAAAAATGTAGGTGTTATAACGAATACACCTCGTACTGTTAATTTAACCTTTGATGATATGGAACGTGTAATTGGCTGTCAATGAATCAGAAATTTTAGTATTCAGTCATGCGTTGTTACAGAATTCGAAATATTGTGATTTTCGTTGGTTTCAGGAAACAACGATATCTACGAGGTTTCATCGGAAAGTAAATACGTACTATTTTGCTGATTTTGTAAAATATAATTCTGTATTGATGAATATCTTGTATCATATTCGTTGGCACTAGAATACATGATTTCTCTGGAGTTTGTTTTAAATTCATTTCAAAAGTAAAATACAGTGAAACCTCTACTAACGGACACCTCTATAAAGCGGACACCTCCCGTAACGGATATATTTTGTAATCCCCGAACACTGTAATAGGAAAAAGCATATTGCCAAACCTCTCTAAAGCGGACACTCTCTAGTACGGACACGGACAATCTTTCCTGTCTTTTATAGGTATTATTTACTTCCGTATTACGGACATTTTCTCTGGAAACAAGTTGAAAAGTACAGTACAAATACATTTTTTGTGATTCATACATGTGTCAGTAATGAAGCACATGAGAGTGTGGCAACATTTTGCCTCCTCAATTGTCTGCTCAGCAACCCAGATGAGCACATGAGACATGAGATTTAACAACACCCTCATGTCCTTTGCTTGCATTCTACTCTCACTCAGTGGCGGCTAATGTTAGCGTTGCAGCGTTGCGCAACGACCAAAGTATTTCAAGAAAAAAAAATTAATATTAATAGTAGTAAAGAACAGAAAAAATACTTTTTAATACTTGCATATACACACTTTAAATAACATATTTTTTACTTCTGTAACTGTCCGTTCCGTTAATCCGTTTTAAAAAGCGAAAAATAATCCGTCACAGAGTCTCTAATTTATATTGTGTTGCACCGAGCATACAACGACCAGATTCCTTCAGCGCGGCAATTGGAGCAAATGTTAAGTCTCCTTTCCCCTATCTCAGAAGTTAAAGGGACTGGTCGTTGCAGTGCTTCTGCAACACAGCACGGTTTCCAGTGAACGAGAAGGTTTTTCACGCTAAATAAGATTTCTGAATTTTCTTTCACTAGCAACTAACAAATGGAATTTGCTTTTATGCATTCATATTTTTAAATTATGGGATCATACTGTAGCAAATCATTAGTGACAATTTGAAAAAAGTGATTGCAGAATTACAAAATAAGAAAGAAAATATCTAGTAGAGGAGAAAACAAATGAAAGTATACCCGCATTTACAAGTTAATTCTTAGCTTATATTGATAATGAAGGCTTCTTCTATAGTAATTTGTGAATCAAATATTAATAAGTCAGTATGTAGAATCGCTCCCCCCCCCCTCTGTGGATAGTATTTTAGTATTAACATATTTCTTTTATAAAATAAGTATATTTTATACTCTTGATAATTTCCACATAAAACTGTATGATGGGGAACGCCACATTGAATTTGGGACTAGTTAGCAATACTCAGGGGCGTATCCGCGAGGGGGTCCACCGGGACCGGACCTCCCAAAAATTTCGAAACTTGACTAATATTTGTAGACTTTCTTAACGAACTATACTTGTTTAACAGAGAAACGATTGATGTAGGCTAAATATTTTATTTTGCGCCTCATCATGTACTCTTTCTTTTCTTATAGAAATAATCGTTCTATCATTTTTTCTAAAAATATAGGTGACAGTAAGTAAGAATTACTTATCGTCCTTTCGGGTGCAGTATAAGACAGGTTCCATATTATGTAGACGTATTGGACCTCCCTCAAATACTTTGGACCCCTCCCAGTTAACATTTCTGGGTGTAGAACTGGCAGTGTTGTTTGTTTTGATGTTCTTTGATTTTTGGCTTCTGTTACATGCTGATCCTTCATCTGGCGGGTTTCGAGGTTTCCTTTCCAGAACATATCACATTGATAAGCATTGTTTCGCCTCATGTGAAAGTATATTTTGTTCATCGTGTATTGCGTAACAACCAAGACGGATGATTCGGAATGTAGTTTTTTTCTTTTACGCACATGTGTGTGTGTTGATGAATGAATATGTGACATTCGGAATTCATATACCAGTACCTTTTTTGTATCAGCTGTTTTGGTTTTTAATTATTAGTTTTAATTTTTTGTGTGTGCTTTAATTCTGTAAATAACCTACAAATTCTGAATGAATTGTATACCATGACTTCTGTAAATAACTTACAAAAAACATTGACCAGCTTTCAACTGAGGAAAACTTTGCAATTAAGGCTTAGACAAAACAAGCAAAGGGCAATTCAGGAGAGTGTTCGAAAAAAAAAAAATCCAGTTTAAATTTAGAGGATATCTTATGGCAGTAGTGTTGTTTGCACCAAATACATTTCCTCAATTTATTTTAAATTTTCCTGGATAAACTGTGAATAAAGTGTGTTCAATGTACATTTTTTTAAAAAATAACACTAATCTCTGCTACGAACTCTCTTCAGTCATCGCTAAAGAGGAAGTCGGATCTCTGTCAGGGACTGAGTTTGATAGAATGAATCGTTCGCAATAATCTAGAAAAAAAAAATATTTAGTGAATCTACAAAGCTTCTGAAATTAATCTTAACTGTACCTATGGCGTCAGCAAAAGACGAAATGTGTTTTGCACATCAAAAAGAATTGACACTTTTAAGGAATTGAAAGTCCCAAGAAAGGTTATCACCATTGGTTATGCTTTCCATAGAAAAAGATCTGACAATAAGAATACCAGAATTCAACCAGCATGTATTAGACAGATTTGCTCCAATCAAAGAGAGGATAATGAACTTACTAATTAATTAAGGTGATTAATCGGATAAAGTGTTCTGCATTTTTATTTTTTAAAAACAGAATTTTATTTAATTTAACATGTCACATAGCATTTGTATCTAAAGTTATGCTGATTAGTCAGTGAGTCAATTTTATATCTTCTGTCTCTTATCGCTCGTACTGCAACACCCGAAACTACAATCCACCGGCCGCCACTGCTCTCACTCAACCTGTTTTATACACAAAAGTGATTGACAGTTGCCCGCCGTTTGGAATGATAAGTCATTCTACTGTTCCGCTGGAATCTCTAACCAAGCTGTAAACAAGTTCGGTATTTTTGCCCGCGGGTACGCATATTGTCTCAACAGTCATTACTGGACTGCAATTAACTCACAAATTAAAGCAACACACCGAAAACGTAGTAGACCTAAGTAGCGATAAGTGTAAAATGCAGAAAACTGTAACATCTTATTTCCATGTTGCGCCTCGAACATAGAGTGTTGGATGGCGCAAGATAATGCAGGTACAGTAACATTTTGGTAATATTCGTAAATACATGATTCATGCAAAAATATGTTTCTAATTGCACAATACTTTTTACTAATTTTCGTAAGAAGATATTGAAAACCTCTCTAAGGCGGACACCTCTCTATAGCGGACAGTTTTTGATTCCCCACGGCTGTCCGCTTTACAGAGGTTTGACTGTAGTTAGTAGCTGTAACATATACAATATAGCCTACTTTTACGTCAGATATAAGTAGTCTTAACTTGCAGTTGCAATCTAGTTTTCTGAGCGCGACTCGCATTTTGCCAACGGAACCGGAGAAAGTTATCAGCTACAAATAAAAGTTATAGAGCTACAAATAAAGACAAAAACAATCTGGAATAAGACTCGTATACGAATCTTTGTTTTCAACGTTCAAACAATTATATAGGAATAAGAAATATTGGAAGAATCCATTAGTCAAATATTCGAATCATTAATTATTCGAGTTTTAACGGTACTAGTAATGAAGTACAGTGCCTATATATGTGTATGTCTCTTGTTATTCATTGCTAGTTTTCTTTCAAGATATAAATAAAAAAAAACACCATAGTTCACCTATAAGAAAATAGAACAAACACATTAATTCATTTGATAACTAGTAGAACAATCAAATAAAGGAATATTGTAGTGAAGGATCTATAACAAAATAGATCAAATACATTAATTCATATAATAACTAATAGAAGAATCAAATAAAATAATATTACAGTACAAGGCCTATAAGAAAGTAGAAAAACACATTAATTCATGTGTTATCTAATAAAAGATTATAGTGCAAGGCATATAAGAAAGTACAAAACACATTAATTTATGTGATAACTAATAGAGGAATCAAATAAAAGAATATTGTAGTGCAGAGCCTACAAGAAAATAGATCAAACACATTAATTCATGAAATAGCTAATACAAAAATCAAATAAAAGAATTAGTAGCAATATTACGGAAAGGAGATACGTAGTACTGTCGTTCCCAAACTATCCGATAACGCGGACCCCATGTTCATTCGGAAAGTGATCTGCAACCCCCTTGCATTGCTATCTGAAATTTCACACGTTATTAAAGAAATATATTACTTTGAATTATCACTTACAAGAAAAAGACCAAGAAAAATAATGCAAGTAATTTATTCTAAAGATACATGATTTATTATAAAGATACAACGAAATTTCAAATTGAAAATACAGTAACTTTCAAGACTGAAAATCAATGCTTTTTTTTGGGGGGGGGGGAGATAAAGGAAATCCACTTGATAAACAATGCTCTCAAATGTGGGGTCACTAATTTGAGGAAAGAAGTTCTTTGTGCTTTTTCATAATTGCATGGAAATCTGGAATAAGTTTTGTCACCATCAATCTTAAGTCTGATTCCACATTAAGACGATTTCGCTTTAAGGTTTTAATACTGCGAAGAGCAGAGAAATGTCTGCTCACATAACTAAGTGGGAGGTAAAGGCATTAAATGTTCATACTTAGAGCGCACACGCAACCAAAACCTACAAAGTTCATTATCTTTGTAAATGATTTTCCATGAAGTATCGCAGGATAGTTCAAATAGCTGTTCTTGTTCTAAGTTACAAAGATTCATACATTGTATGTAATGGATTTATACATTAGTGAAAAGATTTTCAATCCAACCATTACCAGATTGTGGGACAGCTAATTATTCTCGAAAACTTGCAGCTAATGCTTTCAAGTGACCTACAAGTGTTTTGTGCATTTCAGCAGAGAGTTTTTTCACGTGAAGAATCAACGAGATCCTTAAACACTGGAAATGATGAATAGTTATTATTTTGTACTCGTACTGCTCACAACTGGAGTTTCTTAATCTTAAAATATATATATACTTCTTGCATAACAGCTGAGAGTTCTATTTTATTACATCACATTCCTAACTTTAGGCAGTCGCAGACCCCTTGACTACGTCTCGCAGGCCCCACCTTGAGAACCACTGACGTAGTATATTCCTATATATATGGAATACAGAAATATCTTTATATTTCTTCTTTTAGAACTGTTTCTCTCGTTATATTCGACGCATGATTTGCTTCATTTTTTCATTAGTCGATTCAATTACTTTTACGGGAAAAAATCCTTTGGTGATATATTGTCAACCCCGACATACCACTACAACTGTTATAGCTTCAACTCTTAGATATTGAAATCTCAGATAAGTTCTAAATTCAATTTGCTTCTTAAATGCATCACAACTCTGGAAAAACTCTTGGAGTGAAACTAAAGTTCACTCAGACCAATTGACAACATTGCTAACTAGCTGTACGGTTGCAGGAGCACACAGGGCTATATAGACAGCACATGAGTAATTTCTAGAACACTAGTAAATATGTCACACTTCACACCCATTTCCATATTGAAAAAACACACGCGTAGCGAAAGAAGCAAAGTAGTAAAGTTTCTCCAAACTAATTGGTTTATCCCAAAGCACACATATGTTCGCATCATTAGCATTTTGGTTCGACTTCATATTCTTGACGTATGCTACGAAAAACGTGAGTGTTTACTTTTTAAACTTGTTTACTACTCTAAAAGATTTTTTTTTAAAATGATCTTTCCTTTTCTTCGCATCTGCATCTTATACAGTCTTGTTTCCCATAAAAAAAAAAAAAAGCTTTTCCTGTTACATTTTAACACTTGAGTGAGTAAACGTTATTTTCGTAAAGTGAAGCAGGGGTGTACGTGCAGCTCAATTATGAGTTTACAATTACATAGTTCTTAGACCATTACTTTAAGGGGAGTGTAAAGGAGATGGCAGCGCGTATCCACTATTTTCCAATGTATTTTGTAGAGAGAGGAACCATATTCACAATAATTGGATCAACTTGCAAAAAGAGAAATGTTCAAAGTTAGTTCAGAGACGCATGTATTTTAATCATACTCGACTTTAGCCATAGGAGTTAATACACGGTTCTGGTTGGTTAAAGTTATCCGTTTCTCCCCACGTAGCATACATAGAGGCCTAACGCTAACTCAAACGCTAACTGTTGTCCATGCCTCGTGGCCGAGCATGTTAACGCACCGACTAGTATGATAGTCACTTTTGGCGTGGGTTCAAATCCGGTACAAAGGATTTTTTTTTAATTTTAAAAGAATTAATAACACTTTTATCATTAAAATAAGATAAGAGATAATACTCATTAACCCTTTACGTAATATATAATGGATAAAAAAAATTATTTACTTACGTTACGAAACAGCTGAGCAAGCGTCAGCGAGCGAAGGAGGTTAGAATCTCCACAAAGCTCGTTTTGTACCACCTTTACTCTATAATAATATCACTTGACATTACGTCATACTCGGGTGGTGTAACTTCGATGTAAATCTAACCTCACCCTTTTCATTTGACCAACTTAAAAACAGTTGGTGAGGGTAGAGAGAGAAAAAAAAATGCTTCAGACAAATCAACAATTAGAGAATAATCGGTGCACACTTCTGATTTTGTCATTGTTAACAAACTTACATTGTTGGAAACATGCTTCTGTAGCATGAAATTAAGTGCTCAGCACAAGAATAAAACAAAATAATCAAAAATTATTCAGAGTACTCTCTTATAATAGATTCATTTTCCCATTGGAAGTAGTTTATATATTCATCTCTTGAAGCAGATTCAACTATTGTGGATATTGTCGTTCCCAACAAAATACATTCATCTCTTGAAGCAGATCCAACTATTGTGGATATTGTCGTTCCCAACAAAATACATTCATCTCTTGAAGCGAATTCAACTATTGTGGATATTGTCGTTCCCAACAAAATACATTCATCTCTTGAAGCGAATTCAACTATTGTGGATATTGTCGTTCTCAACAAAATACATTCATCTCTTGAAGTTGATTCAACTATTGTGGATATTGTCGTTCCCAACAAAATACATTCATCTCTTGAAGTGAATTCAACTATTGTGGATATTGTCGTTCCCAACAAAATACATTCATCTCTTGAAGTGAATTCAACTATTGTGGATATTGTCGTTCTCAACAAAATACATTCATCTCTTGAAGCGAATTCAACTATTGTGGATATTGTCGTTCCCAACAAAATACATTCATCTCTTGAAGTGAATTCAACTATTGTGGATATTGTCGTTCCCAACAAAATACATTCATCTCTTGAAGCGAATTCAACTATTGTGGATATTGTCGTTCTCAACAAAATACATTCATCTCTTGAAGTGAATTCAACTATTGTGGATATTGTCGTTCTCAACAAAATACATTCATCTCTTGAAGTTGATTCAACTATTGTGGATATTGTCGTTCCCAACAAAATACATTCATCTCTTGAAGCGAATTCAACTATTGTGGATATTGTCGTTCTCAACAAAATACATTCATCTCTTGAAGTGAATTCAACTATTGTGGATATTGTCGTTCTCAACAAAATACATTCATCTCTTGAAGTTGATTCAACTATTGTGGATATTGTCGTTCCCAACAAAATACATTCATCTCTTGAAGCGAATTCAACTATTGTGGATATTGTCGTTCCCAACAAAATACATTCATCTCTTGAAGTTGATTCAACTATTGTGGATATTGTCGTTCCCAACAAAATACATTCATCTCTTGAAGCGAATTCAACTATTGTGGATATTGTCGTTCTCAACAAAATACATTCATCTCTTGAAGTGAATTCAACTATTGTGGATATTGTCGTTCCCAACAAAATACATTCATCTCATGAAGTGAATTCAACTATTGTGGATATTGTCGTTCCCAACAAAATACATTCATCTCTTGAAGCGAATTCAACTATTGTGGATATTGTCGTTCCCAACAAAATACATTCATCTCTTGAAGCGAATTCAACTATTGTGGATATTGTCGTTCTCAACAAAATACATTCATCTCTTGAAGTTGATTCAACTATTGTGGATATTGTCGTTCTCAACAAAATACATTCATCTCTTGAAGCAGATCCAACTATTGTGGATATTGTCGTTCCCAACAAAATACATTCATCTCTTGAAGTTGATTCAACTATTGTGGATATTGTCGTTCCCAACAAAATACATTCATCTCTTGAAGTGAATTCAACTATTGTGGATATTGTCGTTCCCAACAAAATACATTCATCTCTTGAAGCTGATTCAACTATTGTGGATATTGTCGTTCTCAACAAAATACATTCATCTCTTGAAGTTGATTCAACTATTGTGGATATTGCCGTTCCCAACAAAATACATTCATCTCTTGAAGCGAATTCAACTATTGTGGATATTGTCGTTCTCAACAAAATACATTCATCTCTTGAAGTGAATTCAACTATTGTGGATATTGTCGTTCCCAACAAAATACATTCATCTCTTGAAGTGAATTCAACTATTGTGGATATTGTCGTTCCCAACAAAATACATTCATCTCATGAAGTGAATTCAACTATTGTGGATATTGTCGTTCCCAACAAAATACATTCATCTCTTGAAGTGGATTCAACTATTGTGGATATTGTCGTTCCCAACAAAATACATTCATCTCTTGAAGCGAATTCAACTATTGTCGATATTGTCGTTCTCAACAAAATACATTCATCTCTTGAAGTTGATTCAACTATTGTGGATATTGTCGCTCTCAACAAAATACATTCATCTCTTGAAGCAGATCCAACTATTGTGGATATTGTCGTTCCCAACAAAATACATTCATCTCTTGAAGTTGATTCAACTATTGTGGATATTGTCGTTCCCAACAAAATACATTCATCTCTTGAAGTGAATTCAACTATTGTGGATATTGTCGTTCCCAACAAAATACATTCATCTCTTGAAGCTGATTCAACTATTGTGGATATTGTCGTTCCCAACAAAATACATTCATCTCTTGAAGCGAATTCAACTATTGTGGATATTGTCGTTCTCAACAAAATACATTCATCTCTTGAAGTTGATTCAACTATTGTAGATATTGTCGTTCCCAACAAAATACATTCATCTCTTGAAGTGAATTCAACTATTGTGGATATTGTCGTTCCCAACAAAATACATTCATCTCTTGAAGCTGATTCAACTATTGTGGATATTGTCGTTCCCAACAAAATACATTCATCTCTTAAAGCAGATTCAACGATTGTGGATATAGTCGTCCTCAACAAAATACATTCATCTCTTGAAGCGAATTCAACTATTGTGGATATTGTCGTTCCCAACAAAATACATTCATCTCTTGAAGTGGATTCAACTATTGTGGATATTGTCGTTCCCAACAAAATACATTCATCTCTTGAAGCAGATCCAACTATTGTGGATATTGTCGTTCCCAACAAAATACATTCATCTCTTGAAGCGAATTCAACTATTGTGGATATTGTCGTTCCCAACAAAATACATTCATCTCTTGAAGTGAATTCAACTATTGTGGATATTGTCGTTCTCAACAAAATACATTCATCTCTTGAAGCAGATCCAACTATTGTGGATATTGTCGTTCCCAACATAATACATTCATCTCTTGAAGCGAATTCAACTATTGTGGATATTGTCGTTCCCAACAAAATACATTCATCTCTTGAAGTGAATTCAACTATTGTGGATATTGTCGTTCTCAACAAAATACATTCATCTCTTGAAGCAGATCCAACTATTGTGGATATTGTCGTTCCCAACAAAATACATTCATCTCTTGAAGCGAATTCAACTATTGTGGATATTGTCGTTCCCAACAAAATACATTCATCTCTTGAAGTGAATTCAACTATTGTGGATATTGTCGTTCCCAACAAAATACATTCATCTCTTGAAGCGAATTCAACTATTGTGGATATTGTCGTTCTCAACAAAATACATTCATCTCTTGAAACAGATCCAACTATTGTGGATATTGTCGTTCCCAACAAAATACATTCATCTCTTGAAGTTGATTCAACTATTGTGGATATTGTCGTTC
Source organism: Thermobia domestica (assembly GCF_964235325.1). Classification (NCBI taxonomy): domain Eukaryota; kingdom Metazoa; phylum Arthropoda; class Insecta; order Zygentoma; family Lepismatidae; genus Thermobia; species Thermobia domestica. The sequence goes on from NC_137471.1 coordinate 13,221,835, forward strand.
CCAACGAAATACATTCATCTCTTGAAGTGAATTCAACTATTGTGGATATTGTCGTTCCCAACAAAATACATTCATCTCTTGAAGCGGATTCAACTATTGTGGATGTTGTTGTTCCCAACAAAATACATTCATCTCTTGAAGCTGATTCAACTATTGTGGATATTGTCGTTCCCAACAAAATACATTCATCTCTTGAAGCGGATTCAACTATTGTGGATGTTGTTGTTCCCAACAAAATACATTCATCTCTTGAAGCGGATCCAACTATTGTGGATATTGTCGTTCCCAACAAAATACATTCATCTCTTGAAGCTGATTCAACTATTGTGGATATTGTCGTTCCCAACAAAATACATTCATCTCTTGAAGCAGATCCAACTATTGTGGATATTGTCGTTCCCAACAAAATACATTCATCTCTTGAAGCGAATTCAACTATTGTGGATATTGTCGTTCCCAACAAAATACATTCATCTCTTGAAGTGAATTGAACTATTGTGGATATTGTCGTTCTCAACAAAATACATTCATCTCTTGAAGCAGATCCAACTATTGTGGATATTGTCGTTCCCAACAAAATACATTCATCTCTTGAAGCGAATTCAACTATTGTGGATATTGTCGTTCCCAACAAAATACATTCATCTCTTGAAGTGGATTCAACTATTGTGGATATTGTCGTTCCCAACAAAATACATTCATCTCTTGAAGTGGATTCAACTATTGTGGATAGTGTCGTTCCCAACATTCACAAGGTTCGAGATACGTGCAGCCATCTGTTGCCGATAGTCAAGCTTTTACACTTACCTTAAGTAGAAAGCATCAACTTCTGGAAAGTGTTTGTATCTATCTATATAAATAAAAATGTGACTATATTTATGACTTTTAATAACTCTTGAACCACCCTTTCGACCTTGATCAAATTTTTAACATAGATGAGGTTCAGGACTGGAATGGTTTTTATCATTTTACTTTGACGGTACAACATAAAGGAGTGGGAGGTTGTGAGATATAGAAATGATCGAAAATGATCAATATCAGAGCCGAATCCATAGTTTTCGGGGTCGCTGAAATGAACAGTGACACTTCTGATGTCGTTTAAATCCAAATTTAGTCCAGCAACTTGAGGGAGGAAGAACTGAGGGATAAATTAAAATGATCGAAAATGAACGATATCAGAGAGTGTTTCCGTAATAGTAAAAAGTGGCTGGCTAACGGTACATATATATTATTTTAACCCAGCGAAGTGGGTAATTGACACTCTAGTATATGCTAAAATAGCAAATTAATAAAGTGTTTCTATTAGGTACATTGCATACAGAATACTTCGAAATTCCTGATACAGTGTTTAGATATTCTGCCATTATTGCCAGATACTGACCGGAAACAGAGAAGCTTCCGCTCACAACGATCTTTTAAGCTAACATCTTCGTTTTCACGTAACAGTTTTCTGTTTTAATATCGTACACCAACTATAGTCTCTTTAGACTCCTCCTTTCCCGTAACACACTACTTTCTTTTACATCCCTTATAATTCAGTTCCTTCTCAGCCAATATCCCAACCAGTTTCTCTTTCTCCTGTCAACTACATATAAAAATGTTTTTTTCTTCCCCGCTATCCTAACGATTTCGATTCCTCATTCATTTCCTGTTCAACTCAGCTACTTTTCTCAGGTGAAAACCTCAATGCAAGAAGGGGACAACTCCAATTTTATAATTAGTTCAGAATTGAAACCAAACATTATTGAACATGAATTTATTGTATTTTAGCCTCCAAACATTTTGTAAATAAATAAATTTACCCCCTATAATCATGGGCACACGCAGCGAAGAGGAGCATCTGGATTTTCGATAAAAAAATTCAGTTATTCGAAATACATGTCAAAACATGCTAAAATTGCTTACTCACCCATTTAGCATATTTACTGTAGATGACAAAGTTACGCAATAAACCGTAATAATAGTTGTTTTGTATGAAGCATTACGAGTATGTGTTTCAAGGCGTGTTCTATTTAAGACTTCGGTTGTGTATCAGTCTTTTGCCCTCCCTTAGAAAAAAATCCTGCTGTCATTTCTGCCTATAATAGCACCTTTCTTTACAAAAAAAAAAGTCTGGAGGCTAAAGTAAAATAAATTGAGTTTTAACAGTGATTTTTTTAAATGATTGATTTAAAGGGACAAGTTTTGCAAATAGATGTCACTACAGTCTTCATATCTCTCTAATGTATTTTTTACCTTTCACGAAAATTCACAATTTCTCTTTCAAATTTCAACCTGCAGACTTCAAATTTTTAGATAAGGAACTTCATAACCTATCGAAGGCAACAATCCATGCCGATTTTTAATTTAGAATTTTCTTCATTGTTGAAATGGCTTGATTGTTGAAGTGGATATTCCAACCTTTAACAATGGAACTACTTCAACAATGAAGAAAATTCTAAATCAAAATATCGGCACAGATAGATTATGAAGTTCCTTCTCTAAAAATTTGATGTCTCTAGGTTGAAATTTGTAAGAGAAATCGTGAATTTTCCTGAAAGGTAAAAAATACATGAGAGAGATACGAAGACTGTACTGACATCTATCGGCAAAACTTGTCCCTTGACACCTACCTTAAACTTGAACCAAATGTACGATACTTCTTGTACTGAGATTTTCCAATTATTATCATACAAATTTCGAAAGTCTTCAGTCCTTCTCCGTCCTTTTGAGTAGTCTCCATGTTAATGTCTCATACTACATCAATTTACGAAAATTAGCTTAAAAAAAAAAAAAAAAAAAAAAAACGTGAAGCAAACTCAAAATCAGCCTCGTTTTAAGCTTCGCAATGGGAGCGAAAATATAATTTGGAACCATGTAACACAAACCAGGGGCGGATCCAGGACCTACTTCTGTGGGGGTGGGCGGTGGGTTGTCATAATGCAACTTTTAAGGGCTCCAAACTCTGGGATAGATTTTATTTATATATATAAAGTAAGAAAGTTTCCTCTTCTGGGGGGGCAATCGTACCGATCGCCCCCCTCTGGATCCGCCCCTGACACAAACAATGATGAATCTAAAGACTTGAACTGACCAAAAGTACACTCAGAAAAATCCGTTCTCCGGACAGCGGTATATTGTATACAAATATCCGGAATCATCTTGCTTACTACAGAAATCAGTACGGAACATACGTTATCCGTATGCTACATAGGCACTGCCCTTAGATATTACATCATGCCGTTACAGGATGTCTAACAGTCTTCCTTATATTGCATACATATATGTATGTTACCTTCGTCAGCTATATGTTATATACGTCCATTTGTATGTGAGATCCTGACCGCCTATATTGTTTCATACGGAAAGTACGTATAGATGGAACATTTATATGGAAAGTATTGTAAAACATGCGTTTTCAGTTATACGTCTGCTGTACGTTAAGTTCAAAAACTACAGGAATTTCGCATGTAACCTACCTTTTTAAGTACGCCACCTACTTTTTTTTTTTTTTTTTTTTTTTTTTGCAGTGTACCAAATTTACAATATCGCTTACACGCAGAAAGGTCTCTCATAAGAAGATATCGAAAGTTCATATTTTAGCTTCGTGTAAGTACTTGTTCAACTAAGTCAAAGTCCAGGCAAAATATACAGTTGAAGAATTATATATTAGTGAACGGTCTTGGAGATTAGGCATCATACAATGCCTTTAAGGCACATTATGATTTGCTCTATCCGTAATCTGCAATGTTAAAAAAGGAAGCCACACATGTAGCCAAAAACAGGACACTTCTTCTCTTAGCATTGTTTGCTGTCAGTATGAAGTTTTCGCTTGTAATAGCTGCAATAATCTACTTAATAAAATCTAAAGACACCACTATATTCGTTGAGTATCCATTATTCACTTGTCTTCAAGAGAAAAGAGTATGCTTTCTTTTGGTTTTGAAATTATAATGGAGAAAAGATAGGATTCCTTATGTATTTTGTGTAAAATTATCATTATTATTATTTAGGTTATTTACTTTTGACTAGTTACTTTTAACCTTTAGGACACGAAGTAACTATATTTAGTTACCTAAAAATAAGGCTTGGGATACGAAGTAACTATTTATAGATACCTTGAAGTTTGCCCACTAAACCTAATTGTTTTTTAACTTTCTGGGTATCACATATATGCACTTGCATGTGTTTTATTCAGGAGACATACTAGGCAACTGCAGAAATTGGCGCTGTATCCCAGGCTTTATTTTTTAAAAAGGCTCCGTAACTAAAAGGTTAAACCTTTTAATATTTTTGCAATGTTATATTTTATTAACATAAGAATCAATGTTACAACAAAAGCAAGCCGAGATGAATCCAACTCAGAAGATCCCGGCGTACAAAGCTGTGTAATGCAAACTCTGTTGTCAAGTCGAGCCTGTTCCTGGCCACTAACTATATCATTTAAAAAAAAAAATCCTTATACAATGGGTTATTTACTCACCAAATTTGGTTCAGATCCGACCAGTACTTACCGAGAAATAAAGTACCACATACCTCACATATACAGTATATATACTTGGAGTGAATCTATAAACTTCCATATAGTTACGCCAGGAGATAATAATCAAAATACTATCTATAACATCGATAGGTGGAACAATTTACTACGAAAGAACATTTAAAAAGATTAAAATTAATGTTACACAATTTCATTTTAATTATTTTACTAATTAGAGCTTATTATAAAATAGATTACAATTAATAAATGCATGTATTTATTAAGTATTATTGATATGGATTGTACCTGAAATGAAATGTGTTGACAAATAGTGCTACTTGCTAAACTATGCTAAGAGACAATGTTTATGACGTTTGAAGGCGGGACTCCAACGCTGTTAACCAAATGAGAAGGCTACGGTGTTGCCAAAGGACGAGATGTATCAGCTTAGCCACGCGCCATTAGCACATGGCAACGTCGCGTCACAGCATGTGTCAACTCGCCTAGCCCACAGGTCACATTAATTTTGTTCCACGCTTTAAAATGCTATTAATAGATAAGACAATTACCGAACCTGAAACACAAAGACCTAAGAGATTTGGATATATATATATATATATATATATATATATATATATATATATATATATATATATATATATATATATATATATATATATATAACATCGAATAAAAACTTTATTTAGGGCAATTGGTGCACTGACGGAAGTTCTGCGCCATTTAAATAACAACTCGATTGAAGTTTGAAAGGAAGGAACGAAGATTTTATCAACACTTTTAACTTATACATAACAACCGTATGTGCAATATAGCAAAACCAATTATACATGCGCGAACTCTTCTTCTGTTTGATTAACACAATAAACGAAGCGCACCTACGACTTTGCTGTTCATGAATTAAATAGTAAGGATCTGCTAATGCACTTGCCACGTGCTCTGTTAGATCCTCTAAGGCAGAGCTTTCTAACTTGGGTGTCGCGTAGTAACGCCAAGGATGTTGTGAGATTTTTTTGTTATACATTCACAATATTAAACGAATGAAGAGCTTGGGTTAAAATAATACCTTTCTTCTTTCCGTTCAATGCATTAACGACAAGATCGAGATTTTATTTTGATTTTTACAAATTTTAAGAGTAATATTCAATGATCTGTTGTTCTGTATGGTTGCGAAACATGGTCGCTTACTCTGAGGGAAGAACATAGACTGAAAGTATTTGAGAACAGGATCCTGAGAAGAATATTCGGACCCAAGAGGAACGAGAATGGGGAATGGCAGAAACTTCATAACGAGGAACTACATAGTTTATACGGTTTACCCAACATTGTTAGGGTCGTCAAGTCTAGGAGGCTTAGGTGGGCAGGTCATGTAGCTAGAATGGAAGAAAGTAGAAACACTTTCAAAGTCTTGACTGGTAGACCCATAGGAAAACGACCATTAGGAAGACCTAGGCGCAGATGGGAGGATAATTTTAAAATGGATCTCACAGAGATAGGAATACAAAGTAGAAACTGGATGCAATTAGCTAAGGATAGAAGTCAGTGGAGAGCTTTTGTGAACGCGGCACTGAACCTCCGGGTTCCATAGGCCATAGAGTTAGTTAGTTAGTTAGTTAATATTCAATGATAACAATAGATGTCTCTGTTCTTAATGAAAGTGAGGCTATCTAATGAGGCAGAGGCGTATCCAAGGGGATCGATCGGGGCGATCGCCTCCTCAGAAGAGGAAACTTTCTTATTTTATATATAAATAAAATCCATCCCAGAGTTTGGGGCTCTTAAAAGTAGCACTAAGTAGCAGTATTACAACCCACCGCCCTCCCAGAAGTCCGTCCTGGATCCACCCCTGTAATGAGGAATACATAAAAGCAGGTTTCATGTAGTGTGTCCATGATGTCCTATACCGGAGTGTTTGATTTGTGGGAAAACAAGAATTTTAGGGATGATCCCAAGATATGCCTCAAAAGATTGCGATGTTGGCCATTAGTTTTTGGATTAGGGGCCACAAAATTTTTGAACGGCCCCTAAATCGAGTTTTCGTATGCTGACGGAATAAACACGTCATACTTAGTTTGGGTTTGACTACACTATATGTAGTTCTCCACATAGACCCTATAAGGCGTACAAGAAAATTTTTGTTTAAAATATATTGGATCTTTTGCTCCAAAAACAGTGAATGAGCGTACGTCGTACCAATATTTCTTCCAGACCTGATTTGGGAGGGGCACTGCCCCCCGGAGCTCTGAGAATGCCCCCCGGAGGAGACCAAAATAATACATCTACAATATAATAATAAATAGAAAAGTACCAGCAGTACCCCTCCCCCCGGAATACTAAGTGTGCCCCCTGGAACATTTTTTCTGAAAGAATAACTGGTACGTAGTAATAGTGTGTCGCCATAAGGAAAAGGTTGGAAAGCACTGCTCTAAGGTTTTGCACACGAATGGTCTGTACCAGTTTACAGACGCAAAATTTTGGTAATGTGGGTGCAAGCTGGGGACGGATAAGACAGAATAAAGTAAAAATACTACTAACATGTACGTAATAGATACGTTTATGCATATATTTAAAGAAACTACATACATGAATACACATATCTGTAAATTATGGATATATTCAAGGAAATGTCTGAGAAAATCTAAATGTGTAAAACTACATGTTTCACACTGGAAACTACTTAAATACAGCAAGTACACGAGATTTTATAACGACAGGTACGTACGCAGGAATTTACTGTATTTCGGAAAGGGTCCAAAACTTTGTGGGGGGTCCAAATTTAATATGAGGATAAATTATATTAAAATCTGTAAAATTACCTCTAAAATTATACTAAATTTACAAAAAAGTCGGGGTTTCGGGGAGGGGGTCGGACCCCCAGGACCTACCCTTACGTACATCCATGTATAAAGAAAGACATTCTTCTGTTGAATGGAATCATGGCCTTAAATACTTCAATGACATCTTCAAAATTTATGCTCATAGAAATTTACTTTTCAACAACACAACATGAGCCACACCATGGGCGTCGTTAGCGAGGGTTGGAGGGGATGCGTTCCCCCAGATTTTAGTCAAGTGTATTTAAAGAAATTATACTACTTTGTATATATACCTTTTGTCGGAAACAGGGCTTTGATTTTCATTCATCCGACCCTCCAGATTTAAAAAGCTAACGACTCTAGTGGTTACACGCAAGGAAAAATTAAGACTGCAGTTAACGTGGTGCAGCTTCAACTACTGTGTGGTCTGCTATGATCTGTACTGCCAAACGACCTAATTACATTTATTCTTAATTGAATCACTTTTCAATCCCTATCAGTCTCTTGCAGAGCAAAATTTATGTAATTTTCGTCACAACCTTATGTTTTATGTGTCCATTAGGCCAAGTCAAGCTTCCATAAAAGGTTATGGACAGTCAAATGACGCATATTCTGGTATAGGATGAGTGGTCAGCATATTTCCTCCTAACACAAATACGTATATTTGACGTTGTATGTCAGACCTTCGTACATCTTAGTTCAAGCAGATCCTCAATTGTCTTACCATGTTGGATCATGGATGAATAGTATTAATTCAGTGCCCCCGCAGGGGATCAATCCCGAAATCAAGAGCGTTAACCACTCAAATCTAGGCATTATAATAATTATTTACAGTTTAGATCAATAATATGAAAGCTTGACCAACACTTTTTTTTTTCTTAATGGGCGTAACTCAACTATTGGTAAGTCGATAGGCGTGTTACAAAGGAAGTCTGATTTTTTCACACACTCTAGAATAAAATTCTCACTTTGTTTCATTTCTTCTTTCTGTATATATATATATATGGGGCTGCGGTGGCTCAGTGGTAGAGCGTTCACCTCTGGTGCTTGGGGTCCCGGGTTCGATCCCAGCTCTCGCCAGGTGAACTTTGTGGTGGACAAACACCGTGTGCGTGGGTTTCCTCTCGGTTCTCCCATTTCCTCCCACTTTCTTCATTCCACCATTTCATTCATTACTCATCATCACAGTCTCCTTTAGCCTAACCGGCATAACCGTGGGACGTAAATCTCAAAGATTTCATTTCATATATATATACTTATATATGTTTCACACATTTTTTTTTTTTTTTTTTAATAACCGAGAAAATATAAATTCCAGTGGAATTCACTTGAACGGTTCGACATTGTAGATTTTTGGAAAATTATACCTGGTTCGTCCCGTACTTTGTCGCCTTCTGTTCTCACCTTCATCAAATTTGGTTCAGAAGAGCAGCATTGGTCCCAGAAGGCGAGCTTATGTGATGGGTTATATTCATAGGACCGACACGACACAGAACCGAAACGTCATACGACCGATACGGTATAGGACCGGAAACAGTTATGTGCATAAATCGAAATAATAATAATAATAATAATAAAGTTATCATCACCCAAAATTAAGCAACAATCATTTTCTTGAAGCTTTACGTATAGGGGGAAATTGTCATATGATCGAAACGGCACAGAACCGAAGCGGCATAGAACCGAAATGGCGTAGGACCGAAACAGGTTTCTCAGCTGAAGTTTCGATCGTGTACTGTTTCGGTCTTATGCCGCAATCTCATGTGGTTCGGATCACACATATAATGTGTGACAATCGTGCCTTACGTAGCCTCGGCTTTGAACAATTGATGAACTCCATGTAGGTAATCAGACCATTCACTTTTGTATTTGTGTCCATTAAAATTATTAGCATTAGTTTCAAAGTTGGTTATTGGATAAAAAAAATCCAATATATTTCTGGCAAAAATTTTCTTGTAGGTCTTATGTCTCGAGAACTACATATAGAATAGCAAAACGAAAACTATCATTTAACTCAGTATGATGTGCTTATGCCGTAGAAAATAAGAGAAGTCGATTTAGGGGCCGTTCAAAAATTTTGTTTCCCCTTATTTAAAAACTAATTATTGGCCAAGATCGCAATCTTTTGAAGCATTTTTTGGGATCAGTCCTAAAATTTTTGGCCAAGATCCCAATCTTTTGATCCATTTTTTTGAAGGGGGATCATTCCTAAAATTCTTCTCCAGACGCGGAAAGCATTTAATTCGTTCGATATTGTTTTGATAAATTATGTTGTTTCTTTACGAACAGCAGCTAAGCTACATTAGGTTAGGTTACGTTCGAACATCCTTACTTGTAGTATGAACTATTTCATTTGAGTCGCTGAAGGATGAATCTTCGGCATTTAAATATTTTTGGTATTCCAGATATAATCTGTTCTTTATTTACCCATAAATTATTACAAATAATATTTGTCGCATGCAACTGTCAATTTAGCAAATTTTTGGATATCTTGTTGTTGTATGATATAAATTTCTTTATGTTAATAAGGAACGACAACAGATGTTGGGCGAAATGTTAAAATTGAAAAAAAAAATCGAGGAGACCAGGAAACCTTTTCCCCATTTTCTCACGGCAACCATCTAGAAAAAGAAACCGCGCTGTCCTGTCACCGCTCACACATGGGACACCGCGGGCACATAACCATGAATGCAACAAACGAAAAACATGTGTTAACCTATATAAATATGTATATGTTTATTTCACTGAAAACACGATGAAGAATCAAAGGGGCATTGCGAGAGGTAAGGTGGTATCACGCAAACTTCACACATGTCTATCACAAAAGTTTCACATACGGTAACACCTAAGGGAGGTTGGGTGTGTTTTCCTTTAACTAGCAGTAAATAGGGTCGCAGGTGTCTTTTTCCATTTTAATTTTTTTTAAAATCCAATCCAATCCTAGTTCAGGAAGGTTACCAATGTAATTATCATACTGTATATTCTCTTAGGCTAAGATGCAAGTTGTCGACTGTCATTTTATCCTTCTTTCATCATAAAATTCTTCAAGCAGTTCATAAGCACGCACGAATGCGGAAGTGACAGTATAAACACAACATATAAATAAAAATGTATAAGATTTTATATATAATGTATAATATCTAGTATAATTGTTCTGTCGTGTTAGCACAAGTTTTCTCAGATATGTTGATGTAAATTCCATGTTCAAGTTATACACTCTACGTGTATTTACATTTTATGCCTATTTTCCAGTTGCTGACATATTTGGTATTTTTCTTCTGTGTATAGTGTTCACGAAAAGAAAAAATGAAATCTTTAAGGTTTTACGTTTCACGGTTATGCGAGCTACTCTAAAGGAGACGGTGATAATGAGAAATGAATGAAATGAAGAAAATAGGAAGAAACGCGAGAACCCCGATAAAATGCTCGTACGCAGTGTTTGTCCATCACAAAGCTCACTTGACGCGGGCTGAGATCGAACCAAGGACCACACGCACCAGAGGTGAACGTTCTACCACTGAGCCACCACGGCCGTATAGGTTCGGATAGCCATTCCTTCGCTCCACCTCACGTCGTTTCTTACTTATTCCAAAGAAACAAATCTCATTTATTATAGTTTCGTTTCGTACAGTGGTTCCCAAGCAGGGTGTCGCAACACACTGGTGTGTCAGTGTCACAAAGTCTCATAGGATGTGTCATGAAATTTTAGAATTTAAAAATCACCACACACTTAATAATTAGTTAAAATCAATGTTGGGACAGATTGTACAGTCAGCAACAAAAGTTATTTCTATTTGATGAAATTAATTACGTAAATAACTTCAGAATGGAAGGACAATTTGAGTACAGTTTTTTCAGTAAATTAACACATTAGTGTCGCGTTAGACCACGTTGCTTTCACATAAAATATTTCCTTACGGCCATGTGGTGCCAGGTTGGTCTCACACAACTTCTTGTTAGCTTCTGTCCTGTGGTGAATATAAGAAGAATATAATTTTCTGTATGTTCCAGCCATACCTTGGTTATTCCCAAAATAAATTTTACCAAACGGAAAGAAGTTTTTTCGCTGACTGTACCCATCAACACCTCCATCGGTTCAAGAATGATCAGTAATACTACATAAACTCACTCCCGGACTCGATTCCCGGTGGGGTCACTCGCTCGAAAAAGTGTAACACGCTTTTTCAGGCCAGCCACCCTGAATGAGGTTTTCCTCGTTCACACCAGGCAAATGCCGGGATGGTACCTAACTTATAGGTCCCAGGCCACTTCTTTCCTTACCCCAATCCTTTCTTCCTTCCCTTTCCTCGGATAGTGTGCTCGCCGAGGGACGTCATCCCTCAAATCGTGACGGGCTAAATGGCCTTAGATGCCGAAAGCCCAGAAATCTAAATTCTAAATCCTACATAAACTCACTACTTTATAGAAACACAGTTTTGCACTATTATAATTTAATAAATACTATTATTAGCAATATATATATATATATATATATATATATATATATATATATATATATATATATATATATATATATATATATATATATATATATATATATCAAAGAAGTGTATCGCGATGTGGGTGTTCAGTAATGTGTTGTCAATCATAAAAGGTTGGGAACCACGGTTTTAGCGTTTTCTTTTCTTTTTTAAATCTCCATAAAGGTAATAAATGAAGGTTGTACGTAGCTTGTAGATAATTTTAGGAATACTTTTGCTTAAGATTGTTAGGTGCCAAGAACAGAATAATTTTTAATTCATAACATTTATATGACAAATCTTTTCTATTTATTATTAAAAATTAAAATGATTTATATACAAAAATATTCTTGTTTCGTGGTTTCTTCCATGAATGTGCCTTGCTTTCTAAAGGTATATTTATTTTCCTTGAAAGTTTAATATTTTAGAAATTGCATAATTTATGTAATAAAGGATGAACCAAAATTCAAGTTGCATAACTAAATAGTAACATTTAAATAATAAGAGACTATGGCCACGTCTGCATGAATATATGCCTCCATTCGATATTGGCCCAAATAATTTGATTATTGTCATCTCTGATCTTCTTTAAGACATATATTGTTTATTAAAATAATATAGAGCGCTCTTTACACAATGAAATACAATATCCCAATCCCAATAATTTAACTTTTGGAATTCTTCATCCACAAATTTATATATAGACAAACATGTTTATCCATAATTTCCACATCACACAACCTACATATAGAATACACAATTAACTCATATAAACTTGTTTTATGTTTATGGCGACCCTACCAGGAGACTTTCAATGTATGAGAACATGTTTCTGCATGCAGAAGGTACCATAAGTGAAATTTTAATGCCTCAAATTTGGAAGATAGAGAATGCATAAATACCATAGGTTCTTGTCTTTTTCAAGGGAATACGTCAAGGTAAATCTTTTTGCGAACATGTATCAGGCTTTATTCAGCTTAAATACAAATCTGTGAATGTATTTGCTTAACTATAAATGTGCGTTTAGTAGTGATTGTTTGATTATGGCATTATCACTCAAGAGCATTGATGACGGAAGACTATGGCCGTGTTTGATGCCATCATATATTCACATGAATAGTTCCAGGAGTTAGTTTGTGTCATCGACTAATGTGGCGCAGCATGTGAATCTTGAACCGTTGTCAGTAACATACGTAGAGAATGCGTAAAATGTGGCTCAAGTTGTGTTCCATTGACAAAACGGCTAAAGTAATTCTGAGGTCTCATGTTGGAAGTGACCAAAACTATTGTTGCTGTTGCGTGCTATATGAGTTAGATCGATGGCCCGCATGTATGTTTAAAGGTTTACGCTAGCATCAATAGACATACATGATAAGGTCTATTGCTTATTTTCATACTTTGTTCATAAATGTAAATATACTTTTTCTAAGCACAATTTACAATTTATTGTTTCAATTTCATTTACTTATTTATGTTCCTTGTTTCAACAATTATAAGAGAGAAGAGATCAAACAAATTCTGAAACAAACTCAAGGCTATTATAGGTATGTGAAGAGAGGAAATTGTAGAGTAAACCTTTCGCTTTAAGCCAATCAAGATTGCACATAAGATGTATTAATAAACACTAGGGATTAGATTGTCAGTTGTTTTCTCCCATTTTGTTGTAGTAAGTGTTGCTAATTTCATACTTTTGGAACCAAACACAAGCTTTTGGAAAGATAAAAAGTCTAAAATATGGTTTTGTGGTATTTTAAATATTATTTCCTCCTTAAGAGCCTGACATACTAAGAATAATACAAAATTTACAATTTTGCTTTCGCTTGATTTTCATAAGTGAAATGAGATAATGAAAATTAATGCATCTTGCCTCAATCATAGATAATGTTATTTTACAACAGAAAATGTGAACCTGAGGGATTTTCAGTGTTGCCAACCATAGAAAATAATGGTTAGACTAACATTTCTCTCAAAATCTAAGTTAAAGCAGCGACTAGAGGAGCGGAATCAACTGTATTTGATTACATATCATTTTGTTTTGATATCCTGTGAACTATTTTTTAAATAACATTGTTATTTAATTTTAATAACTGTATGTTAAAACAGTTTTGTTTATTACAAACTAAATACAACTATTATTTAAAAAGTAGTTCACAGCATTCCAAGACAACATGATGCATAATCAAATGCAGTTGAGTTCGTTCCTCTAGTCGCTGCTTTAACTTGGAATTTGGGAGAAATGTTATTCTAGCAACACTGTACTTTCTATGGATGGCAACACTGAAAATTCTTTAGGTTCATATTTTCTTTGTGTAATAACATTATCTATGATTGTGGTAAGTTGCATTTCATTATCTCCTTTCACTTATGAAAAACAAGCAAAAGAAATATGGTCAATTTTGTATTATTTTTAGTATATCACTTTCTTAATGAGGTGCATTTTTGAAGTAGTTCCTTTCACCTAAAACAGTTGAGATATTTTGGAGTCCAGTAAAGAGTAGTGAGAAACTCTTGTTTTTCACTACCCCGCTAAAACGTGGACATACTGTATATGTATTCTTACGAATGCAAATCATGATACAGATATACCACGTAGAGGTCAGTACTATTCAAGGTAGTCTGCTGCCGACAATACACGGTTTATCTCTTACAGAACTGATGTTATCAAATCGCGCTACCGATTTAATGATGGAATTATGGGTAATTGACACTCTGTTCATATTTAAGTGACGTAGTTATTCGACATTTTCTCTGGAGCTACAGGTATCCTCAAGAAAAATCACTTGCACTCTCCTTTTCTCCTTATGATAGTTCTTTCTGCTTCACTCAATCAAAATCTGCAAAATAGAAAGAAAAAAGTAAACTGATTTTGTCTCATATTATTATCAATTGCTATACAAATTATATTTAAAAAATGAAAATATAAGAGTTTAAAAATAACTATCAAAATCAGGCTGTTTAAAATAACTTTCTATTTCAAAGGAAAAATGGAATAATATTCAATTGAACCAAATTGGCTTAGAAATCAGATTATCACATTGTGCCCAATCACCTTAATTTTGAGTTTTATATGTCTTCATTGCTTAGATAACATGGTTCTTGAACAAATGAAGAAGAAACAAGGACAAAAAAAGTAACGAGGAAATTAACAAAGTCGTTTAAGAATGGTTCCACTAACAACTTTGCGTAACAGTCTTTATGGGCATGAGCCGCTTCAACACCATCTGTTAGCAGCCGGCTGAACTACGTCAAGAATAGTAACGAACACATGGTCAGTGCATTGCGTCTAGGGATGGCCACAAAGTTTCGGTTCCGCCGGAACCGGTTGCTCGAGGAGCCGTTTTATCGGTTTTCAGAACCGGTTCCGGAACCGGTTCCAGACATGGAGCCAAAACCCCGGTTCCAGAACCGAATCTTAGGAACCGGTTCCATACTTGGATCCGAAAACCCGGTTCCAGAACCGGATCTTAGGAACCGGTTTCATACCTGGATCCGAAAGCCCCCAAAGACCCGTAAAGGAGGCACGAAGTTCACCTTCAAAACACTGCAAAAGGGACCACGCGCTTGTGCTCTCTCCGTCCAGACCCGCTTGTGCCCCTCAGAAAAAAAATTGGTTCACCAGTGGGTGTTTAGCCAAATGAGTTTGCCAGTTTGCCTGTTTAGCCAATGAGTTTGCCAGTTACACAGTTTGTTTAGGCAAATGAGACAAGCGGCTGCCGCCTGGGCGACTGCCTGTCGCTTCCACCATTTCATCTAGCACACTGCACTGCCTATCAGCAGCTCGGGTTTAGCGTAGGGATGGCCACCGGAACCGGTTCTAGACCTGGATCCGAAAACCCGGTTCCAGAACCGGATCTTGGGAACTGGTTCCAGACCTGGATCCGAAGAACCGGTTTCAGACCTGGACCCGAAATCCCGGTTCCAGAACCGGATCTTGGGAACTGGTTCCAGACCTGGATCCGAAGAACCGGTTCTGGAACGGGATCTTCTAGAATCTGATCCGTTCAGAGCCGAAAACCGTTTCCGCCAGGAACCGGTTCTGGCCATCCCTAGTTGCATCGCCCCCTCTCTCTCTAAAAAGCGTAGTATCAGAAGCTTTCTAGACCTAGTGGCCGTCACGTTTTTTATTTACATGACCCCTCAGTTTGCCTCACGACGCTAGGCTGACGCCAAAAATTGGGAACCAGTGGTTAGAAATCGAACCCGGGACCACGTGGACGCTCCAACCGCTAGGCTACAGCGTCACCACTTGAGAATGGTTCCCGAATGCAAAATCAAACAATATCATATGTCCGGACCAATGCCACAAAGTGAAGTTTAATCTATCGCAAATGATCCATTGAAGACATCAACGAGATGGTTGGATAGGTTCGATAAGAAGCAGAATATGGTGTAAAACGAAGTGTATGTAGAGCAGTAAATAATTATGTGATTGATAAATGTTCTTTGGGATTTTACAATGTGTAAGAACCAACTAGAATTTGTACTCCTAAACAGGAGATATGCCTATACGCATTCCATCAAGTTAGACCTATAGTAATCTTTGTATACAATCTTATATAATGCGGAAACTTGTCCAATTTGGAAACAGAATTCAGTTGCTTTGTGACTCCGCTTTGAACAAGTTTTACTGTACTAATAATTCGAAAACAGTGGCGATCGCAACGGGCGACTAGGATAATACGAAATACGGTCGAAAATTTAAAATTAAAAAAGGAATGGCAAAAGAAGCTTTTAAGAGGGTGGGGTAGTGTTTGGCGAATATACTTATGAAACAAGACTCAATATATTTTATGTAGAGATAATTTCGCTACACATTTTGTTCTTGTGCTACTTCAAAATAAACATATTCCAAATATTAGTAGATTGGGCGAAATTCAACTATTCGATATGCTTACTTATATCAAACCACTTAGGAGAGTTATGATGCTTAACAGTCAATTTAAAACACAGTTACGTATATCATTTCAATATATTCTATGTGAAAACTGTCTAATATGGTCCCACAGAAAGTGTCAAATTTGTACAAATAATCAACTTTGGAATAACATATGCAAGCACAAATATCGCGACCAAATTGAACAGGTGGACAACATCTTATATAGTAATAACTTTCGGAGCATCCTTATAAAGTCAAGTAATAATAATCAATCATACATCAAGGAGACAGGAGTTCTTCTCTATTAAACTAATTGATGAAGTTGAAGAGGTAGGTTCTTGAACTGCAAACTCTTCTTAAATAGAGAAATAAAACTGGAAGAAGCGAAAGAAAGTACCTGTCTGTTGTTTAGTTTTCGATTCGAAATGCCCCGCGTTTTTTTTTTTTTAAAGAAAACCTTCTTTGGATCATCAGCAATCTTCAATTGGTCGTCACACTTCATCTCAGTGTAAAGAGCCGATGTTCCATCGAGTGACCATAGAGAAAATTAAGGAATGCAGTGGTTAAAAAAAAAACTTCTCTCTATAGATTGTGAGCAAATGTTTTCTACTAAACTTTTGGCCTTTTTGTCTTTTCGTTTTGGATATAAAGTTAGAACGGACATTGCTCCTCGGATGTAGAAAAAAAACTTTTGTACAAGGTACACTTACTTTCAGTATTAACGGCTTGGCTTGTAATTACTGAATCGTACAGTAACCAGCAAAAGTAGGTACCTATACACATTCCATGTGAAGATACGAGTTCCTCGTAACTGCGACTCGAAAAGTATTGCTGTTGGTATTAGAAAAGGCATGCCCTCATCTTGTATTTCGTCTTGTTTCATAGGCAATACTATTCATTACAGGGGCGGATCCAGGACCGACTTCTGGGGGGGGGCGGTGGGTTGTCATACTGCTACTTTTAAGGGCTCCAAACTTTGGGATGAGTTTTATTTATATATATAAAATAAGAAAGTTTCCTCTTCTGGGGGGGGGGGCGATCGCCCCGATCGCCCCCCCCCCCTGGATCCGCCCCTGATTCATTACATCAGTCAAATGCATTGTAGATCCAATTTAAATCACCTGGTACCAAGTCTATACAGTTTTTGAAGGTAAAATTGTGTATCAGATATCGGACTGGATTTAGGATAATTGTGGGGCAAAGTGCGATTCTGAAAAGTTCTAATAAATTCACATTTCCATGTAGTTCTTTATATTAAAAATATCTACAAAATGAAAGAAGTTTACAACATCTTTTTATTCTAAACAGTGTTTTATTCTAAACACAGTGTTTTACCTTTCTTATGATAAAAGCTTAGAGAATATTTTGTGTTTCTTAGAGAGAAAATCGTATAAACAATATCTCTCATATATCTTTTTTTCTTTGGAAAACTTGCCTTACAGATATCTTACTGTAGTACTTACTTAATACTTACTTTACAATTCAAGACTCACATTTGTTGAACTTAAAACATTAATGGCAAAAATAAAATTTGCTTTACTTAATTTCGTTAGAAAAGTACATTAAAGTGTCACTTAACAAAGAAATCACTAAAAAAATGGTTCGAAGTATCCCGGCAACCCTAGGGCTATGAAATGGTGAGTTTTCGTTACCCAACTAGTCTCCAGTCCCGTGGTGGTCAGTTTATTAATGAATGTGCTGTAGCAATAAACTCGAGAACAAAATGTTTTAAAGTCACACACTTCTTCTGCATACATGGGTCCGCAAAGAGGAGGAGAAGGGGATTCTTTCTCGGGAATTCAAGAAAATTAATAATTTAAATTAGGTTTCCGGGTACATGAAACATTCTCTGTATTTGATTCTCCATATATTTACTTTATTTCTTTACAATTCTAACTTCTTTATAAAAATAAATAAATAAAATTGTTATATGGTACTAGACGGTGAGCGAAATGCAAAAACATTTGTGTTATCCCTAAAAACTTTGACATAAATAATGGAATGGTATCATACAAAACAACTTCTTAGCGACTCCTTTTCAATTCTTTTTTTTTTTTATCCGGAAGTGAGATATATTTCAAAAAACCATATACAGGTTGTTTCAAAACAACACCGACAATGTTTGGGAAGTGATTCCTGACACCAAGACAAGACGAAAAGTATAGACCAACCTGGGTGCACAAATGCTTCCTTTCGGAGTTATAAGCTGCCGGAAACATAAAAAAATGAACTTTAAAGGTCCATAGCTCCAAAACTATGGGACCTACCGTAGTCGGGTCAAGATTTCACTTAGGAACTAATATGTGCGCTATCCAAAAATACACGTTTCACAATCCTTAGGTACTCACTCAACAATTTTTGTAAGTACTTCAAATTATATATCCATAACCAAACTCCCTCTATAAAAATTGTCGCGTGAGTACCTTAGGATTCTGAAACATATATAGTTTTGGATAGCGCACATATTAGTTCCTAAGTGAAGTCTTGACCTGACTAAGGTTGGTTCCATAGTTGTGGAGCTATAGACCTTTTAAACTTCATTTTTTCATGTATTCGGCAACTTATAACTTCGAAAGGAAACATTTGTGCACCCAGGTTGGTCTATACTTTTTGTCTTATCTTGGTGTCAGGAAATCACCTCCCAAAAGTTGTTGGTGTTCTTTTGAAACACCCTATATATATATATATATTTACAAAGGAGTATAAAACACATCCCATGCTGCAAAAAATCCTGCTAATGCCCATGAGCATGTATATTCAAATTTAAATGTAAAGGAGAATATAGAGGCCGAAATAACAACATATTGTATGTATAATTCTGAAGGATGAGAAGAAATAATATACAAATATACACTACAATAATATGTTCATAAGATTGATACAGCTGCTACGGATCCTTTGCTAAGTGGATTTGCTGTTTAAAGAAAAAAACTATAGAAACTGGAACCCTTCAAACCATTAAACAGATATATAAACCATTAAATGAACAGACCAATATAAACGAAAGGAACTTTTAAAAATAAACGAAAAAAATATGTTATTGAAAGTAACCACACTTCACATTTTTTAAAAAAAGAAAGAACCCGATAACTTTGTACTAACTCATTAAAGTAGTTATGAAAACATAAGTTAGTGCACTTCACATGTTAAAAATGATCTATTATTTTTTTTAAAAAAATGATAATAAGGAACAGTTGGCAATATTGAATTGAAGGGTGTTAAAAACCGGTCCAGTTTTAATTTGGCAGAGTCCAAAAAAAAAAAAAAAAAAAAAAAAAAACGCATGTTAAGTCTATACGGGCGGAGAAAAAGAGTATGTACTTAAATAAAGTTCTCGTTTTAATGGATAGAGGGGGAAGAAAATATTTATAAAAAAGCTTATTTGTAAAGCCGGAACAGTAACTGTGGTAAATTAACTATCTAAATTTTCAGGTAAGAATTTCACGCCCAAAATGTTGTATAGAAACTTTTTTTTCTAAAAAAAAAAAAAAAAAAAAAAAAAAACCTTATCTTTTCCTTTTTTTTAACGGTAAAGCGATTAGATTCTCATTTCATATACAATGAAAAGTCGAGTCATCAATATACGTAGTGTTTTTTTTTCTTTTTTTTCCCCACTCGGAGTTGATTAGCTTAGAGCTGGATACACACAACATCTTTTCATAGTTACACAACAACGATTTAACAAAAGAAAAAAAATATATATATATATATATATAATGAATTATTTGCTTCCGCATCTTTCATCGTTTGTTTTTTAAATTTCTTTCTTTTAAAATTTTAGTTTGCATGTTAGAGTTCTAATTAACTCGTCGAATTATTAGATCATGTTACGGAATCACGCGTATCGTCAATCCACGAAAGCAAATCGAGTTTGTCTGACAAGGGAACATTTCAATATGGTGAATTCAACTGCCGAAAATGATTGCTAGCAGCACTGGATTCAACACCAAAAGAAACAGAGAAAAAGAGGGTGTTTAGTGGCAGATCGTATACGGGCTGGGAGATAAATGACGGCAAAGTACGAAAATAGAACGTAGAAAATGTCTAGAAATACCATGTTAATTTTAAAACAAGTACAGGAATTGAGGTCAAATGTTGGATATGAGGACTGCATTGAACAGGCGTAATGTGAATCATGGGGGACATCTGAAAAACCGACATGTTGGATTTAGCGCAAGAAGAATATACGGGAAAGGAGTCATGTGACATATGACACTTGAGAGATATTGTCTATTGTCTATTGAAATCAATAGTGGCCAATACAGTTTGAGACCTCTCCCTGTAGTACGGTCCACGAGCACATTGTATGCACGAGGAGTAGAAAGAGATAGACTCGAATCCTGGAACATCAAGAAGAATGTTTGCAACGTGTAACGGAATGAGTAGTCCCACTGACTGAATGCTGACTTGGTACCTTGAACAAAGACATTTGTCCCATTCAGGGAGGGTTCTAATATATTAATGACCCCTCCTACAAAACGTGCCGGATTCCCGGCGGGAGCTAATGTGGTTCGAATTCCACGTTAATCAGTAGGTCCACGTCTCATATAGCCTCGCTGCTGAACGGGACGTTAAACTCAAAATCAACTCAACTCAAAACGTGCCGGTTGTAACACTGGTGACTCTTCTCATAATCAGTTACATATAATTGGCAATGTATGTATCACTGTGCCGGTTGTAACACTGTTCACATTACACCTATTCAGTGGAACTCTATATGCATTTCTCATATCCAACATTTGACCTCAATCCCTCTACTCGTTTCAAAATTAACAGGTATTTCTAGACATTTTCTACGTTCTATCTTCGCACTTTGCCCTCATTTGTCTTCACCCTGTACACGGTCTGCCACTAAACACCCTCTTTTTCTCTGTTTCTTTTGATGCTGAGTCCAGTGCTAGGAAATAATGTCAGCAATTGAATTCACCAAATCGGAATGGTTCCTTGTGAATTTTAGGGGCACTATTCTGCTGGTAATGTAGCGTAGGACCGAAAGCCTCTCAACCGGCATACAGCTGAAATTTCAGCTCAGAAACTTATTTCGACCCTACGCCGTTTCGGTCTTATACCGTTTCAATCCTATATGTATCTTCAAAGAAAATGATTGTTACTTAATATTGCGTGTTTATAAGGTAGGATCGTATGCAGTAACTGTTTTTGATCCTAAGCTGTTTTGGTCCCACGCATGTAAACCGATGTGCTCAACTTTAGTCGACCAAGCTCATGTTTCTAGTCGGGCTGTCGCCTTATTTCATTTGAAACAGGCGCGTTATAACAGTTCAAGATAGTACTTGTTGTCCTGACGGGTATTGTCGAACAATTACACATTTTGGCGCATCTGACACTTTAGTACCTGGCTATTTATAGCGATAGCAATGCGTTTTTATTGCTCATGCGTACGCTTGGAATACGCTGACCATGTATTAAAATGTGGATGGCTAATCACAAACGTGAAAGCAATAAAAACGCGGGGAAAACGTCAACTCGAGAGTATTTGGTGCGTTTCGGAACAATAGACCACCTACTGTTTAAAAGATGTCAAAAGAAAGAAAAAAAAGACGCATTGCCAGGCAAGTGGATTTTAGCAAGAGACACCTGCTTTGAAGATGCTTTGTGCAGAGCACTGGAACTCTGCTATTATAGACCTGGACTTGGCAGAAAAAACCTGGAAACCCTGACTGGCTCACAGTATGATTTATAACTCTGGGAAAAGTAAAGTTACCAAATAGCCACCTTGGTTGCATTCGGTCGAGGGGGTAACGCTTCGAAAACACATTTTCAAATAGCCATACGCTTAGTTGGCTCAGTAGTTCGGCTCAAAGTGACCTAGCCGAAAAAAACATTCACTCCTCTATGCTACAGACAGAAATCGAACCAAGGTTCCACTTACGATGGGAACGACATTGTAGAACAGTTAGAGGCACCACGAATTTCTAGAAACAGTGGCAGATCTAGCTCTGGGCTGAGGAGGGGGGGCTAGGTCCCCTCCGGTTTTTTGAACGACAAAAATAATTTAAGCTATTATTTATATATTTTTGAAAGTTTATAGTTAACTCATGATATACCTATCATGGCTTCCCCCCCGCCTTTTTTACCTTCTAGATCCGCCAGTGGTTTAAATCATGAAGACTTGAAGCTCATTTATCGCATTCCGTTAGCTGAGCTTGAACAAACTCAGAGTTTCTGTTAAATACACAACAAAATCCGAAGTTCAAAACTTAATATCAGCCAACTTTGTTCGCTCCATGGACGCTACTGGTATCGTACAATAAACCAAGCTACATTCTTCCTTAAAATTAGGGCATAAGTCTTCCAAGGTGTTTATTACTAGTACACTGACAAGCTATTTGCTATTTCATATTGTCATACGCAAAGAACTAAAAGAAATTAAATTACACTTGCAGTGAGTCACAAGATATGTTATTAACTGGCATGTTCCATTATCAATTCGCGTCTTTGTGACCATATATGTCCAAGCAATATAAACATAGCGGAAAGATTCATCTAACTATATACACACACATACACACTCATACACTCTCTGAGGTGACTCAACACGTTTTGTTTGACCGAGAAATTGGAACATGTGTATAAAATGTATCTATAAGTATACGAGCTTACAGTGTCCCCCTTTTTTTGACTGTCAAAAGGAAAAAAGTGTCCGGGGAAATTCAAGGCAAAAAGGACAACTGAATTAACTGCTCGCAGGAACAAAAAATAATATTGGCTACTTGAACTAGTAATCCGTAGTCCGAACTCGTATGAGCAGAGTTGGAAACTTTGTTTAATCACAATGATCATACAGATGATCAAAAATTATCATGGAGAAAGTTGCTCTTGGCAGGGACACTTTTTAAAATGTTGCAGCTACAGAAGTGGGTAGGTTTGTGCAAAGCTAAAAGAAAAACAAAATGTTCCTTATACCTTGGTATTTCAGCTTCATACTGTGAAAGTTTTAAGGGGATTCCACCAGTGAGATGAATACTTTTTTTTTCCTTCTTTTCGGAAAGGTCATTTTGTCCCTTGGTAGTTCCTGAGGACAATATTAAATCTAATGATAATCGATTATTTGCAATCATTAATTTGTTTGTTACTAAAGAAACGATAAAAGTAATGTACAGAATTCTTTGCCTACTTCCTGTTCCTCATGAAAAAGAAATATTTCTATTTAACTCTTAAGAGTCTTCATCCCGGCGAAATTAAAATACCGCTAATTTTACAGTAATTATGTGATGTCTTCAAATAGATAAAAGATAATCGAAATGTGGAATAAGAGCGCCCTAGATAATATTATTTTACATGAGATACCGTTATCACGACTCACTTATCTGCTTTCGATTTCGAGCCATTTTGAAAATTGGCATTTATTTTCGCGTTTCTAAACGGCTGAAAACGGAAAGCCATTAGGTGACTTGTGATAACGGTACCTCACGCAAAATAATATTGTCCAGGGCGCTCTTGTTCCATATTTCGATTATCTTTAATCTATTTGAAGATATCACATAATTACTGTAAAATTAGCGGTATTTTAATTTCGCCGGGATGAAGACTCTGCTTCCAGCACTGCTTGCAAAACAACATACCCACAGACTACTTCTAGCGTAAAAATAACCAAATTTGTCACCAGAGGGCAATAGTTGCTGCACCATCGCGAAAAGTATGTACACAAATAACCGCAACGAACAATACCTGAAAATAATGCTCTTCAAACGCAATAGGCAAAATCAAAAAAATGTGTAGCGAAATGGTAACGAAAACTCGTTAAGGGTTTAACGTCCCACGCATATGCTTTTTAGGCTAAAGAAGATGGATGATTATGCCAAGTGAATGATAACGGAAGAATTGGTGGAATGAGAACGTGGAAGGAAACGGCAGTACCCTGACAAAACCATCGAACAAAATATCGTCTACCATAAACTTACTTAGTCAGGGATCGAACACTAGAGTCCCCATGCTCCAGAGGTGTAAGGACGTGCTCTACCACTGAGCTACCATGCCATCCACTTCTTCCTCGTTACAATTGGAAGTTCTGCTCCATAAAATAACTGTATTAACAAAGGATACACTGTGCATTTAAAAACAAATGCATGTTGCAGTTTTATCAGATCACTTGTTGATAGAACATGCAATGAATATAGAATTAGTCATCGTGGTTTCAAAACTACATATATTTATAAGATCATCACATGGAGGATTTCTTTTCAAGAGTATCAAAAGATCGATTCTAGAGGAAGGCAAAAGAAAGACTTGCGTAAATAATACGAAACAATAGTTATTTAAGAGTCTTCATCCCGGCGAAATTAAAATACCGCTTATTTTACAGTGATTATGTGATATCTTCAAATAGATAAAAGATAATTGAAATATGGAACAAGAGCGCCCTAGACAATATTATTTTGCGTGAGGTACCGTTATCACAAGTCACCTAGTGCCTTTCCCTTTTCAGCTGTTTAGAAACGCGAAAATAAATGCCGATTTTCAAAATGGCTCGAAATCGAAAGCAGATAAGTGAGTCGTGATAACGGTTTCTCATGTAAAATAATATTGTCTAGGGCGCTCTTGTTCCACATTTCGATTATCTTTTATCTATTTGAAAATATTACATAATCACTGTAAAATTAGCGGTATTTTAATTTCGCCGGGATGAAGACTCTTAAGCACTAGGGATGCCCACGAGACAAGATTTGTGGCTGTCTCGTCTCGAGTGATGTTTCGACTGGAAAAATGTGTATTTCTCTATTGGAAGAGCCGTGTCTCGACTCGAATTTTGTCATGAAAATCCTGTCTCGACTCGTCTCGTGCGCATCCCAATATGCACATATCTTTATTAAGCTACAGTAAATAAACTACCTGGTATAATACTATAGTATCTAGGTATTTATTATAAATATACCTATATTAAGTACTAAGGAAATTAGTATATCATGACATTTACTTCCAAGAACTGAACACGCTTCGAAAATACAGGGAAGGGGCAACTGCCCGTTGTGTCCTGTTGCGGGGCGCACAGTGGCTCAGTGGTAAAGTGCTTACCTCTGGTGCATCGGATCCCTGGTTCGATCCCGGCCAAGTAAGTTTATGGTAGACAACATCGTATCCGTGGATTTTCTCGGGATATAACCGTCTCCTCCTACTTACTCATTCCACCAATTGTTTCATCATCATTCACTTGCCTTAATCATCATCTCCCCGGTGGGGGCACTCGGTCGAAAAGGTGTAAGAACGCTTTCTCAGCCCAGCCACCCTGAATAAGGTTTTCCTCAATCACACCAGGCAAATGCCGGGGTGGTACCTAACTTTTAGGTCCCAGGCCGTTTCCTTCCTTCCCCAATCCTTTCTTCCTTTCTTTTCCACGGATTGTGTGCTCGCCGAGGGACGTCATCTCTCAAAACGTGACTGGCTAACTGGCCTTAGATGCCGAAAGCTCAGAAATCTAATTCCTAATCCTAATCCTAATGACGGGCTAACTGGCCTTAGATGCCGAAAACCCAGAAATCTAATTCCTGATCCTAATCCTAATGACGCCCTAACATGCCTATAGATGCCGAAAGCCAAGAAATCTAATTCCTAATCCTAATCCTAGTGACGGGCTAACTGGCCTTAGATGCCGAAAACCCAGAAATCTAATTCCTAATCCTAATCCTAGTGACGGTCTAACATGGCCATAGATGCCGAAAGCCCAGAAATCTAATTCCTAATCCTAATCCTAGTGACGGTCTAACATGGCCATAGATACCGAAAACCCAGAAATCTAATTCCTAATCCTAATCCTAGTGACGGTCTAACATGGCCATAGATGCCGAAAGCCCAGAAATCTAATTCCTAATCCTAATCCTAGTGACGGGCTAACATGACCATAGATACCGAAAACCCAGAAATCTAATTCCTAATCCTAATCCTAGTAACGGGCTAACATGGCCATAGATGCCGAAAGCCCAGAAATCTAATTCCTAATCCTAATCCTAGTGATGGGCTAACATGACCATAGATGCCAAGAGCCCAGAAATCTAATTCCTAACCCTAATTCTAATCATCATCTCCGTGAGCCTAAAGGACATAATTGTGGGACGTTAAACTAAAATATTTCAGTTCATTTTCCTGCTGCAGACGGGCGTCCCTTATTATATTTAAAGTAATGTTCCTTGGTACAACATCAAGACGCATGTATCTTGGCACGACAATTGCCCAATTTATTAACAAAATCCATTTCTAGAAAAGAAGTTCATAATAAATTAAAATTTACCTATATGTAGAAACAGTACCATAGATAGACGTCTTAAATATACTTCTTTATTTGCTCATCCCCTTCATTCATATGTAGCAAGCAAAGAGAGTTCTGAATGTCGAGATCAAAAATTACATTTATACACGGAAAAAACATAACTGACATTCTCGCCTTCCCACAATTGATGTAAGTTTTGACGAGAAAAATAAGAAATACATTGGAATTTTGAAACTATAAAATGAAAATGAACATTTTTTTTTTTCGTGTAGATAAAAATTACATTAGTCGAATGCTATGTAAGAAAACCATTTTTATGCTTATTGCCATTTTTTTTTTTTTGAAAGGTTTCCGCTGTGGACTCAAGTCCTCTTACACGTAAATTATGAGTTGAGTTGAGTTTTAGTTTAGCGCCCCTTTCAGCAGCGAGGCTATATGAGACGTGGACCTACTGATTAACGTGGAATCCGAACCACATGAGCTCCCGCCGGGAATTGAACTTGGGCCTCCCACGCCAAAGGCGCGTACACTAACCGCTTAGCCAATTATAGACGAAGCCCTGTATACATGTAATTTAATTTTATTTACTTATTATTTTTTGCCCATTTTAAGACAAAACTTTTTTTTTTTTTTTTGAATCAGGTCCCAGACGTTCCAGGTTTACCAACCGAATGGGACGAAATCAATAGCTATTGTCACTAACATTTATGAAACAAATATAATTCTCCATCCAAAAAGGATTTCAGTCACTGACTCTAGGCCATTCTGCCTAGAATAATCGAAGTTGACATCTGTTTATAAAATGTTAGACCAATGAAACTGAAGCATTTTATGAATAGAAACATAGGTATACCCAACAGGAGCAAAACTCAACTGTTAACTCAATTTCGCCATTTTGGTGACTTAAGTCATTTTTGCATGAACTACTTCAATTGTTTCATAGTACGCAAATCACTTTTGGAGAAAAATGGCTTCACTGAACGGAAGAAAGAAATGTATAATAAATTTAGGCCTATGGGTGCCACGTGCCCTGGTGTTCCAATACTTACAGACCTGCAAGTTATATATAATTTTTAGAAATTGAGTTGATTTTGAGTTTCTTGTCCCTTTCAGCAGAGAGGCTATATAAGACGGGACCTACTGATTAACGTGGAATTCGAACTACATGAGCTCCCGCAGAGAATTAAACCCGGGTTAGGGATGCGCACGAGATAAGATTTGAGGCTGTCTCGTCTCGAAAATGTGCTGTTAAAGTGATGACTCGACTTGAAAAATGTATTCTTTTCTATTGGAAGAGCTGTGTCTCTACTCGAATTTTGCTCTGTCTCGACTCGTCTCGTGCGCATCCCTAACCCGTGTCTCCCACGCCAAAGGCACGTACGCTAACCACTTAGCCACGAAGGAGCTCTACAATTTTTAAGAAAATACAGTATATAGTGCCTCAAAATACAAATTATGACACAATGATAATCAAATATTAGTTGTATACCATCCAGACAATGAAATTATCATATGAGTAAGGTAATTAGAGTACAATTTCCATCCCTGAAGATAGAGAAAACTTTCTTCGAGTTTAATAATGAGCCCCTAGCACAGTGTATATACGCTACATATGAGCGAGTGCACTTCTTGTGAACTAAGCGGCACCGTGTTTGGCCTGTGACACCATTAATTTAAACAACAAAGTGACCTGTCGCTTATTTTCTACTCCTTATATATATATATATATATATATATATATATATATATATATATATATATATATATATATATATATATATATATATATATATATATATAAATATATAAAAGCTGAATACCCAGCCACTCATGTTGTTACTTGTTCTTCCCCCCACCTATATCTCTTTGCTTGCATGGTATTCTTTTGAAAGCTCTCGTGACGTGAATAGAACCAGTTTCTATTTTAATCTCGGGTTTAGAAAGGTCTAAAGTCACACACTATACATGAAAGAGGATTGCGCAGGGGTCGGGGGGGGGGGGGCGGTAGCAGGGCAAATGTATAATAGAAAGGAGTATAATGGTAAGTTTTACCTCTCACTTGACAATAAATAGTACTAATACAGTCTTAGATGTGGTTCATCACCTTTTAAGCTACGTACTTTGTGTATGAAAGACAGAAATGCCTCCGTACAAAGTTCAGTGACCGTGTACTATCGGTAGATAGATGAATATAATACGTAATATCATCTACAAGGATTTTCTCACTTTCAGTTTTTCCTGTTATATTATTATTATTATTATTATTATTATTATTATTATTATTATTATTATTATTATTATTATTATTATTATTATTATTATTATTATTATTATTATTAAGTGTTCCGCCTTTCGGCAGGTCCTGGGACTAATGAGGATTTTTTTTTTTCAATTTTAGATTTGGGTCTGGAAATCTTTCTGCAATGTTTCTCGATCTTAAGCTTTCTTTTTTAATTCTCAATATTTTCTTATATTTTTTTAAAATAAGTAATCATTGTGTTCTTCTTCTTCCTATTCCTCGCTTTCCTTCCATCTTTCCTTCTACGGCGGTGTGAAGAAGACAATTTCTTCGCAAGATGTATCCAATCCAATTGTTCTTTCTACGAAGGATGGTGGCTAGAAGTGTCCTCTTCTCTCCTATCTGTTTTAAAACATCTTCGTTTGTTGCTCTTTCTGTCCATTTTATCTTCTCCATCTTCCTCCAGCACAATATTTCGAATCTCTCTAAATATTTCTTCTATAACTTCAGTAATGTCCAAATCTCTGAACCATGCAGTCCAATGCTCCATATATAGCACTTGACCAACTTCTTCTTAAGTCCAATATTGAGCCTGCTAGTTAAGAGGGATCTTTTCTTGTTGAATGCTTCTTTAGCTATGACAATTTTTGACTTGATTTCTTTGGTGCGGTAAGGGTCTCTCGTCAAAATACTTCCCAGCTACTTGAAATTATCGACCTCTCCAAGTTCTCTTTGTTCTACTCTGATCCGTAAGGGCGCGTTTCCACGGGATATTCTCATGACTTTCAACTTTTAGATGTTAATTTCAATTCCATACAGTTTTCCAGTGTCAACTTATTTTGTGAATCATCTCCTGTAGTCCTCCTTCAGTTTTAGCTATTATGACCGTATCACCTGCATACCTGATCTTGTTAATGATCTGCCTTCCAAATTTGAAGTCTCCAGTTCCCATTAATGCTTCCTTCATTAAACATTCACTGTAAATGTTGCATAATTGTCATTACATACTAGATCCTTGTCTGACTCCTCTTCCAATCTCCACACTATTGGTTTCTCCTTAATTCAAACCAATATATATACAGGGTGTTTCAAAAGAACATCGACAACCTTTCGGAGGTGATTCCTGATTCAAGATGAGACAAAAAGTATAGATCAACCTGGGTGCACAAATGCTTCCTTTCGGAGTTATAAGCTGCCGAAAACATGAAAAAATGAACTTTAATGGTCCATAGCTCCAAATATGGGAACTACTCTAGTCGTGTCAAGACTTCACTTAGGAACTGATATGTGCCCTATTTAAATATCCATGTTTCAGAATCCTGCGGTACTTCCGCTACAATTTTTATAGAGGTAGTTGGTGAGTACTTGAAGTTGTATGTCCGTAGCTAAACTCCATTGTTCAAAAAGTAATTATTGGCCAAGATCGCAATCTTTTGATCCATTTTTGATCACTCCTAAAATTCTTGTTTTTCTTACATATAGGCCTATTTCACATAAATAAGTAAATAGTCTGCTCCAGAGGAATAAAAACAATCAATTGTTGTTTGGCAAGGAAGGCATTCATTTTTTTCCCATAAAGACACATTTTTCTCGATTTTTGTCGAAAAAAAGGCATGAGAATTTATCGTCAAGCAGCAAATTTTTCAAAAAAAAAAAAAAAAAAAAAAATCTGAAAATTTTTCGAAAATTTCGTTTTTCGTTTTCGGATTATTTTTCGTTTTTCGATGAGCTTTCCTTTTTGGAAAATTATTCTTTTTTCTTATTTCGAAAAAAATATTTTCCGAAAAGTTCGAAAAAAAAGTGCCCGTCCCAATACAATATATGTCCCGTAGCTTTATATATTATAGTGATCGCAACGAGTCGTGAAGTTTGAACTAGATTTACATTTTTCAAATCCAATAGAACTTAAGGGTGTGTCCCAGTCGTCAGACCCCCATCCATGATATTTTGACAATGTCATCTCTCGCGCTATATGGAGAACGTCTCTTCAGGGTGCAGTGTTGTCAGCTTGCCGATAAGTTTCCTTTTGTTGTTATTGTTTCTGTGGTTAATTTATATTTTTTATTATTGTTGTTATGTTTAATTGCAATAATTGTTCGTGTTATAATTTTTTTAATTTTGTGTGTGTGTTTTCTTTTCTCTCGTTTGCTATGTCCTCTAAGTTTACCAATAATGTTAGTGCACTTGTTGCTTCATTTTTTCTCAAGTATAATTTCGAAAGGCAAGGCCACGAATCATACCGAATTCTTCCGAAAGCAGTTAGTCCAGGCTTCACGAGTCGTCACTGTTACTATAGGAATAGAGATTACATTCACGATGAGCTTGGAAATAAGAATAGGTTTATTAAAATAAGGATTCAAAATAATCTTTAGAAATATAGATAAGAGTGGATGAAAAAATAATGCCGTCCTCGCTATAATTTTGTTTCTATTAAAGCTTCTGAACTATCTATGCATGATGTACAGAGGTATCCTTACTCTACTAATGTAGTCTTTTCTTTTTTCAGATTGACTGACTAGAACCATGAATCTGAAGCTAACAGAAACAACCGCCATTGAATTTATGGAAAAAAGGTTTTCCACCTAATAAAATGCATTATAACTCGAAAAATGTTTATGAGGACGCTGTAATGGACTTCAAAAATGTGCAGCGTAGGATGAGGAAATTTCAAATCGGAGAAATAGAAATTGCAGATAAACCGAGAAACGGCCGGTCGACAACATCATCACAGATGTAAATCGAGAACGTGCTGATGAATTTATTCAAGGAGACAAACATATTACAGCTCAGAATATTGCTGATGCATTGAACATCCTGTACGGCTTTGTCCAAGGAATAATTGCTGACTTGGGATATCACAATATTTGTGCTAACTGGGGTTTCCAAGCAATTGACTGTTCAGAATCCGAGAAGGCATGTGGAAATTAGTCAAGAACTCCCAGTGTTGGCTTTAGTGGGTAGGGCGGGTAGGCACGGACACACGCAAAAAGTTTTGAAAAATACATAAACGCTAAAGATACAATAAAGATTAAATATATTTTCCACTATTTATATTAATGACAGATAATTATTTAACAAATAGCATTAACCACTATTGTAAAAGTACTTTCCTATTGTCATTAATCAATCAAATTTGTATGTATCGATAAGCGAGGAAGCTGGCCTATCCAGAATTAAAATCCTAAAGCCGCCCTTGAGAACTCCTGGACGTATTTGAAGCTGAAAATCAAAATTTCTTAAAAAATGTGATCACTGGAGATAATGATACCTGGGTGTATCTGTATGATCGACAGAGTAAAGTGCAATCCAAGAAATAGCGTCAAAAATAATGATTCCCCATTTAAAAAAAAATCAAGTCTTTCAGATCAACCAGCAAGTTAAAGCAACAGTGTTTTCAGACACACTCTGTTATTCTTGTTGATTTTGTGAACCATCGTGCCACAATTGACAATAAAACCTCTGTAACCACACTTAAGGATCTTACAGAGGCAACAAGAAGGAAGAGACCAATAAAAGACGTTCATTCCATCAAGTTCCATCATCGTAATGCATTCCCATACACGTCATTTTCCACAACTCAGGCAACTGCAAAACTGTGTTGGTCAGTAGTGCCTCACCCACCCTACAGCCCCAATTAAGCCCCTTCTGATTTTACCTGTTTGTATCTATGAGAGAAACGTTGTTTCAGATTCAGTGATTTGGATGAAGTTAAAACAACTTTTAAATCTTGGATCAAGAAGAAAATGCATGAATTCTTCCAAAATGGTTTTGATACCTGGGTTCGACGATGATGCAAATGCGTTCAAAATAATGGACATTATGTTGAACGATAGTTTTCTGTAGAAGATAGTTCAGACTGTGATCTGTAATACTTTTAGCTATTATATGTTCAGTAATACATTTGTTATGCCAGAGGAAGGATTACTTTTCGACCCATCCTCATATTTTCCACTACTAGATGACGATTTCATTTATCTTTTTCACTTCACTGCATGGCCCCTATGTTATTTACCTAGCAATCCCTTACGTAGAGAAACCCCACCCTAGAAAACCTTGCTGACTACACCACTGGCCTCATATGACCTGTCCCATATAATGGTTCCCTTTATATTATTATTATTATTTAAAAAATTGAGTTGTGAACCGTGTCAAATAATTGTTACATCCATACTCAATGACCGAAAGGCAAAAATTTCACTTTGCCAACATACTGTAAACATTAAAGACAGAAAAAAAGAAAAGAAATACAGATCATTGAGTTATGCCCATTGGCTATATTATGGACATGTTTCTCCTTTATTTTCTCTGTTGATTATGATCAATTTATAGTACTTACGTATTAAGGAAGAGATAGTGTTTGTGATTAAGGCGAAAAAGTAAAGCAAAATGAAACAAGAAAATGAATTCCTGAATACAGTAAACTTTCACTGTAACGAACAAAAGTATGAAGCATTAAAATTTCATCTTTTTGCTCACCTTTAGATTTGTTTCATAATACAGGGTGTATCAAAAAGAACTTTACAACTTTGGAAACTCATATTCATTTGTTTATTTATCTTACAGACAGATTTTGGTGTCATTTTGTAGCAAAATACATCAAGTTTTGACTCGCGTTTATACTAGTTCAGAAACAAGCCACTGGGAGCGGTAGCAGCAGTTACAGCAAAGATGGCTGCCTTTACTGGTCCCGAGCGTGCTAGCTGTGTGTTTTGGTTTGAAGAATCCAATTCTGCGACAGCTGTGCAACATAATTTTCGAATCAGCGGCCATGATTAAGATCTACTAAAAGATAAAAATAAATAAATAAATAAATAAATAAATAAATAAATAAATAAATAAATAAATAAATAAATAAAAAATAAGAGTATGATATTCTTTTGGAGGATTCAAATACTTTACACTACTTTTTTCCCCGCCAAAACCGTTTCTTTTTACTCTGTGTTACATCAAAATGATTTGATTTGTCATAAATGCATATATAGTGTTTGAAAACAACACCAACAACGTTTGGGAGGTGATTCCTGACACCAAGATAAGACAAAAAATATAGACCAACCTGGATACACGCGCCTTCGGAGCTCTCTCGAAATGCTTCATCAGAAACCCGTGGTCAAGTCTCGATAGCAGCTCAAGTTGTTCGGATCCCACGTTAACCTTCAGGTCCACATCTTGTATAGCCTTAGTGCTGAAAGAGACGCTTAACCCCAAACCGACTAAGCAATAAAGATATAAGTGTTTCCATTTTTTTCCTTATTAATTCACGCCAATATACAACTTTTTATGGTCCAACTACAAAGTATTTCTGGCCACATTAGTTAAAGTAATGTTATGTGCTAAAGTGGATATGACAACAGGTGAGAATTGACTTATTTCATTGTAACAAAATTTCATAAGAAATTTATTTTGCCCTCCTTGCTGGTCTTGTGGTTAGCGCGTGAGTCTTTAAGGTTAGTGTAAAGGGACAAGTTTTGCCGATAGATGTCACTATAATCTTCGTATCTCTCCCATGTATTTTTCACCTTTCACGAAAATGTACAATTTCTTTTACAAATTTCAACCTAGAGAGTTCAAATTTTTAGAGAAGGAACTTCATAACTTATCAAAGAGGACAATCCGTGCCGATTTTTTTTTATTTAGAATTTTCTTTATTGTTGAAACAGTTCCATTTTTAAAGACTTAGATAACCATTTCAACAATCAAGCAATTTCAACAATGAACAAAATTGTAAATAAAAGAAATCGACACGGATTATTGCCTTCAATAGATTATGAAGTTCCTTTTCTAAAAAATTGAAGTCTTTAGGTTGAAATTTGTAAGAGAAATCGTGAATTTTCGTGAAAGGTAAAAAATATATCGGAGAGATACACGAAGACTGTAGTGCCATCTATCGGCAAAACTTGTTCCTTTAAAACAACCTTAATGCAGGCATATGCGAGTTAGAATAGAATGTGGGCCAGTCACAGAGGAGTTCCTGGCGTCGAAGGCCGTACGAGACAATGTATAACATTTTTTTCTGGAGAATTGAATAGCCATGGCCAATGGAGAAAGTCATTCATCGTGCTCTAACATCACAGGAACAGAAAAACAGTAATCAAAATATTTTACTAGAGGAAAAAAAGGAAGAATCTATTATAGTACTTACTTTCGACGAGGTTCAAAGCATAAAGATCAGGGGAAAGGCTGGGGGTGCAGAGAAACGCTGGTTTCTGCAGGGCGTTGTTTTCTCATCGTTGCCAGGTCGCGAGAGATAAGTCTCACACTATGCGGTCGAGAGTTGGAAACTTTTTTTTTTTTCAATTTAGTTTAAAAGGTTATGTAAGAAATAGATTTTAAAATACCAAATCAGGCTGGCTGGATGAAAGACTTCAGTGGGCCGGGTATTGTACATGGCTGCTTTAATGCATGAGATCCCAGGTTCGATTCCAACTAGGAGTGTTTTAAAATTTGAACACATTACGGTTGTGCAGATTTTACCCTGAAGACTACGAGATGCACGTCTTACATAGTCTTGGTACTGAATGGGACACTAATCTCCAACAACCAAGAAATTAATTTGTGAGGCCTCCAAAATCTCGTTATACCGGTATTTTACTGTATAATAATAAACAAGCACATTGGTTTAATATACTAGAAAAAAATAGTAAACAAAAAAAACTTGACCTATTCGACAAAAAAATCTTGTTTCGCAAAATAATTACTGTACTCAGTAGATATAAACCTATCCTATAGCAATCAAGACGGAGTGAAATCCATGGGAACCGAAGCAGGTGTTTGTTTGTGCTGTTCGAGTTTGCACTGTTTTTTCTTACCTTTGAATAATGCTGACCTCTCACGATCTTTCCGTATTTCCCGTTCAGAGCAATGCTTTTTTTTTAATCTTTCTTTCACGTCTTTTTTTGTTATTATTGGGACTACGTAAGAGCTTCACAACCTTTTCTTAAGTATACCTCTATATGCATGAAGTGCTCAAGGGTCTTTCTACGTGTTGGTTCATTTGTTATTATTATTTTCTACTGTATAGCTTCCTGCTTTTGTGTCATGTTTTGCTTTTGGTTGCCATTTTCATTCACAACATCAAATTCCCTCCCTCTGCCCCTCCTTTTTTTTCTAATTGCGAAAAAAAATCTAGTTTGGTAACAGAACAACTTTACTCACTCACTCAGTCACTTGAGCAAAGTTAAGGTTCTCTCTAACAACAACTCACAACATCAGTTGTAGGGTTGCCAACCTCATTAATAACATTAGTGTTTATTGCTCGGGGAATGAAACCTTTTAGTTTAAGGTTGGTTTAAAGGGACAAGTTTTTCCGATAGATGGCACTACAGTTTTCGTATCTCTCCCATATATTTTTTACCTTTCACGAAAATTTACGATTTCTCTTACAAATTTCAACCTACAGACTTGAAATTTTTAGAGAAGGAACTTCATAGTCTATCGAAGGCAATAATCCGTGCCGATTTTTTATTTAGAATTTTGTTCATTGTTGAAATTGCTTGATTGTTGAAATGGTTATCTAAATCTTTAAAAATGGAACTGTTTCAACAATAAAGAAAATTCTAAATAAAAAATCGGCACGGATTGTTCCCTTTGATAGGTTATGAAGTTCCTTCTCTAAAAATTTGAACTCTTTAGGTTGAAATTTGTAAAAGAAATTGTAAATTTTCGTGAAAGGTAAAAAAAATACATGGGAGAGGTACGAAGATTGTAGTGACATCTTTCGGCAAAACTTGTTCCTTTACATTAACCTTAATGTTCTATGATTATGTCCGTCAGACTACGGAAAACGATGACTAAGGCAAGTGAATGATGATGGAAGATCTTGTGGACTGAGAATGTTGGAGGAAACGGAAGAATCCCGAAAAAAACCCACGGACACGAGGTTGTCCACCAAAAACTTGGTCGGGAACCCCACGCACCAGAGGTAAACATTGAGCCACCGTGGGCCCCCTTTTGCTCGGATTATGCCAACATTAACACATGTCACGTGCTTCTTACAGGCTATATTTGTCGTCATTTTTAGTGTGTCTTTTGTTAAAATTTATCTTAAATCGAAATCTTCCACGAAATTCGAACACCTCATACTGGCCATTTTAACGAACCAGGTCCCATTCATTTTCTTCCCTTCTTGATCAAGTACTTAAAACAAGCACTGAAATAGCCTATGTGTTTAAATATTATATATGAAAAGTCCAAGTACCAAATTTCATGTCTATAATCTCAAGGAATTCCATAATATGGACATCTTATTATAACAATTGCTACCCTTACTGTTCCCCCTCTCTACGTTCAATTTCCAAAAAATCCTTCCTTAGTGGTACCTTACGCCAGAAATCCTATGTAAGGGAGTACGGTAGCTTAGTGGTACAGCACTTACTTCTGGTGCATGGGGTCCCTGGTTCGATCCTGGCCAAGTAAGTTTGTGGTGGACAACATGGGTTTTCTCGGAGTACTCCAGTTTCCTCCCACATCGTCATTCTCCCAACTCTTCCATCATCTTTCACTTACCTTAATCATCCTTCTTCCTTAGCCTAAAAGGTATAATCGTGGGACGTTAAACTGAAAGATTTCATAAGTACGAGGGTTGTACACAAAAGTAAGGTTCCCATATTTTTTACCAATAGAAAATATTCTTTATTGTTTTTGAACTTTGAGAACTTTGAACATTGAGAACTTTGTGGGCCGTGAAGCGAAGGTATCAAGAACATTTTGCACCTCTACGAGTGATTTGATCTGGTATCTTCTAACGTGATTGCCCAAGGAATGGCACTTCTGATATTCGGACGGTGCAACGTCCGAGGAGTACGGCATATGCAATAATGTTTCCCATCCAAGGCATAGAATGGTGTGCCGGGTCATCCTAGCCACATGGGGTCCTGTAACAGGAGGACTTCTCCTAGCGTTGTCCTGTAACAGGAGGACCTCTATGCGATACAGAAGTGCTGACTCCAGAGTTTTGAATTTTTCTTGAACACGGCTCAACTGCTGACAATACACAGTTGCATTGATGCTCTGACCAGCTGGTAGCAGTTCCAGATGCACGATGCCGCGAACAGTTAACCAAAAATCACACAGAACGATTGTTAGTGAGTACTTCCACTTGTCCACAATAGGAGCGATGAAGGTATAAATGTGCTTTTCCGAGTTAAGAAATAGGAGCTCCCTGCCATATACTTAATGTTAATGCAGTTGCAGCACTCGTGCAACCATAAACGTTTTCTCGGGTATTATTTGTATGAATTTTTGATGGGACATCAACATTGTCTTGTACTGAAAAGTCGTTTTATTTTTATTTAAACACTGCTTTAACACTTCAAAAACATGCAACCTGTCACAGCAATAGGGCCTCATTTATTTCTGATATCTTAATTCACTACAGTATGTCATACAGGTCCTACAGTCACTTTTTTTTTAAACATCCCGCAATTATCGTCTTTGGGTTAAAGGAGGCGTATGCACGAGCAAACCATTGGGGTCAACAAACTTTGTACACCTTCTCAATAAAACTTTACTTGCTTAACGGCGAAATGATCGATGTAGCATGAAAGTTTGATTTTACACTTCGTCTATATTCTTTCTCTTACAAAAACAATCAGGCTGTATGCATTTTAATGGGAATTGGAGATTTCAAGATTGGAGGGCACATTATTAACAAGATCAGGTATGCAGATGATACGGTTATAATAGCTAAAACTACAGGAGATGATTGACAAAATAGTTGACACTGGAAAACCGTATTGAATGGAAATTAACATCGAAAAATCGAAAGGCATGAGGATATCCCGTGGAAACACGCCCTTAAAGGATCAGAGTAGAACAAGGAGAACTTGAAGAGATCGATCATTTCAAGTATCTGGAAAGCATTTTGACGAGAGACGATTACTGCAACAAAGAGATCAGGTCAAGAATTGCCATAGCTAAAGAAGCATTCAACAAGAAACGATCACTCTTAACTAGCAGGCTCAATATTGGACTTAAGAAGAAGTTGGTCAAGTCTGCTACACATGGAGCATTGGACTGTATGGTTCAGAGATTTGGGCATTACGGAAGTTAGAGAAGAAATACTTAGAGAGTTTCGAAATGTGGTGTTGAAGGAAGATGGAGAAGATAAAATGGACAGAGAGAGCAACAAACGAAGATGTTTTAAAACGGACAGGAGAGAAGAGGACACTTCTAGCCACCATCCTTCGTAGAAAGGCCAATTGGATTGGTCACATCTTGCGAAGAAATTCTCTTCTTCACACCGCCATAGAAAGAACGATGGAAGGGAAGCAAGGAATAGGAAGAAGAAGAACACAGCTGATCGATGATTTGAAAGATAGGAGAAAATATTGGGAGTTAAAACAGGAAACTGAAGATCCAGAAACATGTAAGAAACATTTCCAAGTCCAAATCTAAAATTGAAAAAAAAAAAAAGTCCTCATTAGTCCCAGGACCTGCCGAAAGGCAGAATACTTAATAATAATAATAATAATAATAATAATAATAATAATAATAATAATAATAATAATAATAATAATAATAATAATAATAATAATAATTGATAATACCCGTTCAATACCACATAAACGTAGTAGCTTGCATTATTGTATCCCCTTCCAGAGCTTGGACCCCTCCCAGGAATCATTTCTGGGTACACATCTGGGCGGATGTTAATTAAATGAATGATTATGAACATAATTAGTGGAATGGAAGTGTAAAAGGAAACAAGAGTATCTCAAGAAAACCCACGGAAACAATATTCTCCACCACAAACTCGCGTCGCGAGAGGTTGAACCGAAAATGAACGCTCTACCACTGAGCTACCATAAAGCCATGCCCTACCTAATTTGATCACTGAGCAATACCGTTAGTATTTCTAAACGTTCAGGAAAAAAAAAATCGAAATTGCTACTTAAAAAAAAAGCAATTCAAGCGTGATTTAAGAGGATTATGGATAGTCCGTTCCCCTAAAGCTACGAAAATAATTTAATTTGATTTTTCTTTGGATCTCCAAAGGTGTTTACTGCTTTCGGGTCAACACGATATCCAAAATATTGCTACAGATGGCAAAACTGATATTACGCGAACTTGAAGAGGGCAAATGAACGAAGGGAAACGAGCATTTGGTAGAAGAGGAAGTCCCGCCAAGTTCATTCACGAGTAGCATGATCGCATTTTTTTTTCTTTTTGTAAACTATGAACATAATATACATACGAATTAGAACTTAGCAGAGGAAGAGGAAGATTAAAAAAAAAAAAAACGCCAATAAGAAACGCACAACCAGAGAATTCCTGAGCGCACTCTGCCAGAAGGCATACTCAGTCATACAATGAGCGAACGCATACACGTACTGTATTTACTTAGCTACCACCTAGCTAGGCAATACATATCACACTGACAACGTTGTATTTTACATGAAACATGAAATGGCAAATTATTCGCTATTTTTACTTGTGATAAATGGATTTTAAAGCAAAACTGCCATCGGCTTAATGTTTTAAAGCAGTTTCCAGGCAAGTTCAATGTTTTCATTAACAAAAAGAATGAGGAACTCTTACATGAAACCACAATGTACGTACATAATAATAAAAAGACACATGTTCTTTATGTATCCTATATAGTTTAATAACATTAGCAGAACTTGCATGTCAAAAGATTTTTTTTTTTTTAATCAGTGGCGGTTTCTTCACGTGTTAAAACTGTACGAAACACGACAAGACCTACCAGTTTTTAAAATTTGAATTTCCTGTACACAAAAGGTGCTTTTGTTTTTAGATTTTATTAACAGCGGAAGTTTTATCTTCACGAATGTTTTTGTCTAGAAAATTTTAGAGGAAAAAAATGGCCATAGGTGGTCTGATTTATCTCATACGGTTACATAAAATTATCTGCTGCACATCACAAATTACCTGTTGGCATTGAATCATAATTATCATCATGATCATTTACGTGCATACTCTGTGAATACTCTCAGGTCACCTACCGCAAATTTAAGATAGTATTTTTCGCCGCTTTCTGATATTCTTTTCGTCTTCACGTAGCTGTTACTTCGATTGTTATAGACATATTCTCCCAGTGGCGTATTTAGGGGGGCTTCCGGGTTTAAGCCCCCCTGAAATCTTACTATAGTAAAGTATATGAAATATCTTGCTGAATTTTCACATTTTCAGGCAAATCCTCCCCCGAAAGTTACCAAAGCCCCCTCCCTCCGAAACAAAATCGTAAATATGCCACTGTCTTCTCCTATAGACAAATCACCGTTTTCCGATGTGTTTATTTAATCATTCACAAAATATATAGCTTTCTTCTTTCTAAATGCTTTGTTTTTCGCCATTCCGAGCCTTACTTTTATTTCACGTTCACATTAAAATCGCAAAAAGAAATCGAGTAATTTTTTTTTAATATTTCGTTTTCATATGAGTTTTTTTTTTTTTTTTACGCTGCTTTGGGATTCCAAAATATCTTCTAGGTATTCTAATTTTCGCCGAGCTCATGCACGATACAACACAATACACGTATGAAAATTCATCCACATTTAAGAATGAAAATAAGTAGCTATTTGACCGTGAAGAACTTTAGTCGCAAGTTATTTATCATTATATTTCACGAATAGATTAGCATTTTGTATCCTGAGCATTATACTAACCCGCTAAACTCAACAAAACTGGGAATAGTCTATGAAATAAGGATAATATACATAATTACTCCCATAAAAATACACGGGGAGCTGATTTTTTATTATTCATATCTTGGGATTAACTGAATGGGTCACGTCTATTAACGAACTCGATTAGTGACTTTTTTCCCCTCCCACATCCTGGCTAAACTGAATGATGATCCATCAAGAAGTTCTTGAAACTTTATGTTTTCCGGACGGACACACGGACATAGTAATTATAGAGAAAAAAGTTTTAGTAAATCAAACTTCACTTTAAAAAAATAATGAATAACCTAGTCCAAATAACGTAAAATTCGAACTTGAATAAGAATACCTTGAGCTTATTTTAGATCTGATTACTCTCAATTACGCTGATAATGGTGGTATGAATGAAGATGTTTCGATTAAATCTTTTTTTTTTTTTTAACTGTAATTTTCTGGTGTCCGTTCATGTTAGAAAGTACACATTTTATTCACATCCTCCGCTTTTTTTTTTTTTTTTAAGTGTCTCTTAAATACCCATATAAATAAGCTTCATGATATAGAAAAACCGGTTTCACTCCACACATGCATTAGTTCTCAAGCCTTCACCCTTCAGCCGCCAATTAGACTACCGGAGTTACCAGAGAAACACACGTGATCTACATTGCAATGAAAAATCCTTATAAATATATACAAGATACACACATACACACACCACATTACATATCGACTTGTTTTAGGTTTTTTTCCCCACTCTTTCTCTCTCTTTTTCTAAAATTGATGGTTCACGAAGGACAAGGCCGAGTTATTTTGACATTACCAAAAGAAGAATATGTGAACACCACGTTTTTATCTTCAGTTTACATGCGTGTATTTATAACTGGTTATAGCACTCGAGTCTGATTCTAACGGTTTTTTTATATGCAAC
Organism: Thermobia domestica; assembly: GCF_964235325.1. Taxonomy (NCBI): domain Eukaryota; kingdom Metazoa; phylum Arthropoda; class Insecta; order Zygentoma; family Lepismatidae; genus Thermobia; species Thermobia domestica. The sequence continues at coordinate 13,264,494 of NC_137471.1, forward strand.
AAGTCTTTTTTTTTCCTAATTATCTGTTTATCTCTAGCTACCAATGCATTTTCAGCAATATCTTTGTAGCCGGTTACATCCTTAACGACAGAAAATTTATTTTACATAAATTGATTTTGAGACTCTCTCTTCTTCAATTTCTACCCAAAAATTACACAGACACACAGACACAAATAAATAAATAAATAAATAAATAAATAAAACTTCTGTGCACCGAACTCCAGTATTAAAAACCTGGAAAATAGGCAAGCAAATTGGCACTTAAAATTAAAAAAAAAAAAATAGGCAGTAAAATGTAACTTGAAATAATGAAGATAAATACTCAATACAATAAAAAAAATAAATTCAAGTCATAATGTTCAAAAAAATATAGAAACATACCTGTTTGTTAATATCGTATTTTCTTGTATATATAAGATGCTTCACATGTATTTCATGTATATTTGGTAAATAGTTTCTCTACAGCACTTTATCACTACACATAACAGTCCAAATTTTATGCACTTTATCAGTACATACACCAGTCCAAAGTTTTACAGCACTTTATCAGTACATACAGCAGTCCAAAATTTTTACTACATGTTATCACTACAAACAACATTTATATCTCTCGGAAGAGGCAAAATCTTTTCCTGAAATACTAAATTATATATTTTCCCCCAATAAAGTCTTATTTTCAAGAAAATGCAACATTGAGAGTCTTCATTCCGGCGAAATTAAAATACCGCTACTAATTTTACAGTAATTATGTGATATCTTCAAATAGATAAAAGATAATCGAAATGTGGAACAAGAGCGCCCTAGACAATATCATTTTACATGAGAAACCGTTATCACGACTCACTTATCTGCTTTCGATTTCGAGTCATTTAGAAAATCGGCATTTATTTTCGCGTTTCTAAACAGCTGAAAACGGAAAGCCGCTAGGTGACTTGTGTGATAACGGTACCTCACGCAAAATAATATTGTCTAGGGCGCTCTTGTTCTATATTTCAATTATCTTTTATCTATTTGAAGATATCACATAATTACTGTAAAATTAGCGGTATTTTAATTTCGCCGGGATGGAGACTCTTAAGCACTAAAGCGATTATTTAGGTAGGAATTGGCGAAATAGGCAAAATAAAATTGGCTTAACTATAACTCCCCATATAAACTTTAAAACATTATTTTTGACCATATCTTTAATATTAAAAAATAAGCATTTTGCCTAACATCCGGTCTCTAAACATAACACAGCAATACAAAAAGCAAAACTTCTGTACAGAGGACCCCAGAGTATGAATTCGATACATTTTGGTACACAGAATCCAAATTTCGAAACCCCAATACGATTGAGCGTGTCAGTTTTGTTTTACGAGCGAAAAACCTCGTAATGGCTGTATTCTTCTTTAAATAAATAATCTTTTTTCCTTCATGCTCTTAACCTTTATATATTCTTTTTGTTCTTTTCACTTATTTACTAGTTTCCTACATATATTATTGTTTTGTTTGATTATGGTTTACTTGATTTACATTTCTTACTGTTGAATGTATGTATGATCAAAATTTTATGTAAATGAAATTCATTACAAGGTACAATTTAAACAAATAAATTATGTCGCCCTATCTGTTCGGTAAAAAAAAAGGGGGGGGGGAAATGATTTTCCGTAATAACTACTGTAAAATTATTAGATTTGGATACAGTAAATAAATAAATAAATAAATAATCCCATGCATTTTTCTTCCCACCTCTTTTCTTACCTTCTTGGCCAAATACTGTTTTTTTTAAGAAAACCGCTAAAAAAAAGAAGCTTTTAATTATTTAAAATGAAATGTCCAAATATCTAATTTCATGTTTCTAACCTTAAGAAATTCCGAGATATGGATATATTATCTAATAATTGCAACCGACCCAAATAAATAAATAAATAAATAATCCCACGATTTTTCCTCTACATCTTTTTTCCTTTCTAGGCCAAATATCAAAAATACTGAAACACATATTTAATTATTCTAAATGGTAATTCCAAATATCAAATATAATGTTTGTAACCTTATGAGATTCTAAGATATGGATACCTTATTATAACAATTGCTACTCTTATTTCCCTCTCTGCCACGTTAAATCCCTTCCCAAATCCTTCGTTAGTGGTACCTTACGTCAGAAATTATTGTGTACTGTCCGAATTTTCAAATTTCTACCTTAACCCTTTGACTGCCAACGGGACACATGTGTCTAGAGATGTAAATGAGCGAACTTTTCAGGCGAACTTTCATTTTCGAAAGTTCGTTTCCGAACTTTTCATAAGCAACTTTTCCCGAACTTTCGCTTTCTTTTATTTACTAATTAGCAACACTCATTTTTATAATAACTTATTCTGAACATAGTGTGATGACTGTGAGCTACATATGTGTTATACAGTATAGTTATTTGCACCATAATGATACATTATGGACTGACACATATTGATATTATACATGAAATGGATAAACAAGTAAAACACATTATTGTAACTGAATCAGTGCTTTCTACAAAGAACAAAATATTAAATAAAATGATTAATTTTGGATTGGTAATGCGTGAGTTTATGATATAAACTTGTTTGTGCAAGTCAAATTTAAGTTTTCCATTGTCAGCATCATGTAAAATTGAAGGTTTCTGCCGAAAACATACTGTTTTATGATATAGGCTTGAAATTTGAAATACATGCTTGTAACGCTCCTTAAAGTCTTTTGAAAATGTGAATGTTCTTATGTACTATTAGAAAAAGAAAAAAACTAAAATAAATTTACTTCGATTTTTAATATAGCCATGTTATATACCAAAATGTTTGTAATTTTACAGGGATTTTTTAAATGGACAATTTAAAAAATGAGCCAAACTTTCGGCGAACTTTCGCGCGAACTTTTCAAGTTTGAACTTTTCATGAAATTTTCCAACACTACATGTGTCCCATACGAATAATTCAAACATAGTTGGGATTTTTTTTTTAGAAAATTCTAAAAAAAAATAAATAAATAAATAAAAAATAAACATGTTTTCCCATCGGTTCAGATGTGACTAGGAGACTGTGTTTAGTTTCCAAAACTGTGTACAGATGTCAGGAATATCCTATATTAAAAGAGTCGTACATATACATGTAAAAGAATATTCACATTAAAAAAAAAATGGTAATCAAAGGGTTAAGCAGTTTAACCTGGGTGTTGACCAGTTGTCAGTCAGGACTTATTTTGTACATAGAGATTTTGTGGTGAGAAAGATATATGAAAACAAAAGTCCGGCATGATTAAATGGTTCACGGTTTTTGACTTTAGTGCTGAAGGTTCTGCTGTGAACTCTTGTCTCTTGGTCCCATACCTCATACTGTATAGTATCGGTTTTAATAAGATACATTGAGCCTTAAGAGAACAAGTCAGCCACAAAACGATTCATTTTGAGTACTAAATTAAGTAAGAAAGCGGTAAGATTCAGGATTTTTTTTGTTTTTCGTGGAAGATTTACTTTTTAAAAAATAAATATATAAAATTTAAATTTTGTTCTTAAATTCCACATTAGAGTTATCTAATCTAATATAAATAAAATAAAGAGTTTGTTTGTCTGTGTGCTGCGTGGGGGACCAGACGAGTGGGCCAAGAGCTACCAAATTTGGGTTATGGGTATGTTTGTCCAGGCTCCAGACCAAGACGAAGCGTTTTTTTTTTTTTTTTTTTTTTTGAAATTTCAAACCAAAGGAGTCTCACCGGGGGGAGCGTTTACCGGGACATGTAAAAGTAGTAGAAAATGAACGATATTAGTGTCGAATTCATAGTTTTTTGCGGTCGCTGAGATCAATGGTGAAACTCCGATCGCATTAATTTCCAAACTCACCCCATTCGCCTGCTGGCCGGGGGCCAGCGGGGGGATACCAAGACATGTAAAAATAATCCAAAATGACTGACATTAGAATCGAATTCAATATTTTCGTGGTCGCTGAGATGAATGGCGATACTCCATAAGGCGTTGAATTCCAAATACAGCCCCCGTGCGAAGAATGGGTATATTCAGCTAGTATATAATAAATTAAAAGATAAATCAAGCTTACAATCAGAAAAAGTGCAACGCTATCCTGAAACATTATACAACCTTGCTTAAGAGTTTTGTGTCGTTGGTTGTATATACGAAAGGGGTACAGCGAGAATTCCTTATAAATAAACGGAAACAGCTCAGTGTGACACGCTACCTCCTAATAGTAAACATTCACGCTAATTAATGTCACTACGTGAGCTATCACCTGCCTGCCTGACACTAATAGATGTCGATAACTCGGGGATTGTTGCGTATGACGAAATTCTTGAATAATTGCATAAAAGAATATAGAGTTGGGGTGATTGGTGGGCTAATTAAGAAAAATATCGAGTATAAACAATTAGAAGTTTTAATTAAACATGATTATAAGTCGCGTGAAGTTGGCCCAACCACATTGTAGAAATACAAAAAATTTTATGTCAAGATTTAGTGCTTAATTAGTGCTAATTAGTGCTCAAGACCGCAGAATTAGTGCTCAATTGGTTTTCGAGATATATTGATTATTAAGATGGTTGGGCCAACTTCACGCTTTCTAAAAGTTGTTTCAAAATTCAAATTAAACGGTATAGGTAATTAGTGCTTAATTAGTGCTCGTCATCCCACATGGTCCCAGAATTAGTGCTCAATAAATAAGGGTATACGGGGCATATGTATTTTTGGGGTAAATGTGAGTTGGCCCAACCACTTCGAAAGAAATCAAAAATTTTCATGTCACGAATTAGTGCTTAATTAGTGCTTTCAATCCCGCATGGTCCCAGAATTAGTGCTCAATTGGTTTTCGAGATATATTGATTATTAAGATGGTTGGGCCAACATCACGCTTTCTAAAAGTTGTTTCAAAATTCAAATTAAACGGTATAGTAATTAGTGCTTAATTAGTGCTCGTCATCCCACATGGTCCCAGAATTAGTGCTCAATAAATAAGGGTATACGGGGCATATGTATTTTTGGGGTAAATGTGAGTTGGCCCAACCACTTCGAAAGAAATCAAAAATTTTCATGTCACGAATTAGTGCTTAATTAGTGCTTTCAATCCCGCATGGTCCCAGAATTAGTGCTCAATTGGTTTTCGAGATATATTGATTATTAAGATGGTTGGGCCAACTTCACGCTTTCTAAAAGTTGTTTCAAAATTCAAATTAAACGGTATAGGTAATTAGTGCTTAATTAGTGCTCGTCATCCCACATGGTCCCAGAATTAGTGCTCAATAAATAAGGGTATACGGGGCATATGTATTTTTGGGGTAAATGTGAGTTGGCCCAACCACTTCGAAAGAAATCAAAAATTTTCATGTCACGAATTAGTGCTTAATTAGTGCTTTCAATCCCGCATGGTCCCAGAATTAGTGCTCAATTGGTTTTCGAGATATATTGATTATTAAGATGGTTGGGCCAACTTCACGCTTTCTAAAAGTTTTTTCAAAGGTAAAATTATACTTGCTAAGTAATTAGTGCTCTTCATCCTACATGGTCCCAGATTTAGTGCTAAATAAACATGTGTACACGGGGCATATGTACGTTTGTTGTAAATGTGAATTTTGCCCAACTACTTACTGTTAGAAAAGAATAAAAATTTCTCAGGTCAGCAATTAGTACCTGATGTTTGCTCTCAATCCCGCGAGGTCCCAGCCTTTTTGTTTAATAAGTAAGCACATATGCGACATATTTATTTTGGGGGTATATATGACGTTGTCCTAAGCACTTACAAGAAAATGGAAATTTTCACGTTAAAATTTTTTGTTTGATTAGTGTTTTGAATCCCACATTATTCCAGAATGCTCAATGAAGAAGGGTACCGGTATACTGCTTATATGTACGTTTGGAGTGAATGTGAAATTGGACCATCCGCTTAGAAGAAAATGAAAAATTTTCGCGTCAGGTTTTAGTGCCTAATTTGTGCTTTCAATCCCGCATTGTACCATAATTTGTGTTCTATAAATGAGATCATAAGTGTCACATTTATATTTGGGGTAAATTTGAAGTTGACTGAACCAGTTACAAGAAAATTAAAATTTTGCACGGCAGGTGTTAATGTATAATTAGTGCTTTTTGTCCCAGATAGACCGAGAGTTAGATCTTAACAAATAAAGGCTTGGAGGGCATTTTTATAGTTTCGACATATGGGTATGTTACTCAGCCAATTTTGGAAAAAATAATGTAAGTTTTTCTCAGGATTTAGTATTTTTTTTAGAAGTCTTCATTTAACTTCCTTAGAATTAGTACTCAGGAAGTAAGAGTTTATCTGGCATATTTATGGTTTGGATTTACGTAAAATTAACCCCACTGTTGTTAGGATGTAGTACTGATTTGGACCGAGGTGCTTTGCTCAAATAATGAGGTAATCGTAATAGCTTTGTTTAAAGTATTGATTTTTAAGTTGTTTATGCAAGTTGTCATGTTTTATGAGGCATCAAAATAATTTACACTTCACTTTACATACGAGAATTTATAGTTTTACTCTAGATTTATTTCTTGATGGCTACTGACAGAATCTAAATGATTTGTAGGGCAAGTAGTTCATCGTCTGGGGGATGAATCTCGGTGTGCATTTAGTAATAATGCGACATCTTCAAATTTGGATTAAAGTAGCTCAGAATTTTGTTGTTTTTGTACCTTTTTGTACCAAAAAGAAAAGATTTTGTATCATTCAAATAAACGAGGGAGGACTATTTCTAAATATTGGCCACTTCGATCACTTTCAGTGCAACGTCTTCAACTTCGAAATTTTACTTGGTTAGAATTTTGTACTATTTTTGTGCCTTTTCATTCCACGAAGAGACAAAATGATACCATTAAAATAAACGAGGGGCAGCCATTTCAAAATTTTTAGTTCCGATTTAGTTGTAGTGCGACATCTTCAAATTTGAATTTTAACTAGCTCATATCTTTGTACTGATTTTGTACCTTTTTGTAGCAAGCATAACAATTGTGCCATTCAAAGAAAGGTGGGAGGGCCATTTCAAAATTTGGACTGCATTTAGTTCTAGTGCGACATCTTCAAATTCGAATTTGTTTCTTCGTGAAACGAAAAGTTACAAAAATAGTACAAAATTCTGGTCTACTAAAAGTTCGATTTTGAAGACGTCGCACTGAAAATGATCGAAGTGGCCAAAATTTTGAATTTTTAATGATGTATACATTTCCTAAATTTTCGGGAACGCCTACTTTTTCCTATCAAAAACTTATCAATTATTTCCTGATATTAAGTACTTTTCAGTAATTTATCCTACTTTCCGTGATAAGAATCAAATTTTCTAACATTTCCTGTAGGGGCTCCGTAGACAAAATAATAGTAAAAAGTTCTGAGCCAGTCAAAATTCAAGTTTCAGATGTCATACTACAACTAAATGTACTCAAAAAGTTTTGGATTGGCCTCCCTTCGTTTATGTAAATGGAACAGTTTTTTTCTTGGTGGTACAAGAAGCTACAGGAATAGTACAAAATTCTAAGCTAGTTAAATTTAGAATTTGAAAATGTCGCACTACAACTAAATTCACCCACAAATTTTGAAATGGCCCTTCCTCGTTTACTTGAATGGTATCATTTTGTTTTTCGTGGAACGAAGAGGTACAAAAATAGTGCAAAATTTTGGGCTAGTAAAATTTCGAATTTGAAGGCGTTGCAAAGAAGGTGATCGAAGTGGCGAATATTTTGAAATAGTCCTCCCTCATTTATTTGAATGGTACAGTTTTTTTTCTTGATGGTACGAAAAGGTACAAAGATTGGACAAACTTCTGAGCTAGTTAAAATTCGAATTTGAAGAGATCACACTATAGGTGATCGAAATAGCCCAAATTTTGTAATAAGCCTCCTTTGTTAACTTGAATGTTACAATTTTTTTTGTTGATTGTACACAAATTGTACAAAATTATGAACTAGTGAAATTTGAATTTGAAGATGTTGCACTACAACTAAATGCAACCCCAAAATCTTAAAATGAGACACCTTTTCGTTTATTTGAATGGTACATTTTTTTCTTGGTGGTACAAAAAGGTACAAAAATTGAAAAAAATTCTGAGCTAGTTAAAATTCGAGTTTGAAAATGTCGCACTACATTTGATCGAAGTGGTTCAAATTTTTAAGAGAGCTTCCTTTGTTATCTGAATAGTACATTTTTTTTTGCTTGTACAAAAATATCCAAAAAATGGACAAAGTTTTGAGCTAGTTAAAATTCGAATTTGAAGATGTTGCACTACGTTTGATCGAAGTGGCTCAAATTTTTTAATGAGCCTCCTTTGTTTATTTGAATGGTACATTTTTTCTTGGTTGTACGAAAATGTACAAATAATAGACAAAATGCTGAGGTAGGTAAAATTCAAATTTGAAGATGTCCCACTACAACTAAATATTCTTTAAATCTTGGTATATTTGATAGCTGAACACGGCCAGACAGAGGTTTGGCTCGAAAGGAGAGGAGGTATTCCATAGCTCTGCACGTCGGGAGCTTCTGAGTTCGGTTCATCACAGCTTGATACATTTTATATTTGTCTGGTTGTTTCACTTTTATTCTTATGATGTTGTTCTAAAAGTAAATGTTAAAATTTGTGTTGCTCACAACTCTGTAGCATAACACGGAAATTTTTGTTGGAAAGGTTTCGATAATACAAGTCACTATGTATATCTAGTATCTAATGGGTATTCAACAGCGGAAAACAAAAATATAAATAATTTTTAAATACTAACAGCTATACTTTCACGAAAAATGATAAAATTAGATTGTTTTTATCAGAAGAGAAATAGTACAGATGATGAGTAAGGTCAAATCTTTAGCTTATATCAAGGATTTATCTGCTAAGCATGTATAATTTTATTAAGAAAGGGTGCAAATGTACACAGTATGTTGGAAAAATAACGTAACTTTTTAAATTAAACAAAATGAATTAAGTATTTTACCAATTGTACTTTTTTAATTCAAAATACATCCCTTCCGCATCAATACACCGCTGAGCACGTTCAACCAATGCTAGCATAGTTTTTAATGTCCTTTATTGGAAGCGCCTCAATGACCGTCGTCACGGCAGACTGGGAGTGTGTAACATTGTCATAAAAGGTTCATTTTATGGCCAATTTTAATTTTGGGAATAAGGAATAATCACACAGTGATAAATCAAGCGATTACGGAGGATGCAGAAGCAAAGTCACGAACTGCGACGATTCTGTGACATGGTGCATTGTCGTACAATAAAGACCAACTGCCTGACGCTTGACACTCGAACCTTACGCGAACGATTTGCTTCCACAAACGCTCCATAACACCCAGATAATATTACCATTAACGGTTTGACAATGTGGAACGAATTTCCGAAGCATAATACCTTCGGAATCATAAAAATAAATAAAAATGAAAAAATGAAATGAAATTTTTGAGTTTTACGTCCCACGTTTATGCCGGTTAGACTAAAGGAGACGGTGATGATGAGAAATGTATGAAACGGTGGAATGAAGAAAGTGGAAGGAAACGGGAGAACCCTGAGGAAACCCACGCACATGGTGTTTGTCCACCTCAAAGTTCACTTGGCGAAAGCAGGGTTTGAACCGAGGCCCCATGCATCAGAGGTAAACATTCTAACAATGAGCCACCGTAGATCTAAAAAAAAATACGCGTGTCAAGTTAGACCAACCACCAACACTAAAACGACCGCAACATATCTCAGAATTATGGGCTATTTTTGGGCTACTTAATTGCTCTAATCCCAATTTTTGGGCTCCTACTGTTTAGTGGGAAATCGGATTCAAAATGGGCGAGTCTTGCTTGATATCAAGCTAGAACCACCCATACTGTTACGGTTACAATGGTCCGATCGAAAAAATTCAAACGCCAGATGTATGGGCTATTTATGGGCTAATTGATGCTGCAATTCCGAGTTTGGGGCTGCTACCTTTTAGCAGAAATTCTTTATACTATAATACTCCGATGAAAAGAATCAAAACGTCGGAATTATGGGTTATTTGCATGCTAAATTGTTGCTCTAATGTCGAGTTTTTTTCTTCTATCGTTAGCAAGAAATCTCATGCAAGATTGATATTGATTTTTAGATAAGGTGGGATGATAGTTTCAAAGTTGCAGTTAGAAAACATCGATGTTTATTAACTGAAAATTGATTTATTTGCACTCTCCGCAAATGCAAATCTATATCTCTACTAGTAAATCTTTGAATTCTTTTTTCACGTGTTTATCTTCATTATGTTTGCAAGTAAGTAGTGTGTATATAGAATTTATCTAGTGAAATATCATTATTTTTTAAATAAATTTTTTGTGCAAAAGAAATGCTTCTTCGCCGTTGCTGGGGGCACAGTAGCACAGAGGTAGAGCGTTTACCGATTGTGCGTGTGATCCCTGGTTCGATCCCAGATCGCGCCAAGTGATCTTTGTGGTTGACAAACACCATGTGTTTAGGTTTTATCGGGGTTCTTCCATTTCCTCCTACTTTATTCATAATGAATATAATGAACATAAAAACGTGAAAAGACAATTCATGGATTTACTAGTAGAGATATATATTTGCATTCGCTGAGAATGCAAATAAATCAATTTTCAGTTAATAGACATCGACGTTTCCACACTGCAACTTTGAAATTATCATCCCTTATTATCTAGAAATCAATACCAATCTTGCATGAGATTTCATGCGAACGATAGAAGAACCAAAATCGACAATAGAGTAACTAACCAGCACACAAATAACCCATAATTCCGGCATTTTAATTTTTTGATCGGAGTATTATAGCAGTGAGTTTGTAGCTAGAAGTTAAGCCGAATCCCACAACTTAATGAATAATTCCTGCTAAACGGTAACACCCCCAAACTCGTAATTAGAGCAATAATTAGCCCATAATTCTGGCGTTTTAATTTTTTCGATCGGACCATTGTAACCATATGGGGGGTTCTAGCTTGATATCAAGCTAGACTTGCCCATTTTGAATTCGATTTCTCGCTAAACAGTAGGAGCCCAAAAATTGGGATTAGAGCAACTAATTAGCCCATAAATAGCCCATAATTCTGAGATATGTTCCGGTCGTTTTAGTGTTGGTGGTTGGTCTAACTTGGCATGCGTCCAAAAAATAAATCAACATTGTCTTCTCACGTGACTTTTGAAAACGCATTTTTTTTTTTCACATTCGGACGACTTGGGGACTTCCAAGTAGCACTTAAAAGTTTTATTTGCGAGTCGTACTTGAAGCATGAAGTATCGTCAGCAGTTACAATCGATTTCAGGAATGTTCTGTTCCATCCGGCTGTTTTAATCAGGTCCTTGCAATGTTCAACGCGAGCAATTAAGGTGTGCGGAACAAATCGAGCACAGACTTTTCGTTTCTTTAAAGCCTTTGGTAAAATTTCGTGAACCATGTCTTTTGTTGTATTTAATTCCTCCGTCATCCATCTCACAGTCAAATTCGCATCGTATACGATCATTTCTCGCACTTGTTTCACCAGATATTTGTTTTCCGGTCTGCCTGATTTTAGGACGTCTTACAAGGACTCACGACCGTCCCAAAATCGCGTATACCTCTCGAACACACGTATACGAGATAAACACTGATCGCCATACATTTGTTTCATCATTTCCAATATTTGTGTAAATGATTTACGTAGCTTGAAACAAAATTTAATATTGGCTTTTTGCTCCATCGTGTTTTTGTAACAAGGTGATACCAGATACACTCACTTTTCTTGCTATAACTTGACACTGTTAATCGGTTCTCATGATTGCAGTTTTGTTGAGCAGATAAGTTGCTTCAATACATGGAGTTAGTGGTTATCTGTAAAGAAAAAGTTCCGTTACCTTTCCTACATATTGTATATATTAAGTTACGAAGTTTGCGGGAGGTCCGGACCCGGTAGACCCTCCGTAAGTGCGCCCTTGCAGTGTATTGTCTGTCTTTCTAAAGTTACATGTTTTAAATTGGTGAATTTGGAGAATGAAATATGATAATTTAACATTTTCCTAACTCTCCGTCGTAAAGATGGGGTGTATGACTTATACTTGTAACTACTAGATGACTCCACGGGTAGGAAAGCAAAAAAGCAAAAACAGTCAATAATATAATAGTAAAATCATATAATAGCAATATTATATCCCAACTCATTAGAAATGTGCTAAAAATATAGCCAAAGCTATTTGAGGTGATGGGGTACAATACACCCCATCGTTCAGTGGCGTTGCGCGAACCTACCTTTATAACGGAGGGTTAGTTCTGGGGTAAAATGTTTTATGTAAATTTTTGTCTAATCATCTGTAAACAAACAAAATGCAAGTATGATTAAGACTGTTTTATTTGTGGTACTGTATTATTGTGTGTGTGAAGACGTACTAAAGGAACTTAATGAAGGACGACAGATCATGAAGATAATAGGAAAAAGAAGAAACAATATGCTTGGCCATCTTATTCGGCAATCCGATTGGATCATCCTGTGGATAGTACGAAAGGAAAAAGGAAAACGAGGAAGAGCAAGGAATCTAGATACAGTTACGACCTTATCAAAGTATTAAAAAAGCTCTCGTAAGGGAGAGAAAAGTTTTAAAATTTCCATGTTGCCCACCAATCTATGGTCGAGGCAAGAAAGAAGAGAACACTGTATTATAAAAAAAATAATCATTTTTATTACTTTTATAATTAATTTTCGTTATTAGATACTGAATTATAACATGAATTTGGGTAAGCTTTTATGTAGAATAATGAAAACCTACCGGTACTTCGTTTTATGAAAATTTATTGTACGGTATTATAAGTATTGGAACATTTGCATTCTGAAGTATGTCTGGTAACATAAAATATAACCAATATTAGGGAGTTTTTTTCTACTGCTATTGCACTGCTAATATTTCACTTACTGTATAAGTTATGATCGTTCATATATCCTATTATGTTATAAAAATCTATTTTTTTCTACTAGTCTCTAGTGTCTATTTTTCTTTTCATTTTCTTCCACTGTCAGACATCATATTATAGTAATTTTCCTTTCATCCTTTTTACTGTAAGCTGAAAATTAAGCAAAATTCTGATAATGTTGCATTCATTTTTCAATACTGTTAGCGTTTTAAGCGTTTCAAATAAAGAAACATAGCAAAACCAAATCCAATTGTTGGAGCAATGGAAGCATGTAGTAACAATATTGTTTTACTTAATGTAAGTCATGGAGTCCTTTTCCTTTCCAAATACCTCATACTTAAAAACTAATTAGCGTTTAGATGTCAAATGGTGATGATTCTTATGCTGCAAATGCATAACAGAATGCAACTGTAATCAGAATAAAATACTATTTCTAATGCAATTGTAAGTGAACTGTTGGCAGACGTAATTGTTTTTGCACGGTAGGGGGAGAAAAAATTAAATGAAGATAAAATATCGTTAAACTGCTTTTGATTCAATAGTACATTCTTGAGCTGAAAAACGCTGACTAAGATAGCAAAAATACCGATGTTGATAATTGTTTCTAGTTTGATTTGAGTTTAGCGTCACTTTCAGCAGCAAGACTATATGAGACGTGGACATATAGCTTAACGTTGAATCCGAACCACATAAGTTCCCGCCGGGAATCGAACCCGAGCATCCCGCGCCAAAGGCTGTTGCTCATTGTTATTAACTATCCTCACGTATTAAGTCGAACTATCCGATTCTTATTGTAGGCACTTCTATTAGAAGTGACACGTTTTCTTACAGGCGTCAAACGCATAGCCCTAAATCCAGGCCCACACCCAAAAATTTTGTTGGGAGGGGTTCAAAGTTTTCGGGTCAAATACACGAGGCACTATATTTAGCATTGAGTCGGTGTTATTATAAAATCCTAAAGACAATAAGTTATTTTTAAGTGTTGGTACCCAAATTTTTATATAAAAAAATATGTAACTTCATGCAGAGGTGTTCATTTTCGCAAGGGTGACCCCCTTGAGACCATCCTCACCCTCAAATTTCTTTGCCCACAATGACGCGAGTGCGGGGGTACACGAGGGCGAGGACAAGCTTCGAGAGGGAGGGCGAGATTGCACGAGGGAGAGGACAAATTCCCAACACAAGGACATGGGCGAGGAAGGGCCCCAGACAACTCCCTTCGCGAGGGGGAGGGTGAACGAGCGTGAGGGCCACTGCGAGGAGGAGAATACGCAAGGACGAAGACAAGTTTCCGTACCCCAAACAGAGTGAGGGCAATGAATAAATTTCCCCGCGAGGTAAAGGGTCAACTGCACTGCGAGGACGGAGAAAGGTCGCAGTACATCATCTATGGGTACATGTTTTTTTATAATAAAAGAGATACTACAAATGAAATGTATGAAAAAATCTTTAGGTTTCAAAAATATTTTCTATATGTTTAGGAATATTTTCTATAGGAATAAGTATAGTTTAATTAAGAAACTTCAATTATAACCCAATTCTAAATATCGTCCGTATGCCTTTATTTATTGAGCACTAATTCTCGACCATGTGTGATGAAGAGCACTAATTAAGCCAACTACCTATTCTGTGAATTTTGAAACAATCTTTAGAAAGAGTGAAGTTGGACCATTCATCTTAATAATCAATATATCTCGAGAATAAATTGAGCACTAATTCTGAGACCATGTGGCATGAAGAGCACTAATTAATCACTAATTCGTGACATGAAAATTTTTTATTTCTTTCGAAGTATTTTGGGCCAATTCATATTTTCCCCAAAAATACATATGCTCCGTATGCAATTAAGCACTAATTACCTATATCGTTTCAATTGAATTTTGAAACAACTTTTAGAAAGCATGAAGTTGGCCCAACCATCCTAATAATCAATATATCTCGAGACTAAATTGACAACTAATGCTGAGACCATGCGGGATTGAAAGCACTAATTCGTGACATGAAAATTTTTGATTTCTTTCGAAGTGGTTGGGCCAACTCACATTTACCCCAAAAATACATATGCCCCGTATACCCTTATTTATTGAGCACTAATTCTGGGACCATGTGGGATGACGAGCACTAATTAAGCACTAATTACCTATACCGTTTAATTTGAATTTTGAAACAACTTTTAGAAAGCATGAAGTTGGCCCAACCATCTTAATAATCAATATATCTCGAGACTAAATTGACAACTAATGCTGAGACCATGCGGGATTGAAAGCACTAATTCGTGACATGAAAATTTTTGATTTCTTTCGAAGTGGTTGGGCCAACTCACATTTACCCCAAAAATACATATGCCCCGTATACCCTTATTTATTGAGCACTAATTCTGGGACCATGTGGGATGACGAGCACTAATTAAGCACTAATTACCTATACCGTTTAATTTGAATTTTGAAACAACTTTTAGAAAGCGTGAAGTTGGCCCAACCATCTTAATAATCAATATATCTCGAGAATAAATTGAGCACTAATTCTGGGACCATGCGGGATTGAAAGCACTAATTAAGCACTAATTCGTGACATGAAAATTTTTGATTTCTTTCGAATTGGTTGAGCCAACTCACATTTACCCCAAAAATACATATGCCCCGTATACCCTTATTTATTGAGCACTAATTCTGGGACCATGTGGGATGACGAGCACTAATTAAGCACTAATTACCTATACCGTTTAATTTGAATTTTGAAACAACTTTTAGAAAGCGTGAAGTTGGCCCAACCATCTTAATAATCAATATATCTCGAAAACCAATTGAGCACTAATTCTGGGATCATGCGGGATTGAAAGCACTAATTAAGCACTCATTCGTGACATGAAAATTTTTGATTTCTTTCGAAGTGGTTGGGCCAACTCATATTTACCCCAAAAATACATATGCCCCGTATACCCTTATTTATTGAGCACTAATTCTGGGACCATGTGGGATGACGAGCACTAATTAAACACTAATTACCTATACCGTTTAATTTGAATTTTGAAACAACTTTTAGAAAGCGTGAAGTTGGCCCAACCATCTTAATAATCAATATATCTCGAAAACCAATTGAGCACTAATTCTGGGATCATGCGGGATTGAAAGCACTAATTAAGCACTCATTCGTGACATGAAAATTTTTGATTTCTTTCGAAGTGGTTGGGCCAACTCATATTTACCCCAAAAATACATATGCCCCGTATACCCTTATTTATTGAGCACTAATTCTGGGACCATGTGGGATGACGAGCACTAATTAAGCACTAATTACCTATACCGTTTAATTTGAATTTTGAAACAACTTTTAGAAAGCGTGAAGTTGGCCCAACCATCTTAATAATCAATATATCTCGAAAACCAATTGAGCACTAATTCTGGGATCATGCGGGATTGAAAGCACTAATTAAGCACTCATTCGTGACATGAAAATTTTTGATTTCTTTCGAATTGGTTGAGCCAACTCACATTTACCCCAAAAATACATATGCCCCGTATACCCTTATTTATTGAGCACTAATTCTGGGACCATGTGGGATGACGAGCACTAATTAAACACTAATTACCTATACCGTTTAATTTGAATTTTGAAACAACTTTTAGAAAGCGTGAAGTTGGCCCAACCATCTTAATAATCAATATATCTCGAGAATAAATTGAGCACTAATTCTGGGACCATGCGGGATTGAAAGCACTAATTAAGCACTAATTCGTGACATGAAAATTTTTGATTTCTTTCGAAGTGGTTGGGCCAACTCACATTTACCCCAAAAATACATACGCCCCGTATACCCTTATTTATTGAGCACTAATTCTGGGACCATGTGGGATGACGAGCACTAATTAATCACTAATTACCTATACCGTTTAATTTGAATTTTGAAACAACTTTTAGAAAGCGTGAAGTTGGCCCAACCATCTTAATAATCAATATATCTCGAAAACCAATTGAGCACTAATTCTGGGACCATGCGGGATTGAAAGCACTAATTCGTGACATGAAAATTTTTGATTTCTTTCGAAGTGGTTGGGCCAACTCACATTTACCCCAAAAATACATATGCCCCGTATACCCTTATTTATTGAGCACTAATTCTGGGACCATGTGGGATGAGAGCACTAATTAAGCACTAATTACCTATACCGTGTAATTTGAATTTTGAAACAACTTTTAGAAAGCGTGAAGTTGGCCCAACCATCTTAATATTCAATATATCTCGAAAACCAATTGAGCACTAATTCTGGGACCATGCGGGATTGAAAGCACTAATTAAACACTAATTCGTGACATGAAAATTTTTGATTTCTTTCGAAGTGGTTGGGCCAACTCACATTTACCCCAAAAATACATATGCCCCGTATACCCTTATTTATTGAGCACTAATTCTGGGACCATGTGGGATGACGAGCACTAATTAAGCACTAATTACCTATACCGTTTAATTTGAATTTTGAAACAACTTTTAGAAAGCGTGAAGTTGGCCCAACCATCTTAATAATCAATATATCTCGAAAACCAATTGAGCACTAATTCTGGGACCATGCGGGATTGAAAGCACTAATTAAGCACTAATTCGTGACATGAAAATTTTTGATTTCTTTCGAAGTGGTTGGGCCAACTCACATTTACCCCAAAAATACATATGCCCCGTATACCCTTATTTATTGAGCACTAATTCTGGGACCATGTGGGATGACGAGCACTAATTAAGCACTAATTACCTATACCGTTTAATTTGAATTTTGAAACAACTTTTAGAAAGCATGAAGTTGGCCCAACCATCCTAATAATCAATATATCTCGAGACTAAATTGACAACTAATGCTGAGACCATGCGGGATTAAAAGCACTAATTCGTGACATGAAAATTTTTGATTTCTTTCGAAGTGGTTGGGCCAACTCACATTTACCCCAAAAATACATATGCCCCGTATACCCTTATTTATTGAGCACTAATTCTGGGACCATGTGGGATGACGAGCACTAATTAAGCACTAATTACCTATACCGTTTAATTTGAATTTTGAAACAACTTTTAGAAAGCGTGAAGTTGGCCCAACCATCTTAATAATCAATATATCTCGAGAATAAATTGAGCACTAATTCTGGGACCATGCGGGATTGAAAGCACTAATTAAGCACTAATTCGTGACATGAAAATTTTTGATTTCTTTCGAATTGGTTGAGCCAACTCACATTTACCCCAAAAATACATATGCCCCGTATACCCTTATTTATTGAGCACTAATTCTGGGACCATGTGGGATGACGAGCACTAATTAAGCACTAATTACCTATACCGTTTAATTTGAATTTTGAAACAACTTTTAGAAAGCGTGAAGTTGGCCCAACCATCTTAATAATCAATATATCTCGAAAACCAATTGAGCACTAATTCTGGGACCATGCGGGATTGAAAGCACTAATTAAGCACTAATTCGTGACATGAAAATTTTTGATTTCTTTCGAAGTGGTTGGGCCAACTCACATTTACCCCAAAAATACATATGCCCCGTATACCCTTATTTATTGAGCACTAATTCTGGGACCATGTGGGATGACGAGCACTAATTAAGCACTAATTACCTATACCGTTTAATTTGAATTTTGAAACAACTTTTAGAAAGCGTGAAGTTGGCCCAACCATCTTAATAATCAATATATCTCGAAAACCAATTGAGCACTAATTCTGGGATCATGCGGGATTGAAAGCACTAATTAAGCACTCATTCGTGACATGAAAATTTTTTGATTTCTTTCGAAGTGGTTGGGCCAACTCACATTTACCCCAAAAATACATATGCCACGTATACCCTTATTTATTGAGCACTAATTCTGGGACCATGTGGGATGACGAGCACTAATTAAACACTAATTACCTATACCGTTTAATTTGAATTTTGAAACAACTTTTAGAAAGCGTGAAGTTGGCCCAACCATCTTAATAATCAATATATCTCGAGAATAAATTGAGCACTAATTCTGGGACCATGCGGGATTGAAAGCACTAATTAAGCACTAATTCGTGACATGAAAATTTTTGATTTCTTTCGAAGTGGTTGGGCCAACTCACATTTACCCCAAAAATACATACGCCCCGTATACCCTTATTTATTGAGCACTAATTCTGGGACCATGTGGGATGACGAGCACTAATTAATCACTAATTACCTATACCGTTTAATTTGAATTTTGAAACAACTTTTAGAAAGCGTGAAGTTGGCCCAACCATCTTAATAATCAATATATCTCGAAAACCAATTGAGCACTAATTCTGGGACCATGCGGGATTGAAAGCACTAATTCGTGACATGACAATTTTTGATTTCTTTCGAAGTGGTTGGGCCAACTCACATTTACCCCAAAAATACATATGCCCCGTATACCCTTATTTATTGAGCACTAATTCTGGGACCATGTGGGATGAGAGCACTAATTAAGCACTAATTACCTATACCGTGTAATTTGAATTTTGAAACAACTTTTAGAAAGCGTGAAGTTGGCCCAACCATCTTAATATTCAATATATCTCGAAAACCAATTGAGCACTAATTCTGGGACCATGCGGGATTGAAAGCACTAATTAAGCACTAATTCGTGACATGAAAATTTTTGATTTCTTTCGAAGTGGTTGGGCCAACTCACATTTACCCCAAAAATACATATGCCCCGTATACCCTTATTTATTGAGCACTAATTCTGGGACCATGTGGGATGACGAGCACTAATTAAGCACTAATTACCTATACCGTTTAATTTGAATTTTGAAACAACTTTTAGAAAGCGTGAAGTTGGCCCAACCATCTTAATAATCAATATATCTCGAAAACCAATTGAGCACTAATTCTGGGACCATGCGGGATTGAAAGCACTAATTAAGCACTAATTCGTGACATGAAAATTTTTGATTTCTTTCGAAGTGGTTGGGCCAACTCACATTTACCCCAAAAATACTTATGCCCCGTATACCCTTATTTATTGAGCACTAATTCTGGGACCATGTGGGATGACGAGCACTAATTAAGCACTAATTACCTATACCGTTTAATTTGAATTTTGAAACAACTTTTAGAAAGCATGAAGTTGGCCCAACCATCCTAATAATCAATATATCTCGAGACTAAATTGACAACTAATGCTGAGACCATGCGGGATTGAAAGCACTAATTCGTGACATGAAAATTTTTGATTTCTTTCGAAGTGGTTGGGCCAACTCACATTTACCCCAAAAATACATATGCCCCGTATACCCTTATTTATTGAGCACTAATTCTGGGACCATGTGGGATGACGAGCACTAATTAAGCACTAATTACCTATACCGTTTAATTTGAATTTTGAAACAACTTTTAGAAAGCGTGAAGTTGGCCCAACCATCTTAATATTCAATATATCTCGAAAACCAATTGAGCACTAATTCTGGGACCATGCGGGATTGAAAGCACTAATTAAGCACTAATTCGTGACATGAAAATTTTTGATTTCTTTCGAATTGGTTGAGCCAACTCACATTTACCCCAAAAATACATATGCCCCGTATACCCTTATTTATTGAGCACTAATTCTGGGACCATGTGGGATGACGAGCACTAATTAAGCACTAATTACCTATACCGTTTAATTTGAATTTTGAAACAACTTTTAGAAAGCGTGAAGTTGGCCCAACCATCTTAATATTCAATATATCTCGAAAACCAATTGAGCACTAATTCTGGGACCATGCGGGATTGAAAGCACTAATTAAGCACTAATTCGTGACATGAAAATTTTTGATTTCTTTCGAAGTGGTTGGGCCAACTCACATTTACCCCAAAAATACATATGCCCCGTATACCCTTATTTATTGAGCACTAATTCTGGGACCATGTGGGATGACGAGCACTAATTAAGCACTAATTACCTATACCGTTTAATTTGAATTTTGAAACAACTTTTAGAAAGCGTGAAGTTGGCCCAACCATCTTAATAATCAATATATCTCGAAAACCAATTGAGCACTAATTCTGGGACCATGCGGGATTGAAAGCACTAATTAAGCACTAATTCGTGACATGAAAATTTTTGATTTCTTTCGAAGTGGTTGGGCCAACTCACATTTACCCCAAAAATACATATGCCCCGTATACCCTTATTTATTGAGCACTAATTCTGGGACCATGTGGGATGACGAGCACTAATTAAGCACTAATTACATATACCGTTTAATTTGAATTTTGAAACAACTTTTAGAAAGCATGAAGTTGGCCCAACCATCCTAATAATCAATATATCTCGAGACTAAATTGACAACTAATGCTGAGACCATGCGGGATTGAAAACACTAATTCGTGACATGAAAATTTTTGATTTCTTTCGAAGTGGTTGGGCCAACTCACATTTACCCCAAAAATACATATGCCCCGTATACCCTTATTTATTGAGCACTAATTCTGGGACCATGTGGGATGACGAGCACTAATTAAGCACTAATTACCTATACCGTTTAATTTGAATTTTGAAACAACTTTTAGAAAGCGTGAAGTTGGCCCAACCATCTTAATAATCAATATATCTCGAGAATAAATTGAGCACTAATTCTGGGACCATGCGGGATTGAAAGCACTAATTAAGCACTAATTCGTGACATGAAAATTTTTGATTTCTTTCGAATTGGTTGAGCCAACTCACATTTACCCCAAAAATACATATGCCCCGTATACCCTTATTTATTGAGCACTAATTCTGGGACCATGTGGGATGACGAGCACTAATTAAGCACTAATTACCTATACCGTTTAATTTGAATTTTGAAACAACTTTTAGAAAGCATGAAGTTGGCCCAACCATCTTAATAATCAATATATCTCGAAAACCAATTGAGCACTAATTCTGGGATCATGCGGGATTGAAAGCACTAATTAAGCACTCATTCGTGACATGAAAATTTTTGATTTCTTTCGAAGTGGTTGGGCCAACTCACATTTACCCCAAAAATACATATGCCACGTATACCCTTATTTATTGAGCACTAATTCTGGGACCATGTGGGATGACGAGCACTAATTAAACACTAATTACCTATACCGTTTAATTTGAATTTTGAAACAACTTTTAGAAAGCGTGAAGTTGGCCCAACCATCTTAATAATCAATATATCTCGAGAATAAATTGAGCACTAATTCTGGGACCATGCGGGATTGAAAGCACTAATTAAGCACTAATTCGTGACATGAAAATTTTTGATTTCTTTCGAAGTGGTTGGGCCAACTCACATTTACCCCAAAAATACATACGCCCCGTATACCCTTATTTATTGAGCACTAATTCTGGGACCATGTGGGATGACGAGCACTAATTAATCACTAATTACCTATACCGTTTAATTTGAATTTTGAAACAACTTTTAGAAAGCGTGAAGTTGGCCCAACCATCTTAATAATCAATATATCTCGAAAACCAATTGAGCACTAATTCTGGGACCATGCGGGATTGAAAGCACTAATTAAGCACTAATTCGTGACATGAAAATTTTTGATTTCTTTCGAAGTGGTTGGGCCAACTCACATTTACCCCAAAAATACATATGCCCCGTATACCCTTATTTATTGAGCACTAATTCTGGGACCATGTGGGATGAGAGCACTAATTAAGCACTAATTACCTATACCGTGTAATTTGAATTTTGAAACAACTTTTAGAAAGCGTGAAGTTGGCCCAACCATCTTAATATTCAATATATCTCGAAAACCAATTGAGCACTAATTCTGGGACCATGCGGGATTGAAAGCACTAATTAAGCACTAATTCGTGACATGAAAATTTTTGATTTCTTTCGAAGTGGTTGGGCCAACTCACATTTACCCCAAAAATACATATGCCCCGTATACCCTTATTTATTGAGCACTAATTCTGGGACCATGTGGGATGACGAGCACTAATTAAGCACTAATTACCTATACCGTTTAATTTGAATTTTGAAACAACTTTTAGAAAGCGTGAAGTTGGCCCAACCATCTTAATAATCAATATATCTCGAAAACCAATTGAGCACTAATTCTGGGACCATGCGGGATTGAAAGCACTAATTAAGCACTAATTCGTGACATGAAAATTTTTGATTTCTTTCGAAGTGGTTGGGCCAACTCACATTTACCCCAAAAATACATATGCCCCGTATACCCTTATTTATTGAGCACTAATTCTGGGACCATGTGGGATGACGAGCACTAATTAAGCACTAATTACCTATACCGTTTAATTTGAATTTTGAAACAACTTTTAGAAAGCGTGAAGTTGGCCCAACCATCTTAATAATCAATATATCTCGAAAACCAATTGAGCACTAATTTTGGGACCATGAGGGATTGAAAGCACTAATTAAGCACTAATTCGTGACATGAAAATTTTTGATTTCTTTCGAAGTGGTTGGGCCAACTCACATTTACCCCAAAAATACATATGCCACGTATACCCTTATTTATTGAGCACTAATTCTGGGACCATGTGGGATGACGAGCACTAATTAATCACTAATTACCTATACCGTGTAATTTGAATTTTGAAACAACTTTTAGAAAGCGTGAAGTTGGCCCAACCATCTTAATATTCAATATATCTCGAAAACCAATTGAGCACTAATTCTGGGACCATGCGGGATTGAAAGCACTAATTAAGCACTAATTCGTGACATGAAAATTTTTGATTTCTTTCGAAGTGGTTGGGCCAACTCACATTTACCCCAAAAATACATATGCCCCGTATACCCTTATTTATTGAGCACTAATTCTGGGACCATGTGGGATGACGAGCACTAATTAAGCACTAATTACCTATACCGTTTAATTTGAATTTTGAAACAACTTTTAGAAAGCGTGAAGTTGGCCCAACCATCTTAATAATCAATATATCTCGAAAACCAATTGAGCACTAATTCTGGGACCATGCGGGATTGAAAGCACTAATTAAGCACTAATTCGTGACATGAAAATTTTTGATTTCTTTCGAAGTGGTTGGGCCAACTCACATTTACCCCAAAAATACATATGCCCCGTATACCCTTATTTATTGAGCACTAATTCTGGGACCATGTGGGATGACGAGCACTAATTAAGCACTAATTACCTATACCGTTTAATTTGAATTTTGAAACAACTTTTAGAAAGCGTGAAGTTGGCCCAACCATCTTAATAGTCAATATATCTCGAAAACCAATTGAGCACTAATTCTGGGATCATGCTGGATTGAAAGCACTAATTAAGCACTAATTCGTGACATGAAAATTTTTGATTTCTTTCGAAGTGGTTGGGCCAACTCACATTTACCCCAAAAATACATATGCCCCGTATACCCTTATTTATTGAGCACTAATTCTGGGACCATGTGGGATGACGAGCACTAATTAAGCACTAATTACCTATACCGTTTAATTTGAATTTTGAAACAACTTTTAGAAAGCGTGAAGTTGGCCCAACCATCTTAATAATCAATATATCTCGAGAATAAATTGAGCACTAATTCTGGGACCATGCGGGATTGAAAGCACTAATTAAGCACTAATTCGTGACATGAAAATTTTTGATTTCTTTCGAAGGGGTTGGGCCAACTCACATTTACCCCAAAAATACATATGCCCCGTATACCCTTATTTATTGAGCACTAATTCTGGGACCATGTGGGATGACGAGCACTAATTAAGCACTAATTACCTATACCGTTTAATTTGAATTTTGAAACAACTTTTAGAAAGCGTGAAGTTGGCCCAACCATCTTAATAATCAATATATCTCGAAAACCAATTGAGCACTAATTCTGCGGTCTTGAGCACTAATTAGCACTAATTAAGCACTAAATCTTGACATAAATTTTATTGTATTTCTACGATGTGGTTGGGCCAACTTCACGCGACTATGATTATAACCTATGTAATGTGCACCGGCCTGAAGGATGGGAAGCAACGACTAGTATCACATAAATAGGAAGATTTGGAATTTTTTTTCTAGAAGAGCTACGATTTTTTTTTTAAAAAATATTAGGCTTAATAATCAGAAGTTTCTTGTTTAATGCCATAGTGTCGTTCTAGGTTAGTTTTTTTTTTTATGTCCCACGGGAGACGATGATGATAAGACGGATGATAATATTGGGATGAGGTAAATGGGTAGAAACGGGAGAGCTGTGAGAAAACTCACGCTCACGTTATTTGTGCACCACAAAAGTTCACTTGGATCGACCAAAGACCCTATGCGCCAGAGGTGTACACTCTACCACTGAGCCACTACAGCCCTGTTCTAAATTAATGTTGCCCACGTGACTAGATTTGCGACTGTTTCATCGAGTGGCAGATCTAGCTAATAAAGCTATTATTTATATATTTTTGAAAGTTTATAGTAAACTTGGTATACCTATATCATAGTCTAAGCTCTGACTGCCCCCCAGTTTTTTTACTTCTAGATCCGCCTCTAGTCTCATCTCGGAAATGGTCTGGTGAAAGTGGTGTCTCGTCTCGAAAAGTGTACATTTTCCTATTGGAAGACATCTGTTTCAGTGGCGGATCTAGAAGATAAGAACTGGGGAGTATCTAGAGCCCAGTCTATGATAGGCAGTGGCGTATTTACGATTTTTTTTCGGGAGGGGCTTTGCTAACTTTCGGGGGGGGGCTTTGCTGAAAATGTGAAAATTCTGCAAGATATTTCATATACTTTACTATAGTAAGTAAGATTTCGGGGGGCTTAAGCCCGGAAGGCCCCCCTAAATACACCACTGATGATAGGTATGGAAATAATTTTAATTAGAAATCTGTATAAGGACTTCGTTAACAGAAACTAGAAATATCTAATGTTTCAAAAATTTCCCGATAGAGAGTAAACGGCAACGCTTCCTATAAACTTTCAAAACTGTATCAATAACAATTCAATTATTTTTGTCACTTAAAAAAACTGGGGAGACCTAGGATCTCCGGCCCCGTACTAGATACGCCACTAATCTGTTTTGTCTTGTTTCTCGTCACGAATATCCTGTTAAATTTCGTATCATGAGCAACACTCTTCTAGGGTAATAAATTTAAATCATTAGATTAGGAAAGTGCGACAGAAGAATGACATAAAATTTCAAATTGCCCTGTGTTTCACGTGCTTGTAAACAATTGTTCATTCGTATTGTAGTTTTATCACGGATTCTGATTTGTTATCAATTCTGACTAGTAGATCAACTTTTCGAAGATATATCTCTGTGAAGGATAGAAGAATAACAACCCACTCATCTCCCATGTGGTCTAGTGGCTAGGATACCTGGCTTTCACCCAGGAGGCCCGGGTTCGATTCCCGGCATGGGAATGTCTTTTTTTTTTTAATAAACGAAATAGTATCCCTAAAATATTCTATATAAGAATTTAATTGTACGATTTTATTAGTATACAATAGAAGTTATCGTTTTAAAGTTTAACTTTGTTTTTAGTATAGACTTAACGAGATATTAGATAATATTAAAGTTGTGTTACAAATTTGTTATGACAAATTTGTTTCTGTTTTACAGTTCAAAATTAATGTTATCGGCCCATCTACCAAGGGTCCCTGACGTATCCCCTTCAATTATCCTCTCCTGGCACGCGACCTTGATCAAAACATATCCTAGTATAAATATCACACTTTAAAAATAAAGCAATTTAAATTGAACATTTGAACTGTTATTTCTAGAATAATCTGAAAATTGTAATGACTCATATTGCGTCATGAATTTCTTTCCAGCCAGTGATGATTTCAGGACATGGTCCGGGGGATAATCCTCCTCGGAGCAACAAAATCCCACTAGAGCATTTGTCTGATTGGAATCAACCTGGATTACTGTATCTTCGTAGTATTACTTTCACTCTTTGTTTACTTGAAGTGCCCCCCCCTCCTCCTCTCCCCCAGAAGAATTCTTCAGAAATCCCAAGCCTTATTTTCTTGCAGTTTTTCTGCTACTGGTCTCACCTTTACTGTTCCCCGGATCACTTCGTTCTTAATTCTGTCCACCCTTGTCTTCACTTCTCAGCATCATCGTCTACTTTAGCCTAGCCGGTATAATAGTGGGACGTAAAACTTAAATATTTCATTTCAATAAACATACTAAATGACGGCTTAATGTCACTGTGCTAAGCCTAAAGTGAAAGTTAACTAACTATAAAGCAAAATTAAATCTCCAGATCAATTAAACATACTAAAAGTAGGCTAAAGTCGGAGGCGGCTCATGAAGGAAGTCACATCAGTAAGTCTTATTGTTTCAAACAAAGGAAAGAAAAGTTATCTAATAAAAAGCAGCTACTAACTTTTGCATATAATTATTTGTATACAAGGTGATGTAGCTATGATACATCGTCAATTTTTGGGTTTACAAAATAATTCATTCTGAACGATTTTCTCGAAAGCTACTCATGAGAATTTATAATCATTTAGTTCACCTCGTATTTGATTTATTAATTGGTGTTTATTATAAAGCGAAAAATATATCAGTGTGTGAGTAACGGCAATATGCAAATCTCAAAACATTTTAGTTACACAACCATCTGGAGGGAAAATATTTAGATTTCTCAATCATTCAATATCAATGTAAGACTATGAGGGCTGTGCGATATCCGGATTTGGATAGTGTAAACAGATAGCGACAAAATATCGAATTTTGATCGATATATCGAAGCATATCGAAAACTCAAAGTATCGAAAAATATCGATCAGAAAAATTATTCGATGTCGATATTGCAATATTTGAAAATATCGATCAATCTATCGATATATATATTGCCGAAACGTTACACATTTTTTCAATACAATATTATTTGGTGGAATCCTTTGTGCTTAAACGATTAGTGTACGCGCCTTTAGCGTGGGAACGCGGCGTTCGATTCTCGGTGGGAGCTCATGTGGTTCGGATTCCACGTTCATCAGTAGGTTCACGTCTCGTATAGTCTCGCTGCTGAAAGGTACGCTAAACCCAAAATCAAATCAAATGAAATATATACATTTGGTGATTTGATCAGTTTTGTTTTCGTAATACTGTGGAATGTTTAGAAAGCTATAATGAACCAGACACAAGATATGTCAGAATATCGCACAGTTTTGTGCAGGATGCCTCAGTCACGTTAAGTCCAGCAGTGTACAGTCAGTATAATATTTGTCGCTAGCTGCGCTGACTCCAAGATATGTTGCTAGAGTGCAGGCTGTTTTGAGATCAAGGGTCTCTTTGTTAAAACACATACAAATCGTGAAATATCGTAAAGTAGTAACACTAGAATAGAGACACCGTAGTCTACTGGTTGGTCCCGGGTTCGATTCCTTGCCGGTGCTTCTTAATTTTAGGCGTCGACCCAGCATCGTGAGGCAAACTGGGGAGTCACGTGAATAAAAGACGTGGATGGCCACTAGGTCTAGAAAGCTCCTGATACACATGTTAGAGATAGGGCGACACAACGCTATTGATCACGTGTTCGTCGCTAGTCTGGAAGTAATTCAGCTAATCGCTAACAGATGGCATTGGAGCAGCTCAGGCTTAAAAAGCTGTTAGTGGCTAGAAATACTAGAATAATAATAAAGATATACCACATTGACTTGACATCTAGTCTTCCATTCCAAGCGCTGCTATCGGCTAAAAGAATCCCACTCCCTTTCGTCATCCGCTCTCTCGCTTAGCAATAACTGAACCCTCATTGGCTAAACGCGTGGGCGTGTGAGAATGTGAGTTTTAGTTCGCATTTTTGCCACGGCTCAAGACATTTTGGCAGCACTATAGAAGTATTTTCTAAACACTATCCGCCTTATGCGGAGTCGTTTTTGATGTATGATTAGCTTCATACTAAAGGCCTGACTACTGCAGGAAACCTATGTTAGTCGAACTCTTTAGTATGGTACTAATCACGCGTCAGAACGACTCTGCATAAGGCCCTATAATGCTAATATCTCTCCTTTGTCATCATTTTAAAATACTTGATTTTCAAAAGTTAAGTACTAGCATTGCAACACAAGTAGTTTTGAGAATTAGGTCCCAGTCAAAGTCTTGGGAGAGATAACTAGTATTATAACTTTCTTTGCAATTGATTATTCAGAAGTAGGTTTGCAGTCAAACAAGAGAAGAAAAAATATACATGTTATAAGCTTAAAGATAGGTATTATAATGATCCTAAGTTAAACCTTGGATAAAATCGTGATGTGCAGTCCCCAAATTAAAAATTCTTTGGCACAGGTGTTCATGGAAACCGTGAGAGAGCGGGCCATCAACCATCACACACACACCACACCAGCTAACAAACCAGCCCAAAAGAAATTCACTTGTTGTTATGCTATTATCAATGGCGTTAGAAGAATATATTTGCTTGATGGAGAGGCTGATATTCCCTTTAAGAGTTTTTTTTTCCTTTTTTTTTATTATTATTTATCTATCGAGGAAGGACGAATCTTTCACGTATACACAGGTGTTGTTGGATGGTTGGTTTTATTTGCAAATACTCTTTCCTCTGTCTTCTCTGACTATTTATTATCTCTCTCTCTCTCTTCTATGTATATCAATCTCACACGATCTGATTGAGAAATTCCAGTACTTTGCGGTCATCAATATCAAAGGGTATATAGCAAAAAAATGAGTATATTATGGCTTATGTTTAAAGTGTATGTACTAAGGGTGCTTCCTTTTCAGATAATATTTACGGATTCAGAGTAGATCTCAATCGGTGTTGCCAAGTCTTTCAGTAGATATTATCATATAACTATATTAAAATAGAAAAAAAAAGATACATCTTTTTCATTAAATTATAATGTACTTTGTTGGGAGTCATATTTCAAACTAGTTTATTATAAACTGATTTTATCAGGTTTAGTTTTCTGTTTGTTTTGGGCCTTATTCCATAGCGATTTGCGTCAACGCAATGCAAAATTTGTATTTTAGTTTGCGATTAATCAGTATAGCAGTTACAATAGACTCGCGATAATCCGAGTCCCGGTTAACCCATCTTCGGGATTAACCAGGTAGTTTTTTTTAAATGTAGATTTCAGTTATAAGAGAGGGTTTGCATACCGGCTATTGGGGACAAGCTCTCAACATAAGGGAACTTAATTCTTTTAATTTTACCCGAACAAAAAATATTTTATTTTCTCTTTAAAGTGTTTTAAAGGTCTTTTTTTTAAATAATAATAATAATAATAATAATAATAATAATAATAATAATAATAATAATAATAATAATAATAATAATAATAATAATAATAATAATAATAATAATAATAATAAAATTCCCTAATCATTACGTCCCGAGAGGCTTAAGTATACCTCCTGTGACTTAAATTGGATCATGTGTGGTCAGCAAACTACAAGTCATAATTTGATTGACCAAAGTCCGCTACTTCCTCCATTGAAATAGCTCCTTAGTTATCCTTAAGACGAATGAATGACGCAATCCGAACGTCATCTGGTTTTCCCCAATACCCGATCACCTATCTCAGTATTAACAGGGATAAAAGTGGATCTGAAAAGGTAGGGGGACGGTAGGTAGTGGCAAGACGTCACGCCGTCCCCCTGACTATCTTTGGCCATTGCAATTTTTTGGGCAACTGGGGGGATGCCATACATATTTCTTGGAGGTGGGGGGACGGCATCCCATCGCGTTCCCCCGCACTTTTACCCCTGAACATTAATTGATCTACATATAACTGCTTGATTTCAGTGATTTTACGGAAAGCGTTCGATCTCCAATACTAGGGTGTCAGAAATAATAATAATAATAATAATAATAATAATAATAATAATAATAATAATAATAATAATAATAATAATAATAATAATAAACATCAACGATACAATATAAAATTGCATTTAGAGATTTTTTTCTCGTTTGAGTACTATCCCATGCCCCTGTGTAGCCAAATGACATAACGTGTGCGAGCATAGTGTTGAGTTTGTTCGATTTTCAGTGAGAGCAAAAATTTTTCGGTATTTGTTCCAGCATCGTGAGGAAACCGGGGAGCTATTTGAATTAAGAAGTAGGGAATTCCGGAGGTGAACGCTCTACTACTGAGCCATCGAGCCCCTAAAACATCTACTACAAAAAATCACTGGAATACTTCTTTATAGTAAACTTTCCTACATGGAATTTCAAGTCTTTCTCACACAAATAAAAATTCACAAATTCATTTAAAAATTTAATGATAATGTTTTTTTTTTTTTAATTTAATGAGTTGTATCAAAATGTATTGAGAAATATTTTATGAGATGACGAAGAAAAGAGCCACTCATGGCTAGATGTAGGACCTTATAATGCTGGCAGAATCTAATTCCAATGTGATTGTCCAATTAATTGAATTTATTTTCATTTACATGGAACAAATGTAAAGTGTGACTCTTCAGTGTCATTAAAACTCTACATTGAAACCAGTGACGGTCCAATCCGGTGCCGGGGGCCTAGCCCGTACCCTCCATTTTTTTTAAGTGAAAAATAATTTAAACTATTATTTATACAGCATGGCGCAAAAGTAGGTATGCAGTTCCGTACTGATCGATCATAACATTTTATATCATTTACTTATCGTTATCCATACAGGTATTGACTTAGTATTTTCCTTATCTGTTCTTAATTTATTTTCACTTATACCTTAAGCTCGAAACAGACCAAAGCAAATAAATGCATTATCTTAATAAATTAAAATGTCATACTTGATCGATGCTGGTGTGTATACCTACTTTTGGTCCACCCTGTATATTTTCGGAAGTTTATAGTAATCTCATGGTGCACCTATCATAAGCTGGATTCTAGCCGCCTCCCCCCCCCCCCACAGTTTTTACTTTCTAGATCCGCCTATGTAATTGAAACAAGTTATGAAAATAAAATTCAATGTAAAAATGACCTGTGAAGAGTTTAGAATATTGCAATAAAGGACAACCTTTAGGTATTCAGGAAGGCAAATCATCCCAGAAATATAAATGACAGTGAATTAACTATTTTAGGCTTTTCTCTCTGATTTAACAGGCTCTCTCTAGTTATGAGGATGTCTTTGTGTTTTGTTTTCCTGATAATTTACATCAATATGTACTCTTTTTAATCAAAAATATTTCTGGTCGAACTGGTCAATAGTTAAATCGCCCGATTACCAACGGCAGTTGAAGCCGCGACTTCCATAACCACACAAGTCCAGCTGAAGAGATACTGAGACTGAATAAATGATATTGAGACTGAGACACAATAAACACTGAATATTTGTTGGAAATGTGAACTTGGAAATCAGATTTTTTGTTTTTCATACCTAATGGCATTGATTATTCAACAAAGGGTAATAAGTATGAAAAAAAGTCTGATTTCCAAGTTCACACTTCCAACAAATAGCTAGTCAGTTTTTTTATTGAGTTTCTCGACATCTCTTCAGCTGGACTTGTGCGGGTCACAGTTGAATGTCAACTTTTCGTGGTATATTTCCTTATTGTAATGCATAACTTGTTATTATTATCGCACACACATGTATACTTTATGGAGGTAATGACAGTACCAGAAACAACATTATCGTATGGTTCGGTAATGATCTCATATGTTGGACATGCTGATCCTAATATCTCCCCAAGTTGCTCGATTGGATGTTCATATTCCCTACTTTCCTCCCCCTTTGCGCACCTGTCTCAAAGTATTTCTTACATTCATCTTTACATGGGACAGCGATCCAACTGGTGTTTTATATATATATATATATATATATATATATATATATATATATATATATATATATATATATATATATATATATATATATATATATATATATATATATATTCACATACATATATCTGAACGGCAAAAGCAAAGTTTAGGTGGTTGGGGAGATCTTCGACCTGCGATGGAATGCTGTTCTTGAGTTGGTCCAACAACTGACTGGCGACAGAATGTCTGGGTAACACCTGCACGTCTTCGCCTCAGAAAAGGTAGGACGGCAAGATAGGATAGTCTATACGTTTAGAGGCTGCTTGCTGTAACAGCCTTCGGATATTTACGGAAAATATCTTTAGCGGTTATGCACAAAACCATCTCCATCCACACGCACACACATACACACTAGCAACATTCATATAACATGTAATGAGGCTGTCTTTCATATATAAGGAACTGTACATACAATAAACACATGTGGAGTAAAATTGTGTTGGTTCTCCTCTCCATTTAAGTAACTCTCCTCTTTCCCAAACTTTTTTTTTATCGGTACTAAGATGCCTTATTTTGGTTTTAGCACCTGCCTAAATATATCAATTTCCATAACCACATAGAATGAAATTTCATGCTATATCTACATAGAAACCTGAGATTTTTGAAAAGCCGTTATATTCTTGTCTTTATGATACCATAGCATTACCGAACAAAAACATTATCAAATTTCGTTGGTTTTAGCTACGATTTCCAGATCTTTACCTCTGGTACAGTGCAATGGACATTATAATCTTAAAAGTAGATAAAAGTGCTTATTTTTAACATGTTCCATGAAGTATGGCTAATGTCTTACATTTGTAATGCTATTATCAGTGTTAATATAATGATCAGGAACTGGTAACATTGATTTGTTTTGTTTTGCTGATAGCGCCGTAACTTAGATTTTTCTCTGGGGCGCAAGCATTAATATGCGTTTTGGGCCTCCTAGAAAAAAGTTGTTTTCTAATTCTTGGGCCCCCTCTTTCCATCTTTCTCTTACTCTTTATGGAACCCCGAGCCTGTGGGCCCTCCCGAACGGCCAGGTCTGCAGGGTTAGTTACGCTCCTGGGCCCGTTCCATACATGACAAATTAATTAAGAAGACAATATTGACAAATCTCAAAGCCATACGAATAAATATTATTTCTAGGGCCCCTTATAGTAGACATTTATTTATTTTTACTGAAATAGACCCACGAATCACTTTTTGTTTTGTTTACCTTCTGTGTGTTGTTTGTTTATGTAAAGTAGTGAACCTGTTTAATACTTCATTTATAATTTCATATTCGTATCGTACATGGAGCAAGAAAATTTTCTCTTAAAGTGGCCCCCCTCGAACGGCGAGAAGCTTCCCTGGGAGGGGGGGGTTGTTGCCCCCTGCCCCCCACAAGTTACGGCCCTGTTTGCTGACGACTTTACTGTTAATCAGAAAAGTGAGCTCGAAATTTTGTTTGGTTTTGTTGAGTTCAGTGCTTCCCATTGATCCTTGAGAAGATGAACCACCCTAAAATAAAGTGAACATCTTTCCGAAACAAAATACTACAAGCTTCTCGTATGGGAGATAATTATGTTCCATAGTTTGATAAAGTTCTTGCTATTGTCTAAGGAAACAATAAATTACTTTCTAGACTTTATCTAAAAATTCTGATGAAGGAAGATTTCATTTTGACAAAGAACTTGATACGTCGATATCGAAGTCTTGATATTTCCAAAATCTGAACTATTTAGGAAACAACCAAACAAACTCTTACCTTTTAGCAATGTTTGCAGGAAGATCAGAATTTCAAACTATAATTTCAATAGGACAAAAGTGGCCGTGGTGGCTCAGTGGTAGGGCGTTCACATCTGGTGCATGGGGTTCCTGGTTCGATCCCAAGCTCGCGCCACGTGAACTTTGTGGTGAACAAACAAGGTATGCGTGGGTTTTGTCCGGGTTCTTCCGTTTCCTCCCACATTCTTCATTCCATTCTCATCATCACCGTCTCCATTAGCCTAGCTCTAATAACCATGGGGCCAGGGACGTACGCAGGAATTTATTTCGGGAGGGGTCTAAAGCGTTTCAGGGGGGTGTCCAAATACAATTTGAGGTTAAATTATATGAAAATTTCTAAAATTGCCCCTAAAAGTAGACTACATTTACAAAAAATTCGGGATTTCGGGGGAAGAGGGGGTCCGGAGCCCAGGACCCACCCCACGCGTACGCCCCTGTATGGGGCGTAAACTAAAAGATCTCATTTCAATAGGACAGAATATACAATATTTTGTAGAACTTGGATAATTCAATAGACATAAAAAATAATCAAATAAAAATAACGTTTTAACATCTAAATGCGAAGTTTGCAACCCTCTCCGCTGGTCTAGTGGTCAGCGAGTGTGCCTTTGTTGTACGCTGTCCCGAGTTCGATTCCCACTGAGAGAGCACTAAAATTTGAACACGTTTGGTTCGAATTCCACCTTATAGTATAGGTCCATATAGCTTCGGTGCTGAAAAGGGACGGTAAAATTCAACAACAACAACAAATGTGAAGTTTGCACTTAACTTATGATATCAATTCAATACCTCCCACTTTTATCCTATATAAAATAGCGTTTCTAAAAACGCGGTCTGTATTTTTTATACCCTTAACACCCTAAACTTACTTCGAAATTCAATAATATATTTCAGTTTTGCGTTCCACGGTTCGAAGCTAACGGGAGAATCCCAAGAAAACTCCTCCCATAGTTGTTTTTCTCCATAAAAACCACTTGGAACGAGTTGGGATTGAATCAGGGATCCCACGCAGTAGATGTGAACGTTCTACCATTTTTTTTAAGTTAATTGATTTACCAAACGTTCCTCAGTAACTTGTTTTTACCTAATTATCTCTCTGTTTAACTAAATTTTACTCAGTTTTCCAGTAACCAATTGCAACAGAGATACGAATACATAAACATCGAGGACAATAAATAAATAAATAAATAAATAAATAAAATCTTTAAGTTATACGTCCTACGTTTGTGTCGGTTAGGCTAAAGTAGACCGTGATGATGAGAAATGGATGAAATAGTGGAATGAAGAAAGAGGGAGGAAACGGGAGAACCCCGAGTAAACCCACACATACGGTGTTTGCCCACCACAAAGCTCACTTGGCGCGAGATGAGATCGAAACAAGAACCCTATGCACCAGGGGGTGAACGCTCTACCACTGAGCCATCGAGGCCCTAAAACATCGAGGGCAATTAAAATTCCAAAGGCTCTCCCACTCGAAATCGAACCCGAAACCTCGTACACCAAAGAAGCACGTGCAAGCTACTAGACCGGTGGCGGTGTAACCACTGAGCTACTGCGATTTCAGCAGGCTCACAGTCAGAATTTTCTTTAAAAAAAGAGAAAAAATAAAGAAAGAAAAAAGTTGATTCTCATTCTATCACTGCCAGTGGCGGCTCTACCATATGTGCAACACGTAAATTTTCACGGGCGGCAAGTTTTGAGGGGGGCAAAATCTGTCATAACTACGTATATTATTTAAAATAAATATTTCTCGTTGCAAACAGACTTCATGATGATGGTAGTTAAATTTACTAAGCTGACCTATTTGAATACTACACTCATAAATCATCTTTAAGTCGCACTAGTTTAAGATCACATGGACAATGCTAAATCAAATGGTCAAATAAATCCTAACATGAATTACTTGATTGTTGTCAAATACATCAACTCAATTGTTGAACAATAACGAATACCGGTTTCATTTAGTTAGTTGCCATGGTTTTGATATGAAAAAAGGCTTATCTTTGTCAAAAACAAGTTCCTTATCATTGAAGGTGGAAACAACTTTTTAAAAACTTTTTTTTTAATAGATGTAGAAGGAAAATCAAGAAATAAAGATAAAACAGCTAGTTGCCCTGGAATTGCAAACTGATATATTATGTTGAAGAAAGGATTACCATCCTTCCTCTGCAGCAGTGTTTGCTTTATCTGTCACGAACATAATAGATTATTAATTAAAGAAAAAAAAACAGACAAAACGAGATTGTACTTGTAGTTTTTAGGTTCTTCTGAGTGCGAATGCCCTTTCACTCTCCTTCGTTGTTTATGATGTGGTAACACACTTAAAATCCTGGCTTTTAAGATTTGTTCTTTCTGGAGAAAGCGGAGGGCAAATGATGCCGGTACACGGGGCGGCAAATGATACCGTTACACGGGGGGGGGGGCAAATGATGCCGTTACACGGGGCGGTAAATTATGCCGTTACACAGGGCGGTAAATAATGCCGTTATATGGGGCGATAAATGATGCCGTTACACGGGGCGGCAAATGATGCCGTTACACGGGGCGGTAAATGATACCGTTACACGGGGCAATAAATGATGCCGTTACACGGGGCGGTAAATGATGCCGTTACACGAGGCGGTAAATAATGCCGTTACACGGGGCGGTAAATGATACCGTCACACGGGGCGATAAATGATACCGTTACACGGGGCGGTAAATAATGCCGTTACACGGGGCGGTAAATGATGCCGTTACACGGGGCGGCATATGATGCCGTTACACGGGGCGGCAAATTGCTTAGGGCCGGTCTGGATCACTGCATTAAGAGGAAAAAGAAGAAGAACGAACATTTCACGTGTTACAGAAATTCTCGTTGAGTTTACTTGTAATTCGGTCACAGCCTATACACAGTACATGCAGCACTAACAATGAATACTTCAAAGATTTGAAAGTATTACTAGCTGAAACTGCGCTCTCTACACAGCGCATCATTCACATATGAGCATGAATATCCTTGTCATTCCTCACAACATATGTACATGTCCCTTTACAGACACAAGTGAAAGACGTCTTGATAAAAATCGGCAAGGGATACCATAAAGAGCAGGTTTTTCTTTCTTTTTTTTCTTTTTTTTCTTCTTTTTTTTTAATATTTCGCACTGTTTGCAAGATTTAAGCCTATTTCCGGTTGGAGTTTCTAATTCATATATGATCAGTGTTTTCTTTCTTCTTGCATGCAGTATGTAATAAGCAAATACAATACACACACAATTAATTATAATGTCAGTGATATATAGTGTTCATTGAGCAAACCATTCCAAACAATAAAGTTCGTCTTAGACTTGAGAAATGATTATCCTTCATTTTTCATTATAATTTGGCCCTGAAACAAACGCCTGAGGGACATGCAACCCTTGTATACACTTATATTGTGTTGGGATGTATAATTTGTAGGATATTATGCTTCTTAACATTTTCAACACTTCCAGTGTACCTCTAAAAAGTGTAATAAAGAAATAACGGCCATGTTTTTTTTTTTTTTAATATTCAATTAGATTTGGACATTCTACACAAAATTTGGAATCTACCAGTGAAAACGACACGTTTCTAGCACTTGTTCTCAGGATCTCATTGTCGAAAGAATTGGAGACAAACATATAAACCTACATTTTTAGTATACGTATAGATGGTCAATGAATATTTATTTTATAGGCTAAAGGAAAGAAACATAATAACCAGTACCTTGCATAAATTATCATATCCCTAGGTTGGCAATTCAGGATACAACTTGAAATTACTTTATATATATCAAACCACCTGTAACACTCCTTCCACCTACAAAATCTGGTCACACAGGTGTAATAATACAGAGATCTTGTTCGTGTAATTAAAAGCACCCACTTGTGTGTCTTTCTCTATAGGCTACAATCCATCACACTCCATTGGACAGACTAGCATCACAATCAATATCGGATCTATGCATATGGGTGTGTTTATGCGTGTGTGTGTGTGTATCTTTGTTGCACGTGTGCATAGTGCCGAAGGGAGTAGTTTGATGAATAAGAAGGGAGACAACGGGAGAATAATATGATGTCGTTGACAATATAAAAAAGAATCATCTTCCAGGCATTTATTGATGGCCTGGTCCTTCGTCTTCTTTTTACGAAAACAATGATGTTTTATATGATTCAAAGAGTCTTTGCAACTGTTCTAGTTAGTTATTTACCTACTTCATTGACTCAAATACTAATACTAAAGAAAAAGAAATAAAAAAAACTATGAAGGTTCTATTATGTACCTTAATAACAAACGGGGTATTGTATGACAGTACTTTATGGTACAAAAGTTATTTTAATAGTAAGTGATGCTACAACTTATGAATATTTTGGATTGTGTAGTTGCCATCAGCAAGAATTCGACTTTGAGGGTGGGTGTGATAGCATATTGAATTAAATTAACAGTGCAGTATCCAGGTCTTTGTAGAAGGAATGGAAGGATGTGATAATTAGGGATGCGGACGAGTCGAGCTAAAACTTGACCCGAAGCGAATTCGAGTCGAGTCAGTATTTTGAGGTCGAGTTTCGAGTCGAGTCGAGTTTGATAAATAGCTCACTCGTTTAGCTCGTCTTAACTCGTTTTGAAATCGTTGCTTGATTAGACTAGAAATCGAAAGCTATGAGAAACGTGAGCAGTAATGTGGAATATTTTTAGTGTTGCTCACGAGATGGGACACTGCTCGCATCTCGTCTCGTCTCGATTAACAAGACGACATATAAGAAGACAGCCTCAAATGTCGTGAACACCAATGTAAGTATATACTGAAGTTCTTTCCACCAAGGCTGAGACCTGCACAGTTAAAGTTTTGAGCCGAGACTCAGCTCGATTCAACTGAGTGAACAGCTCGAGCCGGCTCGGTTGAGATGAGTCCCCGACTAGGTTTGTTTCGGCTCGATTCAGCTCTGTTGGATGAGCTGTCGGCTCGGCTCGATAGTGAATGAGCTGTGAGACGAGCCGTTGAGAATCCTAAACCCAGGCCGAGCAATTTTGAACATGTTTGGCCGGCGCCCTGTAACTTTTAACGATTTTTGGTTCGAGCCCGGATACTTGCTCCTCCGGAACTCAAACCCAGAACCTTGTGAACCCAATGTCCTTGCCTCCTAGACTTCACAACTACCGAGGTAAGCAGTCAACTAGTTTTTAGTATTCAATTACAAACCGCCTATCTTTCATGTTTATACAAGTGGTGTTCACCAAATACCTAACATAATGGTCCCAGGTCACTTCCTTTCTTCCCAATTCCTTTTTTCTCTCTTAATTCTTCGGATAGTGTAATCGCCGAAGGACGGGCGAACATGATCATAGATGCTGAAAGCCCAGAAATCTAATTCCCAATCCCTCAAAGTATATGTACAACAATTTCAACAGAAGTATGTTAACTAACTAACTCTATGGCCTATGAAACCCGGAGGTTCAATAACATATTCATAAATCTCCATTGACTTCTGTCCTTAGCCAACTGGATCCAGTTTCTACTTTGTATTCGTATTTCTGCGAGATCCATCTTTACTTTTGATCTCCCATCTACGCCTAGGTCTTACTACTGGTCGTTCATTCCGATTGGATTCCTAGCCAAAACGTTCAAAGGGTTCCTACTTTCTTCCATTCTGGCTACATGACCTGCCCACCTAAGTCTCCTAGACTTGACGACCCTAACAATGTTCGATAAACCGTATAAATTATGTAGTTCCTCGTTATGAAGTTTCCCGTCGTTCACCATTCCTGTTCTTCTTGAGTCCGAATATTCGTCTAAGGATCTTGTTCTCAAATACTTTCAGTCTACGTTCTTCTCCCAGAATAAGCGACCATGTTTAGCAACCATACAGAACAACAGTTACAGTGGCGGATCCAGGATATGATCAAGGGAGGTGCTAAACCATAGTTTGCCGCTTTATCCAGTGTAAAACAGGATTGAAGTCCATTTTATCCAGTGTATACCTGAGGGTCAAGGGGGCTATAGCCCCTATAGCCTCCCCTTGGATCCGCCCTTATATATATATATATATATATATATATATATATATATATATATATATATATATATATATATATATATATATATATATATATATATATATATATATATTCGTTCTATATATTTTATGCTTCAAATTTCCCCATAAAATTCGCGACGACAAAAGCTTTTGAACACGAATTCCCTGCTTTCAGTCGCCATTTAATTTCTTTGTGGATATGGATTCTGGATCTGTTATTCTAGAATGTTAGTATTCTTAATTCGTTCACTTTTCAAGGTTTCTGTTCGTTTTTCGCTGCTCCTTTGAATGGATGGTAACCTTTGCAACAAGAAATCACGAACGTTCTTTTCCTACATACCTGTAATACATATTCTTGTTCCAGTAATAATGGCGTATGCACTTAGTACAAAGACGTATAATTAGTGTCATTGCTTCAGAGATATTAAATATATTGTCCTCTAAAAGAAGCCAGTTCGTGTAAAATAAATAACTTAACTATTTAGTTGCGTGCGTTTGTCTCAGCAGGAACCGAGACAGTCCAGAAGAGAACTTCTTGTTCCTCTGAACAAAATGTTTCCACGTAACTTACCTGAAGCTTATTAGAGTTAAAAAGACCACTTTTCTTCAACAGACCAAAATAATTGTTTGTACACAAGCAGAAGAAAGAAGAACGTAAATTTTCTAACGTTAGAATTTATTTTAAGGCAGGAACTTTTTGCTTAAAAGAAAGGGAAAAAAAAGAGAGTTTACGAAGACATTTGTTGACAGCGTGGTGGGAGGTTGAGTCGAGCTGTGAGCTGATGAAGGTGCAACTCTGGATAAAAATTACCCAGTATAATAATGTGCACTCTCGACTGTAAGTTATATACATAGACTACTCATTGGTTGTTAAGTATCAGAGCAGACCTACAGCAAATCGTAGTTAGTTGTCAATTAGAGAGGGTAACTATTTTCATTTGTGTCACTAGAGAAGGCAGTAAATTTAGTTGGATGCAGCATGATAACATAACCACCATCTTAACATGTTTCTTTATTTATTCTTGTTGTTCTGAGCGTTCATTCTTGCTGGTAATGCCATGGTATGAATGTAAAAGAGAAAGAAAGGAAGACCATGAACATCATTTTCTCGAATACGCCCTAATGTTCTAAAGCATCCTACCAATACACTTAGCCTACTGTTCTTGGACCTGCAACGTGGCGCCAATTTCTGTGTAATTTTGTGGAGGGAAACTTTTAGGTATGTGTGTTTCATTGCCAGATATAAAAAAAGATCGAGTAAAAATATCTTGATCGGGGGGGGGGGGGGGAAGCTGATTACATAAAGCCCCATAGGTCGACTTCCTTGAGCTTATGTAAGCTAATTAAAATTAGAATTAAAATTAGTAGTAATTGTTAAAATAAAGTTAAAAATACGTTAGCCAAACGTAGTTTAAACCATAAGTTTGCCAACGAAGAATCTCCCAAAGTTTAGGCAATAGTTTTGATTAGGGATAGCCATTTCAGGAAAAATAATTTTACGATTTCCGGAAATCACATTTCCCGTTTTTCCGGAAAATTTTCCGTCTTCCGCTTTTCCGGAAAATTTTCTGTCTTCCGTTTTCAATTTTCCGGTTTCTGGAAAATATATTTTCCGTTTTCCGTTTTTCCGGAAAATGTGGCCATCCCTAGTTTTGATCCCGTACACCTAAGTGTAGTTTCTTCAACCATAAAAATACGTTGTAATTAGTACCAATTGTTAAAATAAAGTTGAAAGATACGTTGGCCCAACGTAGTTTAAATTTTAAGTTGGCCAGCAAACAATCGCCAACGTTTAGCCAATAGTTTGATCCCGTAACCCAAGTGTAGTTTCTTCAACCATAAAAATACCTTGAAATTAGTATCAATTGTTAAAATAAAGTTGAAAAATACGTTGGCTCAACGCAGTTTAAAACCTAAGTTGACCAGCGAACAATCTACCAACGTTTAGCCAATAGTTTTGTTCCCGCACATGCAAATGTAGTTCCTTCAACCATAACAATACGTTGGAATTAGTAGTACTGTAATTGTTAAAATAAAGTTGAAAAATATGTTGGTCCAACGTAGTTTAAGTCCTAAGTTGACCAACGAACAATGTGCAAACGTTTAGCCGATAGTTTTGATCAGCCATGGAAGTACAGTTTATCCAGCATTAAAAACACGTTGGTCCAGCGTAGATGAAACGTTGGAAATCTGGGCTCCACAAAAATACTCATATTTACGTTGGCTAGTGATTGCCAAAGAGACGAATTATGACACTGATGGGTATACGTTCATACCCTATCTTTTACAAACTTTGTCTCTACTGTCTGTCAGGGGCGGATCCAGGGCCTACTTCTGCCATTATTTCTTGATTTCATACACATAGTTTGCTTGTTTTTTCTTTTTCAACTCAATTTTGATTTGATTTGAGATTAGCGTTCCTTTGAGCAGCAAGGCTATAAGACGTGAACCCACAGCTTTAAAATGGGATCTGAGCCACGTGAGTTCCCACCGGGAATCGAACTCGAGCGCATACGCTATCCACATTCCCGCGAATGGGCTTCTTTTCTAAATTCAGGTCGCTCTTCAGTTGATTCTCGATGATGACTTAAGAGGCCTCGTCACTGCGAACTTAAAATACCGCTAATTTTGTAGTGATTATGTGATATCTTCAAATAGATAAAAGATAATCGAAAAGTGGAACAACATCTCCCTAGACAATATCATTTTACCTGAGATACCGTTATCACGACTTACTTATCTGCTTTCAATTTCTAGCCATTTAGAAAATCAGCATTTATTTTCGCGTTTCTAAATAACTGCAAACGGAAACCTACTAGGTGACTCGTGATAACGGTACCTCATGCAAAATAACATCGTCTAGCGAGGTCTTGATCCACTTTTCGATTATCTTTTATCTATTTGAAGATATCACATAATTACTGTAAAATAAGCGGTATTTTAATTTCGCAGTGATAGGGACTCTTAAAGCTGAAATTTCTACACTCCTATTAGTCTGGAGGAAAAACCCTACTTTTGGACCAAACCAAAAATTTCAGTATGTCTAATGTTTTTCAGTGGTTTTTAGCTCATTTGAGGGTGCTGAATCTGAATCTGCCGGGTGTACAAATGTACACCTTGAGCATTTTGAGTAATTCAAGATGGCGGCCAATATGGCGGCTGTAAAAGTGATAGGAATATTTTTGTATATTTTATCAAGATGGGTATCAAATTATATGTTTTTTGGGTTGCAGATTCCAATAATAAAGTCAAAAATGTTATGAAATTGATACAAATCTAGATATTCAATATGGCGCCCAATATGGCGGCTGCAAAAGAAGTTTATGTTATCATTTCTGAAACCTATTTTTGAAAAAAAAATCTTTACTGACATGAGTAATAATAAATCGTAAAATCTTAATTTTGTGCCCACAGATGGTAGCATTTTCATAGAATTTAGGAAAAATATCTCAGAAACAAAATAAGGGATACTTCCAAGTGAAATACTAGAACGATTTATGAAAGGCGAACATGTTCTGCGTTACAAACCAGGTATCTGGAATGCTATTTGGTCAGACATGTTCATTGAGAATACATTTATGCGTTATGGCCATAGACCAGGAGGAATACTCGGACTTACACTAAATCCATCAGCAGTGAAGCGATGGGCTTTCAGCCTTCACACCTGCAGTCGTTTAGTAAATGACATTTATGTCATGAGAGATGCTGGACGAGATATGGAAATAACTAAGCAAAAGGAA
Source organism: Thermobia domestica (assembly GCF_964235325.1). Classification (NCBI taxonomy): domain Eukaryota; kingdom Metazoa; phylum Arthropoda; class Insecta; order Zygentoma; family Lepismatidae; genus Thermobia; species Thermobia domestica. Next base: position 13,308,600 of record NC_137471.1, read on the forward strand.
GGAATGCCATCTCGAGTAAAAGGAGATGCTGCAGACCGAATTAGGTTTTAAAAAAGCTGTCTCATTGTATAGATCCTCTGAAGACCGATGATCACCCAAAAACTATTGTGAATATTGTGACAGGGAAAATTTGTTCCCAGAAAGTGAATGTTGATGATGCTCTTGAGATAGGTGAGAAGGCGTTGTGTTCTTACGAAGAAAAACTACCAACTGGTTTTCACGATCCAATCTAAACAACGGTTCCCAATGTTTCCTGCGATGACAGCTAGTGTTGGTGTCATTGACACAGAACTCTTGTACACGCGTGCAATGTGACTCACATCTACAAGAGATATTGATGCTAAAGGAGTGATTTCATATGAGCTTGCCGCTGTCCTCACATCTTTGTTTGATGAATATGGGACTCCCAGGTTCTGCAAAAGTAAGTCAAAACTGAAACAAATATTACAGGTAGAGAAGTCTATGAGATCGTACAAGCACGAAGATGCTATCATACTTGGTTGTGCTGTTTTGTGGGTGGTCAACTGGCCATCTAACGGAACTGTTCTTGACTTCATAAAATTGTATCGGTCATATGTGCTTGAAAAATTGAACAAATGCAATGTGTACCTGATATTTGACTAATATAAGGAGTACAGCACCAAAAGAGGAATAAGAAGCGTCAGAACAGTATCAACATGTAGCAGGTATCATAAATTGTCTTTCAACACGTCCTTGCCCTCCCAACAAGTTGTGTTGAATGTTACGAAGAATAAGGTACAACTAGTACAGCTAATCTGCAAGTATCTAATGACAGAAGGGTTGCCATCATATTCCACCAAAAGCCTATTCATCACTGGACCAGAAGATGTTACAACAGAAATAACTGCTGATTGTATCAAGGAACGTCCAGATATGAAAAACACTCACGAAGAGGCTGATGTAATAATTATCACACAAGTAGTGATGGTAACCAATCAGCTGGACAGAAATTGTACAATAAATGTAATTAGTGATGACACGGATGTTCTTCTCCTCCTGATGCACAACAACCACACACAAAAACTTACTTGTAACATTTTTAGGGAGGCAACTCAAAGTCACAGAGGAGTTATTGACATCGGATTGTCTGTGTCCAAACACCGTGGTATTGTTTCAAACTTACTAGCACTTCATTCTCTTTCTGGCTGCGATACAGTTCCTACTCTTTATGGCATTGGAAAGCAGAAGGCAATGAAAGTACTACAAAGTGGGAAGGAGCTTCAAAAGCTTGGAAATAAGACATCACTACTTGAAGATGTGATTCAGGAGGCAACTGAGTTTATAGCTTCTTGCTATGGTAGTAGGATAACTAGTCCCACAATGTCTGATGTCAGAAGAGATGTCTGGCTGAAGAAATTGTCAAAGAAGTCTGCCGTACATATCTCGAAATTGAAGAGCTTGCCACCAACTACGGAGGCATTCTCTGAAAATGTAAAAAGAGCTCATTTCCAGGCTTGTATTTGGAAACAAGCAGATAAACCAGACCCACCAGACATGGATGCGACACATTTTGGGTGGTATCGTGATGAGTTGAACAAAACATTGGAACCAGTTACTGTACCACCGGGAACTGTGATGGCACCGAAAGACATCTTGAAGATGGTGGGTTGCGGCTGTTCTGAAAACATGTGTAAAGAACGTTATGGCTGTGTGGCAAATCATAATAGCTGCACTGACTTCTGCAATTGTGAAGCCTCTAAACGATGCCAGAATATCTTCACACGTCAAAATACTAGGAATCTAGAAGACGAAAACATGGATACTTCTTCTGACGAACACTGACAAGTGACTGATCTGTGATATTTATTATTTTGTTGCGGTGTAACATAGAAACATCGGCATTTTGTATTGTAAATGTACATATTTCGCATTAATGTGGCCAGCAACATAATTCTTGATTAAGAAAACGCCCAGGAAAAAAAATATAAGAAAATCTTCAAATCTAAGCTTGTGTTGTTTCTTTTCTTTTGCACACAGAAAGGAATGGTTTTGTAAATAAATATAGAGAAGTCCAAAATGTGGAAAAATGTTCTGGAGCGCAAACAAGGTGAGTTGCGGTGACGGAGAAAGCATCAACACCCAATCCAAAATTTCAGTGTATCAGATATTGTTCTAAGTATGTACCTAGCTCGAGAGTCGCGAATCTGAATATTCCATATTGAATATACTGATTTCTATCAATTTCATAAGATTTTTGAAGTAACTATTGAAATCTGCAACCAAAAAAAAAAAAAAAAAAAAAAACATATAATTCGATACCCATATCGATACAATACTCCAAAAATATTCTTGTCAATTTTACGGCCGCCATATTGGGTGCCATATTGAATACCTCGATTTGTATCAATTTCATAACATTTTTGACATTATTATTGGAATCTGCAACCCAAAAAATATATAATTTGATACCCATCTTGATAAAATATACAAAAATATTCCTATCAATTTTACAGCCGCCATATTGGCCGCCATCTTGAATTACTCGAAACGCTCAAGGTGTACATTTGTACACCCGGCAGATTCAGATTCAGCACCCTCAAATGAGCTAAAAGCCACCGAGAAACATTAGACATACTGAAATTTTTAGTTTCGATGGATTTCCTCCAGACTATATATATCAAGAATCGAACGCAGGATCTCACGTACCAAACATGTTTACGCTACCATTTGTTTTAATAATAATAATAATAATAATGCGGAAATCAATTTCAGCTCCCCACTCTGTTTCCAATATTTTACTGTCTCGAATTTTTGTATACTAAATCTATTTATCATAGTTTAGGGTTTAGGAAGAAAGGTTTGTGCAAAAAATTTACATTCTTACATTCAGCCATCTCGAAGGTTTGTTGACGAGACAGTTTGTAAGTTTGTAGTGTAAACTCAGACAAACAGGAAATAATGTTGAAACTTTATAGGTGAACTGAAGATTTTTTTTTTTCAAAACTTATACAGGTCTAACGTAAGAAGCGCCTTAGAGAGATCGGTCGACTGTGAGAAAGCACTTAGGGAATTGAGGAGCATTAGTACAGTTCTGCGGGAAAGAATAATTAAAAAAAAATGAAATCTTTAAGTTTTATGTCCTACGGTTATGTCGGCTACGCTATAGAAGACGATGATGATGAGAAATGAATGACATCGTAGAAAGAAGAAAGTGGGAAGAAACGGGAGAACCCCAATGAAAGTTCAAGTGGCGCGGGCTCGGATCGAACCACGGACCTCATACATCAGAAGCAAACACTCTACCACTGAATTAGATATACTGGTATTTCATTTTTTCAAAAATGAATTCTGTTTTGTGTGTATACTTAGAATCTGGGCATACACCTTAGTATGTAACTAATTTTTAATTTTTTTTTTCCGGTCTTCTGCAATTATCTTCGCGTGTACCATGTATGTATACAATATTAAAATATGATTCTTTTTTTTTTTAAAAAAATAAGTAAATAAGAAACTGGGTGTGTTGAAACGTGTCATTGTCCGAAATAAGATAGCGCCCTCTGGCTGTAAACTACATGACTGAAACGCGTGACTTTACAAAGAATTCCATAGTATATTGGAAGCCAAAGAAAATTAGGAAACTATTTTAAAAAGGCAAAATGGGTTTTTGTTGCGTGAGTTAGGCATGGTGTCAATGTTTTCTACACATTAGCAATCCTATGTTTATTGTTGTCTTTTTTTTTTTTAACTTATAATATAGTAGCAATTAAGAGCTGTAAACTAGTGCATGTTTTCCATACCTATTGATATTTGATGTTAACACACACACACATACCCTAATATATATATATATATATATATATATATATATATATATATATATATATAGGGGCCCAGGGGCTGTTTCAACTTCGGAAATGTTTGAAAATTGATTCTCTTGAAAAATGAAAAATTCAATTTTAGGAATTTTTGAATGAAAACGAAGTTCAAAAATTTAAAGTAGTATATTCTCTTCTCTCTTGACTCTATGAAAAAATAAGGCAGCGCACCTCCTCCTCCAGAGTCAGCGTGCCTATGATAGTATTTTTCTTATTTTTTTGAATTTTTAATGTTTAATCTTTCAAATATTCACTCACACCTCGGTGTTTAAATCAATAACCCTCTTTCATTTCTTGTTACAAGCAATTTGGATTGACATACAAAAATAATATAGAAAATTAACTAGACCATATAAATATTCACATGCACGCACGTACATGTATATATATATATATATATATATATATATATATATATATATATATATATATATATATATATATATATATATATATATATATATATATATATATATACATGTACGTGCGTGCATGTGAATATTTATATGGTCTAGTTAATTTTCTATATTATTTTTGTATGTCAATCCAAATTGCTTGTAACAAGAAATGAAAGAGGGTTATTGATTTAAACACCGAGGTGTGAGTGAATATTTGAAAGATTAAACATTAAAAATTCAAAAAAATAAGAAAAATACTATCATAGGCACGCTGACTCTGGAGGAGGAGGTGCGCTGCCTTATTTTTTCATAGAGTCAAGAGAGAAGAGAATATACTACTTTAAATTTTTGAACTTCGTTTTCATTCAAAAATTCCTAAAATTGAATTTTTCATTTTTCAAGAGAATCAATTTTCAAACATTTCCGAAGTTGAAACAGCCCCTGGGCCCCTCTCAGGGGCGGATCCAGGACCGAAACGGTGGGGAGAAGCGGTGGGTTGTCATACTGTTACTTTTAAGGGTTGTAAACTTTCGGATGGGTTATATATATATATATATATATATACAGTGGTGGATCCAGGATATGATCAAGGGAGGGGCTAAACCATAATTTGCCGTTTTATCCAGTGTAAAGCAGAATTGAAGCCCATTTTATCCAGTGTAAACCTGAGCGTCAAGTGGGGGGCTATAGTCCCGTAGCCCCCCTTGGATTCGCCCTTGTATATATATATATATATATATATATATATATATATATATATATATATATATATATATATATATATATATATATATATATATAAGAAAGTTTCGTCTTCTGGGGGCGATTGCCCTGGCCACCCCCCTGGGCCCCGTTAACTCTAGGAGTACTCCCAGAAAAACCGGGGTTGCATTGTGAATTAAAGCGCTCTCTCTGATTTTCAAGACTCGACCCTCCTCTGTGTTAATACTAAAGTGAATCTTATTAATGTTAGATTAAAAGTTTTACGTAAAAGATTTATAAAAGTTTTATATTTGTGCTGTTAAATTCAAAATAGTTGAATAATTAGTAATTTGAATTATACGAGGCGTGACCGGGAAGTAAGTACATTTTAGGAAAAAATATACTAAAACATGTTTGTTCAAACCAAATTTATTTTTACATGAAAGAGCACACCTTAAACTATTTTTCGACATAGTTCCCACCAATGTTCAAACATTTATCACAGCGGGTGGCCAACTTGTCCAAAACTTCTTCGAATATTCGAATAAATATTCTAATTATGGATTCTCCGGAATTAGAATTCGATATTCGAACAATTATCCAAATAACAAATATTTTTTGGGACAATTGTGCGGATAACAAATTTTTATAAGAATAACGAATAATTTTAATAACGGTAGGTTCTATCATGCAAATCCAGGTAGTGTTGTCGATGAAACGAGAGTCGAGACGTTAAGCACATTTTTTTTTTTTTAATTCGAGACGAGAATAAAGGCATATTTTTTGTACATAAATTTAGGAAAACAAGACAAGAAAGCTTTTAGAGAAAAGAAATGTTTGAGAATCAAGAGGAGACGAAACTTCTATACAATTGAAGAGACGAGAAAGCTTTTAGAGAATCTAGATGAAACGAGAAAAGAAATGTATAGTCTTGTTTAAAACAAAATGGTTTCTTTAAAACCGTACTTTAGTATCGTGGTTTGAAATAAAACTTTAAATAACCAAAGGAGAGAAAGTTTTCAAACAGAAACTTCGCGGTAGCTCAGTGGTAGAACTCTGGTGCATGGGGTCCGTGACTCGATCCCAGCTCGCGCTAAGTGAAGTTTGTAGTGGACGAACATCCTATGTATGGATTTCCTTAGGGTTCTCCCGGTTCCTCCCATTTTCTTTATTCCACTATTTCATTTACTTCTCGTCATCACCGTCTACTTTAGCGTAGCCAGCGTGGGACGTAAAACTCAGAGATTTCATTTCAAAATGGCAACAATGTTCTTGTAATGTTCTGGCAACCTATAAAAATTATTACTGATTAACAAGTTAATCAGATTTAAGATCTTTTTATCTGGAATACTGTGTTTTTACACCTCTCCCTCCTACCCTAATATTAAGACTTTTCCGAAAGACTTGCTGATGTAAGAATCTGAGAGGGCGGGAGGAAAAGGATTAAGACCTCTGCTCTTACACTGTTGGGAAGCTATCATATTTCCATTCGCTATTCTTTTTAATTTCTTTTAGGTCGAAATTCCACCGTGCTTTGCAACACTGATTTTTCTTTCCCTCACGACTCATGGGTCCTGTCACCAATTCGTGACTAAAGTTACAAAAAGAACGAAAGACGAAGTGGAAAAAAAAAGAGATTTCTGGCATCTTATGCACCTGTATGCTAGTATACAAGACACGTGCGCCAAAAAGCCCTCGTACATACCATATTCTACATATCACGGGTAACCAACGCTACAAGGGGGGAAAAATAACCGATGCTAATGCACGATACAAACAAACAAGTGGCTGGCTAAACTAACCAAGTGCGTGTATCCTCCTCCACATATTCTTGGTCGTAATATGTGTGACTTGATGCCTCGACACATTGCAACAACAGGTTTGCCTGCAAACAAACAGCTTGTTAATTTGATCGCTTGCTGACTTACTTTCAGCACCCTCTGAAATTAACCTTATGATTTAACTGTTCAATATATGCATGTGTATATTGTAAGTGGTTTGTAACTGGTAAAGAAGCATGTTGTTTGTAAAGTACACTCACACACGTGTTAATTCAAAAGACAGGTTCCAACTCTTAAGAACTAATTTGTAGTTACACTTGTAATAAATCAGGAAACACTTCAATTATGTATAAAGACATTTATTTTATCTGCAATTTTGTACGCAATGAAGGCTGGTTCAAAACCCTCTTTTACCATACCGTAGCTAGATGGAACTACTAAGTCAGTACGGGTTCAATTCCTGGCGGGAACTCATATGGTTCGGATTCCACGTTAAGGGTCTTCACTACAGCGAAATTAAACTACCGCTGATTTTAGAGTTTTTCTATAATATCTTCAAAACAAATAGATACAAATATTCGAAAAACAAAAACATAGTGAACTAGACAATACGATTTTGCATGTGATACCATGATCACAACTCATCTATCTGCTTTCGATTTACAACTGTTGATAGGTTTAGCATTTTTTGTGGGTTCTGTAAATAGGGGCATACCACAAGCAGATAGATGATCAGGGCCGGATTTCCCAATAGGCTCGGTAGGCCCGGGCCTATGGGCGCAAGCTCCCAGGGGGCGCACTGCCGAGAGAAAAAAATAATAAAATATCTAGAAATAAAAATAAATAGCCATAACTTAACATATTTTTTGAATTGATTAAAAAAATCAGGCTAATAAAGCATTCTGATTTTGAAGTTAATTGGAACAAATAATTGTTGGTAAAGTTACACTATTTTTCAACATTATGCATCAACTTCGTTACAACATTGGTCTCAAACACGGGAGAACTGGCTGTAATTTTTTAATAAAAGTTTTTAGGAAAGTAACTTTAACCAGACTAGGGGGCGGAAAAAATTATTGGGCGTAGGGGCGCCAAAATGTTAAATCCGGCCCTGTAGGTGAATTGTGGTAAAGGTATCACAGGTAAAATTGTACTATCTAGTTCACTACGTTTCTGCTTTTCGAATATTTTTATATATGTTTTGAAGATATTACAGAAAAACTTTAAAATTAGCAGTAGTTTAATTTCGCTGTTGTTGAGACTCTTAATCAATAAGTTCCCGTCTCATATAGCCTCGCTGCTGAAAGAGACGTTAAAGTCAAAATCGACTCAACTCACTAAGCCAGTAACTTATAAGGTAGCCAATTTCTTTTCTCTGTTGTTAAAAACGATTATGACAAACTAAAAACTAGAACTTGTAAGGACTAGGAACCAGGACTGAACTAGTGAAACGGGTTAATATTTGGAGTTAGGAATAACATATATATACAACCACTATGGAATTATGGCTTCATTAAAAAAGGCAGTGATCTGTAAACATCAATTACATTTAGTTCCAGTAAAAAGAACTATGACTTTCTAAAGGATTAAGGAACAGGAACTGAGAATTTATGTACAATTTGTATATGCTATTTGATGCGTGACGTGAAACCATTCCCTTTCTCTAAGAGCAGCGATACAGAGAAACAGTAAGAGTCAAAGAGGGAGAACGATGTACAGAAGTGTTGACAGTGAATGCGTATTTATGAATCTACGATTCGTGTGTACCTACAGAACCATTGACTCATTATCGATGTTCTTGTTTGTCTGGCAACATTGTCATTGCCAACTTGCTCGTTTTGATCCTAAATGGCTACTCATTGGGTGTGGTGGAAGTGAAAGAGGTCTATCTGGCAACAGAGGTCGATCATTTCATGTCTATCAGGATTTTCAAAATATTATTATTATTATTATTATTATTATTATTATTATTATTATTATTATTATTATTATTATTATTATTATTATTATTATTATTATTATTATCTCATGACTTTACTTTCCTGACTCATGACCTTTTCAAAACTACTGATTCAATTAATGGTATGTTCCTGGTAGGGTCGCCAACTTTAAAAATTAAAATTATCAGCACTCGCTCATAATTCCCAAAACAGATGGAGAATAATTGCGTATTAAAAAGAATTAGTCCTAAAAGCGACAGTCTTATTAGCGACAGGAACTGTTATCTGTCCTATGAGCGACTGATTCATTACAATGGGATTATGAAAGATTATAAGATTTCCTGTTGTAAAATATGTTTGCCTCTGGCGTTATTAGTGTCCGAACAACCTTTTTAAAAAAATATACGTATCAGTGATACTGTTCGCCAAGTATATTTACCCTCAATTATAAGTACAAATAAAGCTTATCTTAATTTTGAGTTAGATTTGATATAAACCATATCAAATAACTTAGCGAGACAACAGAGTTATTTCCATGAAAAGTTCATTCCTATGTAATTAAATATTAAAATCCAATTGTAATATCCCCTTTCTTCGAAAGCTCTGCTTTCTGTACTTAATTTAATTCATATCTTATTCTTTTTGGAAAAGTTAAACATATAAGAGTTTCGCAAACTATCTACTTTTTAGACTTTCTAAGACTCTATGAATAAAATGCGAAAAACATTTCAATAATAAAATATAGCATTTGAGATCCCTAACATCTGATTAGCTATTCCGAATCAACGCCATTCTTAATATGAACGAATCGGTGACCCACAGGACAGTTAACAGATCGAATCGGTCGCTCATAGGACAGTTAACAGTTCCTGTCGCACATAAGACTGTCGCAACTAGGACGACACCATTAAAAATCATGAAACATGTTGCTGAGTCTGACAAAATAGGGCTACCGGTCAGTTGGCAACCCTAGTTCCAGGAAAATAAACCTCCCACTCTAAAAATCCATTTATTTTAAATAATGACAAAAACTCTATCAAATTTGAGAACTTTCTCTTTTGAGATTTCTCGGCTATCCTCTCCACATTCGTCGGGAGCTCATGTGGTTGGGATTCCACGTTAATCAGTAGGTCCACGTCTCATATAGCCTCGCTGCTGAAAGGGACGCTAAACTAAAATCAACTCAACTCAACTCTCCACATTCATTCTTCCGAAACGGAAATGTGACAATGCTGCGCTTCGCTAAGACACGAATTGTACTACATTTAAATTTCTTGAACAGTCTGTCTATAGCTCCAAGATTTAACTTGACAAATATGAAGTTTACAGAACAGGTTAAACAATAGAAAAAATTTACTTACAATTACCATGCGTTTAAGAAGCTCTAGAAAAAATCTTACAATATTTTCATTAGTTTTTACAATATATATTAAACAAGAAAGAAAAAAAAAAGTTAAATTAGGACGGTGCAATTCCGGATGAGACCATTTAAATGGACAACAAATTGCATTTACACCTATAAATTGTTTTAATTGCCGTACAAGTACATATTATAGTAGATAAATGTTGAGGTCATGCACAGTCCTTTGTCCATGTACATTAAATAAAATTTAAAAACTTCAAAAAAAGAAAATCACTGGAAATTTTTACTGCTCTAGGATACACACCACGTATCTCTTTTTCAACGACATATGCTCACATATCATGTAGAAATTCTCGTACACACACACACACAAAAAAAAAGAACATATTAAGAGAAAAAAAGGACTTTCTTTTGCTCAAATATATGACATGAAATTTCCTGCAACACGCACATACTTAACAACAATGTATGACTGGTACATGTATGTTCTCTTCAATATAACTTATATATATTTTTTTTTCTTTAAAGAGAAAAGTTCCATTTTTTTGTGAATGTATGTACCTACACAACTTTGTGTGAACCCAAAGTTAAAGAAAATATACAGCTAAAAAAAAATCAGGTTAAAAATGTCTCCCACCTTAGCTTAAAGGTATAAAAGCACGGATAAAAAAAAAAGTGTGTGCTTTTTATGAAAGTTAACTTTTCAACATTAATGCTTGAGTGCAATTTGGAATTGTATTATTATTGTATGTTCCCACGGTGATGATATCCCATGTTTTTATTCGTTTCAACAATTTAAGTATAATTATCAGTCAGAGATTTCTCTTTGAGTAGCTTCGAAGAATGAAAAAAATAAATAAATAGGTGCAGAGGGAATTTCCCTTAAGGTTTTTACCCTTTTTATGCATGACAAGACAAAACTAGATTTAAAAGAAGAAAATAACTTAAATGTAATTTGACCTGGTATTTGTGCCAGAAGCATTTCTTTTTATATACCTATAGATGCGAAAGTTGATTATTAATTCGTCGGAGCCCCCTCGTGACTAGTGTGACCGCCTCCGGTGTGGGAGACCGGAGTTCAATTCTCGGTGCGAGCTCACGCAGTTTGCATCCCACATTAAGACTGCGCCATGCTTAGGGTTACCAACTTTCAGTGGCGGATCTAGAAGATAAAAACTGGGGGGGGGGCAACTACAACACAGACTATGATACGTATATCACGAGTTTACTATAAACTTTCATAAGTATATATAAATAATAGCTTAAATGTGTTGTCAATCGGAAAACTGAGGGGGGGGGGCCTAGGCCCTCCGGTTGAGTTGAGTTGATTTTAGTTTAGCGTCCCGTTCAGCAGCGAGGCTATATGAGACGTGGACCTACTGATTAACGTGGAATCCGAACCACATTAGGCCCTCCGGCCCCGGGCTAGATCCGCCACTACCAACTTTTGAAAATGGAAGTACCGGACACCCTCCTGCCAGGGGTGCCCACAAGGGGGGACATGACGTCAATGTCGTCATTAAAATTTTAGGGGGATTTTTTTAAAAGTAAAATAATTAAAATTGCCTCATTTTACGCCAAGACAAAAAAAAAAAAAAAAAAAACGTAAAAACTAATTACTCAGTCAATTACTATAACATTACACCTTCCTGCAACCCCTTTTTCCTGCCATCCGCGCCACCATAATACCAAAAACATTTTAATGAATATATTTTTTTTTTACCTTGTAATCTGATTTTACCGAAATAAATGTATAAAATTAAATGTGAGGCAAATACTTTGTTAATTTGGGGGATGGGGTTGGCGTCACAGCTTTTGGGGGATTGGCACCCCTGCCTCCTGGAGTACGTACACTCTAAAGATTGTGACATCATCGCTTGTCAAAAATGTGAACAATCTGAAAGTGGTTACTTCACATAAAATTGAGCGATTTCGAGTTCGAATTTATAACTTTAGTTACTTTTGAAGTATTTATTAAACTTACTTATTCTAGTTTTCGTTGAACCATCAATAATAGATCATATTTAAGGTTCTTCCCTACCTCTAAATAGTTTGAACCTGAGCCATTAGATGGCGCAACCCTCGGCCAATAGAAGTATATTAGAAAATTTAAAAAAAAAATTGAAATACAATAACTACTTTATTTAAAGCAATAATAAAACCAAACTTAGAACATTATCGTACCTCAATATTATCTAGTGCATTATCAGTGCAAAATTTTGATTTAGTCATTATTTCCATTGTTACAACCATTCATTGTTGAAAACGCTATTCACGATATCTCAGTCAATAATTCACCAATGGATCTCAAATCACGCAGACGTATGTACTAGTACAATATCTAGTGCATTATCCGTGCAAAATTTTGATTTCCTAATTATTTCCATTGTTGTGAGCACTCCATTGTTGAAAACGCTATTCACGATATCTCGGTTAGTAATTCACCAATGGATCTCAAATCACGCATACATATGTACTAATACATCATCTAGTGCATTATTTGTGCAAAATTTTCATTTCCTAATTATTTCCATTGTTGTGAGCACTCCATTGTTGAAAACAGAAAAGTAAACATAGTTGGCAATATAATTATGGCATGGACAAAATAAAGCTGAAAAATAAGTCTTACCAGTTTTGGTGGGGCTGGTAATGTCTCATAATGCCTACATACTTTTACTGGATTTGAATACATTATTTAATTGGGAGATGTAGCTGAGGATGAACCAGTGCTAGCTGCGCTCTTGAAAATTGTACTTTTGTTGACCTTTAGCAGTTTTGATAAGTTCAGTAAATTTTCTTGCCTTCAACTCTTCAGCAAATTCCACGCACAGACAGGTCGATATCAAAGCGAATTATAACCTCTGCTTTAACCATGTTCATCGACAAAAGATTTCTTTCGTCACTCAAAATAATCTGAATAGAACATAGAATATGACTAGTAAGAGAAAAATTTACCGGAGATTTAACGTCCGGTTTTGAGGTCGTACCGGACACCGGACGAATAGGTCAAAAACTGAACTGTCCGGTAAAATACCGGACGGTTGACAACCCTAGTCATGCTTACTCCATCTTTATGAATTTGAACAAATAAGTTAAAAACAATTAAAAATATGAAATATAAGAAACTAACTATTGTTTTCCTACAACCGAATTTATATACTATACGTAAGGTCTTGAAAACATGTAATAAAATGTTTTAGTTCACGTAATAACATATTGCTCTCACTAATCCTCATATACACCAGACCTTGCAACAGCCACTACATAAATAATTAGCCGTATGCACTGACGTTGACACTAACATATCACTCGTATTTCCATTCATAATAAAATAAACAGTCAGAATTATTTTGAGCAAAATACCTGAATTATTCCAAATTCCAGTTCACAAAATAAGAGCAATAGATCTATTATACAGAGTGTCTCAAAAGTCCCCTGACAGGGTAACTCTGTTATTACCAGAGTTATAACGAAATGTAAGAGGGAAAACCGTCTCCAAATATGATGTTTTCAATCTAAAGAGAACGATTTTTTTTTTTTTAAATCGGATGAGCCGTTTCGGCTGTACACTTTTTATGTGCCCAATGTTAAATGAAAATACAACGTTGTCATAATAGAGGGGTTTGGGGGAGTGCAGGGCGGGGCGGGAGTTGGATAAAATTTGTAAGAGTATGGTGAATGGGGGCATGTTTGAAATGGGGGGATGACCATTGACACTTCAGCGTAAAAGACAGTCACTTCATTCACTTACGTTGTGCGTCCAGGTAAATGGCAACGTTGCAGTTTCATTTAATTGGGCGCATAAAGAGTGTACAGCCCAAACGGCTCGTCCGATTTAAAAGAAAAAAAAAATCCCTCACTTTAGATTGAAAACATCATATTTGGAAACGATTTCCCCTCTTACATTTTGTTGTAACTCTGATAATAACAGAGTTACTCTATGTGAGGGAATATTTGAGACACCCTGTATGTAAAGAACAAAAAATAATCAGTCCTAAAAGTAATTATGCAGCATTATAGTATACAATTCAGTGTTATCTGAAAGTCTAAACTGTATATAGCTTTTACCAAAAGAAACCATGTCATATGCTTTGCAAACTGAAATGGTAACGGAGACTATCTCAGTGTGTACTTCCTATTATTTGTACGTATAGCTTCATTGTATTCCTAATTATGTAATTACATATTTTAAAACTTCCGCGTATGTTATCCAGGCAAAATGTATCTATTCCCATGATAATTACTCTTTCATTTGCATATTTATTTAATGTATTATCTAATTATATACAACATACGTATAATACCAGTGGCGTTTTTAAGGAGAGACTTCCGGGCTTAAGCTCCTCCCGAAATTTTATTTATTATTTTAAAGTAAATGAAATATCTTGCAAAATTTTCACATTTCCAGGAATAAAGTTATCACAGCCCTCCCAAAAAAATCATAAATACGCCACTGCATAGTACTCTGGTGAGCGTGTGGCTGTTTTAACACTAAAAAAATCCAATAAATTAAATTAAATTATTATTATTTGCATATTCAATACTTTTCCAACCCAAGAATCTGGTTTTTGTATGTAAAGTATATCAATGTTTTTCGTTTCCGGGAGTATTCTTAGTGTCACAAAGCCATGACGCTTATTTGTACTTATTATTATTATATTTATTTATTTATTTATTTATTAGATTTATGAATTAAAAGCTATCAAACTTTGATATAGAAAGCCGAAATTAATGAAGCTGGCAGTTATATGTGCTGACCACACAACACCAACTCAAAATCATATATAAAAAAACAAAACAACTTATCTATACCTGCTCGCAGTGGGGTTACCACTACATCAAATCAATTTTTAAAAAATGAAAATAAATATTTCAGATGAACGTCCCCACAATTATGGTCTTTTAGACTAACGGAGACGATGATGGAAGAATTGGTGGAATGAGAAATGTGGGAGGAAACGGGAGTACCCCGAGAAAACTCACGGACACGATGTTGTCCACCACAAACTTACTTTAGCCGGGGATCGACCCAAGGACCCCACGCACCAAAGGTAAGCGCTCCGCCACTGAACCACCGTGCCAGCCAACTCAATTGAAGTTACCGACAGTCTAAAGATTATTTTTTTTTAACAATATGATGTAACTTTTGACAAAATTAGCACTTTGTGTACATATACTGCACTCAAAACATGGACAAACAAAACTAAGACTTGACACGTGTGATTGACACTAGCCCTTAAAACACTAGAGAAAAGAGAAAAGATAGTTCAAATGCACATATAAAGAAAAGGAAGGGAAAATAAATGTAAATTAGCTGAACACCATATAGTTGTAAGTACACATACCAATCTAACATTTCGTTAGAATTACATGCTAATAAATGGATCTTGAAAAGGAAGTATTAGAAGTGTACGCTACTAGAAGGGAGAAGAAGAAGAAGATGTGTATGTGTGTGTGTGTGTGTATCAATACAGAAACGATAGATGCAAAGAAGAGTTCATTGGTGCTAATAGAATGGTACTATTGGGATACATTGTGTACACATAAGAGATGTTGAATAGCTCTATTCTGTGAGTTATAAAACGTTACGGTCAATCTGGTTATACACTTTGAACAATGTAAACATTGCGACAACACGAAGCAAGATCACATATGCTGACAAGAGGAGCGAAGGGAGGGGGGAAATCCTTTTTTCCTTATGTAAGCACGTACGCGTACACACACATATGTCAATGCACACAACCGCATTACGTATCTCTGTCTTCTTCTTTTTCTTACAATATATGCAAAGTATTCATAGTATGTGTGCATATATGGTCTACATAAAAAAAAAAAAAAAAACAGTACAATATACGCCGACATGTGTTTGGTTCGTGCTTCCAAGTCCCAAATCATTTGTTTTGACTAACTTTCTTAGTGACTTAAACCTTGAGAAGAATGTGTGACGTAACATGCCTTTTTTCATTTTTTTTTACCTTGCACATATGAATGGTTTATAGTAATATTATATGCATACTTATTTCATTTGTACATACCAATATGTTTACTACGTTGCAAATTACGAAAAAAAAAAAAACGAGTATCGCTATATGCTGCTGTTCTAAATGTTTCATGTTGTTTGCACCAGTAACCGGGTGTCACTTTAAGACAGTGATTCTCAACCAAATTCCTATCAAGACCCCCGTTTTATCACACCCTCTTGCCAGCGGACCCCCTTATAATTTCTGGTTTGTAATAAGCTTGTGTGGGATATTTTAATATACCTATTGCGGAGATCTCACGATATTCATGTATTTCTATAATAATAGAATCCATTTCTTGTATATAGTGGATACAGTAACTTTCGTAAAAGCGAATGAATTAAAACCAAATTTGGTCAGTTCATTCACATTACAAATATCGAAACCGATCCGTCATATTGTTTCAAAATTGAGACCGTTTGAAAATTTTAAAACTTCATAATTCCCTTAATTTTGGGTCATACAGTGAAAAAAAACGTGATTTCTAATTTTGGTTTTTTAAAAAATGAGCAGTTGTTAAAAAGGTTATTGAGTATTTTAATTTTTGAGAGGGCATCACTTTGAGTTACCTCATATTGTGAATTTGGTACATTGTTGTGTAGGTGTTCAGTATCACCAAAAACTATTAAAAGCAACTTAGACCTATTTACATTCAAAATTTAGGAAACAAATAAAATCCCACACGAAAAATCTATCTTCATTGTGGCCAGCTTCCTGGGAAAAAAGACTATTCGCTCACACAATACATATCTAATTAGCTTTCAATTTTAATTGCATTTCAATATGCAGGTTTTTGTCGCATTTGTATTTTTTCTGGTATTTCAATATGCAGTTCTCATTAGCTTCATATGGTACCTCTTTCATTTAAATGGATTTTTAAACAACTCTGTACCTGTTGAAAATGTTTAGTAGTCCTTTTTTTTTGTTGTTGTTGTTCTGAATAGCATGTATAAAAATAAAAATATGCCTATTAGAACAAAATTCAAAATAACATTTAAAAATATTTTCCGCTATTAGATTATAATTATATTTATCTCTTCCGTTTATATTCGTGACCCCCAGGTTGAGAAACCCTGCTTTAAGGTAAATGTAAAAGCTCGACTATTGCCACCAGATAGCAGCACGTTTTCTCTATATTCCAAATGTATTTTGTATGGAGCGACAGTTTTAAAAATAAATGGATCAAATTCAAGAGATCAATATTGAAACCCAAAACAAATTGAATCGTTATCCAAGAAATAATTTGTGTACTTTTTAAATTATTTTGTTTTATCCATTTTGCTGAGAGCGCCCAATTTTACTCTTCAGAAACATACTTCTAATAATGAAACACTCTCAAGAAAGAAAAGAATATATATATATATATATATATATATATATATATATATATATATATATATATATATATAGGATGTATAAAAAAAGCACGGGGCTATAGGCCAACTCCGTTATAAGTAAAGGTATGATAAAAATGGAAGCCAGAAAAATTCTGCTTCTAAAAGGATAAAGTGAGAAATTTCTATAAAATTCAAAGTTCGAATACATTATACAGAAAATATAAGGATTAACTTAAGTTGGGGGTGTTAAATTCGGTATTTAAATTCTTAATGAACAAGAATTTTAGGAATGATCCAAAAATAGGAATTTTAGGAATGATCCAAAAAATGCATCAAAACATTGCGATCTTACATAATGATTAGTTTTTGAATCACGAGCCACATTTTTTTTTTTTTAAACTGACCCTAAATCGAGTTTTCGTATTTTTTTACGAAGCAAGGACAGCATACTGAGTTAAGTGATAGTCCGGGTTTGGGTACACTATATGTAGTTCTCAAGATATAAGGCTTAAAAGAAAATTATTGATTGAATTAAATGTATTGGATTTTTTTTTTTGATCAGGGTCCTCAAAATTTTTAAACGGCCCCTAAATCGAGTATTCGTATTTTTTTTTACGGAATAAGCATATCATAATGAGTTAAGTGATACTTTCGGTTTGGTTATACTGCCTACAAGAAAATTTTTGCCTGAAATATATTGGATCTTTTGATCCCAAAATGTAACGAAATATAGCAATCTTGGCAAGAATTTTAGGAATGATAAAAAAATGTATCAAAATTTTGCGATCTTGGCCAATCATTCTAGACTGCGCAGGAGAAACAACGTAAGTCTAAAACCACAGGTTTTCAGGAGGCGATTTTTTTATTTTACCAAACATAAGTATGAATCCCTTATACCAACAGTACCAAGACACAATTATTCAAGTCATATTTAGAATTGACTTAATACCAAGTTAACCGGAAGTGGAGCATGATACATAGATCTCCAATTTTGACTTATCTCATTTTGGCCAATTTCTAACTTATCCTGTTTCTCCCACCCAATTTAGAATTAGTTTTCGGATCGGGGGCCATACAATTTTTGAACGTCCCCTAAATTGAGTTTCTGTAATTTTTACGGAATAAGCACATCATAGTCAGTTATAGTAAGTAATAGTTCAGGTTTTGCTACATTGTATGTAGTTCTCTAGATATAAGGCGTACAAGAAAATTTTTGATTGGATCAGGGGCCACACAAATTTTGAACGTCCCCTAAATCGATTTTTTTTTTTTTTGGCGAAATAAGCACATCATAATGTGTTAAGTGATAGTTTGGGTTTGGCTACACTATGTATAGTTTTTCAGATATAAGGCGTACAAGAAACTTTTTGTTTGAAATATATTGGATCTTTTGACGGGTTTCAGTGTTTCCGGAAATCCCACTCCTAAAGGTAAGGAGGACAATTTTACAATATTCAAATTACGGTTTTCATATTAATTTAGTGTTATTCTTCATACGCGAAGAACGGACAATTCTGCTATGTTGTAAATATGGAAACGGCAGGTACAGTTTTTGTAATCTTGTTGAAGTGATTTCAAAGTATAACCAGTTGAGAATGCTCCAAGAGCTTTGCCAGAACCAACATAAAAGGAATTAATTTTTCTTATTAACTTCTACAGGCTTTATACTATATATTTTATTATTAGGGCTATATTCTATAAATGATTCTCGAGTTGAGTTGATTTTGTGTTTAACGTCTCTTTCAGCAGCTATGCTATATGAGACGTGGACCTACTGATTGACGTGGAGTCCGAACCGTATAAGTTCCCGTCGGGAATCGAACACGGGTTTCCCATGCCAAAGGCGCGTACACTAACCGCTTAGCCACGAAGGAGCTCTTTAAACAATTCTTGTAATATATCTACGTATCCATTTGTCATTTGATTTAGTGCAATTTTCTCCCCACATGTTTTGCTTAAGAGTTCTGTTAAAACGTTCTATGATATGTTATCTTACGAAGTCACATGCTCAAAATGGATAATTCAAAATTGAAAAAAAAATGCAAATAAACACACACACAGACATAAAGAATTCAGTAACGAACTTTTAGGTTTGTTGAAAATATAAAATTTTTACTGATCATCACCGATCTTCGTAAGTTAATTTTTTAAACTGTAAAACTGTAAACGGGGAGTGTTATTCAATTGTACTTTTGAGTTAATTTCTAAATCTAGAAGAATGTTTATTATTATTATTATTATTATTATTATTATTATTATTATTATTATTATTAGTAGTAGTAGTAGTAGTAGTAGTAGTTGTTGTTGTTGTTGTTGTTGTTGGTGGTGGTGGTGGTGTTGTTGTTGGTGGATTTATAGTTTTTGCTATGCAATAATCTTCTTGGGATAATTTCTGAATATAGGATTTATTTTCTTTAAATCAAACAATTTCAAATCTATGGTAACAAGTAATTCTTCTTGAGCCAAGGTTTGAATCTAGAAACTGCGATTTTCATTGTTATCAAGATTTCCTTCCGTTTTCTTTCCTTGCTTTCTGTTTTTCTAACCTTATGTTTGAATCTATAAAGAATACAGATTTATAGTTATTAACTAGTAGATTTATAGATCTAATTTTTAAATCTAGATACAACGTGATATTTTTTAACCAACAATTTACTTGAAACAATTTTAAAATATATTTCTTTCTTGCATGAAGCAATTTCCTCGCGATCTAGAAACAACGAGCTTTTGCTCAAACTAATTTTAAAATCTAAAAAATGATTATTTTTTGTTATCAAGAATAGTTTTTACTTCATTTCTGAATGAATAAACAATGAATTTGTAGTTATTAGAACTTCTTGATTTAATTTTCAAATTTAGATGCAGCAGAATTTTTTGTCAACCAGCAAATCTACTTGAACACATATTTAGATCGACTTTTCATTTAATCATTTAATTTTCTTGAGTAAATTTCTAAATCTAAAGCAGTAGGTTTTTTGTTAATAAGTAATCTTCTTGAACTATGTTTTGAATCTAGAAATTGCGAGTTTGATTATATCAATAATCTTTTTTGAGCTAATTTTTGAATCTAGAAACTACGAGTTTGATGGTTTGATCATGTCAAGAATCTCTTTTGAGCTAATTTTTGAATCTAGAAACTGTGAGTTTGATTATATCAAGAATCTTTTTTGAGCTAATTTTTGAATCTAAATAGAAACTGCGAGTTTAATTAAATCAAGAATCTTATTCAGCTAATTTTTGATTCTGGAAACTGCGAATTTCATTATATCAAGAATCTTTTTAGCTAATTTTTTGAATCTAGACCGCGAGTTTGATTATATCAAGAATCTTTTTTGAGCTAATTTTTGAATCTAGAAACTGCGAGTTTGATTAAATCAAGAATCTTATTCAGCTAATTTTTGAATCTAGAAAGTGTGAGTTTGATGATATCAAAAATCTTTTGCTCTAATTTTTGAACATTTAAACAATGAATTTATAGTTACTAAGTACTTTTCTTGGTTGTATTTTCAAATCTAGACACAGCTTAATTTTTGATAACCAACAATCTACTTGAATGAAATTTGTAATCGATTTTTTTTTTAAATCAAGCAATTCTTTTGAGTTCGTTTTTGAATCTAGAAACAACATTTTTTTTTTTGCTAACACTTAAATCTTGAACTAATTGTTTAATCTAGATACTGTGACTTTGATGCTATCAAGAATATTTTTTTAAATATTCATTTCTAAATCTAGGAATAATTAATTTATTACAATGAATAATCTTCTTAATAGTGTTCTCACGATGAAAAGTTTCTCGTCTCTAGAAAGAGATAAACATTGTAATTTTTTGTCTCGTCTCGCATTAAAAAAAATGTAATTCTAGTCTCGTCTGAGAGACAACGAATTTTTCACCTCGTGGGCAACCTTGTTTCTCAATATAATTTTTAACTTTAGATACAGTCCAAATTTTAGATACAGTGCAAACTTTAGATACAGTGCAAATTTTAGATACAGTGCAAATTTTAGATACAGTGCAAATTTTAGATACAGTGCAAATTTTAGATACAGTGCAAACTTTAGATACAGTGCAAACTTTAGATACAGTGCAAATTTTAGATACAGTGCAAACTTTAGATACAGTGCAAATTTTAGATACAGTGCAAACTTTAGATACAGTGCAAATTTTAGATACAGTGCAAACTTTAGATACAGTGCAAATTTTAGATACAGTGCAAACTTTAAATACAGTGCAAACTTTAGATACAGTGCAAATTTTAGATACAGTGCAAACTTTAGATACAGTGCAAACTTTAGATACAGTGCAAACTTTAGATACAGTGCAAATTTTAGACACAGTGCAAACTTTAGATACATTGCAAATTTTAGATACAGTGCAAATTTTAGATACAGTGCAAACTTTAGATACAGTGCAAATTTTGCCGTCCAGCAACGTACTTGAACAAATCTCGAAGTAGAGGATTTTTTTTTTCCTTTTTTTAAACTGACAAGCAATATTCTTCAGCTAAGTTTAAATTCCAGGGAAATGAGAAGCATGTAGCAGATATAGCTAGATCAGATCTACACATAACAGAAGAAGAAGAAGAAGAGGAAGAAGAAGAAGAAGAAGAAGCTACTGATGATTTTCAGTAATAAGGTGCAGAAATGAACGAGGCAAAATAATAAGGCAATGACTGGAAAGATAAGTTCCAACGCCCTTCAGCAATTATGATTGACTTCTCACACCAACGGATCACCCTTTATTGGCAGCAATTTGCGGTAATCACCCGTCATTAACTGCCAGGATGGGTGGAGCTCTTGACAGATGTTTACCGGATGGCAACATGCATACACATTCAACAAGCCATATATATCTACACACACACACTCA
Source organism: Thermobia domestica (assembly GCF_964235325.1). Lineage (NCBI taxonomy): Eukaryota > Metazoa > Arthropoda > Insecta > Zygentoma > Lepismatidae > Thermobia > Thermobia domestica. The sequence continues at coordinate 13,330,844 of NC_137471.1, forward strand.
CACATATATATGTATATATACTGAACTTCAGGTTTATAGGCCAATTACAAAGGAAAACACTGAAAGAATGGGAAGGGAAGAAAAATCGGTCTGTATGTATATACATTGTTCATATCTGAGAAGACTAGGAACCATTAAATTTGCCGTTGTTAAGAGCGAGAAATAAGTATCATTACGAACTGCATATTGTTATTTCTTGTAACACAAAATACTGTCCAAATAAGCTTTTATGCATTATTGTATAGTCTTGTCCAAAAAATCTTAGCCACCTACACTACTTTAGAAAACCATAGTCTGGCAAACTGTACGTAGAAAAGACTAATATTTTGGGTGTGAATAAGTTGATTAAAGAAACTCCGCATTTATTAGGTTTAATTTCCAGTACAGATAAAAGATCAGGGGTTTACAAAGTGAAGTTGGTACCTAGTTTATAATATTATTATTATTATTATTATTATTATTAATAATAATAATAATAATAATAATAATAATAATAATAATAATAATAATAATAATAATAATAATAATAATAATAATAATAATAATAATAATAGCATTTACCATATAAGTTTTAAAATAGTATTATTAATAATTATTTCTTTAATTTTATAATTTTTGTTTTTGGTTTGTTTATTACGTATACAGATAAATAAGTAAATAAGAGTTTCTCCGAGCAAAATAAAAACTATTAATTTATTATTGAAAACCAATGACGTACAATCATGTCCAAAATGATTGTCGCGTATCTATAATTGTCTTCTTGTAAGAATATAAAATGATAACGATTTTGCAGGGCAGTTTTAATACTGATACTATGTGTATAATCGGGAAATGTATATTTGTGGTAAATTCCATAGGAAAATAATTATAAATATGAAAATTAGAATTAGTAAAACAAAGTGTTACTAAATGGACAAGAAAGTTTTATTTTCGTTTTATTGTTCTTATTTACTGCTCTTTTGACATGAAATTTGCAACATACATGTCTTTGCCGATTATACACATACTAACATTATAAGAAATACCGGGCGAATTCGTTATCAAATTATATTCCTACAACAACATATTTATAGACATGCGACAATAATTTTGGACATGAGTGAACATTTTAGCGCCATAAAAGTTAGACTTTTTTTCTGTTTCCTCAAAAACCATGCATGTAAAATGTATCCCTCAGCATGCTATTGTATTTTGTTCAGTTCGATCTGAGCTATCGATTGAAATATGTCTTTATCTTTGAACAACGGATTCAGTGGATGATCCTAAATAGCAGTTGGATGACAAATTATCATCCAACGTCGTTAGTGATGTAAGTAACATGTTCTTCTGTGCTTAAAACATGTAACTTGAGCATTGAAAATGGAGGACAATTTGAACACTTGATTTAGGTAATTTAACTTTATGTTATAAATAATACAATTTGTCACAATTTCATACTTTCGTAGTTGATGAATAATTCATCCCAAATGCATCTTTGTTAAGTGACTCGTGGTCCACCCTGTAGATTAATCTTGGATTTCTGCCCAGAAAAAAAATGGCTGGAAAATACATAATATTTCTGTTTCTTTCTTCTGGATTTTATCTCCCTTTGTTAAAACTTACAATATATGCTTTCTTATTTTTCTATTCACGTCTCTCGACAATGATTGAAAAGTTATTTTTTTAAAGTTTAACGTGTTAAGGTTACGCCCTTTCTTTAGGCTAAAGAAGACCGATGATTAGTGAAAGCGGATGATTGTGAAATTGTTTTTTTGTACACTTACACCTGGAATCGAACCGGGAATCACGTGCATAAAAGGCACACGCGTCAACCGCTCAAGCCTGCAACTAAAATTTGTATGACACCTGGGGAGAACACGAAATTCACCTCGCGATAGTTGGTAAAATAAGTGTTATAATTAGTTATTATTATTATTATTATTATTATTATTATTATTATTATTATTATTATTATTATTATTATTATTATTATTATTATTATTATCGATGTAATGTCTCACGATTATGCACCGTGGCTAAGAGAAATGATGATCCATGTCATCTTGTAATGGACAATGATGTGGCCGTGAACATTCTCAGGGTTCTTCCACTTCCATATATATATATAGAGTATGGCGCTAAATTCGTTGTACAAAAGCAGAGGAGTGATTCCTGACAGTGAAACAAACAAAAAAGTTCCTATAAACATAGGGCGAAAACTCCATCGTTTACGTGTTATAGGCTGCCGAAATCATGAAAAGATGAAATTTAAAGGTCCATAGCTCCAAACCTATGGGATCTACTGTAGTCGAGTCAAGACTTCACTTAGGAACTAGTATGTGCTCTATCCAAAAATACATGTTTTAGAATCCTAAGATACTCCCGCAACAATTTTTATGGAGGTAGTTGGAGAGTACTTAATATCATAGGCTCGTAGTCAAACTCCCTCTATAAAAATTGTGGAAGCACCTCAGAATTCTGAAACGCGCATTTTTGGATAGGGCACATACGAGTTCCTAAGTGAAGTCTTGACCCGACTATGGTAGGTCCCATAGTTTCGGAGCTATGGACCTCTAAAATTCATTTTTTCATGTTTTTGGCAGCCTATAACACGTAAACGATAGGGTTTTCGCCCTATGTTTATTGGAACATTTTTTTGTTTATTTTACTCTCAAGAATCACTCCTCTGCTTTTGTAAAACAAATTTAGCGCCATACTGTATATCCTATAGGGCATAACCAAAGTAGAGAGTTAAATATTTTATTTCAAATTACAATCAAAGGATTTCAGCATTAGAAACCATAATCGATGCGTTGCATCTGTTTCACCGTCCATAATTAACAAGAAACTTAGAGCATGAGTAGATATTTCTTTTAGAAGCTTGTTTCAATAACCTCAGAACGGAATCACACCACTTTGCTATTCAAAACAATAGGAACACCATTAAGGATAATTCAAGCTTTTTTTTTTTTTTTTGCTCTAATACAGGAAAAACAATCTTCTTAACTTCCTTACTGTTAGTGTGTTGCTGTGGTTTACCGGTGCAGTATTAGGCAGGAAGTACAAGGGAAATTCCTAAATAGGTAGTTAGCAATGCTTTTTACGCCCAATCACATTTATAGCGTCTTTGTAGTTTTTTTTTTTTTTTTTTTTTTATAGTTACATGATTTTAGTTTCATGTGGTAATTGTCAGTAAATTAATAGTAAAGGAACAGGATGAACACAAGATTTGCGGACAAATGTTAAATTACACTGCAATATGGAAGGTTGTAACGAAATTTCTCATCAAACTAATGTTTCCAAGCTAAAAATTCAAAACAAAACCACACAATTATTGGCTAACCCAATTTCCTTTTGAATCACATTTGCCTTATGATATGGCTATAAAACCAAAGCATCCATGCTTGAAACAAAGACACAAAGTATACCGGTAAAACTAAATGATGAAGGGACGGAAATTATACACTACTTCATTTAATTTAATATTACACCGTTGTATTTTATTTTTATTTGATAGAACCAAAATGGCTTCGAGAGAGTTGTGTTTCATTGTTTGTTTGTTTTTACAGAGGAACTACCTACTTTGAAAGAAAAAGGTTAAGTTTTTCGTATCTGTAATATGGTCGCTTAACCTGGGAAGTTACGTAAATCAGGTCTGTATCCACGGGGGTCTAGGGCGGGCCTCCCCCCTTAACTTTTTACTGGCTCCCTAAAATTTTCACAGTAGGCTTGAAAGTGAACTTTAATATGATTGGATCGAGCCCCCTCTAACCTCTACTGTACCGCCTACATTTTGGGGCTAGTTACGGGCCTGATGTAAATAGAATTGAGTCAAATAGTACCTATTTTTCCCAACTGGTCACTATAGTGGATAAATCCAATAAGGAGAACTTAAAAGGTAACACTGTACATCAATTTTTTCTTTCTTTTCTTTTCACATTTATGCTTATTTCGTAGGAAACTTTTAAACAAGTTTAAATTTGAATATCAGTTGAGGGTAGGGTTGCCAACTCTGGAAAATAAAAAAAATACCGGCAACCCTTCAAAATTCCCTATGGTATAGATCTAAGTGTGAAGTATCTGTGTTCGGACCCATCCATGAGAAGTAAATGTGCTATCGTGAACAAAAGTGCATTAGCACTTGTATTCTGCATATCCTTAGTACATTCACTAATAAGCTTAATAGATACATTGTGCTATAAATGAGAAACTGAGATCGGCATTGATCATTTTCTTGTATTCACCAGTAACTGCCACTTCTTTAAAATTATCGACGTGACAATTTTGGATTTGGAAAATGAACTTTAATCTTTAAACTTGTACTTCAACTACAGGGAATTGCTTTAAGAAGTCTTTTTTTCACTCTCAATAAATGTATAAAATTCCTTACAAGTAAATTTCAAATTTTTCCTGATACAGTCCCTGTCATCTCTTTAAAATTATCTAAATAGATGAACAAAATATATTAATCGTTGATAGATGGTGAAACGTGATAGTTTTGGGTTTACAGAATGAGAGTTACTTTTTTCTTAAAGCTATACTTCGAACTTGGTTAAATTACTTCGAACTAAATACATTAAAATAAAAGTCATAAAGTGGCTGGTAAGAAGTTTGTACCCTTTCACCGGCTTTAATCAAAATTACAGCAATATTTCAGGCCAGACCGGTGAAAACCAGCCAGTTAGCAACCCTAGTTGAGGAGTTTTGTACATTTTCAGACGTAACGCGGTGGACCCCCTTTCCCCCGTGAATGTGCCTCTACTACTGACAAAGAACGTAAATATCAATAAACTATTTCTGTTTATGTTTGAACACTCTACCTACGAATATAAAGATGGGTTATTACATGTGCGTTTTAAGTTCGTGATTAAATTGAACTGACACAAAACAAGACGATAATGTTTCTACTGCGATAAACCTTCATATTTATTCGATCGTAGCGCCAGTTTATTGTCTAAATCAGTAGTTCTCAAAGTTTCCGATAACGTGGACCCCCTGTTCATTCGGAAAGTAACCTGCGGACCGCCTTGCAATGCTATCTGAAATTTCACATGGTATTAAAAAATATATATACTAATAAGAATTACCACTGACAAGAAAAAAATTAAGAAAAATCATGTAATAAGTAATTTATTCTAGAGATAACGTGATTGTGTCCTAGTGAACGAAATTTCAATTGAAAACACAGTAACTTTCAAGATTGAAAATTAATATCTTTTTTTGTTTGTTTTAAAGGAAACCCACTTGATAAACAATATTCTCAAATGTGGGTCACTAATGTGAGGAATTAAATTCTTTTTTTTTTTTTTTTTCATAATTGCATGGAAATTGAGAATAAGTTCTGTCACCATCAATCTTAGGTCCGATTCCACATTAAAACGATTTCGTTTTAATGTCTTAATACTGTAAAGAGCAGAAAAGGTCTACTGACATAAGTAAGTGGTAGGGAAAGACATCAAATGTTGGAATGTCTTTTAAGACAACTCTTCATACTCACAATGCACACGCAACCAAAAGCTACAAAGCTCATTTTCTTTGAAAACGTTTTTCCATGATAATGAAAATCTTTGAGTTTTACGTCCCACAGCTATGCCAGTTGGGCTAAAGGAGACGGTGATGATGAGTAATGAATGAAATGGTGGAATGAAGAAAGTGGGAGGAAACGGGAGAACCCCGAGGAAACCCACGCACACGGTGTTTGTCCACCACAAAGTTCACTTGGCGGGGCTGGGATCGAACCCGGGATCCCAAGCACCAGAGGTGAATGCTCTACCACTGAGCCACCGCGAGGATAATTCTACTAGCTGTTCTTGCTTTGTGTTAGAGAGATTCATACCTTGTACATAGTGGATTTCTACATTAGTGAAAGGATTTTCAATCCAACAATTACCAGGTTGTGGGACAGGAAAATATTCTCGAAAGCTTGCAGTAATGCTCTCAAGTGCCCTAGAAGTGTTTTGTGCATTCCAGCAGAGAGTTTCACCTGAAGAAATCCTTGAGGACTGGAAATTATGAATAGTTATTGTTTTATACTCGTACTGCCCACAGTTGCAGTTTCTTAATCTAAAAAATACTTCTTGCATAACAGGTGTAAGTTCCATTTTATTACAATACATTTCAATTTTCAGGCGACGCGGACCTCCTGGTTAGGTCCCACTGACCCCTAGGGTCTGCGGACCCCACTTTGAGAACCACTGGTCTAAATCAAATGGGATTCCTAAATAAGTTAAGAATGAAAATACACTTTTTTCTACTCTTCTAGAGGTACTGAGATATTTAACCTGTCGTGAGATGTATGTTTCTAGATTTAGAGTAGCTTGCAAAACATTTACAACCCGTTCATTAACTATCAACATTGCTAACCACTAACATTGTCTTTCTGACCATATTTGTACGAAAGAAACAAGATTCTGCTTTGGACTTGAATGAATGACATAATGTCAACTAGTTACTTAGTTTCACTGGTTCTGCCGGATTTCTCAATAACAAAAATTAATGCCAATCAAACAAACACTGGTTGTTGCGTTTCTCTGAATGAACGAGATGGACATACACTATTAACACCAAAATGCACTTTTGAAGTCCACACGTGTATAATGCAGAAAAAAAATAGGACTGCCTTAAAAACTTTCAACTTTTTACTAATTCAGCCTTTCTGATTGATGCAAATACAAGCTTCATGGTAGCAAAATTAGTCAACTGTGGAATGAAAATTCCCATTCACTCTGCAGAGTCTGACCTAATCATGCTCAAAGCTGCGTGACGAATAGTCAATGAAATGCTGCTAGAATGACTCATTCTTTCAGGTGTGTCTTTTGGGCTTTTTATGGATGGTTTATTAGGTTTAAGCCTATTGTTTTTTATTTTATTTTATTTTTTATTTTATTAGATCCATTACTTTTTAAATTCTCCTTCAAGTTATATTTGTTCCTTTGTATTTCCATCAATGTCAATCAAATATTACTACTATTACCTGTTTTTATTTTTACTACATGACTTCTACAAGAATGGACTATTATTTATTGCATCTATCGTGATTTCTGTGTGATGTCATCGCTGTCGTTCTTACGTAGGAAATTAATTTTTATGAGCTCCTATAAAGCTGCCGTGTGCTTCTGTCCGTCTCTTGACAGCTACCTTCCGGCAACAGTTCTTGACTTTTCGAGTATTGTTTAAAGCACGATGTATCAAAACCAAGGTACAGTTTTCTACAAAATATTCCAGTACCAATATAAGTTTAATTAATCCTGTTTGTTGGTATTTCTTTTTAATATTATATATATATATATATATATATATATATATATATATATATATATATATATATATATATATATATATATATATATATATATATATATACTTTCTTCATAAATATTAAATCTTCATCCCGGCGAAATTAAAGTACCGCTAATTTTACAGTAATTATGTGATATCTTCAAATAGATAAAAGATAATCGAAATGTGGAACAAGAGCGCCCTAGACAATATTATTTTACATGAGAAACCGTTATAACGACTCACTTATCTGCTTTCGATTTCGAGCCATTTTGAAAACTGCCATTTATTTTCGCGTTTCTAAACAGCTGAAAATGGAAAGCCACTAGGTGACTTGTGATAACGGTACCTCACGCAAAATAATATTGTGTAGGGCGCTCTTGTTCCATATTTCAATTATCTTTTATTTATTTGAAGATATCACATAATTACTGTAAAATTAGCGGTATTTTAATTTCGCCGGGATGAAGACTCTTAAGACAAATAACCCAAGTGGTAAGGCTGTCTCAACAGCAAAGCACATGTAACGGGTGTCCCAAAATTCACGCAAGATTTGAATTTGGCGCCACATATGCAGTAAGGTGTTACCAACAAACAAACAAAAAAAAAAAAAAGAACGTGACAGCTGACAGGGGAGAGTTATTAAAGAGGAGAACTATACAATAGATGTACCAGGCACGTAGCCAAGGGAAGGGGTTCGGAATCCCCGTTCGAAACCAGAAATAAAAATAATTAAGGAATGATGAAACAAAAAGAAACGAGAAAAAGAAGAATCAGCGATAATATATATATATATATATATATATATATATATATATATATATATATATATATATATATATATATCAAGCATTTGGTTATTCTTTCTTATGAGGAGCTTCGTGTGGAGTAAACGGGGAGAGTTCAAGTTAAAAATTAATATTATTGTAACGGGGTTTCAATAAATAAATCAAGCTAGTCAATAGTTAAATAAGCAGTAGCCAATGATATGCAAACTTGAGCACAGCGTTGTTGTCATGTGCCCTTCTCATTGTTTTCCCTCCACTGCAACCTTACGAGGAATGAACCAATATGTTCAAGAGTGCCCATCAAGGGGCAAGGTGGGGCGCTCGCCCCCCCTAAGAGGAAATTGTACTTGGGAATATTGAAAACCCAATAGAACTTTTACATTAGTTATAGCAAAAATTGAAACTGTATTTGAAACGTCGCTTATACTTTCCCCCCTCTTGGAAACCACAACATGGGCGCCCTTGAATATGTTGCCAGTAAAATAGTTTAGATTGATCGAGCCTCTGGTGTGATAATCACAATATTTCATGTCATGCCGCCTAAATTACGAAATCCTGCTACATGCCTGAGTGTACCCGTATTCGACGTACCCTTTGACATATTCCTATATCACTTTTTGTATTATATCTGCAACCATTTGTAATTTATAAGGACTGAATGTTTTGTTTGGAACAACCGGTATATGAAACATTCACTTCTTTGGGTATCGATTCCAAGGGTGTTCTACTTTCATCCCTTCATGAATAATGACTATATATCACCCTATTGTCATTTTTGATCATTTTTAATGATTCCAGTATAAATTGAACTTCTGTACTTCATTTGAAAGCTTGCTAAATAATTAAAAATGAAACAAATTCTTTCAGTTTTACGTGCATGATTATGCCCATTAGGTTAAGCAGGCACGTAGCCAAGGAGTGGGTCCGGGGGGTCCGTACCTCCCCCCCCCCTTCGAAACCAGAAATGAAAACAAATTAAGGAAGGATGAAACAAAAAGAAACAACAAAAAGAATAATCATTGTTAAAAATAAAAAGCCACAGCAAGCATTTTGTTACTCTTTCTTATAAGGAGCTTTGTGTGGAGGAAACAGGGGGAGGGGGGGTTCTAGTGAAAAATAGATATTATTGTAACGGAGCATTCCGAATTCCATCTAGCTCCATGCTAATCCTATGGACTACAAAATGACTATCGATAAATGGGTGCGATCAGAGAGACTCTCAGGTAGAACTTGAGAAATCTCCCCAATCACCATTATTAATACGAGCCTGGCAACATAGGTTCCAGTTACACTTGTTAAAGAAATTTTCAATTTTGTGGCAACACTAATCCATTTTATAGGATGTCTTTACTGCCAAAAGAGATTTCGTTACTATCCTTGACGGCGTTAAACGAATATAAGAAAAAGAAGAAAGAAGACAAAAAGAATCGAATTCGAATGACTTCGAAAGTATTTTTCAATGCTTTTTAAAATATTATTTTACTCGAGAATTCTTCATATTTTGTTACTTCATACTAGCTAACATATTTTCATTTTATTGTTACTAACAAATGAATAGCGGTATGATGCCAGTAAAATAGTTTACATTGATCGAGACCCTGGTGTGTAACCATAGTATTTAATTTCACCCTGCCCCCATTACGAAATCCTGGCTAAATGAACAAATATAAGTTATCAATAAAATAGTTCAGAATGATCCTGGTGTGATAACCACAGCATTTCGTCCCGGACCCCTCCCCCCCATTTACGAAATCCTGGCTACGTGCCTGGGTTAAGGGTTTTCACTACAGTGAAATTAAACTACCACTAATTTTAGAGCTTTTCTGTAATATCTTGAAAACAAATAAAGATGTTCGAAAAGCAAAAACGTAGTGAAGTGGACAATATTATTTTGCATGCGATACCTTTATCACAATTCAACTATATGCTTTTGGTATGCCGCTATTCACAGAATCCGTAAAAAAAAAAAAAAAAAAAAAAAAAAAAAAAGTAAATCTAATCTATCGACAGTTGAAAATTGAATGGAATACTATGATTAAGAAAAAGGATGATTATGGAAGTAAAAGTGGAATGAGAATGTGGAAGCACCTCAAGAAAACACACGGACACGTTGTTGTCCACGGCATAGTTACTTGGCCGGGGGTCGAACCATGGACCCCATGCACTAGAGGTAAGCACTTTACCACTTTTTTTTAAAAAAAAAAAGTTAACTGACTCACCGAACGTGTTTTCAATTACTCACTTGAACTACTTATTACTTAATTTTTACTTGCTTTTCTTGTTTCCTTGACATTTTCAATCGCGACAGGAACACGAACACAGAAACATTGAGAATAGTTAAAATCACAAAGGCTCTCCCACCCGGAATCGAACCCGGGACCTCGTACACCAAAGGCGTACGTGCTAGCCACTAGATCAGCAGGGAGGGCACCACCGAGCCACCGCAATCCCTTGCTAAATAACAAACAAACAAAGACACAAGTAACTAATTAAATCTATTTTATGCTTCTTCCTTCTGACCAATACACACTCCTGGAGACCATTTGAAACACCAAAGTAATTTTCATTTAGTTTTAATACAAATATCACTTACTAACTGTTTTAATATGTTTCATTCAACGAATCCTTTTCATTTAGCTCGGCCCCCGAGAATAACAATGACGCATTTCTCATTAATAGTCCCTTCCCCTGTGGGCACCTTTGATTAATTCTCTTAGTGTAAATACAGTGTAAGAGATACGAACACAAAACCTGTCCAATAATTTACTCCACCCATAACTTCTACACCTGAGCAGTTCAAGTTCCGTAACAATAACAACATGCTCTTTAGTACCTATATATGAAACTACCTTAAAAAAAAAAAAAAAAAAAAGTGTTTGGGAAGCAACATACTCTTAGCTACATATGTATAACACGAAAAAAAATTAATTAACTCGGAGAGTGTAATTAGCAACAGATGTTTTATGTTATGGTACATAATAATTACAAAGTCATTAAATCTGATAAAAACGTGTGCCCTAGCCATTTTGTACGTTCTAAATCAACACTTGCCTATTAGCGATCCAGTTTAGGACAAATGAGTTTATTTAAAGTATTCGTAATCCAGAGGTGATTTTTTTTTTTTTTTTTTTTTTTTTTTTTTTTTTTTTTGTAAACACCACTTAGTCTAAACCTTACACTATTTATTGGCCATCAACCTCACCTAACATCAATCTCATTCCATCTGTTCATACGCCAGTTCGATGCTGACTAAAGTTCGGCTCAAACCTCTTCACGTCTGTCGAAAGCCAATGGTGGGCAGGTGCGACGTTGTCGGATTTCGCTTCCTTTCGTGAACAGGGCATAACGTGAAACACTAACTGGAGAAATTAAGATATTTTTTTAAAAAAAGACAAGTTCGTTTTTACAAATTTATTAACGCTATAGTGGCATATATAATAAGGACGTACCTTAGAAATTACTTTCTCTTAATCCAGGAACAACGCTATTAGACAACGTCGCACAACTTCCATTGGATATTGTGATAAGGAGGGCACGCCTTAAACGTCAGGAGATTTGATCCGCACATTAGTGTGTATTGGTACAGAGGGGGTTCATATTCGTCCATAGTCCTTGCCAGTAAAGATATCATAAAATTGTTTTACTTCAGATTAGGAGTTTTCCAATAAAATAATAATAATAATAATAATAATAATAATAATAATAATAATAATAATAATAATAATAATAATAATAATAATATAATAATTGACTGAATTTTTCTTCTGTTCATCGACGTAAGGTAACAGTTTTGTGTTTTTCTTCAAAATGTAATATTGCCAGGGGTGTAGCCAGCAGGTTTATCTAGGAGGGGCCCGTTGTTTTTGAGGGAGAGATCCAGCTACAATGTACAAAGCTCCCTTCCAAAAAGAAGTGTTACTGCCAATGATTTTGAGGCCTGCAAAAACCAGAAAATTTTGGTTTAGAGCCAAAAAAATAAAAAACAGTTTTTTAAAAAGCTTTTTTCTTCTTTTTCTCCATAGATATTATGTACGAGCGCGTTCTGTTTCCTATTTCCGATTTTGGATAGCACGGCAGATTTTACTGTTCGTGTTTTTCTAACCCTAAGTCACTAGGATACTGCATCTCTAAGGAATCCATGTCAAAAGAATTTGATACATCCCTGTTTTAAAAGTAACTTCAGTGGTCGCGTTTCCGTTCATGATTCAAATTCTCGTATTGGCATAGATTGACAATTATTTTAAAATAGCCCTATAGCCCGTATAAAATATTCTGATAATTCATATTGAACATAATCCACGCAGGAGCACTAGATCAATCGATTGTAGCACATGTAGTAGCAAACTCTTCATTTGGTTATTCCTTACACGGAAAAGATACAATACTATTTTTCGATCGGTAAATAATTTACGTAAATTATTAATTATATGTAAACTTTGTTATTTTTATCTTATCTTATTTTTATCTTGTTATCTTACGATGATGTTTTAAAAGTTGGTCATTTGGGGGTCAAGGAAATCCTTTGCGGAGGCCTGGCCCCATGGGACCCCCGTGACTACACCCCTGAATATTGCTGTCCTCCCGAGAAAGAGTGAGAGAAAGAAACATAGAGAGTGAGAGAGAAAAAGAGAGAGAGGAAGGAAGATATGAAAGGAGGACGGAAAGAAAGAAAGAACGAAGAAGGAAAGAACGAAGAAAGGAAGGAAAGAAAAACTAAAGATGAAAGGAAAGAAGAAGGATTGATGGAAGAAAGGAAGGAAGCAAGGAAGCAAGGAGAAGGAAAAAGAAAGGAAGAAAGGAAGGAAGGAAATAACGAAGGAAGGAAAGAAAGAAGAAAGGAAGGAATGAAGGAAATAAAGAACAAAGAAAGAAAGAAAGAAGGAAGGAAGGAATGAAAGAAAAAGGAAACATGAAAGGAAAGAAAGAAGGATGAATGAAAGGAAGGAAGGAAGGAAGGAAGGAAGGAAAGAAAAAGGAAGAAAGGAAAGAAAGAACGAATGAAGGAAAGAAAGAAGGAAGGAAGGAAAGAAATAAGAAAGGAATGAATGAAGGAAAGAAAGAAGAAAGGAAGGAAGTGATTTTTGTTGGCAGGGAAGGAAGGAGAACCCAATGGGCAAAAATCTGTTCGAGAAAATTTTACCCTCTCTTTGCAAAAGCCATTAACTCTGATTTTATGTATGCATTTGTCTACATGGAGATAGAGGTCTGCAGGGCTCGGGTTTACAAAGCATATATAACTTCGGGCCCGGGCCGGACTCGGGCCGTAAATTTTTAAATGTACAACCATATTTCTCGGGCCTTTTCGGGTATCACTTTGTAAATATACTGTACAACTATATATATATTGCACCGTTCTTTCTAAAGAACTGCCAGATTAAACCTCTAATTGCTGTCAATAAAAATACGATTTTGAGCTAGTTATTAAGTTTCTGTAATTCGGGCATATTTCGGGCTCATTTGATTATCACGCGAGCTCGGGCCGTGATCGGGCCTAAATGCTAAAACATATTTCAGACTCGGGTTCGGACCTAAATGCTAAAACATATTTCGGACTCGGGTCGGGCCTAAATGCTAAAACATATTTCGGACTCGGGTGTGGCCTCACATTGTAAATTCACGGGTCGGGCTAAAAATTCCTGCCCATGCAGCCCTCTACTTGGAGACTTGTTTACCCCTAGCCCTCTTGAAAAACAAGTATTCCTTTCGTTGGTTAAATTTTGACGAAGCATAGTTTATTTTCTTAGCATTTAGAGTCACGTATTTGACATAGTTAGATCTCTGATTATAATTTCATATTAATATTCGTTTTTGTGTTTGCTTTTCAACTTTCAGGCTCTAAAAAAATTTGGTTTGGCACGTATGATTAAACTACTTGGTGGTGCCACTTTGCCACATGCATTCCTGGACATGTGTGCATTCTAGGGATAGGCAAAACTGTTTTTTTATAAAATGAAAAACCGACACTTCGGTTTTCTCCAAAACCGGTTCGGTTTTTCACCGGAGCCGTTTTCTTTTTTTCTCCAAAACCGGCTCGGTTTTCTCCAAATCTCGATTCGGATTCTCACCAGAGCAGAGTTTTGTTGTTCTCCGAAACCCGAATCCTTTTACAAGACTAAACAACCTTAGTTTTTTTTTGTTTTTTGTTTTTTGTTTTTTGTTTTTTGTTCTTTTGCGAAAGCCGTATTCTCATAACAATATTGCTATAGAACAATTTAACATTTTGGCTTCTGAAACATCTCAAGCAGTCAGAGATTCACGTATGAATAGTGCATCAATTTGTGAATAATATAGTATATCAGCTTATGATGGATAGTATATAACACATCAACTTATGGATAATAGCACAACTTATGAGTAATAGGGCAAATAACTTTGGAAATAGAAGTGACTGAATGACCAGGGTTTTCTGTTAACAAGAATGCATGAAAAGCACCCAGCCCCTACGAAGAGCTATGACCGCCCAGGCAAGTTTAGTTGGGATTCTATCGCATTTTCTTGGATTAAATTTAGCATAAACTTTTGGTGACTTTCGAAAGGTAAAGAAAAAAGATTGAATAGAAACTAATAGCAAAATGAAAGGATAGTTTAACAGATACACTACACACAAGATACATAGCGAGAAACTGTTCTGGTTTTGAATTAGCTTTATTTAATCCATTGTAAGGAAGGCGCTAACCGTTACTGGAATTAAGGAAATGCGTGAAGTCGAAGAAAGAAAAAAAAAGCCATCATAAAAGATAGAAAAAAGGATGCCGAAAGCGTTAATGGATACATATTTTAGTTCTTTAGAAACAAAGTATTTGACGGTTGTAAAACGGACTAAAAGGTCACACATACTCTTGAAAGGAGTTAAGGCTTATATGCAACGAAGAGAAGGCAAACTTTTTTTTTTTTTGAAAGGAATCATTTTAGCACCTCACCACATTAAGAATTTATCATGTGGCAGAGTGTGAAGTATGTTGCGTATTTTTACTTTGCAACAAGGCGACAAACTGATACGGGTTCAGCTTACACTTTACTGTATACATGTTAGTTCATACCTTTTAGTACACGATATAAATACTGAAATCAAAGGATAAAACCGACATGGAAAAATTTCTCAGGGGCTCATATTAAATCTTGCTTTTTCTACCAAGAAGAGTTTCGAGATACTTCATTAAATTGCAGCATTAAGTTTCGAAAGTTTGTTATCACATTTCAGGATAAAGTTTCCAAAGACGTTGATTTGTCTAATTTTAGGACTAAGTTTAATTTATAAATTTTCAGAATCAAGCTTTATTTAGCTAACTTCAGAAAGAGGTTTCCAAAAACTGATTTACTGTATCTAATTTCATGATCAAGTTTCCAAAGACTTTTGATTTATCTAATTTTACGGTGAAGTTTCAAAAGAGTTTGATTTATCAATTTCCAGGGTCAGGTTGCATTTATCTAATTTCAGAATTAAGTTTCCAAAAGGCTTTTATTATATAATTTTATGGTGAAGTTTCAAAATAATTTCAATTATACATTTTGAAAATCAAATTTCATTTAACTAATTTCAGGATGGAAATTTCATAGACATTAATTTGTCTAATTTTTTAAAATCAAATTTCAACAGACTTGGATTTATCAAATTCAAAAATACATGTTTCACTTATCTAATTTTAGTATGATGTTTTCAAAGCCTTTGATGTATCTAATTTTATGATCAAGTTTCAAGAAAGTGTGATTTATTGAATCAAGTTTTATGTACCTAATTTCAGGATGAAGTTACCAAATACTTGGCTTTCACTAATTTCAAGATTCAAGTTCCAATAGACGTAAAGAACGGCTTTTATTATTTATGAAATTCCAGAATCAAGTTTTGAAAAACTTCTTCTATGATGGTTTAATTGATTACTATCAAGATCCATAATTTAAATTCGAGATACTTTATTAAATTGCAGCATCAAGTTTCGAAAGTTTGTTATCACATTTCAGGATAAAGTTCCCAAAGACTTTTATTTGTCTAATTTCTATTCTATTAATATTCTAAAAACCAGTGATTCTCAAACTTTTTCAGCGTACACACCGATTATAGCCTGACTGATTTTTTTTTCAGAATCCCAAAATACAGTGTATGGGACTAAGTTCTATTAAAGTTTTAACATAGAGAGAGTCATTTCGCGGCATATGCTTTCAGAACCTCTGACTTAAATGGTCACGGGTTCGATTCTTAGTGAGGTTTAAAATTTTTGGTGTTTGACTCAGTACTATGATGCAATTGATCTGAATTTGAAGGTACATGACTTCGAAATACCTACAACAACAATTAAAACTACTAATATTAGTACCGATGTTCCACATCAGATGAGAAATGTCTCGTCTCCTCTCTAAAATGAGACGAGAAGTTGATCTTCAAATTAAGACGGGACTGAGAAACATGAAAATTCTCGTTCCGTTTTTGAGACGAGATTACAAATTTCTCGAGTCTTATAGGCAATACTAGGGATGGGCAAAACCGGTTTTATGAAAACCGGAAACGGGTTTCCAGAAAAACCGAGATCCGAAAAAACGACATTTCAGGTTTTTCCACCGAAACCAGTTTCGGTTTTCTCCAAAAACCGGTTCAGTTTTTCATCGAAACTGGTTTAGGTGAAAACTTTTGGAAAACACATAAAACTATTTCTGTGGAAACGGAATCGGTTTCCGGAGAATAACGAAACACTATTATGGTCAGAAATAGAACCAATTAAAAAAAAAAAACTGGAACCAGTTTTGAAGAAAACCGAACCAGTTTTGGAGAAAACTGAAACCGTTTTTTTTTAAATTTTCAAAAACTGGTTTCGGTTTTCCTAAAAACCGAAAAACGAAAAACCAGTTTTTGTGCCCACCACTAGTTTTAATCTTACATGATTCATAATATAAAAACTACAAATTGATTATGCTTGTCCAAATATAATAAAAAAAAAACATTTATTAATGTTTAAAGGTAGGCAAGTCATTACTCAATATACTCCACTAGTAAAATGATTTAAATGTTAGTTGTTATATCACAAATCACACCCTTCCGTGGACTTCACGTGACGCGGAAGATTCTGATAGCTTCGGGATATCGGGATAAAATTGTGAAACAAGTCGGAGCATAACTTTTTCACACAAATAAGTTTATGAAACAAAACGAGAAAAAATTTAGGTGAAACGATAAAAACTTTCTGAGAATCGATATGAGACGAAAGAGGTTTAGCGACGAGACGAGAGTTCTACAAGTCGTCTCATCTCATGGGTAACACCAACTATTATTATTATTATTATTATTATTATTATTATTATTATTAGTAGTAGTAGTAGTAGTAGTAGTAGTAGTAGTAGTATAGCATACTCCTCCTCCTGCTGCTACTGCTACTACTACTACTACTACTACTACTACTACTACTAATAATAATAATAATAATAATAATAATAATAATAATAATAATAATAATAATAATACAGTAATAATAATAAAATAACATATTATTTACTTGTATTAGGTAGATTGAAATTTGAGCATGAACCATTAAGGTTATTTTTAACGTCCAAATAGTTCTGTCTAGCTCAGGCGATGGCACCACCGTCACCGATATATACAACTAATAAAATTAAAACAATCAAAATTAAATGAATAATTCAAAAACTAACCGAAAACGGATACAGTCTAGTTAATAGACGTTACAAATTCTAGGGAATGGTGCATGCCGCTTTCACATATTGTTCTTAGTTTCATTGTTATAAGCCTCCATTGTTAAATAAACAATCAACTTTATCTGCCATACTTTCTATCACAAATTGACCAAACTTGGTACACTCATTTATGATTAAAATATTTAGGGAATAGTGTATGTCGATTTCAAATATTGTTGTTAGGTTCATTGTTGGAGGCCACCATTGTTAAATAAACAATCAACTTTATCTGCCGTACTTTTTACCAGAAACTGACCAAACTTGGCACACCTACTTACGAGTGAAATATCCAGGGAATGGTGCATGTCGATTTTACATGTTGTTAGTTTCATTGTTAGAGGCCACCATTATTAAATTAACAATCAACTTTATCTGCCGTACTTTCTACCAGAAACTTACCAAACTTGGCACACTCTTTTATGATTGAACTATCTAGGGAATGGTAGATGTAATAAACATATAAAGGTTCAAATATTTCTTTATTAGGATATTTTTTTCTTATTTATCTTTTGCTATTTTTAATAACAAGAAGAGAAATGTTGTGTTCTAAATTTCTTCCGTATAGTTAATGAAATACTTACAAGAATTAAATAAAGCCGTAATTGTTTTCAGGTAGTCGAACTTCCCGAAACTATTTTCTTTATAAATACAAGTTACAGAAGGTATGAAGAGAAAGTAGTCTTCAGTTCATACGAACATTTAGAAAAGAAAAAAATAAAAGAAATAAGAAAATCACAGAAGAAGAAGAAAGAAGAAGCGAAGCAAACTCATATCGTTAAGTGTTTGTATGTGTAATAATGTTACAAGCTTTGGCAGTCGCTGCAACTTCTTTTAACGGCCAAATTAATGGTGTTATTGTTTTGCACGTGTCGCACAGCACTACGACTTCCTTCCCAACCCATTCTTTATGCTGGAGATCTAACTTCTCCCTTTCTTGATCTTTTCAATCCTCCTCCCAATAGAAAGACTTTACTCTCAAACGTTGCCAACTACCGAATGTTATTTCTACCTGAACGGGGTTTTTTAAGGAGTTTTGTCTATGTTTCCGGAAGACAGAAAATCATAAGAATTACCTGATGGATCACCATTAATTTTGGCCAGGTTGTATGTAGAACATCAATACCTAGGAATCGAGTTTACTGATGGACTCGGAAGATACGAACAATCAAAAAATCGGTAATTTCATGCATTCTTATGGGAGTAATTATGGATATCATCCTTGCATGGTAGATTACCCGCAGCGCTGTTGAGATTAGCGGGTTAGTATAATGCTCAGGATACAAGCTACTGATCAGTCAATGGAATACAACGCTAAAATGAAATTAAATTACGTTCTACTCCACAAATCTTTCTTATAAATTTTTAATTATCAAAATATTAATCTACCTTAAAATATATTTCGTTTCATTTTATGTAAAATGCTATATTTGAGCATAAATCAAATCAAATCCAATCAGTTGTAAGCCTGAGCCGCTCCAATGTCATCCACTAGCGACAGGATAAATTATGTCTAGCTAGCGATGTGCGCTACGTCGCCCTGTGTCTTAACACGCGTATTAGAAGCTTTCTAGACTTAGTGGCCTATGAGTCCCCAGTTTGCCTCGCGACACTTGGTGGACGTAAAAATTGGGGATCGAACCCGGAACACCTGGATTAAGTATAACGCTATAACCACTAGATTACGGTATCTCGTATATTTACGCCTAGGCTTGTATAACGAAATACTTTAGTTTGTATAATATTTACCTGTACCGTGGGCAAAAAGTGCTCATAAATATGTAATATACTTAGTAGAATGTTCATTTTAAATTAACAGAAAAGAAGAATGTTTTTAATATATGTAAGAGATTATTATGGGATAGTTGTGGCTATGTACATGTTATGTGTTGACCTAGTCAAGTAAATTTATGTATTTTACGGTCTTAAAAAGAATATTTAAGACATATCAAGCAATAAAGGTGAGACTAATAATCTTTGAATATCTTAGTTGATTTTTGCATAAAGAAAAGTAATTATCGCTTCGTAACTGATATTTTACAAGACGAACCAGGTTGACGACGCTTTTCTATAGAGTCGTTATAAAAATTTGGTTTACCAAACCCGGGATCTTTTGAAAATTCAGTTCCCGAAGAAGGAAAGTAGGGCTGAATTTACTTGGATATTACTATTTATGAATACGAACTTAACCGTATTACGAAGCGGTAAGGTCATCAAAAGAAAAATGGATAGTGAAATAGTGCAACAGGAATCTAATACCAGTAATCCAGGTGAAATTAGTGCAACACCAAGTTTGTCATCTGAGGATCGACTTTTGTTAGCTGTGCAGCGACAAATTATGCAAATGACGACTGAGATAAAACAAACCATGGAACAGAAGCTCAATGAATCTAACACAAACATGGAACAGAAGTTCTATGAAGCTAACCAGACCATGGAACAGAAGTTCTATGAAGCTAACCAGACCATGGAACAGAAGTTCTATGAAGCTAACCAGACCATGGAACAGAAGATAGAACTGAAGTTCTATGAAGCTAACCAGACCATGGAAAAGAAGATAGAACTGAAATTTAATGAAGCTAGCAAGCAGTATGAAGAATTAAGTAAACGAATAGAACGGATAGAACTGAAATCAGACGATACGAAACAAACAATCGTCCAGGTGATGAACGACATATCCTCGCAGTTTGAAGAGAAGTTAAAAAGGTTAGCCGATGAGTGTCAAGAAAAGCACGATCATCAAAATCATGAAATCTGTGCTGTAAAAAAGGATTTAACGTTAATAGAATCTTCCGTTAAACATCAAAAGATCCAGTTGGCTACTATGCAGGAAGAAATTAAAACGTTACAGGCTAGAGACACCATTCATCGCAATAATCTGGGCAGTGATCGCTTCGAGTTTCCCCAATCACCGGATATAAATACGCCTTCGCCGGAATCTGAGGAGGATATTATATTAGAGGAAAATTGTCCGAAGATCACTGATGAACGAAATATAAATGGTATCATGACACAGCACGCTACGGACCGGAACAATCACACCACAAGAACAAGGAGTGAGAAAAGAAAGGTAAAGCTAAGTGTCAAGATGAGCGAAATCAAAGCCATGAGTAAATTTAGTGGTAAGTGCAATGAAAATGCTAGTTCTTTCTTAGAGAAATTCCAAGACGAATGTAATATAATGTCTATCGACCGATCACAATACATGAAATTAATACCCCATGTATTACTCCCACCTTGTTCCTTATGGTTTAAGGCAATACGTGATCACATTAGTACATATGAGGAATTTAAAGCGGCATTGATCGCGAATTACGAAAATGACTTTTTGCTGGCAAACAGAGATGCCACTCTTAGAAATCAACATTTCAATCCTCGATTGCACAAATCTATTGTAGAGTTTGTTATAAATGTCTATAATGAATTAAAGGTTGTTAATCCCTTGCAATCGGAATCAAGAATAATTGCATCGATTCGCAATTTGCTTCCATTTAAATTACAGCAGATCTTATTTTCCACACAGTGTATGAGTTTCAGTCATTTATTAATGCTTGTACAATGCTACGAAACTCAATACCATGCTATGAATCTAACACAATCAGGAATGGGTAAAAATAAGAATAATTCAAATCATTTGGTCCCTGTTCGGAATTTGAATATCCGAAGTGTGAATAATAATGAACCGAACCTAAGACGAGTATACTCTAGCAATCAAAATGAACAAAATAGACAAGGTTATGTAGGGAATCCGCCTAACCTAATTAATCGTAATAATTCCTATGTTAGACCATATAGTCAAAATAGGTTTAAAAATAGACGAAATGTATGGAGAAATTCCACCAACGCAGCGAACTACGTGGATAGAAGTAATGGAAGGATAAGAGATGGCACTTCACATCAAGATCCAGGTATTGAAGTAATTTCTGTACAAAACAATAATACAGGACATAATCATGATTGTGCTGTACAGTGTACCCTATTGGAACCCTACTCGAGTATGAATTTAAACTAATTGCGGCTGATATGGTAGGGGTTAAACCCATGTCAGCTGTAGGTTCTCATGAGCATTTATCTAAAAATTTAAGCGATAATTTCTATGAACATTTATCTTCCAATTTACCGGTTCATGCTAATTATGAAAATGATCTTTCCTATGACGTTTCTGTGAATAACTATTCGGAAATAGCAATTAACAGGTGTCAATATCAATTTATACCTGTTGTAAATCGTTGTTGGTTTGAAGACGATACTGTCAATGATGGTTTTAATATCGAAGAAAATTTTGTATTTTTAAAATCATATAGTACTGCTAAAATACCTATTAAAGTCAATGGAGTAAGTACCGAAGCTTTACTCGATACGGGAGCAAACGCCTCTCTATTATCGTATTCATGGTGGAAAGTAATCACTAGTAATTATTCGAATCCTAAGCTACAAAAGGCTGAGAACATTATTATAGTTGATTTTACCGGTAAACATAAAAAGAGAGTAGCAGGAATTACCCGTGTGTCAATATCTATCCAAGATTTCGAAATATCAATCCCTATTCTGGTTATCAAAGATCTTAACGAGAACTTAATTATGGGCTTAGATTTACTATCCCAATTACGAGTCATGCTTGATTTTAAAAACCAAACTTTGACGATACCGGGTATACCTCAGAAAATTGTTCAAAAACTGCTTCCAAAATTATATAATAGCGCTTGCCAATATAATGATCTGTCTCCTATAGTGAATAATGTTTCTATTAGTGAAAAAGGTGATAAATTAAATGATCAACGATTGGAAAAGACACAAAATTTGATGAATGTAAAGGATGATGTAGTATTTTCTGAACATGTTAAATCTCTCGAAAGCAGCCTTGATTTTGCTGATAATACCGTAATAGCAGACTTTAAGAACATTTTATATAAACATAGAAAGGTCTTTTCAGAACGTCCTGGATGCTGCAAGGATTTTGTTTATTCTTTTAAAGTTAAAACTGATAAACCTATAGTAACCAAGCCCTATATAATTCCATATAGATACAGAGAGAATGTACGTCAACAAATAGCAGATATGTTAAGAGATGGGATCATTAGGCCTTCAAGGAGCGTCCACCTTAATCCATTACATGTTGTTCCAAAGAAAAATGGTTCTCTACGTGTGGTATTAGATTTGAGGCGAACTAACGGTCACATTGATCTGGAACAAGTGAGGTATCCTCCAGTAGAAGAAATACTAGCTTCTTTACAAGGGAACGCCGTATTCGGAAATTTAGACCTAGTAATGGCGTATAATCAGGTCGAGTTACACGAAGATTCAAAACCATTTACAGCATTTAGTTTCGAAGGTCACTTGTATGAATACAATCGTGTAGTCTTTGGGCTTATCAATGGTAGTGCAGCATTAGCATCCTGCTTGAACAAAGTTCTAGGTCAAGACTTGCGTAGCAACGTGATAACGTATGCTGATGATATCTTAATCATGGGGAAAAATCCACATGAATATTTGAAGTATTTAGATATAGTTTTAGACAGATTGGAAAGTTCAGGCCTTACTATCAATTTACAGAAATCCAAGTTTTTGCAGAATTCTATAGAATTTCTTGGGTACCAAATTGATGCCTCTGGTTTGCAATTCAGTCAATCTAAAGTTCAAGCCATAGAAGATCTGCCTGCTCCAGTAAATGTGAAACAGACACGACAAATATTAGGACTCTTCAATTGGTTTCGCAAAGCCATCCCGCGATTTGCTGAGATAGCCCAGCCTTTATTTATGATCATAAAGAAGGGTATACCATGGCAATGGGGTCCGATCCAGGAACACAGTTTTAATAAATTGAAGGAGTGCGTAAAACGAAATATCCATTTGAATCACCCCAGATATGACGTTCCTTTTTACGTACAATGTGATGGTTCCCAACTTGGAATCTCTGCAGTACTCTGGCAGCCTAACCCAACTATGCAGGAACCAGCTGTTATACATTGCGCTAGCCGTACTTTAAAGAAAGCTGAAAAGGGATACACTACAACAGAAATTGAACTTTTGGCTGTACGTTTTGCTATACAAAAATTCGCTCCCTATCTGAGCGGATGTCATTTCATAGTACTTACTGACCATAATTCATTGCGATATCTTAATAGCGTACAGGGGTATAATAACAGATTACTTCGCTGGTCGTTAGATCTGCAAGCTTATGATTTCGAAGTGCAACACATTAAAGGAGTGGATAATGGACCCGTAGATACTTTATCACGCCTGTTTCCTGGAGAAGAGCAACATATTTTGTCTATTAATGAATTTAAGATCTTACAAGATGAAATAGCTACCATTTCAATAGAAGATTTAAGAGAACATCAAATAAAGTATCATGAATACCAACAAATCATGGAACATTTATCTTCATGTGGCGATGGATGTAGTTGTCCCAAGCACTGGAATTCCAGATTTAAATTAAATAACGGAATCTTACTCATTAAGGATTTTAAGTTCAAATCTAGGAACAAAATTTGTATTCCACCTACGTTAACAGCACGCATCTTAAAGGCCTACCATGACGATTTTGGACATTTTGGGTATGTAAAGGTATGTGCCTTGATTAATAAATCTTTTTATTGGAAAGGAATGCGAGCTCAGGTCAAAAATTATATCAATGACTGTATCGAGTGTATGCAAATTAAGCATAATTATCAGGCTATACAAAAACCAATGCTTTCAATAACACCGGAGAGACCACATTCATTTCTATCGATTGATTTATATGGACCGTTACCCAGAGCAGCTACTGGAGAAGTTTATTTGTTAACAACAATGGATATCTTTTCACGATATGTGGTAGCTTACCCCTTGCGCAAAGCAACCTCCGCTGCTATAGTGAATAAAATTCTAAATGTATACATTCCACACTGTGGCCCTATCGAGCATATATTATGCGATAACGGCTCACAATTCAAAAGTGATGTGTTTCTCAAAGCCATGAATAAGGCCAACATTAAAATTCATTTTGTGACTCCGTACCACCCAAGTAGCTCCGTAGTAGAAAATGTACATCGCAATTTCGGTATGTTGTTTCGGCACTTTTGTAAGGATAAACATGCTGAATGGATTAAGCATGTCAACCAAATTACGTACCTTTTGAACCATTCTATATCAGACACTTTAGGTGTGTCTCCTGCTAAGGTGCATAATGGCTCTGATGTAATTTTCCCTGTGGAACAACATTTTGATGTCAAATTAGAAGATTCGACAATAATAGACTCATCCAATTTAGTGAACATGGTTAAGATCCGAAGACACAACAAGTTTTTGAAACGTAATTCGCAAGTAGAGTCGTTACAAGAAGGAAAATATCGGATCAAGGTCAACGATTTAGTTTTCGTTAAACAACATCCGCAGAGTAATATGTTGTTAAAGAAAATCTACAAATTTTGTGACATTTTCTCAGGTCCTTATTTATGTTTTAAGGAGATAAATCCTAAAGTCTTCGAACTGTTAAACGCTAAAACGGGGAGGTCAATTGGACTTCGCAATATAGATGAGTTAAAGGTTTGGAAGCCTACTCCGTATACAAAGGAAAAATGGATGCATCTAGTTAAAGAGTTAGTAGCACCCAACATTCTTGATCAAATAAATAAGAATGAAAAATAACAATAATAATGAAAAATGTGTTTATTTAATAACAAAAAGGTGTCTTTTGTTTCTGTAAAATAAATTTATTTACTTCCATTTGATTATTCAAACGTAGGTTATGTTTAATTTTTATTCTTTCTTATTAATGTGAAGAATCATAATTCAATTTATAATTAGTTAAAGGCAAAAAAAAAATTACTTTATATCAGATTGATTTGTGTTTAATTGTCAAAGATTATGTTAAGAATAAGATCCATTCTATAAAATCCATTATTCAATAACTACCTTGAATGAAATTCTTCATTATTTATGACATCTTAGTGCTACTATGTATACATTACAATTGCAACATCTAACTTATTTGTTATACAATGCGCCCGAAAAGAATAAATATTATTTGTCACATCATCGTTTGTAATAATGATCGAAACTAGTAATCTTGATAATTTGTGAAATTTTTATAACGACTCTATAGAAAAGCGTCGTCAACCTGGTCCGTCTGGTAAAATATAAGTTACGAAGCGATAATAACTTTTCTTTATGCAAGAATCAACTCAGATATTCAAAGATCATTAGCCTCACCTTTATTGCTTGATATGTCTTAAATATTCCTTTTTAAAACCGTGAAATACATAAATTCACTTGACTAGGTCAACACATAACATGTACATAGTCACAACTATCCCATAATAATCTCTTACATATATTAAAAACATTCTTCTTTTCTGTTAATTTAAAATGAACATTCTACTAAGTATATTACATATTTATGAGCACTTTTTGCCCACGGTACAGGTAAATATTATACAAACTAAAGTATTTCGTTATCCGAAAGTGAGAAAAAAATAAATTAAGGTGGATAACCACCAGGAAGTCAGTACATATTTTAGCTCATTTCCTTAACTACTGCGGAATGAAACGTTACATATTATAAATATTGTACTATAAGATAGAGTAATGTTTCAGCTACAGCACAAGACACTGATTCATTTGGTTGTGTCTCCTGATATCGAAAAATGTAACAAATAAAAGAAAATATTTGATTCGTTTTACAATAAGCACACAAGATGGCACTTGCTGTTAGATCTTACTAGAAGTGCTCCGTTTTGTCAAATGTTTATTTGTATGTGTAAAATATTTTAAAGTAACGATCTTCTCACGAAATAGGTATATTGTTTGACCATTTTTCGTGTTAGGTTTCAGATTTTATTTAAATATTAATTTACATTTAAGGAAATAGATTTTGAGACGAAACTTGCGCAGAACGCCATAATGCGTTGTTGCCAAATTTGTACGTTTACTGTAGTAGTCACAATAAGAAAATTCCTGGATTCTAGCGTTACAGTTCGAGAAGAGGAATTGTGGTAAGGGTCGAAAGCTAATTTCTCTAGTAAGTATCCAAGCAGAATTCCATGATTACTTCCTTTATTATCTGTCATCAGTAAAGACTCCACACTATCTGGCAACGTCACACTATTCAAGCAGCGTTTAGCATAGCACTGGGAACATCTAGTGATCCACCTTAAAGGGAATTGCGTATCATACCCTGAGAAAATTTATGTTGTCCACCCAGCGGCGCAAAACTCTCTTCAGCATTGGGGGGTACGGGTAAGATCATTCCCATTTTCATTTCATTTATTTATTTATTTATTTTTGCGATGTTCAAAAGATTTATGACATTGGGAAACAGTGGTGTAGAGGATCAGGGGAGCAGAGTTGCCTTCAACATTGAGAGGCGGGCAGATTTGAGACTTATTCTGAGGGGACATCAATTTCATCTGACTTTTCTTTGTATAGCAATCGGACACAAATCATCACATTTCTCCCTGCAAAAACATATTTCAAATCAAATTATTGTGGGGACAGTTCCCCTAGTTCCAAGATTGGAGGGAACATGTACTTCTCAACCTCCCGGGATTTGCGCGGCGATCGAACGAGGCACCTCATGCACCAGAGTTAAGCGTTCTATCACTGAGTCATCTTGTACCCCGTCTCTTGTGCATCAATTCATGGTCTATTTAAATACATATTATTACAGAAATTCGTTTATAGGCTTAAACTCACATTAGGATTTTTGTATAGAATTATATTGTAACTGATAGTGTGTATCATATGTGTAACGTCAATTATTATTTTTTTTTCTTTAATGCTTTAGGACGAGAAAAACAAGGACATTGCACTAAACCTTTCTTACCCAATGAACTAAACAACAATATTGAAAAAAACAAGTGAAAACTTGTTCGTTCCAGCATCCATTTTCTGCTTAGAGAAATTTTTAACCTGTAGACCTGATGGAGGTCATACACCTACCTAATAGCTCTCTTTATTTTCATTGTAACTCCCCCCCCCTCTCTCTCTCTCGCTTGTCGCAAATGTACTCAATATTATTCGTTTATGAACAGTTTTCCATAACCGGAAAACTCCATATTTCGTGACATGTTTATTATATACTGGTCAGAGTTCCAGTTCTTCCACAGGTGAAATGTAAATTTAGTGGGAAATATCTGATTGTAATATTGTAAAATTTCTCTAAGCGATAACTCCCTCTTGATTATATAGTTAGTTAGCACACGCGTCTTCGTTTCGAGTGACCCGGGTTCCATTACTAGTGAGATATCGGGGTTCGGATCAGACGTAAAGCTACAAATCCATGCCTTATACAGCCTTGGTACTTAAAGGGAGTGTAAACTACCAAAAAGCCAACTTCTTTCAGTAACCACTCCACTTAGTGATTATTTTTTATTTATTTATTTATTTATTTTACTTGGCCACTTCGAAATCTCATAAGATTAATAATGTATTTCGAACTCCTATTCAACGACCACTGTGCGGTGGAGGTTAGCAAATATGTGGCAACGTCGCAGATAAACAACCATAGTGTAGATCTATCTACTAATCCATCAAATAGTTACATCGATTCTTTCCAGATGGCAGTTAGTCGACAAACGTTGACACAATAGCACCATCTATTATAATATCGTAACAATCGATGTAACTGCTTGGTGGATTCTTAGAGCAACGCTAATAGTTACAAGTTAACCTGCAACGTTGCCACATGGCGAAATTTTAATTCCCTATAGCGGCTGAAGGACGCTCTGGAGTGTATGCCATTATTTAAGTTTTCGCTTTGTTTTGACCTGAAGAATAGCGCTCTGTAGTTCGTGGGCGCTATTTTTACAGCACCCTATATATATGGTGCTAATAACATATATGGCCTGAAACAAGGAGATGCGTTGTCGCCATTATTATTTAACTTTGTTCTGGAATACGCTATAAGGAAAATCAAATATAGCAACCAGGGCCTAGAGTTGAACGGTATACACCAGGTTATGGCATATGCTGATGATGTAAATTTAATAGGGGATGATAGGAGAACAGTAGAAAGAAATGCAGAGATCTTATTAAACGCTTGCAGGGACATGGGTTTAGAAGTAAATGCAGAGAAAACTAAATACATGGAAGTGCGTCGTGACCGTAATACTGAAACTATGGATGCGTTAGAATATTAAATAATACTTTTGATAAAGTGGATAGTTTCAAATATTTAGGATCAGTATTAACAGAGGAAAATCATATTCACGAAGAAATTAAATGTCGACTAAAAGCAGGGAATTCGTGCTATTATTCGGTTCTAAATCTCTTGTCGACGCGAATTCTGTCGAGGAATTTGAAGCTTAAAATATACAAAACGATAATCATGCCTGTTGTTCTGTATGGTTGCGAAACATGGTCGCTTACTTTGAGGGAAGAACATAGACTGAAAGTATTTGAGAACAATATCCTGAGACGAAAATTCGGATCCAAGAGGAACGGGAATGAGGAATGGCGGAAACTTCATAACGAGGAACTACATAATTTATACGGTTTACCCAACATTGTTAGGGTAATCAAGTCGATGAGGCTTAGGTGGGCGGATCATGTAGCTAGAATGGAAGAAAGTACAAAAGCTTTCAAAGTCTTGACTGGAAGACCAATCGGAAAACGACCATTAGGAAGACCTAGGCGCAGATGGGAGGACAATATTAAGATGGATCTCGCAGAGATCGGAATACAAAGTAGAAACTGGCTGCAGTTAGCTAAGGATAGAAGTCAGTGGAGAGCTTTTGTGAACGCGGCATTGAACGAGAGAAAGAGAGAGAGGTCTAGCCCTATCACACGTAAATGAACAATTAAAAATGTCGAGCTGGAAAACCATTCAAACGTCAGAAATTAATGATCTAATATGATCAAACTCTTTATCACTGAGCCATCACAGACCTTATGAAAGCATTAATAAAATAACATTATTATCATTTCAGCACACTATCTTACTAAAGCATGAGTCTTGACAGTGAGCACTGGCGGATCCACGAAGAGGGCAGTGGGGCGAATTCCCCCAAAAGGTTACATTTTTTATAGGTCTATATATAAAATATTGCAATATTTTATTCTGATTTGATGTAAAGCTCTGTATTGCAAGCTTAGTTTAATCGTTCACAAGGCAATCCAACCCGCTCTAAAGAGGACTCTTCTAAATCCGCTAATGACAGTGCGTAAAGTTGGAATTCACATATTGTTGGAAACGTATCAAACACTATTCACAAGGAAACAAAGATTGTTCAGAAATCCGTTTGTTTGATTTCGTGTTTTCGGGTATAAATGGTATTTTAAAAAAATGAAAAAAAAATCAAATTTGGAACAGTATTATGTAATAGTATAGCAACAAATGTGCAACTATGTGCTTCCTGGAGCCTATTTCTCAAAACTACCAACCTTGTAATACTAGTGAATTTTTTTCAAAATTAAATATTGTATAATTGTATGTAGCATAAAACCAGTTGAGAGTGCTCCAAGAACATTGCCAGAACGGACTTAAAAAGAATGGAGAGATAGAGCGGGAAGGATAACAGTGATTGTTCCTATATGTAAAAGTAAATATTTTTATCCGCACATGCTTCTCTTTCTCGCAAAAAATTGCAAAAATATCATCTCTCTATGACTTACGGTTCCCGGGATATAGCTCCTTAAATCTCCGGAAATCGGTCATTTTCTTGGCCAATATCTTACTATTTTGTACCAAAATGTTCACCATCCTCTTAGGTATTAATGAGCACCAATATTATCTCTCTATAACTTACCATTCCCGAGATATGGCTCCTTAAATCTCTCGAAATCGGCCATTTTTTTTGGCAATATCTTACTATTTGGTACCAAAATGTTCACCATCTCTTAGGTATTGATCAGCACCAATATTATCTCTTTATAACTTACCGTTCCCGATATATGGATGGCTCCTTAAATCTCCGGAAATCGGTCATTTTTTTGGCCAATATCTCGGGAACGGTAAGACTGACGAGAAAAATTCGATCATTTTTTAAAGATAGTTTTTGATGCTCTATCGCAGCGTTTCCCAACCTTTTTCAACTTGCGGCACACTACGGGTGTTACTTGGATTCTCGCGGCACACTTATAGATATTATTATTTGTAAATGTAAAACACAGTGGTATTTTTCTGTGATTATTGATATCCTTCTTACAGAGTAGACAGCTTTATCACTGGTTTTTCCCCGTGGTAAATCATTATGCTTATTTTCCATTCTAATTTAAGAATAGAAAACAATTGCAATGAAATATTGGACTCAGGTTTTTAAAAATACGCTTTCTTTTTAAAAGCTGTATCCAATCTTTTACTAAGAAGGAAGATCACTAAATAACGAACGAACAAACACATCTCTTTTACTTTTAAAACACAAATGTGGGTAATTTGTCGAAAGGATTGAATGATATTTTAAATTTTCAAGTTACGAAATAGTCTGCAATAATAAAGAAGCAATAACGGTCATAACAATGATAACCATTTTTTCAACATTAGAAATATACAGAACAGTAACCTGGTATGAAACTTAAAATTGTAGATTCACAGTAGAGGTTCATAGTAATGTGAAATACAAATATACATTTTTCCCTACGTTTTGCAATTTGATTACTATAAAATTAATAATTTTGTTTCGATTCCTCGCGGCACACCAGCGGCCCATTCACGGCACACCAGTGTGCCGCGGCACACCGGTTGGGAAACGCTGCTCTATCGAATGGAGGGCTCAAAATTTAAAAATTCGAAATAGCAGACAGGCAGACAGACCGACATAGAGAATTCAGTAATGATTTTTTTTAAAGTTTTTTGAATTTGACAAATTAGAGGTATCAACATTAATATTTTGAAATGATGTTTACCATTACTCTAGTATTTCTAATTCATGATATTTTACGACTTGTAACAAAAAAAAAAAAAAAAAAGGACTTGTTGGGTTCAGAAATAGGCCCCAGTTAGGCAAATACGATTATCAAAGGGAATGACTTATTTAAATTCTTTTAATAATTTAGTTTAACATGTTGAGGTAATTTAAAATCTTTTAAATATTTTACTTTCATGTTTTATTACAAACATTCTTCATTTGCTGTAAATATTAAACAAGTTTAATAAACTTAAAAATAGTTGTGGATCTAGAAGGTGAAAACTTGGGGGCGGAGGGGGGGTAGCCAGAACACAGAGTATGAAAGGTATATCATGAGTTTACTATAAACTTTCAAAAATATATAAATAATAGCTTAAATTATTTTTGTTACACAAAAAAACTGGGGACCTATCGCTTTTTCACAAACCTTTGCACTCTTCAAAAACAAACCGCGTAACTCAATTTGTATCACTCCGCGCACGAGTATTCAGCGATTGGTGCAGGAGAAAATGCTTCGTCTGTTTCCCGCAATATTTCTGCTTTTGCACGTGCATGTAATCCTTCACTGGTAACCTTCCTGCCTGCATGGCCATCATCAAATATAGCGCGCGCTCTGCGTATTTGTGAGTGGGTGTAGCTGTTTTCCTGTTAAATTTAAATTTTTGTGTAAGATGTCAATCCACATATACAGATGTGCTTTTAATTGAAACTAAAATGTTCTTAGTGTGATTTAAAAATACAATAATTGCTATTTAGGTTGAACAAGTGGAATTTCTTGGGGATTATTTTCTTATGGAAGAATAATGGTCATTTGGCTCATTGCAAGTGTTGCTCACTTCTGATTATATTTCTTTTTTTTTTCTTTTTTTTTTTTTAAAGAATCGTAGTCGGACTGTTTAGTCAGTTTCAGAGAACTGGGATGCAAATGTTCATTATGTTACCCAAAAGAAAAACTGAGCCCTTGTACTAAATTTCTATTTAATATATTAAATGCATTATACTTCAGATAATTGGAGAGACTTTCATTGGATATAAAAAGTTGTAGGCCTATTATTTTAAAGATAAGTAAGAAATAAAGATAAAAGCAATTTCACCGATTCGAAGTAGCGTAAGGTCTGATGTTAATTCTGTATGTTATAATCAGGGGTAAAAGTGGATCTGAAAAGGTAGGGGTACGGTAGCAAGCGGCATGACGTCACGCCGTCCCCCCGCCTATCCTTGCCCAATTTAATTTCTTAGGAACTGGGGGACGTCGTACATATTTTTCCGAGGTCGGGGATGGCGTTCTCCCGCGTTCCCCCACTTTTACCCCTGGTTATAATTCGCATATCGATTAAAAGAAACGATCGGGTTTAACTCTTAACATACCAAGCGGGATCCTCTAGGAACCCCAGAGGGCGATATTTGGTGATACTGCTGCAACTATAAGAATAAATTTATTCTGGATTTTTATGTGTGTCCTGCATCCGTTTGGGATATACTATCTATTACATAATTAGATCAACGATGCGTTCGTTAAAAAAAAATACAAAAAATAAAAACATACTTGAAAATGTAAAAGCTCCATTGTTAGACTTGTATTTCAGATTTACGAACACAAAAGTATAAAATTGTACGAAAAACTGAATATTGTTAAAGTAAACATATTTGATGTCAACAATGCTCATTTAAATTAGGTAAGCTTTTAGACATCAATAATAATAATAATAATAATAATAATAATAATAATAATAATAATAATAATAATAATAATAATAATAATAATAATAATAATAATAATAATAATAATAATTTGAGTTGCAATACTATGTTGAGAAATTAAAATAATACTTGGGGTCGCCAGAAGACCCCAGCTTTGTAAACAACGTTGACGAGTTAGGCTTGGTACGTTAAGGGTTAAATGAACATTTAAGAGTCGTAAGAATGATTGTCCGTTCTCAGGAGTAACAAAATATCTGAAAAAATCTTCAAGCCATGATTTGCAGTTACAGGGAAAATTTAAGAGATTGTCCAGCCCGGCTTCCAGGCATGGACGTCCGCAGGACTTTTTCAAGTAGATAAAATACTGATTCCACGGAAGGGGGGACAAAAGACCGACACACAAACTCAGTCGCGAATACACAATATTTTGATAAACGAGGGCACATAATACATCAACTAAAACAACAGTTATTTACGCCCGTATGCTTATTAACTACAGTAAATAATCTATAATACCAGATACTATATTATTTAATATGAATATATTAAGTGTTATAACATTTAAGTAAGCAAATTAGTATGTCTTGACATGCACTTCCAAAAACCTTTCAAAACCCAGGGAGGCAACATCCCCTCTGCCCCTTCCCCGCTGCGGGCAGCCATGCTTGCTAGTGTTCTTTGTCTATATTTATATGCTGCTTCAAAGATTCAGGAGAGAGAAAATGCATCTTGGTAATCTATCAGAAGTCCATGCCATTTCATTTTCAATCTCCCGCTCTTCGGTTTGTTTCTTAATTTGTTAGCTCGGGGTTTCTATAAACTTTTTAGTCTGTTAGTTGGCAACATTTACACACTGCCGTCTGCGTTGTTTACAAGAGCTGCAAAGCTTCGTGAAAAAACGAATAGGTCCTCCGGCCCCGGGCTAGATCCGTTAATAAAAATATAACAGACGATCCATATTTGAGTTGCCGGGTTTCATTTGTCCCTCCCATGTAACTACACCCAGTGGCGCCGATTTCTATATAACGTTTGGAGACCCATTCGAATTTGTCAGATATCATTTAACCCTTAAGTACTCGTGCGGGATGATCACAGACCCAAACAGGTAAATTTTGTGTTGTTAACCAGAAGACCTGATGAAAAATATATAAATAAAGTCTCAAAACGAGTACAAAAAATCTAATTGCAACAAATACTCTTTAAAAACATGTCTACAGTTATGCTATATTGTCTTAATTATTTAAAAGAACTATTTTTTATTATAAAAAAAACTAATATCAATTTGGGGGTCTGTTGGATCACCGCGCGAGTACTGGTGTCACAAAAAGGGAGCGAATACTTACGGGTTAACAAGACATAAATGAGATTTGGAATACAAACAGGAAAACTTAATGGAGGAGAGCCCCTTAGAATTGGCGCCTGTGGCTACACCCCTAATTTTACTGTTAATTGTATCTAATGTTATAAAATAAATATAAATTTGTGTCTGGAGCTGCATTGATAGCTACTTAAAAACAAATACCTTTGGAAGATATTGACATGTCATAACTTGAAATTATAAGGCCAATGGACCAGTGATGGGAAACACGGGTGTTACAAGAATATTTTCCCTATAATTCCAACACATGTTTTCCTTGTGTGAACAAAAACTTAATGCTCCAGATGTTATTTCTTCATACAGGTGATGACGAAATAAATACAAGAATTTTTCGACAAATAACCTGTCTTTCAAGCTGATAGATTTCGCACAATTATTTCTGAAATGCGAAAACAAACAAACGATTCACACGGAAGTCAGTCACCTGAATTAGAGAGAGAACATTTGTTGTGCTTCAGGGCAGGGAAAAGGGCGAGGGATAGAGAGAGAGAGAGCAAGGTGTCAAAATTCACAGCAAGTTCGTCATTCTTTGATTTCTAGATAACACACACATGTCTTATTTGCTTTTATCAGATTTTTATCCAAGTTTTCTTCTACTAGGGTGCTTAACTACTTGCTGTGCTTCCATATTGTTAGCTGTTGTTATCATCAAAATGTATTGGTCTTCCTTCCCCCTCTTCTCCCCCCCCCCCTCCACACACACATACACAAAGATGTGGAGATGTTTCTCAAGAGTTGGTATATATCGCATCGAAAGGAAAGCGTCTTTTCTTCTTCTTGGCCAGGAATGCTGAAGCCTTCAGGTGAATCGTAAGTCCAGGCGCCAGCCAGTCTGCAGCCCACCTGGGCCAGCAACTAACACTTGACTGGCAAAGCAGAGGTTTTGCAGGTTGGACATGATAGAGAGATGAGATATTTTCTCCACACTCTCTCTCTCTCTCTCGCTCTTATTGTGATGCACAGCATCTTAACAAAAGAATAAAAAGAGATG
Source organism: Thermobia domestica (assembly GCF_964235325.1). NCBI lineage: Eukaryota > Metazoa > Arthropoda > Insecta > Zygentoma > Lepismatidae > Thermobia > Thermobia domestica. Next base: position 13,366,463 of record NC_137471.1, read on the forward strand.
AAGAGAATTCCAAAGAAGGACAAGGAAAAAACAAAATGAAGATAAACGGATAAGACATATATAAGAAAGATAATAATGGAAGGTGACCCTGAATGTAAAAATTTTCTTTTAATATTATTAGTTACAGTCTTAGATCCCGGTTGCTTTTCCTGGTGCATTGCCAATGTCCTAGTTAAAAAAAATGTTCAGTACACGTTATAACAATTTAAATAAAATATTACTATGGCACAAAAATATATTTTCTCGAGACAAAACGTTCAAATTTTAACAAATGGTTTACAATAAGATTTGATTGTTTACGTCAATTTTTAATGCAGTGTTCAATTACTCTTTTAAATTATTGACGTATGTTTATAACATAGTTTTGAATCATGTTTTATTCTTGACGTAATATCGTTCATAACTGTCTCTCAAATATCATTTTATTGTTAGGTTATTTTTTACACTGAAGCTTTATTGCTGTTGACATAAATTTTTCACTTTTTAACAATGGTTAAGCTTTTTTCAAAATTAGAATAACTTTTCGGGATAAGGTTAAATTATATTGTATTTGTTAAAATCAGATTTCAACAATGGAGTCCCATACTTTATGTTGGCATTAATCTTTAAAGTTCAGTTCAAAAATATAGTTTTATGATTGACATTAATTATGAATTTAGGTTAAAATCAATTTTAAATGCTCAATTAATTTTATTATAACATCTGCTACTAATAAAGGATTCCATTATTTTTATTCTTACATTAGCTTTCAATACAAAGGTTAAATTATTTTCAATATAACATCAGCTATTAATATGGGAGTTTTTTTTTCTTTTATCAGATCAGTTTTCAATGTAGGGTTAAATTCCTCTTAACATAACATTAGCTTTTAATAGGGGGCTTAATTATTTTTATTATTATTACACCAGTTTTTAATACATGGTTAAATTACTTTTATTATTATATTAGTTTTACATTAGACACAGATGGAACTGGAGGACAATATTAAGATGGATCTCGCAGAAATAGGAATACAAAGTACAAACCGGATCCGATTGGCTAAGGACAAGGGTTGCCAACTAGCCAGAAATATTACTGTTATTTTGATTAATGCTGGTTAATCTTATTTGTGCCGATTTCTCTGTAAATTTGGAGGGGGGCATTCAGATGCAGAAGGTATATATATGAGGATTTTAAGATCAATTGCATTCAAATTATGACAAATATTGTATATTTATAAATATAATAGGGGGCTCTGGACCCCCCTCCTCAGGATCGGTATAAAATTCTTACCAGCCCCTTTATGATCTTTTTTTTTTTTCTTTCTTCAAATTTGTATCTAGTTCGAAGTATAGATTTAAAAAGTAACTTCATTCTGTAAATCCAAAACTGTCATCTTTCACGACCTATCAATGATTAATTTATTTTGTTCATCTGTTTTAGATAATTTTAAAGAGATGACAGGGACTGTATCAGAGAAAATTTCAAATTTATCTGTAAGAAATTTCATACATTTATTGAGAGTGAAAAAGGACTACTTAAAGCAATTTCCTGTAGTTTACGTATAAGTTTAAAAAATAAATTTCATTTTCCAAATCCAAAATCGTCACGTAAAGATTAATATACTTTTGTTCGTCTGTTTCGATAATTTTAAAGAAGTGGCAATTATTAATAAATACAATAAAATGATCAATGTCTATTTTAGTTTCTTATTTGTGGCTAAGCGGTTAGTGTACGCGCCTTCGGCGCTAGAGACCGGGTTCGATTCCCGACGGGAGCTCATGTAGTTCGGATTCCACGTTAATCAGGAGGTCCACGTCTCATATAGCCTCGCTGCTGGAAGGGACGCTAAACTGAAATTCAAGTCAACTCAACTCAGTTTCTCATTTATAGCACAATGTATCTATTAAGCTTATTAGTGAATGTACTAAGGATACAGTATATAAAATACAGGCGCTAATGCAATTTTGTTCACGATAGTACATTTCCTTCCCATGGTGGGTCCGAACAGAGATACTTCACACTTAAACCTATAACATAGGGAATTTTAAGGATGTCTTTTTATTTATTTATTTATTTATTTTCTAGAGTTGGTAACCCTACTAAGGACAGAAGTCAATGCTGAGCTTGAGTAAATGTGGCATTGAACCACCGGGTTCCATAAGCCATAGAATTTTTTATATACAGTATATTTCTACAGTTTGTTTGCAGTTCTGTTATTATCTTTAGCAGGAGGGTAAAAGCGAAGAGGAACGCGAAGGGACGTCATTCCTCCACTTCCAGAAAATATCTGTGGCGTCCCCCTGCTTTCTAAAATATTACAATGGGCAAAGATAGGCACGGGGGATGGTTTGACGTCATGCATCCCCATACCTTTTGAGATCCACTTTTAACCCTTGTCTCTAGAAGTCTTAAGAGTGTCCCAAATGAAGAGCTTCCGTTCCTTTTTTATGATGGTCTCTTTTTTTTTTTAAAAAAAAAAAAAAGTAGTAGATGGTACAGAAGCGGCTTTCTTCAATCTGTTAAGAGCAGGGGCGGATCTAAGAGGGGTGAGCGGGGCCATCGCCCACCCCTCCCTTAGAAGAGGAAACTTTCTTATTTTATATATAAATAAAACCCATCCGAGAGTTTGGAGCTCTTAAAAGTAGCTCTAAGTAGTAGTATTACAACCTATCGCCCCCCTCAGAAGTCCGTCCTGGATCCGCCCCTGCTTAAGCGTCCCAAGAATATACCCCACCTCCACTCTACCCTACCTCTTCTGCATTTAGTAGAGAGAGATTTCTATCATTCTCGTTCCCGTAGAGAGAGAGATTAGAGTGGAAACGGAATATATTCTTGGGACGTTTAATTGATTTACGGAAAACCACTTCTAACAATCTATTAGACTCTTCTCACATAGCCTCCGTGCTAAAAGGGACGTTAAACTGAAATCTATTAGACTCTACCGTCTTTACCAAGGATTTATAAATAGAGGATCTGCTCTTACAACAAAATCTTGAAGCCATACGTCACAGTTTCTCCATCCCTACTCTGCCCACTCCGCCCAATAGGATCGCAATGTTTTGAGCCAACAAACATGGCTGAAACGAAAGTAACCAATCAGACGATGTCGGAAACGAGAGTAGCCAATCAGACGTGCAGATGCTCGGTTGTTTTTTTTGGCTTCATTATTTAATAGGATGAAGATATATATGGGGCAAATCCTCTATTTTAAAAGATCCTTGGCCTTTACTATTTTTAGCAATCCATGTTAAAACTGGAAGCGGTTGATTTCCTGCCATTTCTAGTTTGAATGCAGGTTTAAGAGAAGATGGTACCTGTTCTTAGAACGTTAAATAGCTCCTCCCCCCCCCAAAAAAAAATATTCTCGTTATCACTTATCGTTTTGCACTGTGTAGATCAATATTGAAACCGGAAGTTGCTATGGATTTATGTCATTTCCGGTTTAGAGAGTTAAAGATGTAGATGAAGTGTATTCTTGAGACTCTAATTTCACTGCAGAAAACCGCTTCTTGCTCTCTATTACATTTTTTGTTCGATGATCAACATAACAACAATCAAGGGCGCCGATTTCTCTGTAAATTTGGGGGGGCGGGGGGTCCATTCAGATGCAGAAGGCATATATGAGGATTTTAAGACAAATTACATTCAAATTATGCCAAATACAATAGGGGGCCCCACATGAGCTTTGGTGGGACCCGAGCCCCCTGCCCCCCCCCCCAGGATCGGCGCCCATGACAACAATAGAATTCGACTTCTAACTTTCGAATGGGGCATGGTGGCTCAGTGGTAGAGCGCTAGGATGCCAACTCTGGAAAATCATAATAATAATAATAATAATAATAATAATAATAAAAACGGTACGCCCTCAAACAGGGACGTACGCAGGAATTTATTTCGGGTGGGGTCCAAAGCTTTTCGGGGAGGGTCCAAACACAATTTCATGCTAAATTATATTAAAAATTGTAAAATTGCCCCTAAAATTAGACTAAATTTACAAAAAAAGTCCGGATTTCGGAGGGGGTCCGAACCCCCAGGACCCACCCCCTGCGTACGTCCCTGCCCTCAAAATTCTCTATGATATAAGTCTAAGTGTGAAATATCTCTGTTCGGACCCATCCGTGGGAAGGAAATGTACTATCGTGAACAAAAGTGCATTAACACCTATATTCTCCGTATCCTTATTTTAATACATTCACTAATAAGCTTAAAAGATACATCGTGCTATAAATGAGAAACTGAAATTCGGCATTGATCATTTTATTGTATTTACCAGTAATTGCCATTTCTTTAAAATTATCGAAACAGATTAACAAAACTATATTAATCTTTACGTGATAATTTTGGATTTACAAAATTAAATTTATTTTTTTAAACTTACACTTCGACTACAGGAAATTGCTTTTAAGAAATCCTTTTTCACTCTCAATAAATGTATAAAATTCCTTACAAGTAAATTTTAAATTTTCTCTGATACAATCCTTGTCATGCACAAAATATATTTATCGTTGATAGATGGTGAAAGGTGATAGATAGTTTTGGATTTACAGAATGTAAGTTACTTTTTAAATCTACACTTTGAACAAGATAAAATTGCTTCGAACTAGATACAAATTTGAAAAAAAAAAGGGGGGGCATAAAGAGGCTGGTGAGAAGTTTATACCGGTCACCAGCTTTAAGCAAAATAACAGCAATATTTCCGGTCAGTTGGTAACCCTATGAGAGCGCTTATCTCTGGTGCGTCAGCTTCCTGATTCGATCTCTGGCCAACATCGTGTCCAAGGGCGCCGATTTCTCTGTAAATTTCGGGGGGGGGGAGAGCATTCAGATGTAGAAAGCATATATGAGAATTTTAAAACAAATTGCATTCAAATTGTGCCAAATATTGTGAATTTACAAATATAGTAAAGGGGCCCACATGAACTTTGGGGGGCCCGGGCCCTCTCGCTCCCCCCGGGATTGGAGCCCTTGATCGTGTCCGTGGGTTTTCTTTGGATATTCCTGTTTCCTCCCACTTTCTCATTCCACCAATTATTCTATCAACATTCACTTGTTTGATCATCACCTCCCTTAGCGTAACAGATATAAGTGTGGGACGTTAAACTCAAAAATTTCAGTTAATTTTCCCTAACGTTTTAGTCTCTGCATCTTAACCAAACTTCTGGTGCCGCATCAAATAGTCCTTGAGCTTCTTGTCTCCCGGATGGATAGACACCCAGGCGCGGATCCAAAGGGGGGCTATAGGGGCTATGGCCCCCCCCTTGACGCCCAGTTATATACTGGATAAAATGGGCTTCAAACCTGGTTTACACTGGGTAAAGCGGTAAACTATGCTTTAGCCCCTCCCTTGATCATATCCTGGATCCGCCATTGTACACACCCACGGGGTAAATATGTATATAAAACAATGTTGCTAAACCAAACTCTTTAAAAAGTAGTTACGTTACTTTCTGGATATATAATGTTAAAGGCCTATGTTTAGCAAAAGGGGTCCAGCTCTTTTCTCTAAAAAAATGTTACAATTTTGGTAATTTCTGTTCACATTCGGTTAGTTTAGGGTAGGTTAAGTTAGGTTAGGTCAGTTTAGGTTATAGCATGGCCAACAAGAGATGGTCTCTGACGTTTCTTACCACATGCGGTGGGACATTGCAGCCCCTACTTTGATACCAGTGTTACCAACCACGATCACTCTGTCTTATACCATTAATTAAATTGCCACTACAGTTGCACCGAAAAAACCCTTGACACGCGAGTAGTGGCAATGTAACTGCGAGCTGTCAGAGACGTTCTCTTACTGGACGCAGGTTTTGTTAGTTTATGTTATATTAGTGTAGGTGTCCAGCATAATTTTTCAAACAATGATAGAATTTCGCTTATTTCTACTAATATTAGGTTAGTTTAGGTTAGTTCAGGTTAGTTTATGTTAGGTTAGGTTAGATTTGGTTACGTTATGTTACGTCTAAGTACTTGCATCATTCATTTCTCCTGTAAATTTTGTGTTTTTTACGTGCTTCTGGATCCCTTGTACTAAACATACTCCATGTTAAATAACAATGGTATTAATGGAAGATAACATAAAAGATAAAGAAACCAATCTTTAAAAAAAATGTAAATTGTAATAGTAATGATATAAATAGTAGGATGCCCTTTGGGCTTCTGGAGAACACACCCAAAGGACATTCACGTATTCACACACACTTGAATGTATGTATACATGTAGCAGACGGTCATCGCACGTGCCCTGTTATTAACGAATTCAATTTTATTATTATTATTATTAGTAGTACGACATTGACAATGTTTTTGTTAGATAGTTATACACGAACAGGGCAACGAAAATTAAATTGGAGTAGGTCATGGAAAGCAAATGGTTGCCAGAAACACAATTGAAAACACGAAAAGAAGAAAAAGAAGAAGAAGAAGAAAGGTGGAAATTCTTAATTATTATTTTGGAAAAGTAAATGCTATCTTGTATTTCATTTCGTACTGGTAGATAACGCGATACCATCTTTTACATATGATCATGAAATATATGATTATACATACAACATGGCCCTACTTTTCCTTTTATTATTATTATTGTTTTATTATTATCATTCAAAACAGTGTATTTTACACCATTTTTACAAAGGAAACGATAGTGCGATTCGTGTTGCAATATAATTTATGGCACGCGATCGTGGCGCGCGTGAAAAAATAAAAATAGAAATGATGATGTTTATCATTATAACGTTATTATGTGCACATATTTTTAATACTGTATATCTGCAGCGGGTATAAGTGTAGTTCGTTATGAAGAAAGAATGATGTCTCTTGCGTGACACGTGAGAGCACGGGCGTCTCTGGTGGGGGGACGAGGGAGACGCGTCCCCCCAATATCTTGAAGTACAAAATCTTCAATATTTTATTCTACTTTAATTTATTTACTAACGACAGATAAACATATAAATAATAATAATTATATTTATTTGGAATATAATATTCAGGCTGTGAAATGATTATAAAACTTCTTTATATAACTCAGAGAGTCTGTAGGTAAGCAGAAAGGTGACAAATGGAATCGAAGATAATAAACAGGTTGGGCTAGATAGTATCATTTAAATAACTTTCTTTGATGCCCCCCCCCCCCAAATTTTACACGCCAGTGCGTGAGAGAGTCCTTGGTTTACAGTATATGTAATATACAGGGTGGCCCAAAAGTAGGAATACACTTCAGTCCCGTATTTTGTATCATTTCTTATTGTTATGAAAGAGGTACACTTATTTTATTTATTATTTGTTCTTAAGAGTCTTCATCCCGGCGAAATTAAAATACCGCTAATTTTACAGTAATTGTGTGATAGCTTCAAATAGATAAAAGATAATCGAAATGTGAAACAAGAGCGCCCTAGACAATATTATTTTACATGAGTAACCGTTATCACGACTCACTTATCTGCTTTCGATTTCGAGCCATTTTGAAAATCGGCATTTATTTTCGCGTTTCTAAACGGCTGAAAACGGAAAGCCACTAGGTGACTTGTGATAACGGTACCTCACGCAAAATAATATTGTCTAGGGCGCTGTTGTTCCAAATTTCAATTATCTTTTATCTATTTGAAGATATCACATAATTACTGTAAAATTAGCGGTATTTTAATTTCGCCGGGATGAAGACTCTTAACGTCTTTTTACTTATAACTTAAGCCCGGAACAGTCGAAGCAAATAAATCCATAATCCAGAATGTTATATTTGATCGATGCAGGGGTGTATACCTACTTTTGGGTCACAGTCCGTCCCCATTACGATAACAAACAATTTTAAGTTTCAGAAAGTTTAAACAAGACGAAGGGTTGAGTTAGAGAAAGAAAGAAAACAAAAAGAAATTCCAAGTGATCCAAGTATACTTGTAGCATTAGGAAGTTTATATACATGGTTCGCTGTAAGCATCAGCATTTCCCGCCAAACAGAAAATGTTATTCGTCAATGAGTCTTGCCAGCTACCCAATTGACGGAAGTGTAACAACTGTGAAGCTCCTACGGAGAATGGACAACTTTTTATTATTCTTAAACGCTTTCAGTTCTTGCACTGTTATCAGGAGCGGTTTTAGGATTTTGATTTTGGGTAGGCCCGCTCTCTCGTTTATGGATACATATACAGATTTGATTAATAACAGTAGGAAATTAGTTTTACAGCAGTGGTTGATGTTATTTGTTAAATAATTATCTACCATTAATATAAGTAGTGGAAAATATAGCCCTATCTACTCTTTATTGTACCTTTTAGCGTTTATATATGTTTTCAAAATTTTTGGGTAGGCCCGTGCCTACCCGGTTTATCTGCTAAAACCGCCACTGCACTGCATCAACATCTATTATAAGGTACGGAAAACTTATAAATAGATTTACAATTTCATTTAGTATGGCGACAGAACGGCGGCAATTCATGTTTGCTTAAAAATATTTGATGACTCAAATAGCTTATCAAAATTAATATTTTCTTTCCCACACTGAAAATGTTTATTAAATGATGTCATTTTATTATTATTATTACTATTATTATTATATTTGTTTAGTCTTGTTTATAGTCTTATCAAATGACATTTATTTATTTATTTTTATCTCTTTTCCGAAGAAGTTATAAAGCTGAGAAGCAAAAGGCACGTCCAGGGTCCAGGTATGCATGCACATTGTCATACAAGGCCGCACATACTATGGAGAAGGCACGAAAAAAGAAAAGTACAAAATATACCAAATTACTCTTATAATCAACCTAGCTAAGATGACGAAAGCAAACTTGAAAATTTCCACGAAATTGTAACCAGTGAAAGGAAGGCTACTTGATTATTTATGCTTTGTTAACGCTTGGGGAAATTCTCCTTAATTCATATGACATCACACTTTTGAGCAAATGATTCATGAAATATGGAAGAGTATAAGGCAATACTTTGGGAGAGAGTTCATCGAATATTATACAGGGTGTTTCAAAACAACACCGACAACGTTTGGGAGGTGATTCGCAAGATAAGATAAAAAAAGTACAGTCCAACCCGAGTACACAAATGCTTCCTTTCGGAGTTATAGGCCGTCGAAAAAAATGAACTTTAAAGGTACCTAGCTCCAAAACTATGGGACCTACTACCGTAGTCGGGTCAAGACTTTATGTAGGAACTAGTGGAATGGAATTGTGGGAGGAGACGAGAGTATCACAAGAAAACCAACGGGCACGTTGTTGTTCATTACAAACTCATTTGTGCGGGGTCGAACCAGGGACTCCACGTACTAGTGATAATCCACTCTATCACTGAGCCATCCTGCTCTCCTTAGTCACTATAGACAGAGAATTTTCTTATTAAACAGAAAAAAAAATCATTAAATTTAATTCTCATAATCTCAGGTCAGCAATTTCTCTGTTAGTTTTGCTCAACTTTCCACCATTCCCCAATCCTGGGTCAGATTTTTCATTTCGTTGTGTAACTTTTCTTACCTATGTCTTGAATTATTTGTTTCGTATATTACAATCGTGGCCTTCCTGAAGGTATCTGCAATTCTTTCTGCAATTCCTTCCATAGCTACTATCGCGATTCCTTAATGTCTTATAATGTGTCCAATTATCTTGTGTCGTCTTTTCGAAATATTCGTCAATCGTATAGCTCCTTTTTCTCTTCCCAATTCTAATACTCTCTCATTTTATACAATGTCCATTCATCTAATTTTCATCATTCTTCTATAGCAATGAGTTGAGTTGATTTTGAGTTTAACGTCCCGTTCAGCAGCGAGGCTATATGAGACGTGGACCTACTGATTAACGTGGAATTCGAACCCGGATTTCCCGCGCCACAGGCGCATGCGCTAACCAGTTAGCCACGAAGGAGCTCCCATTCTTCTATAGCATTGCATGTCAAAAGCTTCCATTCTTCGATTTTTCTCTTCTCCTAGTGACCGTGTCTCACGTGAGGTTTTATTGAAGAAAGAGAGAGAGAAAAAAATGATAGGGAGTTTGTAACCATTGCCGCCCTTCTAACACCACTTCGCTTCTTCCAATTGTTATACCTTCAAGAACTGATCAGGTTACGTATTGCTTGACTTCGGTGAAATCGCAAGAATTGGTAAACCAGCACGAGTAGGACGAGAATATTTAGATTAAATAATGGATAAAATATGGACTAGTGACGACCAATGGCAGCCAGAAAATAGAAATTAACAGGTAGTAGTGCCACGCGTACACAACGTGAAGAAGTTTGACTTGTATGGCATTAGAACCGGAAGTGGTGATAGGTTTCTAACGTTTTCGGTTGTAGTAAAGAGATTATATCCTTAGGACGCTTAATCGATTGTAGAAAACCGCTTCTCGCTATCTCTGACCGTTTTACTCTATAGTACCAATGTTAAAACCGGAAGTGACTGACTTATGTTACTTCCGGTGTGAACAGAAGGTTAAAACAAAAGACAATATCTATTCTTAGAACAGCAAATTGGTTCTCTCCCCAAAATGCTTCTCGATTATTTCTTATCATATTTTTCTCTATGTAGATCAATGTTGAAAGCGGAAATTATAGTGGACTTATGTCGCTTCCGGTTTTTATTACAGAGTTAAAGGAGAGATGAAACGCTTAATCGACTGTGTCAAGAAATCGCTTCTTGCTATCTATTACCGTTTTTACTCTACAGTGATCAACGTTAAAACCGGAAATGATCGGGTTCTATCACTTCTATGAACAAAATCGATTCCTAGCTTTTGACCCTCAACATTCTAGCCGAAATTGATGATGAACGAAATCGATTCCTAGCTTTTGACCCTCAACATTCTAGCCGAAATTGACGATGAACGAAATCGATTCCTAGCTTTTGACCCTCAACATTCTAGCCGAAATTGACGATGAACGAAATCGATTCCTAGCTTTTGACCCTCAACATTCTAGCCGAAATTGATGATGAACGAAATCGATTCCTAGCTTTTGACCCTCAACATTCTAGCCGAAATTGATGATGAACGAAATCGATTCCTAGCTTTTGACCCTCAACATTCTAGCCGAAATTGGTGATGAACGAAATCGATTCCTAGCTTTTGACCCTGAACATTCTAGCCGAAATTGATGATGAACGAAATCGATTCCTAGCTTTTGACCCTCAACATTCTAGCCGAAATTGATGATGAACGAAATCAATTCCTAGCTTTTGACCCTTAACATTCTAGCTGAAATTGATGATGAACGAAATCGATTCCTAGCTTTTGACCCTCAACATTCTAGCCGAAATTGATGATGAACGAAATCAATTCCTAGCTTTTGACCCTCAACATTCTAGCCGAAATTGATGATGAACGAAATCGATTCCCAGCTTTTGACCCTCAACATTCTAGCCGAAATTGATGATGAACGAAATCAATTTCTAGCTTTTGACCCTTAACATTCTAGCCGAAATTGATGATGAACGAAATCGATTCCTACCCAGACAGCAATTTAAACTTGCTGCAAGTTGCCACAAACTTGCTGTTGCAAGGTAAATTAGCTTGCCGCAAGCTATGCTATGCAAGCCAATTAGCTTGCTTTAAGCTTGTGGCAAGCTAGTTAGTTACATCTGGGCAAGGCTTGGGGCAAGCTTGTCTCCACAAGTTAAACACAAGTCAAATTATCTCAAACCCAAGCCAAGTATAAGCGTATTCTCATCAATGGCAAGCTTTATTAAGCTTATTGCAAGCGAAACACACGCCAAAGAAGTTATATGGAATTTTGCACTAAGCGAATTTACATAAAACAGTATGAAATCAGTATAACTTAACCGTCTGACTAAATCTATGCTACAATATATTGTCCCCTCACCTCCCCAATTTTTGAAGCACATGCACGACCATGAAAACACCCAAGTCTCCCATCCGCTTCTGCAAAACATAAAATAAGCATAATTGTTACGGTTTAGTTGTGACACACAACGCGCCGTTGCTTCTTACAAATATCTAACATGTTGCTATATTAGCCGCGAGTACTTGAAATTTCTACCTTTTTATATAAAAAACGCAGAAAAATGTTTATACTTTAAACACAGCGTTCAGATAAAGTTTATAGTAAACTTTAAGTTAAACTTGAAGTTTATATTAAAATATATGCAACAGTTCTGTATTCTTTCGCGAAATAAGTAGTCTCAAATCTGCTGCCATCTATGTTCACATTTATGCTTTATACATAAATACTACAATTCGTTATGCCTCATAGTTACCGAAATATGAGGAAATAAAGAGCGATATTATAGGTACGTGGGACTAGAGTACTAGAGTACTAGACGGAACAATTAAAAAAATAATTAAGTTTGTCCTTTATTCAAGCTGAATGCTAACAAGACACTAACAACGCGAACACTACCTTATCGCCGAAAGTAAGGAGGTCAGCGTCACGTGGATTTTGAGAACAACTGAAAATCGAACGCGCGCTGGCTTTTTACTTCAATCTAAAGAAAAGCGTCTCGCAAGCGAAGCGTGGGTTGCCCGCACTACGGCTTGCGCTAAGCAGAAATAAGCTTTTGTGTATAAGCCAAAGCGAAATAAAATCAAATAAAAGCGATAGGCAAGCTTGCGACAAGCAAACATGCTGTCTGGGTAGCTTTTGACCCTCAACATTCTAGCCGAAATTGATGATGAACGAAATCGATTCCTAGCTTTTGACCCTGAACATTCTAGCCGAAATTGATGATGAACGAAATCGATTCCTAGCTTTTGACCCTCAACATTCTAGCCGAAATTGATGATGAACGAAATCAATTCCTAGCTTTTGACCCTTAACATTCTAGCCGAAATTGATGATGAACGAAATCGATTCCTAGCTTTTGACCCTCAACATTCTAGCCGAAATTGATGATGAACGAAATCAATTCCTAGCTTTTGACCCTCAACATTCTAGCCGAAATTGATGATGAACGAAATCGATTCCTAGCTTTTGACCCTCAACATTCTAGCCGAAATTGATGATGAACGAAATCAATTTCTAGCTTTTGACCCTTAACATTCTAGCCGAAATTGATGATGAACGAAATCGATTCCTAGCTTTTGACCCTCAACATTCTAGCCGAAATTGGTGATGAACGAAATCGATTCCTAGCTTTTGACCCTTAACATTCTAGCCAAAATTGACGATGAACGAAATCGATTCCTAGCTTTTGACCCTCAACATTCTAGCCGAAATTGATTATGAACGAAATCAATTCCTAGCTTTTGACCCTTAACATTCTAGCCAAAATTGACGATGAACGAAATCGATTCGTAGCTTTTGACCCTCAACATTCTAGCCGAAATTGATGATGAACGAAATCAATTCCTAGCTTTTTGACCCTTAACATTCTAGCCAAAATTGACGATGAACAAAATCGATTCCTAGCTTTTGACCCTTAACATTCTAGCCGAAATTGATGATGAACGAAATCAATTCCTAGCTTTTGACCCTCAACATTCTAGCCGAAATTGATGATGAACGAAATCGATTCCTAGCTTTTGACCCTCAACATTCTAGCCGAAATTGATGATGAACGAAATCGATTCCTAGCTTTTGACCCTCAACATTCTAGCCGAAATTGATGATGAACGAAATCGATTCCTAGCTTTTGACCCTGAACATTCTAGCCGAAATTGATGATGAACGAAATCGATTCCTAGCTTTTGACCCTCAACATTCTAGCCGAAATTGATGATGAACGAAATCGATTCCTAGCTTTTGACCCTCAACATTCTAGCCGAAATTGATGATGAACGAAATCAATTCCTAGCTTTTGACCCTCAACATTCTAGCCGAAATTGATGGTAATCTGTCACGTTTTGAGATTTTTTGTTTGCCGGGTGGACGGACAGATAGACAGCCAAAATAAAAATATAAGGGAGTTTTGATTAACCAGACTCCTTTGAAATATAATGTCCCTTTTTAAAAAAAAATCCATGAAAAACATTGTCCCCGATAGATACAATATTTATCCTTCTCCTCTACATTAAACAAGCTTTATTTTATTCATCTTTATGTGCTAAATTAACCTGTCCCTCCTTTGATATTTTAAAAATTTCGGTACCGTCATATTTGGCTTGTCGAGTACTATAAGAATCAAGCAAACAAAAAAAGTTGAAGTGTCCAGTTTGCCTCCCTCCTACAAACAGGCGCGGATCCAAGGGGAGGGGGCTTATACCCTTTCCCCTTGACGCTTAGATACACTGGATAAAATGGGCTTCAATCTTACTTTACACTGGATAAAGCTGCAAACTATGGTTTAGCCCCTTCCTTGATCATATCCTGAATCCGCCACTACCTACAAATATTATAGCTATTTGAATAACAATAATGTTATTTTCAATAAATTGCCATTGTTAAATATTATTTTTATATATCTATTTAACCTATACACATAAAAATGAAAGTTACTAGGTTTGTGGCTTAATAACTCTTTAAAACAACCCGACCGATCTCGATCAAATTTTCAATATAAATCAGTTTCGGGCCTGGGATAGTTTTTATCATTTCACTTTGGTGGTGCAACTTATGGGGAGACGAGGAGATATATAAAAATGATCGAAAACGACCGATATTCGTGTCCAATCCATAGTTTTCGGAGTGGCTGAGATGAAGAGTGACACTTCCGATGCCATTTAAATCTAAATTCAGTCCCGCAATTTGGGTCAGGGGAGACATTTATATAAAATGATCGAAAATCACCGATATTAGTGACGAATGTGTAGTTTTCGGTGTCGCTGAGATGAACAGTCACACTTCCTATGCTGTTTAAATCCAAATTCAGTCCCGCAACTTCAGGCAGGGGGATATGTATAAACATGATGGAAATGACCGATATTAGTGTCGAATTCATAGTTTTCCGTGTCTCTGAGATGAACAGTGACACTTCTGATACCGTTTAAATCCAAATTCAGCGCCCATTAGTACTTTATGTTCAAAATGAAACGTGTTCTTTCCGTATATGAAGAAGGAGTATTCTGTTAGTTTTTAATATACTTGGCCCTGAAGTTTGGTTGTTATTTTGTCCTGACCATCTCAGATGTAGACCATCCATTTAGCTCATAAACTGTAGGTTAAGGAAACATAACGTAGGTTTAACGAGAGAATCTTGTTTCGGTGGCTTTAACTTATGGGTTCCATGTTAATTGTATTTATTCCTTGTAGTCTCGGAATTTATAGATGGCATACACGTATAATTTTCTCTTCTTAAATTGTAATTGTTTAAAATTATTTGTTTTGGAAACACAGCTCTGGAAACAAAATATGTTAAATGTTAGCCAGAAGTTTCTCGGTTGTTTTCTTGCGGTTCCCATACATTCCAGAATTGACTCAGATATTCGTGCCAACATAATTTTGAAAGCTTTTTAACTTTACTACTGTGGTTTCCTCGTCTTTTAAAAAGAAAACCAACGTCCCGCGTTTCGTCTTCATTTGCTCCTAATCCTTGACCAACTGCAAAAAGTATGACGGCAATCACGGTATTTGTTCTTCAACTGTTTTTTCCGGACACTTCTCTCGCGCCTGTTCCTCAACTCACGGTTTTCCCATTATAATGCAGCAAATACGCGAAATGCCTTTGCATTCAGAATCTGACACACACACACTCAAACACATACACACTCGACTGGCGACAGACTGGCGGCTGAACACCTGGTTTGCCTGAGGATTTGTGACGTCAGAAATGCCATGACAGATCACGGCTTTCCCCCCCTCCTCCGCCCCGCGCCAATCCACGTAGATTGTAGTACCAACCTACCTTTTAGTCCCCGGCTACTTTAAGCGATCGCAAAGCGTATTTATTGCTCCTGCGTATGCTTGAAATACGCTGACCATGTATTTAAATCTGAGCGGCTAAACATGAACGCGAAAGCAATAAAATCGCTGAAAAAACGCCGGCTCGAGCGTATTTGGTGCAGGTCGGAACAATAGACCGCCTGCTGTTTAAAAGATTTCAAAAGGAAGGACAGAAAAGAAAGACGTGTTGCCAGGCAAGGGGATTGTAGCAAGAAACAGCTGCTTGGAAGACGCTTTGTGCAGAGAATGGAACTCTGCTATTATAAAGTATGTGTGTATAACAAAAGAAAATTCACAAAAATAGAAGGAAATTCCGAAAAATTAGCTAATTACAGAAAAATCTATGTAACACAATAGGGTGATTTCTCGTGATACACTTGATTGACAGTTAGCTGATGCCATGGTAATCTATAAGCAAAATATTTGGCTTTAGGCAAAAGATGAAACAACGAAATAACTTGAATTTGAGCCCCTATCTCCGAAGCTCGAACTCCACCCCCAAACAGATAACCACAAGTGTAATCCCAAAGAGAAATTATCAGTTGTGTTTGAAAACGTGTCCTGTGTACATATCCAGTCATGGTTAGTGTGTTTAACACAGAGGCGTTTATAATCGAAATACAAAATATGCCATGCCTATATGATTTAAGAGATCCGAACTACATGAATCGTGACTTAAAAATAAAAATGTGAAGAGAAGTGGCTGCGATATTTGTTCCAGACTGAAAGGGAATGGAACGGAATTCTCAGAATGAAGAAGGTAAGAATATTCTTATTTTATGATTTCATTTAATACTGTTAAGTAGAGCTACATCGAGCCAAATTGATGTTCACTATGAATAATAATAATAATAATAATAATAATAATAATAATAATAATAATAATAATAATAATAATAATAATAATAATAAATACTTTGTTAAAGTTGTGCCAACTTCCAATATACCTAATATATACCAAACCTTCAGGCGCAACAGTCCGAAAGGGCCAGGGTCGCCTATGCGTCATTTTATGGGGTGGATGATGGAACAATTGCCCTTAGATGGTTTAAGCCATAGATGTGTGCACAGTAGAAAGGCGGAAAATGCCACCTCTAATAGTTTGGTACTTAGGTATATCGAAAATGTTTTAAACAGCAAAGACCATAATTTTAAATTGGGGTTCAATACATCTTATTCTCTTTCCAGTCTTTGAAATGACCGAAAAACTACGTTGCCAAATTATTTCGAAACTTAGTTTTGTAAAACAAACACATAATGTTTCAGTTTCCAGACATTTCTTTCCATGCAGCTTAGAAATATTCCTGGGAAAGATATGTTTATTTTATTTTATTTATTTATTTTAACTGTAACTGCTCGTGTTTTATCAACTTTGTTCTGAAACTGAAAATAAGGTGCTAAAATTGGAAGAGAGTAGGAATTTCAGAAGAAGCCAAAATCATGAGAGGAAAAAAATTAAAAGATTAAACCAGAGAATTGGTTAAAAATATCATGATGTAAATTTTATACTTGGTGGCTTGGAATTTAGCGGTCCTTTCAGCACCGAAGCTATACAAGATGTGAACCTACAGTTTAAGGTGGAATCTAAACTACCTTTATGCGCTGAAACTTTTCAATGATCTCCCACAGGATTCGAATCCGGAACCCCATTCTCCAAAGGCACGTGCATAGCTAGTAAAGTATAAAGTAGTGTAAATGTTGGAAGTTATTGATTGGGGCCTAATATTTGTTTTCGATACAGAGGATATCTTTAAGAAAATGCCTCTTGCTTCGTCTCTTTCGACTATATCAGCGAGGCTACATCAGACGTGAACTACAGCTCAACGTGGGACCCTAACCACATAACCCCCTGCCTAGAATCGAATCCAGGTCTACCACTTCTGGCGCGGGAAATGAAAAGAAAAGACCTGGAAACCCTGACTGGCTCATAGTATGATTTACAACTTTGGTGAAACTAAAATTACCGTTTAGCCACTTAGGCCGCGTTCACTGTGGGGGGTAACGCTTTGTCGACTAGCCTAGTCCTTACTTGTTGCACCGCCTTCTCCCGCGCGACTTTAGCGCCTTTGAAAAATCTGCGTGCGAACTCCGTGCAAATTGGCACCAACCGAGACGATGTTCTTCAGTGGGAAGAAGAGGGTCAGCGCCGGTGGTTGAGGGAGGGAGTATTTAAACAGGTAAACATTGGCCACGCCAAACCAGGCAAAAATCTCACATAAAACACCGCAAAGTAACGTCTAAGCAAGTAATTGGCAAGAATGTGACAGGGCACCTGTTATCTATTGATGGTGTGAAACCGAAACCTCAGGGACAGTTTACAGTTCCTTGCATTATCCTTTTGTGTGTGTGTGGAGGGGGGGGGAGAGGTGTTTACACATAATAGTGTTGTCAATAAATGATTGATTTTCAATATTTTACAAATTATGAGAAAGAACCATCAAGCTTCCAAAGTCCCCAAAAGCATGAATGGTTTTGTATACTATTTTACATTTTGAGATCCATATAAGAAAGTTGGCCAGGTAAGCATCAGGAGCACACCCCCCAGAACTTCCTAGCACAACATATTTTCCTACACTTTTTCAATAAAACCATACTTGTTTTAACAGGGAAATGATTGAAATGACAATAAAATCTTTGAGTTTTACGTCCCACTCTTATGCCACCTACAATGATGATGAAAAATGGACGAAATGAAGAAAGTGGAAGGAAACGGGAGAACCCCGAGAAAACCGAAGCACACGGTGTTTGCTCCCCACAAAGTTTGTCCTTGGCGCGAGCTGGGATCGAACGAGGGACCCCATACACCAGAGGTGAACGCTCTACCACTTTTTTTTTTTTTAAGTTAACTGGCACCGAATGTGTCTCAGTAACTTACCTGAATTACTTATTATTGCTTTAGTCGTTTAATTTGCTAGGCGGGCGCGGTGGCGCAGTGGTAAAGCGTTCACCTCCGGTGCTTGGGGTCCCTGGTTCGATCCCAGCTCGCGCCGTGTGGACCTTGTGGTGGACAAACACCGTGCTCGTGGGTTTTCTCGGGGTTCTCCCGTTTCCTCCCACTTTCTTGATTCCACCATTTCATTCGTTTCTCATAATCACCGTCTCCATTAGCCTAACCGGCATAACCGTGGGACGTAAAACTTAATTTCGTTTCATTTTTTCGTTTAACTTGCTTTTTCCAAGTACCTAGAACGACAGGGACAC
Organism: Thermobia domestica; assembly: GCF_964235325.1. Taxonomy (NCBI): domain Eukaryota; kingdom Metazoa; phylum Arthropoda; class Insecta; order Zygentoma; family Lepismatidae; genus Thermobia; species Thermobia domestica. The sequence goes on from NC_137471.1 coordinate 13,385,399, forward strand.
GAACACAGAAACATCGAGGACAGTTAAAATTCACAAAGGCTCTCCTAGCGGGAATCGAACCCGGGACCCCGTACACCAAAGGCGCACGTGCTAGGCACTATACCAGCGGAGAGGGCAAACCACTAAGCCACTGTGGTATTGATTGATGTAGCATAAACATTTGATCTTACATTTCATGTTCTTTTTCTCTTATAAAAACAATCTGTTTCTATCTCCCCCCCCCCTCAAAACAGAGATAAAAGTATTTTGCAATTACTCATCGATTCTTTCTGCTTATACCTGCGTTAATTTGATTTTGTTTGAATTTCATTTTAAATTTGTAATCCTTTAACTGATTTCATGATTTCAATGACAAGAAATTAAAATTTAAATCGAGTAAAACACTGATACTTACTTTCCCTTTAATACCGCAATCTAAATTATTATTATTACACATTTAATGTTCGTGAAAACTTTACAACGAAAAAAATTGCTTGTGTTTTAAGCGGATTTCGTTATTCTACACATTTACAGTTATTAGTGGAACTGTCAATGATATTACGACAGGTTATTCACTTTAAAATGATAAGCAAAAAAATTGTAAACGACACATGTGTAGCAATAGCAAGTATTTCACAACTATTTTTTTTTAAATGAAAAATATAGCAGTTACAATCTGTTGAAAAGGAAGTACTGATAACTCAACTGTATACATTCATGAAAACAGTCAGTAAATAAAATTATATTTACTGAACGTTACAGGTAATCTATTATATAAAAGAGAACGCACAAATCCTTTGTTAGCTCATCACGCTAATACGGCTGAACCAATTTCTTTCATTTTTGGGGGGTTATTAGGATTTGGACCCTAGATGGTTTTTATCATATCACTTTAATTTTTAATTACCAGTGTCTTGAGATAATTGACCATTCAAGTGTCCATAACGTACAAATCCTTTGTTAGTTCATCATAGGTATAAAAATAAACATATTTATATGCAACCCGCATGACCGTGTCACTCGGCGGGTTAACATAAATGACAGGCGCTATAATGTTAACATTTACTGCAATTTGAAAGCGAAAAAGTAAAAATTATCTAAGTAACAAAGTTTATTGCGTTCCGGGGTGACCGCAGCGAAGCGGGGTGAACGCTGCTAGTTTTTTGATAAACAAGTAATATAGTATGAAAGACAAAAGTAATTAGATAATAAAATTACGTAAATAGTGTCTAAAATGTTAAGAAATGCTGCTATACATAATTGTTGAGTGTGAGAAGTAAAATAACATATTAGAAAAAAAACATTAGTCCTATGAGAAAAAAACATTATTTTCTTAGAAAGAAGCGTTTTTAATAAGATGGTAATTGAGCTACATTACAAAAGGTGATTGACAAGAAGAACCGATAGCCTTACGTTCCATTTACACCACGTGGGGCTTTTGAAATTATGTCCAAACATGAAGAAAAACGAAAACAGCATTTTTGGAGTTACGTTCCTCTGGTTTTCATGCGACGATATAATGAATCAGAAGGTACAGAAAGTAAGAAAGTTTATAAATTATAATAATTTTGTATGCCTGGCTGGAGTAAGTTCATGAAAAACTTTTGTGAGAAACAAGCAAGGAACCATTTCATTGCCCACGTATTTATCCTCTGATGCCATGTAACGAGGACACATAACAAAAAAGTGTAATGTTTCTTGCATACATGCAAGGAGCAAGGCGATCTTAAAAACAATAAGAAAGGTCCATAAATATAGACATCTCCCGATAATCATCCCCCGTGCAAAAAAGTCGAAAAAAAAGCGGCATCGTACGCGGTTAGATCTGATGAAAGTCTATTTGTGTACAACATTAAGAGTTTTAATCCCGGCGAAATTAAAATACCGCTAATTTTACAGCAATTATGTGATATCTTCAAATAGATAAAAAATAATCGAAACGTGGAACAAGAGCTCCCTAGACAATATTATTTTACATGAGAAACCGTTGTCACGACTCACTTATCTGCTTTCGATTTGGAGCCATTTTGAAAATCGGCATTTATTTTCGCGTTTCTAAACAGTTGAAAACTGAAAGCCACTAGGCGACTTGTGATAACGGTACCTCACGCAAAATAATATTGTCTAGGGCGCCCTTGTTCCATATTTCAATTATATTTTTATCTATTTGAAGATATCACATAATTACTGTAAAATTAGCGGTATTTTAATTTCGCCGGGATGAAGACTCTTAAGGGCTTCAGATGACCCCTCTCCATGCGAAAATCTGATAACAGACACTTACTTTAATTCATTTTTATTCAAGATTCGAATATATTTGTAATGACGTGCTTAATTATTAAGCATTAGTAAATGCTTTTCATTATGTACGGACGATTGTTTTATCAAGTTATAATTTTTATACTATAAATCATGAGATCTTGAGAACTCCATAATCTAGAGCGTTGGACTTATGTCTAGAGCGTGGTTGCGGGTTCGATTCCCAGCTGGCTTCCTAATTTTTCGGCGTCCACCCAGTGTCGTGAAGCAAACTGGGGAGTCACGTGAATAAAAGACATGACGACCACTAAGTCTAGAAAAAGAGAAAGGGCGACGCAGCGCACTGACAAATAGGCTGGTCGTAGTTCAGTCAGTTGCTAACAGATGGCGATGGAGCGACTCAAGACCCATAAAGGGCTGTCATGCCAGTGGTTAGTTTACTCATGATAGGCTATCTAAGACTTGGGTTAACTAGTGTTGTTCACGAGAAATTTCTCGTCTCTCCTCGAGTTTGAAAAAGTACACTCATGTCCAAAATTATTGTCGCATGTCTATAAATATGTTGTTGTAGGAATATAATTTGATAACTAATTCGCCCGGTATTTCTTATAATGTTCATTTGTGTATAATCAGCAAAGACATGCATGTGGCAAATTTCATGTCAAAAGAGCAGTAAATAAGAACAATAAAATAAAAATAAAACTTTCTTATCCACTTAGCAACATTTTGTTATACTCATTCTAATTTTTGTATTTATAATTCTTGTCCTATGAAATTTACCACAAACATACATTTTCCGATTATACACATAATATCAGTATTAAAAGTACCCTGCAAAATCATTATCGAATTATATTCTTACAAGAAGACAGTTATAGATATGCGACAATCATTTTGGACACGAGTGTACTTCTCATAAGATGGGATGAAAAATTTCTCATCTCCTATGCAATATTACAGGGAAAGTAATAATTACGTTTCGCACCACACATGTTTCAAAAAAAATATTGACAATAATAAATATACAACACAACGACAACAACAAAAAAAAAAAAAAAAAAAACAAATCGATGATAGTAAAGAAAATGTGTACAATTGGATTAGTGCAAAGGTTCAACAAACCCTTCTTGGTTATACTGAGTGGAATGCGTGTCGAAGACCACTTTTGGTTGCATGGTTGCATGTAACACATTTTTTTTTTGCATTATTTATTTTTAATTAATTTTGTTTTCTTGCAAAATAAAACAAATTTCTTCTGCATTCTTTAAAATGAAAATTACACAACCGCTTCAAAAAAAAAAAAAAAAGTATTTGTAATATTTTGCTTTTCGTCCGTTTTTATCTTTTATTTTACTTATTTTTTATTTTTTTACAAGAAATAATTTGTAGTACATTTAAAATGTCTGCTTTCAGTGCAGTTCTATAGCTGCACTCTTTTTCTTATCTAGCTTTTTCCTTTTTACTCAGTTAGTGTATCTCTATAACGAGACAGTATTACTAGGATAGTGTTAATAACAAAATCACGTATACTTTTTTTAATAGAAAGAAGAATTGTAGTTTGCTACACAAAGTCAAAGCGAAGTGACAGGGGTGCCCACAAGGGGGGCATTGACGCAAACTGCGTCATTGAAATATTTGGGGGGGGGGTTAAAAATCTATATAAATATGTTTGAGAGGGTGTAAAAATTAATCGAAAAGATTTTTTTCATGGAAGAATACCTACGGAAAGGCAATTGAGAGGGGGGGTGCATCATGGACATGAGGGGGGGGGCGGGCACCAGTGCGAAGTGATATAAACGAAAGAACGTATATCAAAACGTGATTCCCTTTAACTTATTAAAACCATCGAGCCAAACCACTTGGCATAACGCCCCTATTTGTGGGCCTGAGCCACTCCACGCCATCTGTTAGCAGATGGCGGAACTACATTAAGCTTAGCGACGAAAGTGTGGTTAACTCGCCGCGTCGCCCTCTGTCGCTAACCTGCGTATCGGAAGCTTTCTTTAGGACCTAGTGGACTCCCCAGTTTTGCCTCACGACACTGGGTAGACGCTGAAAATTGGGGAAGCACCGGTCGGAAATCGAACCCGGGACACCACGCGGACATGAATTCAACGCCATGTGTCCCCATCACTTTAACTTATTACCAAAGATAAATATTTTTTGCAGTAAGAAAAAGGAGTAGATCATTTCTTTTCATTAAAAAAAAAAAAAAAAGATTATCTCTCAATCTCATACAGTTAAAGTTCAGAAATCACCCTCGAAACCAGACTTTCATATCTGTACAAACAAACACAACGGACAACACGCCATACTACTGGAGACAGTGGCGTATTTAAGATTTTGCTTCGGGAAGGGCTTTGTTAACTTTCGGGGGGGGGGGAGGCTTTGCCTGAAAATGGGTCAGATTTTGGGTGGCTTAAGCCCGGAAGCCCCCTCCTTAATACGCCACTGACTGGAGACAATATATCAATGGGGGACTTCGTTTGCACGACCCATTGATCTCATACGACCTGCTCTCGACATTCAGGCACACAGATTTCCCTTCAATTTCAATGGGATTTGAAAGTCACAGGACAATATTTGGATGTCTCAAATCATACTATAATTATCCTGCAAAGAGCCCAAAAATGCCGAAAGGGAAGTATCATTTCCGGGACATAAGCAAATATCTGAACTTCCATAGCCTATCAACGGGAAGTCCATTTAAAAAAAAATAAATAAAAAATTAAAAAAAAAATCCCGATTTCATGAAGGTGATGTTAGCTGTGGAACACAAAATACAGATTTCACCTCATTTCTATGACCGCTGGCGATCATTTTCTGATAAATGACAACATACGCAGATTCAGAAAAGGCATTTGGAAAGGCACAACTCTCCGCCCCACGTGAGCACTTCCGGTTTTAGTACATTAGAGGTGGAGATAGAATAGACCCCCATATACTTGAGGTGCTTAATTCATTGTAGGACACCTCCTCGTTCAAGAGTACACTTTTTTCCACAGTGAAAAAAGAGAAGAAAAACACTGATAAACTCAATACCTAAAATTTCATTTTTCCGAGAACCAGTTTTCAGAATTTTCCGAGAGAGGTCTCTCGAATCCCCGACAAACCTGAGTGGATTTACGTTACCTGGTATAAATTACCCCGGTTTTGAACTGCGTATTAGAGCATCCCCACTGATTTTCAAAACCTGGCGCTTCTGAAACTAACTTGTATTAGAGTTAGTTAGCACGAAGTTTAAATTTATAAGACAGCATCTTGTATAAAAGGTAACGTGAGAAAAAAAGATGTTTTAAGTACGCTGTTCAGTACACTGTTTGTTACTGAGTCCTTGGAAACATTTCAAATTCTAGAAAAAGGTCTTTTATATGTCCATTATAAGTCCCTCTCTTTTCACATATATTGCACCCTCTTTAAGAGCAATTACCAACAAACATTGCGTCCAGAGCGTTAAGAGAAAGAACCACAGTTTGTTGAGTCATTGGGTAGTCAGTCATATACATACACATGACAAAAAACTCTGTGCACATAGTTATAATAGGTTTATCACACTTTTACCCCATCTGTGTGAGCTTGCACACTATACACACGTGGTATTTAGCAGGTGTTATGATTGGTGTACTTTATTTCTTAGCTATTTAAACATTACACACACCTGAAGCCATAAGGAATTCTAACAGCTGTCATTAGAGGCCTCGGTTGGAAGTAAAGTGACGGCTAAATGAAAATCCTTGTTGTTTAAAAATACTTTTTTTTCTTGCTTTTTTTTTCAAAGTTGTTTACATATTTTTGTGTTAACTAAGCTCTCTTTTCATGTTGTTTTATGCTTATACTAAAGATAAATTATTATTTTTTTTCTTTTTTTTACATTTTAAATGATTTCTTTTTTAAAAGATTCCTCTTACTTAACTTAAACACTACCGTTCATATTTCTCTTATTTTTTGAACTGTCAAAACTATTTAGCATAATGAAAATTGTGATGCTTAAGCAGGATATACGTACATTTTATGGCATAAATGTACTTCAGTAAATCTGTTGTATGTTTGTAACTACGTAATAATAGTAACTATCTTGTAACCAATGTTTCTTCCAGACAAGGTTTTTTTGGAGGGCACTGCCCCCCGGAGCTCTGAGAGTGGTCCCCGGAGGAGACAAAAATAATACTTCCATACTATAATAATAAATAGAATAATACCAGCAGTGCCCCCCCGGAATACTAAGTGTGCCCCCCCCGGAACATTTTTTTCTGAAAGGACGACTGCTTTTAACTAATAATATTCAATACAATATAGATGGTGTCTGATCAAATAGTGCAAAAAATGTTTCAAATGGTTTAAACACTTTTTAGAAACTAATTTTGGTCAGTATTTAACATGTCCAAAAATGCCCCTGATGTGCACTATCAGTGAACAAAAGAGTCTGAAATGCTCTCTAACTCTTTCAGGAGTTATGGTGTATAAATATACAATACGTGGGTATTGTTTTAAAACACCCATATAACATCTATTACTGCTGGATATGTTTATTGCTCAATCGTACATGCATTGCGAAACAGATCACATGTGTTTTGAGAAGGAGCTCGTCAAGTTGATGGGGGTAATGACGTCATCTGTTTAGCCTTCAAGAGTACAACGCAAAAGGTTTATTTCATTCTCTTACAAATGTTATCTAAAAGGTTTTGTGGGGTCCAAAACATATATAGACCATCAGACAACACAAACTTATAGAACAAAGCATTTTTTGTTGCGGATAAAATATAAACGATGAAGAATAAGCTTTTATATTTGATTTTAGTCACCACAAGGATAAATAGTGATGTGTTAAGAAATTTTTACATTTCGTCCTATTCTTTTGGAGACTTCTGGTTTATTTTGGAATATTCACCGCACACTGGTAAATATTCCCCCCCCCCTCTTTAGCTTATATATAAAATTGATATTTTGTAGGCGGATTGCGTACATCACTTAGTATTTTTCAAGTGATTTTGAGATCTGTACGTCAACACAGGGTTGGTCCAGAGGGGCTATACTTTTGAAAAAGATTTTTTTTTAAAGAAAAAAATCTCCATTTTCCTCCAATTTCCCTCTTCAGATACACGATACGGACATGTAAATGGTACTATTTGGAAGGTTGCTTTGTTCTAAAGAGTATGATGCACAAACCATGATTCTAGGTTAAATAGTGATGATCCAGTAGCTGCTTGACTGAAAGTCTAAAACTTACCTTAAAAATCCAAAAAGGTCTAATAGTCGTTAATTAGAACTGCCCTATGAATGTTCAAAATGAACTTGAATGTCTGATGTGATGACTGAGTATAGGGCCAGAAACGACTTTTAAGCAGTGGTAGGACATTTTGAACATTATCATTGTCACATTTATAAGTTATTTTTGCGCGTATTCTCCCTGTACATATCAGAAGTTCAAGGTACACTTTGAATACTTTTAGGGCTGTTCCAATTAAGTACTGTTAGGCAGTAGCGGCTCGTAGTCTGTACAAGCACCGGTTGCAATGTTGCAATATCAAAGGTATGTAGGTACGCGCAAGTGTTCCCCTCCCCCAGCATTCTTGAGTCCTATCCAAGAAATATTCAGGAAATATGAAGAGGAAAGTCTTTTAAGCTCTATTTGTATATTATTGATTAAATTATTTCTCGAATATTAATTTAATATATAAGCTATTTCCTTTTTTTCAAACAACCACTATCAATGTACGTTTATACACTATTTATATACAAAACCTCTACACTCATGTTATTGGACACGAGATAAATCGAATATATAGTATGTGCTGTAAGCCATGAATGATGGCGTTAATCCGAAAAGAAGAAAAAAAAGCAAGAAAATTGCATGCACGCAGTTAAACAAAATTATTTAATTATATAAACTATGCATTATTTTAGAATGGAAGGTCTTTCTTCGATCTTTCGGGCTTCAAATTTTTCTATGACTTTATTGAAATCTGAAATGCTGCTCGCCTAGTTTCTCGAAAATAGAAAGCATCGCTACCGCAAATATTTTCCCCTTTATTTTCTTTGGGGTCCAGAAACACCTCTCTCCTCCGACAATATGCATTTTGTTAGCATTTCTTTGTATAAATATACGGAACAAAAAGTCCATTTTCAGGAACCACGTATTTTTTTGTCTGTAAAGAAGCATGAAATCTAAGATGTTTTCTTTTGAAAATTAAAAAAAAAAAAAGTTTAACATTCCAGCAAATTAGGCGAAAGAAGACATGAGCACTGTTAAAAATAATTTCTTAAATTTGAGAAATCGCTTCCTATCTGTGCACCAAGACAATATTTTCTTAGAAATGAGATTTGGTAATTCTCATTCATTAGGAAAGTAACAGTATATTTTCTCGTTTTGCTTTATACAACCTCATCTACTTTTCTTCATTTCTCATTAATAAGAGTTTCAAATTCTTGTTTCTAAGAAAATATATTCTCGGTGCACAGATAAGAAACGGTTTCTCAAGATTTAAGAAAGTATTTTTAACAGTGAGTAATGGAAGTGAATGATTTGATATTAATTTATGCTCTCCGCCGGAAATCGAACACGGAATCATGTGCACGAAGGACACAGAGCTAGGAATTAGACCCGTAGTAAGACATTTTCTTCTTGGAGACTCGATTGACCCCCCTTCCCCCCCCCCCCCAGAATATGATTTTTTAAAAATAAATCTTATCCCAAGAATTTTCACCTTTGTATTATAAATGTTAAATAAAATCTATTGACTTCGAACGACCGCCCCCCAAACTTTCAGCCTGGATCCGTCCCTGCTACCACCAGATTTATATTTGTTCTTTGCGAGTTTATGTTTTGTGAATAACTTCTTTCTTCCACGCGTCTGTATCTTCCTTACCCTATCAACTGAGTCAAGCGCTGCTAAGCGGAGGAATTCGTAACTATTACAGAAGCTGACCAGTTGCGGAAAAAATGCAACCGTAAGGGACCAATACGGGAAGATAGGAGCATTGCAAGAATAAATCCACTTCCCCATGTTAAGAGATAGGAGCTCGCTGCCATATGCTCAATGTTACTGCTTCCAGTGGCAACGTTCGCTGCCACTGGAAAGGTAAATCTCTCTCTTTCTTTCCGTTTTTTAATTGACTTTTTTCAGAAATGCATCAATACTGTTTTGCGCTCAAGAGCAAAGGTTTATTTTTTACTGATACACTACTTTAACACTTAAAAATATTTTTAGTATTTAAAAAAATATCCGGTTGCACAACTATGCAACATATAGTACCAGCCGCCACTGCTGTTAGGAGGCATTCTAGACTTTTTATTCACTGATAGACAGTTCAGATCATTTTTGGACATGTTGAACATAGGAAAGTTCCTACTAACCACAGTCAGGAGATATTTTAGACATTTTTCTTTATTCACTGATAAAACCCTATGACTTTTTTCGAACGTGTTAAATAATGATCAAAAATCGTTTCTAAACATGTCTAAACAATTATTTATTTTTTGCAGTGGAGACAGAGACTAATATCACGAAGTAAAGTTAATTATATGAAGAGTAAGAATTTCTGAGATTTTTTTTTACTTCCAGAAAAAAAAAAGCACACACTATGGGGTGAGAAGAATTGGCTATTTATTTATTTATTTATTTATTTATTTCGGAAAAACAACAGGCAAATGCCTAATTACAGTTTTCCCTTATTGTAAAGTGTATTTAATACACTTTAAAATACATATATAATAACATACTAATATGACCTCAATTCTATTATAATACACTCTAAGATACACATATAATAAAATAATAATATGAAAGTAAAGTATACGTTAAAATACAAATAGCACGATATACAGGATACAACAAATTTATGTAGAATGAAAATTTTGTTTGTAACTAAAAATATCTACATCTGGGTGTTCTTGTGACATCTTATTATACAATATACACATTTTTCTGATAGGCGATACATCTAATGCATTAGTCCTTTGCGCTGAAAGATGGAATATGTCATTATGGGGTCTCGTTGCTCTATGTGGGACGCGAATTTTGATTTTTGATAACAAATATTCTGAATCTATTGCACCATGAATTATTTTATGTAAGAAAGATAATATGAAATGACTTCTTCTGCTTTCAAGAGATTGTAATAAATATTTGTTTCGAAGACCTTCGAAGACCTATTGAAAATTGATTATAACTTTTATAAACAATTAATTGATTACAGTCAATGGAACTGATTACATAGATCATAACGGTACATTTTCGTATGTACACGCAAAAAGTAAATCTGTATTTGAACATCTTTTTTAGGAATGATTTTTTGTTCAATGTTTAACATGTCCAAAAGTATCCTGAAATGTTCTGTAAATAAATAAATAAAAAAAAGAGTAGAATGCATCCTATTTCTGAATACCTAAAAGTGTCCAAAATGCAGAAACAACTCGTAAATGTGAACATGGTGATCTATAAAATGTTTTAATACTGTTTAAAAAGTGGTTTTTGGTCGTATACTCATTGGACACATCAGAAGGTTAGATACACTTTGAACAGAGCAGTTCCTATTACCCACGGTTTATGATGTATTCTAGAGTTTTTTGATTACTGAATAAAACACTTCATTTCTTTAAACATTGACCAAAAAACATTTCTAAAAACATGTCCAAAGCATACTCAAACAGATATATTTTCTTACAGTACAATATTAAAATTCCACATAAGGATCCGTATTGTTCACGAATTTCCGTAAATATTTGGTAATAAGTTGACTAAGACAGAAAATCCGATGCTATGCTTCGTTCCTCCAGCTCATCCAGAACATGTGGTTCGATGCAATAACCCTTCAGAAACAATTCACAAGAAATATAGTTAGGAAATTGTTGGTTTCGTGCAAATATCTCCTGAAGCAATGATGTTCTTTCTGATCAGGATGTGAAAGGAAATCACTTCTGGGACAGTCTTCCAGAAATCCCGTTGTCATCACAATTAGACAACATTTCTCGGAGAATATCCTAGGAGCTCAGTTGTCAACAAGTTAGATGTGGAAGGGCAATCAATCTCTTCTGGGAAAATGTACCATGTATTCTGTTGACATCTGTTTGGAATGGCAAATTTTAATCATAGTCCACTATTCTGTTAGTGCCATACCCTTTGCTAATATCTCCATACGTGTACCACTGAACGCCAAACTACATATCATAAGATCCGCTGAGCTAGCTCAAATAGTGTTGAATGATGTACTGAAAAGATACAGATAATAGTATAATTAGCGCTGTAACACTTTAAGAAGCGAAGAACATTTTGTAATATGAAAAACCAACTTCTATAAAACAACTATTTGATTTTGGGCTGAGCGAATTATATTAAGTTGATACTAAGTTTGAACAAGGGAAACCTGGAAATATTCTTCTTGTATCATTTTTAAGCTGGAAAGGAAGATCAGAAAAGACATTTTAGAGAAAGCTGCTGAGAAGAAGAACAATATTGAGCACAGTTTAAATTAAATTAAGGATCCACAGAGCTTTAGTGATAAAACTCTCGCGTCTGGTGCTAGTGATCCCTAGTTCGATTCTAGGAAATGTAAGTGTATGGCGAGCAACTTCGTGACTGGCTTTTCTAGGGTTCTCTAGTTCCCTCCCACTTTCAAATTTCACAAATTCTTCTATCATTTTTCACTTTCACTAACTATCTCTCTCCTTTAGCTTGAAGCACATTGAGCACTATAATTTACCAACTATTGCAAACTATTCTTTATAATTTTCCAAACTTTACTAAGGATTAAATGACCAACTATTGTCAACTATTTACGGTATTTTGACCAACAATTTTCAATTATTTTCTATAATTTACAAACGATTTTCAGTTATTTGTTCTAATTTACCAAAAGACTGGAAAATATTTTAATTTGCCTACCATTGGTAATTTTGCGGGAACGAATAAACTCATTACAATTTACTAGCAACTGCAAACACATTTGGGAGTTATTTGTAATTGAACAAAAGGATGTTTCAATCCATTGTTTCGGAGTAAACTAACAACAATGTTAATGACAATCAAATGACAATTATTTGATATTCTTTAACATGGCGTTTCTTAACCTGGGGTTGCAAGAGGAATACATGGGGATCGCGAAAGTATTTAAAAAAGATAAATGCAATTAGAATCTAGGAGTGGAAAATACAATTTTAACGATTGGTTTGAATTTCTTATTTTGATAGCCATATTTTTACTTCCATATTTACTGTCAAGCTTATCTCCAACCCTAAGGGTCTCTCATAAAGAAGGTAACTTTTGAAATGCCCGCTATTTCTGTTCTAGTAAGTCGGTAGGACTGAACGTTACATGATTTTCATCTGGGGTTGCCAACTGGAGAATTTTTGACGGGCCTGGCCGGAAATATTGTTGTAATTTTGATTAAAGCCGGTGACCGGTAAAAATTTCTTACCAGTCCCTTTATGACCGTCTTTTTTTAAAAATTTGTACCTAGTTCGAAGCAATTTCATCTAAAGCCTGTGACAAACATCTTGTCATTTCAGCTAAACGAATAAAACGCAAGCTCTGACGCGACGTTGTCAAGTGGTAAAGGGGTGTTGCTATGGCTTGGCTAAGCAGACGAACTATAGCGCGATCAGGTGGCAGGAATAGACTGAAGTGAATGTGTACAAAATTAACGTGGCAATACCGCTGGTCTCTCATTTGCTAGCAGCATTTAAAGGGAACTTGGAGCGCCGCCTTCAAATGCCAAGATGTTTGTCACGCTGTTTAGTTCGAAGTATAGATTGAAGAAGTAACTTTCATTCCGTAAATCCAAACTATCATCTTTCACGATCATCTGTTTAGATAATTTTAAAGAGAGGACAGGAACAATTTAAAATTGACTTGTAAGGAATTTTATACGTTTATTGAGAGTGAAAAAGGACTTCTTAAAGTCCTTTTTTCTGTAGTTGAAGTACAAGTTTAATGAATAAATTTCATTTTCGGAAATCCAAATTGTCACGTAAAAATCAATATACTTTTGTTCATCTATTTCCGTAATTTTAAAGAAGTGACAGTTACTGGTAAATGTAATAAAATGATCAATGCCGATTTCAGTTTCTCATTTATAGCACAATGTATCTATTAAGCTTATTAGTGAATGTACTAAAGATATGCAGAATACATGTGCTAATACTTTTGTTCACGATAGTACATTTCCTTCCTATGGATGGGTTCGAACAGAGATACTTCACACTTAGACCTATATCATAGGGAATTTTTAGAGATTGTCGTTTTTTTCATTTTCCAGAGTTGGCAACCCTATTTTTTTATCTGTGGTGGTTAGCAGTCATGGAGCACCGAATAGTGCATGATCATCAACTGTTTTCTCGACCGAACTTTACAGCAATATTAACATTCATGATGGCGATGTTTTCCCGCAGAACGACCAACACGAGGACGACCCAAGAATTTAATGTCCACAACCAAAACCGGTTTTCTCAAATTTAGCAAGCAGTCTCATCACGGTCGACTTATCGGTGCATTACGTTGACCAAACATTCCACGGAGTTTGCGAACAGTTTCTGTACAACATTCACCACATTTGTAACAAGTTTCCAGTATGACAACCACATTTGTAACAAGTTTCCAGTATGACAACCACATTTGTAACAAGTTTCCAGTATGACAACCACATTTGTAACAAGTTTCCAGTATGACAACACACTATCCCGTCTTGAAGCGCTCGCTTTCTACTCGTACAGAAAACAGATAACGATGATGCGCTATTCAATGCTCCGTGACTACTATCCACAAAGACAATAGATGAAAATCTGTAACGTTCAGTGCTGCCAACTTACTAGAACAAAAATGGTGGGCGTTTAAAAAGTTGCGTCCTTTATCGGACACCCTTTATAAGACTTACATATACAGGGTGTTTTGAGACAACACCGACAACATTTGGGAGGTGATTCCTAACACCAAGATAAGACAACAAGTATAGACCAACCTGGATGCACAAATGCTTCCTTTCGGAGTTATAGGCTGCCAAAAACATGAAGAAAAAAAAAAAGAACTTTAAAGGTCCATAGCTACAAAACTATGGGACCTACAGCAGTCGGGCCAATACTTCAATTGAGAATTAGTATGTGCCCTATCCAAATATCCATGATTCAGAATCCTGTGGTACTTCAGCACAATTTTTATAGAGATAGTTTGTGAATAGTTCAAGTTATATGCCCTTAGCCAAACTCCCTCTTCAAAAGTTCCTGCGTGAGTACCTTAGGACTCTGAAACAGGTATTTTTGGATAGTGCACATATTAGTTTCGAAATGAAGTCTTGGCCCGACTACGGTAGGTCCCATAGTTTTGGAGCTATGGATCTTTGAAGTTCAATTGCTCATGTTTTCGGTAGCCTATAACTCCGAAAGGAAGCATATGTGCACCCAGGTTGGTCTATGCTTGTTGTCTTATCTTGGTGTCAAGAATCACCTGCCAAACGTTGTCGGTGTTGTTTTGAAACATCCTGTATATTCAATTATAGGCGGTAAGCAGTAATAACCAAAAAGCTTATTAGTTATTACACATGGAAATAACTTATGGAGATCGCTGCCAGAAGGTATGATAACGTAAGGAGGGGGGAGGATCGTGATATGAAATAAGTTAAGAAAGCGTGCTTCAACATAATGTTATGAATATAATACACCAGAGATTCGGTTTAGGATTTAGGATTTAGATTTCTGGGCTTTCGGCACCTAAGGCCATTTAGCCCTTCACGATTTGAGGGATGACGTTCCTCGGCGAGCACACAATACGGCGAAAGGAAAGGAAGAAATAATGGGGGAAGGAGGGAAGCGGCCTGCGACCTATAAGTTAGGTACCACTCCGGCATTTGCCTGGTGTGAATGAGGAAGACCCAGGAAAACCTCATTCAGGGTGACTGGCCTGAAAAAGCGTGTTACACTTTTTCGACCGAGTGCCCCCACCGGGAATCGAACCCGGTACCGCTCGCACCGAAGGCGAGAGCGTAAGCGACTACGTGAGATTCGGTTTAATTGAACAACCAAATCACATCATACTGTATTTGCCAGTAATTTGTCACAATTCCTTAAAGAATTCTGTATTTGCCTTAAGATTTAGTTTCAAAAGGTAACTAAACGTACGTACTAAAAAGTTTTTTTTTTTTTTTTTAATATTATGTAATATGTAACCC
This sequence comes from Thermobia domestica, assembly GCF_964235325.1. Classification (NCBI taxonomy): domain Eukaryota; kingdom Metazoa; phylum Arthropoda; class Insecta; order Zygentoma; family Lepismatidae; genus Thermobia; species Thermobia domestica. The sequence continues at coordinate 13,400,792 of NC_137471.1, forward strand.
TAATAACATCATTTTTGTGTCCATTCCTGTATCGTTATCTATTTCACATGTTGAAAGTGATGAAATGTATATAAACAGAGAAAAAACAAGAAACAAAAGAAAAACAATACAAAACACGGTGTTATATATTGCTGTATTAATGTCAAACTGCAATGTAAAACATATCCTTCACTTTCCTTTTCCGGTTCAGAACAGTTATTTTGTGCCCTTGAGCAAGAAAAGATACCTTGAAATCATTATAGCCTTTAATGCTGTAAATTAGCCACAATGAATGAGTAATGTTGGACTTTTAACTTCTAAAAATTGCCGCTAGGTAAATGCGACTGATACACTTACGCAAGGTAATTAGCTCTTAATTATTATATAACTTATTTATTTTTATATTCAAGATATTTTGGTTATATCATAATATGTGTGCGTGTAAGTCCATGATAAGTACTAAAAAGCTTGATTTTATCAGGGATTTGGGAGTTATTTTTGATTCAAAATTGTCCTTTATTCAACATATTGAAACTATTTGCAAAGAAGCCTACAAAAATCTTGGATATATTTATCGAGTCAGTAAAGATTTTCAAAATGACCAAACTTTAATTGTGCTGTATTATGCATACGTCAGGTCGAAATTAGAATATTGTAGTAATATATGGAACCCTAATATACAAATATTCTTGATTGAGCGTACTCAAAATAAGTTTTTAAGGTTTCTTACCCTTAAGAAAACAAAATTCTATCCAAAATTTGAAAGCTACATTAACCTTGTTGAAAATTTTAATTTTGAAACATTAGAACTCAGGAGAAGGAATATTGATTTATTATTTTGACACAAACTCTTTCATGGGAAAATAGACTGCCCTGATCTTAACGAACAAATATGTATCCAAGTACCATCTACTAAATTGCGCACTGTTTCGAAAAATACATTTTTTTGTGTGTGTGTGTGTGACAACGAAAACAAACGTCTTAAGCAGATCTCCTATATGAAGAGTTAGTGCAACCTACAACAAGTTAGTTAAAGAAAATTTCAACCTCGATGCACTGGCAATGGATGTAAGTAGTTTTAAGAAGTCTATTAATTCTGTAAGACAAATGTAATTATTACCAGTAGCTTTATTAACCTATATAATCTGTGTAACGTATATGCTATGTAACACTGTAATTAGGCCTGTGCCTGTTGTGTTATATGTCAATAAATCAAATCAAATCAAATCAAGAAGTTATATTTTTCAATTTTTTTGTTTTGTTTTGTTTAAGAAACCTCAATAATCATATAATTCATTAAATTTCAAAAAAGTCTTATACAGGGTGTCCAAAATACATTTGTAGCACGTGTCGTACCATACAAGCAACTATTTGAGCAGGTATAGACGTTAAATGTTGGTCTGACTCTGAGACATGGTATCCCACGCTTGTTTTAGGTCTTTACATACCTGGGAAGGGAACACAGGAGCTCAGTGGTAAAGTGCTCGCCTCTGATGGAAGGGATCACTAGTTTGATCCCACCAAGTGAATTTATGGTCTACAATATTGAATCTGTGAGTTCTCCCGTTCCTTCCACATTCTCATTCCACCAAGTACTTCGCAATTATTCACTTCCATTGTCCGTCTCGAGGAAGACAGTGTGGCTCAGTGGTAGAGCGGTTATCTCTGGTGCGTGAGGACCCTGGTTCGATCTCCGGCTAAGTAAGTTTGTGATGGGCAACATTGTGTCCGTGGGTTTTCTCGGGATATTCCCGTTTTCTCTTACGTTCTCATCCGACCAATTCTTCCATCACCATTCACTTGCATTAATCATCGTCTCCTTTAGCCTAAAGGACATAATCGTGGGACGTTAAACTGAAAGATTTCATTTCATTTCGTTTCCATTATTCGTCTCCGTCTCTTTTAGCGTAAAAAGCCATAAACTGTGACGTATAAATAGAAATTTTTATTTTATGGACATAACTGGGTGATGGTTGTTCGCTGGCAGTCAAACATCATCCCACCACGTCCCACATGTTCTCAATGGGGTTTAAGTCCGAAGACCTTTCAGGCCTGGAAGATGTACAAAGAATAGAGCACACTCGGTTGGCCTAGCAGAATAGGAATGTGTATCACCTCGCTGTAAGATGGGATTCCACAAAGTGTTCAGATATGTTTGGGTAACAGACTTGCATTTACGATGCACTAGTCATGTAATTTGAATGAAGAGCTGAGTCGAGCGATATGTGTAGTTTTGTGTTTCGTTTAGTGTTCCTCATTTATGCTCGGATAACCCGGAAACGGAAGAATCGCGAGAAAATCCACGTAAATGGCGTTTATCTGTCATGCGAGGTGGAATATAACCAGGGGCTCTAAGCATCAGAGGTGATTGCTATACCACTAAACCACCGCTGGCTTAGTTGTAGTTTATTGTGCCATTAACAGAATACCAAGTGTGGGTCCTGAATGGCGAAGGCAAACACATATTTGATTTTCCCACGCATCTGCATGTCTGCGGACATACATACACACACACACACACACACATACACACACATCTGTGTCACTGTGTTCGAGGTAGAAAAGTGTATCATCGCGGAATAGATCACTCTTCATTCGCCCCACTACAGACTCTTACGACACTACGGAAGGTGTTTTCGTTAATTAACAGAAGTCAAAGTCAGAATACGAGAACACCTCCCTCCGGTAATCAAATGTTTAGTTTTCATGCATTTATATAGGGCTACGGTGGCTACGATTGCTCTAGCGCTCTGCTTCCTGTCATAATGTTCATTTTACTCCGACCTCACTCACCCTCGCCCTCGCAGTGGCAGTCGACCCTGGCGCTCGTGCTGGAAACTTGTTTTCGTCCTCGCGCACCCTCGATCTTGCAGTGGTAGTTGGCCCTCGCCCTCTCGAAGGGAGTTGTCCATCGCCGTCGCGCACCCTCGCCCTCACGAAGGGAGTCGTCCATCACCGTCGCGTACCCTCGCCCTCGCAAAGGGAGTCGTCCATCGCCCTCGTCTTGGGAATTTGTTCTTGCCCTCGCCTTCGCGAAGAGAGTTGTCCATCGTTTTCGCGTATCCTCGCCCTCACGAAGGGAGTTGTCTGTCGCCCTCGGTCATTGTGAACGAGGAAGTTTGAGGGTAGGATGCTCTCGAGAGGGCCATCCTCATGAGAATGAACATCTCTGCTTCCCGTCCATTAGGGTGGCCCGAACAATCCTTTTGTCCAGCAGTGATGCAAGGGGCCATGGGTCATCTGAGTCAGGTATTTGTCTGAGTCATCCGGATCTGGGTCTCGTTTTTTAGACCCGGACAGACCCAACAACCCAGACAAACTCTGTGATCCGAGGCTCAGTGACCCGGAAGCAACCGAAATATCAGCTCTACAGAATTGTGTAGCTCATTAATGATATTCGCTACTCGAGTTCAAACATTTGTTTGTTTCATTCCTGGTGTGACATTTTTTAATCATGTTACTATGCTTTGAATATTTCAAATATATTTTTTGTTTATTCGTTTTCCTATACTGAAAACTAATGTTATGTTCAACTGGTAAACGATAGGTTCTACACAGTCATTTGATTAAACTTCGATTATCTGTTATAAGAAAAACACGTAGTTAATCTTGTCTGTGACTCTCACTCATTTAGGCTCTGATAAACCTTGTAGTTATATTTCAGTGCAATGTGTTGACACACACACAAACAGAAGAAAATCACAGATTCAGTGAGAAGAGAGAGAGAGAGAGGAGAGAATCGTATTTGTTTGAATGACGATGCTTCGTCGTCTGCAGGTCAAACGAACCCCGGGTCACTGGATCTGGTGGGCTATGAGACTGACTGCCTCTGTCTCTTCCAGGTCATAGGTCACTAATTTAGTGACCAATTTCATCACTGTTGTCCAGATGTTCTCAGGTATGTCACGAGAGCATTGGGAAGTTATATCTGGTATTTTAAATAAGTCCATATGCCTCCCGTCAAGCACACTACCGATGAACCAGTAACACGTCCTGACTCACACGAACGACAATTTTGCGGTACTACCATATGGTTTCTAGCACTTCACTATATAGCCACGCTCGAAGTCACGTAATTGCTCAATGGCTATTGGAACTGGAAACAGTGATTGTTACACAAATACACTCGTCGTGCAGTCTTTCGATCCTCAGACTACTAGGAGAATACCCTCTACGGACATTACGATCAACTTTCCTTCAGGTCCAAAGTGTCCGAGAACTTTAAATTTTAATATCAGCATGCGCTCCGCAGAGACACCTTCTATATGGTGCAAATTTTCTTCGAATGTGACGATGTTCTTAAACGTATTTCAATCAGTGTATTTCCAAGTCTCTAAGGCGTTGCAATGAATACCAAAACAGATTGATTCCTAACAAAGAATTAAATCAAAAATATTAAGAAAGACCTCATGTATTCGCAACCCGGGGCCGCGGTGGCTCAGTGGTAGAGCATTCACCTCTGGTGCTTGGGGTCCCGGGTTCGATCCCAGTCCCCGCCAAGTGAACTTTGTGGTGGACAAACACCGTGTGCGTGGGTTTTCTCGGGGTTCTCCCGTTTCCTCCCACTTTCTTCATTCCACCATTTCATTCATTATTCATCATCACCGTCTCCTTTAGCCTAACCGGCATAACTTGGGACGTAAAACTCAAAGATTTCATTTCATTTCATGTATTCGCAACCCAAATATACATTTCTGTTGGTTGGGTTGTCTACCAGGCAAGGAAATATTAAGAAAGACCTGATGTATTCGCAACCCAAATATACATTTCTGTTGGTTGGGTTGTCTACCAGGCAAGGAAATATTAAGAAAGACCTGATGTATTCGCAACCCAAATATACATTTCTGTTGGTTGGGTTGTCTACCAGGTAAGGATAAAAATTAATATTCACAGTGTAGTTGTCACCGATAACATGGTTTCTTCCGATTTCCAGGATGGATTGTGGAGTGCATTGTCAAATTTGCCGCAATTGGCACTCTAACGTTTTCTGGATGGGCCGTTCATGTTTTGATGAATAATCAATCAATTGCTTAAGGTGTGCTTGCATCTGTTAAAAGACATTCCTGTTCATTCCTTGTAATTTAATTCCTGTTATTAAGAGGTCCCATCACGGCGAAATTAAAATACCGCTAATGTTAAGTAATTATGTGATATCTTCAAATAGATAAAAGATAATCGAAAAGTGGAACAAGACCGCGATAGACAATATTGTTTTACATGATCTACTGTTATCACGACTCACTTATCTGCTTTCGATTTCCAGTCATTTAGAAAATCGGTATTCATTTTTCGCGTTTATAAATGACTGCAAACCGAAAGCTACTAGGTGACTTGTGATAACGGTACGACATGCAAAATAATATTGTCTAGGGTGCTCTTGTTCCACATTTCGATTATCTTTTATCTATTTGAAGATATCGCATAAATACTGTAAAATTAGCGGCATTTTAATTTCACAGTGATTAATTCTCTTAAATCCCATTATGGACTAAGCCAAGAAATCCAAGAGATCAAAACGCAAGGAATAGGAGGATAAACTCCAGAGGACTAGCAACAGACCAAAATCAAATTAAATGTATACAAATTGTCAGTCGCACAACATACAACTGAAACACGAATAACCAGCGTTTCCGCCTTTCATGGCAGAACCACCATTCGATCCCCAACAGGAACAGTCTCATGTAGTCTCGGTGATTAAAAAAAAAAAAAAAAAAGAACGTGAAATTCTAAACTAAAGGAAACAAACGAACGAATATTTTTAGTACGTACAGGATGAGAAAAAATGAATTTACAAGTGAGTTAATTTCTTTCGAATCAGACGCAAGAAACTTACTTTCTATTAACCTACTCCAAACATTAATTGATTTCCCCCCCCTCCCCATAGTTTCAATTTTAATTAGGAACATATCAATTACGAGACAATGTATACAAAATAATTTAATTAAGATAATATTGATGACTAAATTGCAGAAGTAGATTTCAAATTAAAAATTATAAACATTGATACCAATTTCTAATAAATTTCAGATTTTTTCCAGGAAGTTAATGATTGATCGAAGCGTTTTACCGAATTTTGCGAATAATGCTGTAATACATGAAATAACGAAATATCTACATTAAGATTCAAGTATTGAAACTTACCACGATATTCTTCATACCGTAGCAGAATGCTAGTCTATTTTAAGAGGCAAATTTAATGGCCATTCACGCTGTTTTGTAGGGCATTTTCCTGTAATGCTTAGGTCAATATAATTAGAATCCGTGATTAACAGTATCTGGTTTAACATCGCGCCAGAGATTAAACTAATAAAAAAGTGCTTTATTTTACGTGTGATAGAGTGATTTGTAAATTAAATGTTCAAACGAAATTTACAAAACTAAAAGAAAGGGGGAAAAAAGTAGGCTGAATGCCAGGAAAACCGTTTAGTGGCCTGTGTGTGTGTTTACACATATATTTTATCCTTTGTAGTACGTGTGGGCAGGGTTTTCGGACAGGTATAAAGCCTTTAAGACTCGTCGTGGGAGTGGGAAGAGGTGTTTGTGTAAAGAGAAGAAGTCTGCATTTTCTTTAGTTCCCAGCGTCTCGATGGCGCCAAAGACCTCTTCCACCTATGGATATCACACCAACACCAACAATGGACCTACCTGGCAGGTCGGTTTAGTTGGCACATACCTCGCCACTATGTCGCCAGACGCTTTTCTTTGCAAACACACACACACACACACACACGTATATACATACATAGGCATAATCGTACTTACGTACCTCTTTAGACGATTGAACTAAAAGAAAAAGAGAAGATTGAAAAAAAAAAGAGTCTAAAAGCGAGTCTAAAGTGATAGTGTAGTGAAACTAATGCTAGGTGAGACAGTGGGAGCTGTATAACATTGACACTTCCAAAAGCCGGAGAAGAATTAGGTGGAACGAAAAACGCCCTTCACAAAACCGAAAAAAAAAGACGGTGCCAATTCACATTTAAAAGAAAACAAAAATCACTGTAATTACCTGAAGAAATCCTAATTTGGCCCATTTCGTAATTCTCATTGCGAATGGTGCATGGTGCCACTCGGCGCTACACTAAAGCAAAGAGCAATTAACACAGAGTGAGCCCTCTATACTTAACGTGGCTGTAATTAATATGTTATCTTGCATGACCATTTCTAAAAATGGTATACATTATATTTTTCGTTTTGGTTCCAAAGCCTTCCCGATACAAATAAAAGAAAGACACTCTGGAATATCACCTAGTGGAAAGAATGGGTAATAATATCCATTGAAAGAAAATAGTTTTAATTACGTATTAGTCCCATTCTTTTTTAGTAATTATTTCAATTCGTGGTAAATTCTATTATTACTATTAGTTTTAATACGAGATTTGTCTCGTATTTGTACGTGGTTTTTATTTATTATTATTGTTATATAATTATTTGCAATGATGGACTAAATTGCTGGTCAACAAAAAAATTTATATTGACTGAATTTCTGTGTATGACCAGTTGATATAGAACTATTTTAATCAGTCAGATGTAAAGCTAGTCTTTTTCTAATACTAATAATATGAGATATGCATTAAATAAAATGAAATGAAATCTTCAAGTTTTATGTCCCACGATTATGCCGGCTAGGCTAAAAGAGACCGTGATGATGAGTAATAAAGTCAATTGCAGAAAAAATAAAGTGGGAGAACCCTGACAAAACCCACTCACACAGTGTTTGCCCACCACAAAGCTCGGCGCGAGGTGGGATCGCATCACAGACCCCATACACCAAAAGTGAACGCTCTACCACTGATCCACCGCCGCCCCGAGATATCCATGGGATTCTACTGTTTTTTTTTTCAGTATTATGTTTGTACCAAAGCCTACTGCTATAACCTTATCCGAAATTGAAATAACTTTATATGCATAGGATTTAGTTATTTTCTTTCTCCTCTTTTTCTATAGCTAAGTGTACTGATATTATCTTTTCTGAAGCTGAGATATGAATAAGATTCAACTGCTTTTCCAGTTTTATATTTATAGCAAATTATGCTAATATCGTCTTATCCGAAATTGAAAACTGAGGTAATACTCTACCGGGTTATTACAAATGATTGTTGTTGGACATATTGTCACGAAACTTTGCAGATGTATTGAAAAACTCAAAAAGTGTGGTTCGTGTTGCAGGTTTGCTTCCGATTTCTGTCACGAGAGCGCAGCACTAATCATTTATTAAAGATGGCGACAGGCGCAGAGAAAGCTTATGTTGTGCTTTAGTTTCATTCACATCAGTGTGTCGTAACAATGCAACGAGACTTCCGAACGAAGTGCAACAAAGAGATCCATTAACTGCCAAGCCAGTCGACGATGGTATGCACAGTTTACAGCTTCAGAGTGCCTCTGTAAGGGGAAATCAATTGGTCGATCTAGTGTTGAGAAACGGTTGAGCGAATTTTGCACGAAGCCCGCAGAAATCGACGAACAGAGCAAGCAGACAGCTGAACCTTCCACACCTACTGTTTAAAAATATCTTACAGAAACAATTGAAGCAGGAGCCTTACTGCTTTCTATTGCTACAGCTTAAGGAAGAAGATGGGTTTTGTGTGAAACTAATTTTCAGTGATGGAGTAACGTTTTTTTGTGAATTTCACAAAAAAAAACTTTTTGACTTTTTCAATGTATCTGCAAAGGTTTGTGATGCCCAACAATAAAGCTACAAAGAATTTAAGAATCGGGTCAATCATTTGTAATAACCCTGTACATTGTTTGTATTGTATTGAACCTCATGTAGGCCATACAGTCCCCAAAGTGACCGACATGAAGAAATCCTAAATATTATGTAACTGCATAGGTGCTAAAATGTATTGAATTCATATGCACAAGTCCTGAATTCCAAAGTCCTAAAATGACCAAGATACGAAAATCATAAGAAAATTCACCTGACTCAACTCAGAACTTCTGACTGAATTTTTAGGACTTTTGCACATTAACAGTTATGAATGGGACCTTGTCCGAGTTATCTGAAGTATGGAAAGTAGTCCGAGTTATCTTAAGTATGGAAAGTAGTCCGAGCTGTCTTAAGTATGGAAAGTAGTCCGAGTTATCTTAAGTATGGAAAGTAGTCCGAGTTATCTTAAGTATGGAAAGTAGTCCGAGTTATATTAAGTATGGAAAGTAGTCCGAGCTGTCTTAAGTATGGAAAGTAGTCCGAGTTATCTTAAGTATGGAAAGTAGTCCGAGTTATCTTATGGAAAGTAGTCCGAGTTATCTTAAGTATGGAAAGTAGTCCGAGCTGTCTTAAGTATGGAAAGTAGTCCGAGTTATCTTAAGTATGGAAAGTAGTCCGAGTTATCTTAAGTATGGAAAGTAGTCCGAGCTGTCTTAAGTATGGAAAGTAGTCCGAGTTATCTGAAGTATGGAAAGTAGTCCGAGTTATCTTAAGTATGGAAAGTAGTCCGAGCTGTCTTAAGTATGGAAAGTAGTCCGAGTTATCTTAAGTATGGAAAGTAGTCCGAGTTATCTTAAGTATGGAAAGTAGTCCGAGTTATATTAAGTATGGAAAGTAGTCCGAGCTGTCTTAAGTATGGAAAGTAGTCCGAGTTATCTTAAAAATGGAAAGTAGTCCGAGTTATCTTATGGAAAGTAGTCCGAGTTATCTTAAGTATGGAAAGTAGTCCGAGCTGTCTTAAGTATGGAAAGTAGTCCGAGTTATCTTAAGTATGGAAAGTAGTCCGAGTTATCTTATGGAAAGTAGTCCGAGTTATCTTAAGTACGGAAAGTAGTCCGACTTATTATTGTATTTTACTTAAGAGGTAGTAAACTGTTGTCTGGAAATCCAAGAATTGACGCTGAGTACTATGTGCAGATTACACATCACTCGACGTGCGGAATATGTATGGTTGCTGCTCTGTAGGATCCAGGAATTTATCATCTGCAATACTTTTTCTTACCCCTTTTCCTTTCACTAGACCTTCTCTACTTCTCTCTATATTATCAAGTTTGGTATACGTCGAATACCGTAATTAAAATGTTACTGACTGAGCGAGAGATAATTAGCATATCGAATGTGAAATTACGTGCTTGCTTTAGTTTGGAAAATCCCTGTCATGCATTTACATGTCTATCTGTGTGTATAGTCCATTACAGAAGGACATGTATTACTCATCATTTAGTTTTGTATTCTTTACGTTAAAAGACCGTGAGTGAAAACTCTCACGATAAAAAGCCTTGGAAACTTTAGCAGGGCCATTCCAAGACCTTCAAAACCAGGTGAGTTGGTGGGGTGAGTGAGGCAGATTACTATCGTAGTAGATTCTTCGTACGAGCGTGCATAAAAAAAAAAAAGAATTATTGGTCTTTTCTCGTTCTTAAGGGGACTTGCCACGGTAAATGAATCTTGTATCTGTCATATAAAAATTCTTGAAACCTTACCATATTTCACCATGTAAACATAGTCTTGTAAGGGACACAACATTTTTTCATCTTGCAAGGATTTGAACCATGTGCAACTTTCTGGGACGTCTTGCTTGCTACCTGCTATCACCCTCCCGCTGACATAAAGGAAAAACCAGTTCCGCCGCTTCCGAAACAACGGATTCTTTTGGACAAGGAGGGAAAGCGCGCCAAAATACACGTTTTTAATGAGGAGGTTCACTGTTTGTCCACTAGAGTGCAGTGCTGCATGGTGCTTTCAAGAAGTTGTAATATGTAAACAGTAAATAGGAAGATCGGGTTGCAAGGTTTTTTGTATGACAGCTACAAGATTCATTTAACGTGGCAATGTGGCCTTATAAACTAGAGCATTATTTCCTCTTTTATTTTTTATCAGATGATGGTGATAATTGACCGACACATTTTTTTCTTTCTCACTCTTTTAAGCGCAAACACACTAACGTACTGAGACACCGCTTTTTGTCAAGGTCCGTCGACCCTAGAACTGTAGGGTCGATAGACCTTGGCTTTTTGTGAGATCAGCGAAGTCAAGCAGCGCCGGATCTGGTCTGAGGAATGATGGGTGACCGTTCGTTCTCAACAGAGGATGTTGGTTAGCATTGTGGCGTCTACCGCACGTTGTGGGGACCATGAATGCCCACTTTAAGCTAACTTTACTCAACTATACGGTCACGCTATCAATCCGACATTATGCTCATTCAACCTCACGCAGACAACATTCTTTGGACAATCACACTCATACGACCTCACATTGACAGCATCATTTTGACCAGTACCATACGCAGAAGTTAGTCAAGGGGCAGGGTTGATATACTTAAAACAAAATTTATAAAATAAATGTTTAAAACATGTTTAAAATCTATTCAGTTTGTTTTAGTGGTTTTTTTTTCGAGAGTGGATGAACATCTTTAAAACAACTAAAATATCAGATTGAAGAAGCTAACTTGATTTTCTATCAAACACAACCCATCCTCCGCAGGATTTGTGAATGGAGTAAATTACAAGCAGAGTTATATTCTTATTATAACAGCAATTACTGAACGGAATTCTGCACAACAATGTACGTGTAACTAAACCAACAGAAATTCAAATGAACCAAGAAACTTCTGTCACTTTTTCACCCATCACCTTCGAACATCGATATGTCACCTAAGAAGTACCTGGAAGATCAAAAGTAGTCTCCATCAGCATCAACGATCTTCCACCAACGTTCTGAAAGGCCATGGATTCCGTCACGGTAGAACTTGGTGGACCGTGAAGCGAAGAAGGTATCAAGTGCATTTCGCACCTCTGCTAGAGATTTGAACTGACGTCCTCTAAGGTGACTGTCCAAGGAATGGACCAGGTGATAATCGGACGGTGCAATGTCCGGGGAGTATGGCGGATGCAATAGTGTTTCCCATCCAAGGCGTAGAATGGTGTCCTGGGTCATCTAGCCACGTAGGGCTTAGCGTTTTCCTGTAATAGGAGGACCCCTTTGCGATACAGAAGTGCTGGCTTCAGAGTTTAGAGGTTTTCTTGAACATGGCTCAACTGCTGACAATACACAGTTGCATTGATGCTCTGACCAACTGGTGGCAAGCAGTTTCCGATGAACACTGGTAGCAGTCCACCAAACACACAGGAGGACCTTCTTCTGGTGCAGTGTTGGTTACGGCTATTCTTGAACCAGTTCATGGGATGCTAACCAATGATGACGGCGCTGTGGAGCTTTGTACGGGACCCACTTCTCATCACATGTCAACATCCTGTCCAAAAGTGGCTCCTTCCTCAGACGAGACAGAGAGAGAGAGAGAGAGAGAGAGAGAGAGAGAGAGAGAGAGAGAGAGAAACAGGTGTCTGCTCGCGTTGCTTTCTGGCCCAGAGTTAAATCATGTGGGACCCACCGACCCAACTTGTAGTGCTTCTGAAGCTGATGGAAGTGCTTCCAAATGGATTCTCCACTCACACTGAATTGTAGTCCAGTTCCTCAAATGTCTGGCCACTGTTAGCCTCAATTGCTGCCTGAAGATCTTCATTGTGTCCATGTGTTAATTTTGGGCAATTTGTGCGTCTTCGAGTATTTCGTCACCGTTCTTAAACTTGTTAAACTACCGCTGCACTGTCTGCGTAGTCATGATATCATCACCAAAGGCCTGGCATATCTTCCGCCCTGCTGCAACGGCGTTTGACCCCAGTTTGAACTCGAACAGCATACACGCCCTTATGACGCTCTGTGGATGTCGAATGTTCACTCTGTCCTTACGCAAGTTCACGGTTTAACTGAACTGCCACAATCAGGTAGTATGTTGGATATACTCATACCAACAACTGACCTTCGGTTTATCTCCATTTGCATTCAACTCACGGTGTGGGGGCAAATTGAACAGAGACCTCCACAAAAAGCAACAGAACTTTCTTGGTTACCTTTATATTTGAACATTTCTTAAATTCCAAGAATAACGAAGGTTAAACACAATATACACTACTCTAAAATCCAAATTCACAAATTCAAAACTCGATTATTTTTTGGTCATTATCATTTCCATATTTGACAAATACAATACAACTGAAACAAAAGAGCCCTGAGCCTACAAGGAGCAAGTGACATTCTAACTAAACAGTTTTCAAGATACATCTCTATCTGCAACATGGATAACTAACCATGATTAGTGTCTACGGTATAAAAACACAATTAACCTTTAGACGCCCTACAGGGATTTAACAAAATCGTAGGGGGGTTCTGGTAACCCCGTAATTATCACAGAGTCATGATTCATACACCGATGGAAAACTTATAGACCACAAATTTCAAACGTAGTAACTTTCATGCAATTCCCGTTATATTCGTAGAATAAGAAGAAAAACAAAAAATCAAAAAATATTTTTTAAAAATGACTGTGCGAGCCCTGGCAACCTTTGCAGTCACCCTACGCTGACAAAATGATGCTAATGTGTATGCCAGACAATTGTGACAATAATATAAAATAAATACAATACAAAGCTGCAATACAAAGAGTAATGAGTTCGTTTAATGTCGAAAATATTCTTTAAAAAATGTTATGCGCAGAAAAAGAAAATAATTGAATGTGAATTCTCTCCTCTCCCCCACCATAACACCACGCTCATATGCAAATCATTTTTGCTGCACACATCATGTCTAGGAACAAGAATCATGCTTCTAGACCAATTCAGTGAAAGATATTTTGTGTTATTTGCAACCATCCTGAAAATAAATGTAAATGTGTCAAATTTGCCAAATTAGTCAAATTTTTCCTCTTCTTCCCTATAAGCAACAAGTACGCATACAGGTTATTATCATGTAGGGGACTACTTCATTGTTTCACATAACAATTTTTACGGGTGTACCACAAAGGGGGAAGGAATGGTCCCCCAAAACCTGATGAAAAATTAAAAAAAAAAGAACTTGACCCCCCCCCCTCGGGCGTCGTACTACCGCATGCACAAAATGAATGCTGGCGGAAAGCGTCATGCCTCAGAAGTACATTGGTACAAAGTCGCCTTTCTACCTTAAGAGCCTGCCTTACTAAAAATAATGCAAAATTTACCATTTTTCTTTTGCTTGTTTATTCATAAGTGAAAGGAGATAATTATACGCAACTTACCACAATCATAGATAATGTTCTACAATAGAAAATATGAACCGGAAGAATTTTCAGTGTTGCCATCCATAGAAATTACAGTGTTGCCAGAATAACAATTTCCCTAAAATCTAAGTTAAGGCAGCGGCTAGAGGAACGATCTCAACTGCACTTGGTTACATATTGTGTTGTTTTGGTTTGCTGTGAACTACTTTTAAAATAGCATTATTATTTAGTTTTAATAACTGTATGTTGAAATTATTTTGCTTATTACAAACTAAATACAACTATAAGTAATTCACAGGAAACCAAAACAACGTGATACGTAATCAAATGCAGTTGAGTTCGTTCCTCTAGTCCAGCGTTTCCCAACCGGTGTGCCGCGAGGAAATCGAAACAAAGTTATTAATTCTATAGCAATCAAATTGCAAGACATAGGGAAAAATGTATATTTGTATTTAACATAAACATGAACCTCTACTATGAATCTACAATTTTGAGTTTCACACTGTTACTTTTCTGTACATTTTTAATGTTGAAAATAGTATTTGTTATCATTGTTATGATCATTATTGCTTCTTCATTGCTACAGACTATTAAGTAACTTGAAACTTTTGAAATACATTCAGTCCTTTCGACAAAGTAAACATCTACATTATACAAATTATACAAATACCTATACAAATTATACAAATTATCTATATTTGTGTTTTAAAAGTAAAAGAGATTTGTTTGTTCATTCGTTATTTAGTGATCTTCCTTCTTAGTTAGAGGTTGGATACAGTTTTCAAGAAAAAATGTATTTTTAAAAGCCTTGGTCCCATATCTCATTGCAGTTGTTTTCTATTTTTAAATTAGAATGAAAAATAAGCATAATGATTTACCACGGGGGGAATCAGTGATCGAGCTTTCTTCTCTGTGAGAAGGAGATCAGTAATAAAAGAAAAAAATACTACTATATTTTATATTTACAAATAATAATAATAATATCTATATGAGTGTGCCGCGAGAATTCAAGTTACACCTGTAGTGTGCCGCAAGTTGAAAAAGGTTGGGAAATGCTGCTCTAGTCTCTGCCTTAACTTAGATTTTAGGGAAATTGTTATTCTGGCAACACTGTAATTTCTATGAATGGCAACACTGAAAATTCTTCAGGTTCATATTTTCTGTTGCAGTACAACATTATCTATAATTATGGTAAGTTGCATTTTATTACGCCCTTTCACTCTTGAAAAACACGCAAAAGAAAAATTGTAAACTTTATGTTATTTTTAGTAAGGCAGGCCCTGGCGGGTTCCAGTGAATAACCAGCTAAGTCGGGAAAAGTAAATTTTACAGGAGAGCAGTTTAAAGGTAAATTTTTACGGCAGTTACCTGGTTAATTTTGACATAACTGGTTATGCAAAATGATGCAACTTCCTCAATTTTATGAATTCGCCTAAGCCGCTTCTACACAATGTAGAACTCACCAAAAGAAGCTTATATACCTGTAAAATCTCAATTAAAAAAAAAAAAAAAAATCGACAGCCGGTTATTCACTGGAACCAGCCAATTAGGGACTGAGCTATTGATGTTTGTTGTAAAAATAAATGTAATTTACGTCAACAAACAAACTCCAAAAGTAGACCAACACGCTGCCGTGTCGCGACAAAACGCTGTAACTTGAGTTACATTGTTTTGTCGCTATAAGCATTTTTGAATTTCCCGCCACCGATATTTATGTTCACCAGGCCCAGCATTGAGCTGAGTCAAATACTGTTTAGAATATACCAAAGAGAATTTCGATGTAAGTAGGAAATTAGCCGGTCTGTGCCGACTTTACGGCTCTTGTTCTCAAAACTGCTCCGCCAAAGTTACAGCGTTTTGTCGCGACAGGGTATTTGCCCCCTCCCCCAATATAAGCAAGAAGTACAAATACATAATATTATCATGTAGTGACCTATTGCTTCACATACCAGTTTTTATGAGTGTATCCCCAAGGAGGAAATGACCCCCCAAAAAAAACCTATACAAAAAAAACACGGCCTTTACCCTCTTTCCACTACCCCGCCGTGGTATCACCACATACATAAAATGCACACCGGCGGAAAGCTGCATTTTTCAGGAATAAATTGGTATCAAAATCATGTTCCTACCTTAATTAGGGGCTGGGCTATTGAGGTTTAAATCCCCAGCTCAGCAGTTAAGTCAATGGGCGTTTAAAGGAAAAGAACAAACTAAAGTAAACCTTCCGTGAACGGGGATCGGGATTCCGATTTCTTTCTCCGAAATTGAACATTTGGACGGATCGAAATTAGGGAAGTTCCCGAAATTTGGTGTAGCGGTTAGATGGCAAGTAATATCTGTAATATCTGAGAGCGTGTAAAAATGTGCGCGTAATATATATATGATGTCCATTTAGATTATTGCTTTAAACAAAATAAACATTTTAGACAGCATGTTTCTTGTTGTTTAAACATTAAAATCGTTTTAAAGAAAAAAACGCTTTAAACAAAACAAAAAAAAAACACGCTTTAAACAAAAAAGTTCTTTTTTTTAAAAAAAAAAAGTTTTTTTTTCAACTCTGTCAAGGGGATTAAACTCCCAAGTTCATGTAATTTCAGGTGTTTCTATATACATCTTAATATGGAAATACTTTTTTTTTTTTTTTTTTTTTTACATAATACCTTCCTCAAGGAGTATTCAAGTCCCGAACCCCCATTGCGTACGCCACTGATTCTGACAGTACACTCCCTCAATCTCATGCTCGCTACATTCTTTTGACATCACGCTCACTGACCTCATACCCACACATCATTTCGACATCACGTTCGGTGGAGCACTTACCTCTGGTGTGTGGGGTACCTGGTTCAATTCCCGGGCAAAATAAGTTTGTAGTGAACAACATCGTGCTTGTGGGTTTTCTCGGGGTTCTCCTGTTTCCTCCCACTTTCTCATTCCACCAATTCTTCCATCATCATGCATTAATCATCGTCTCCTTTAGCCTAACGGGCATAATCGTGGGACGTTAAACTGAAAGATTTCATTTCATTTCCCGACCGGGACACACTCTCCCTGTTTATTGGGTGGTGAAATCGGTAGATATATGAAAAGCTTCACGACTCGTTGTGATCACTATATTATCACCCTTATTTTGTTCATCTCTTACAACTTTAGGAAGCTGTAGTGATTTCCATAGTTATTTAGGTAATGAACTTGTCTTATTGAATGCAACAGGAACTTCAAGCAAGCATTAATGAACGTAATGATAGTATTTTTACGCAGATTATTTGTTACTACAAAATACCATAATTCAATTTTATTATAGAACGTTCACATGTAACATTGACTTATTGTGTTTCGAACAATATAATTAATACTGCTTTGTTTCACATTTTCAACCAACAAAATGTTCGTTACTGAATTTTCTATGACTGTGTGAGTGTATGTATGTATGTGTGTGTGTGTTATTTATTTATTCATTCAATTTTGAGCCCTCCATTCGATAGAGTATCAAAAACTATCTCAAAGAAGTGATGGAATGTTTCGCGTCCTTCGTACCATTCTCGAGATATTGGCCGAAAAAAAAAAGTTACGATTTCGGGAGGTTTAAAGAGCCATGTCTCGGGAACCGTAAATTCTACGAGAGATGATATTGTTGTTGAAGGTGGACATTTTGGTACCAAATAGTAACCGGTGGTCATTGGCCAACTGACCGACCACCATTCTCAAAATATTGGCCAAAAAAAAAAAGTTCGGATTTCAAAAGATTTAAGGAGCCATATCTCGGGAACCGTAAGTCATAGAGAGATGATTATATTTTGCGAATTTTTCAATTTTGAGTCCTACATTTTGAGCATGTATCTTCGTAAAACAACATATCATAGAACGTTTTAACAGGACTCTTAAACAAAACATATGGACAAAATTTAGTACTCAAAGAAATTGTAAATGGATAGATACATTACAAGAATTGTTTAATGAGTATAATAATCAAGTACATAGAACCAATTGGAATAAAGCCTGTAGAAGTTAATAAGAAAAATATTTTTTAAAGTTCGTTCTTTCAATGCTCTTAGGGCATTCTCAACTGGTTATTTTATAATCTTGTTTTACTGTGAAATGATTAATTCATTACAAAAATACTTTTTTTTTTTTTTTTTAAGTTATACGGTTGAAATTATGGTTACCCTACTCGTAGAAACTTTAAAAATCATCCCAGACGGAAGAACAAAAAATATTTTAAGTGCAAGCGTACTGTATATCAATACTAAAAATACAGTGCTATTAAATTTGTCAAGATTATTGCCATTTGTCAAGACACACATTTTATCAATAGAATGAAGTGGTTTTATGTGTGCTTGAGAGTAGCGCTGTAGAGAATAAGAATGGTTTACAATCAATCCATCAATCAAAGAAGTTCGGAGGTGGGGGGGGAGGAAGTAAGTTACGATTGACGTCATTTGTTGTATATAGTTTCATAATTCAATTAACACATCATTTTAATTATCTTGTCTCAACACTAAAAACTTCGTAGGAGTAACATATATATACAAGGTAACTGATAAGATATAATAATTTACCTGTGATAATACTAGGTTTAAGGACATACATGTGTACTTAATACAATATTTCGTTTGGTCTATTTGAAAGCAGGAAATTATCCTTAGGAATGTGTTGCTGATTAGAAGTGCATTTGTACTCAAATGTTAACTTTCAAACACACAAAAGTTTAAGTATTTGATAAGCTTTATATAATAGTTATTTTAATACGAAGTTAATTAAATACTTGAACTACGAAGCAGACATGTGGCAAATAAAGAATGCACCGAAAAAGAAAGAAGAAAAAAAAAAAAAGAAAAATTGAATGTTTCCGAATTGAGAATACTGTGCAAATTAAGGATGTTTGGGTCAATGGCGTATCTAGAGGGGAAAAAAAAACTAGGGACAGCCAGAGCCCAGGTTATGCACTGTTAAAAACACTTTCTTAAATTTGAGAAACCATTTCTTATCTGTGCACCGAGAATATGTTTTCTTAGAAACAAGAGTTTGAAACTGTCATTAATGAGAAATGGAGACAAATAGATGAGGTTGTACAAAGCGGAACGAGAACATACAGTATACTGTTACTTTCCTTATGAATCAGATTTGCCAAATCTCATTTCTAAGAAAATATTGTCTCGGTGCACAGATAAGAAACAGTTTCTCAAATTTAAGAAATTATTTTCAACAGTGTGATAGGTATATTGTAAGTTAACTATAAACTTTCTAAAATATATAAATAGTAGCTTCGATTATTTTTGCCACTCAAAATTGGGGAGCTTAGACCTCTGCCGGCCCCAGACTAATCTGCTACTGGTTTGGGGTAAAAAAAAAAAAAAAAAAAAAAAAAAAGTGAGAAATAAGAAAGTAAGGGGAGAAACCAAGCCAAAGTTGTAGAGATATCTAAGAAAATCCAAGAAAGAAGACTACAGTAGTATGACCATATAATTGTAAGAACTATCATATAAGTAAATTATTACTTAAGAATGCATAAAGTTTTTTATTAACATAAAACAAAATTCACAATTAAAATAATATTTTTTAGTATAAATATTTGGTACGCAAAAGGTAAAAAAAAAAAATAAATAAATAAAAGTATTTAAAAAAAATATAATCCCACTATATACTACCCGTTCCATTATTGTGGTATATTAATACAGTTTACCTAATACACTATTATAAATCAATTTTATATTTATTATTTTCTTTATATATGTTAGAACAAATAACTATGTGGTCAGAAAAGTGATGGCAATGGAAATAGACGGGAAGAAAAGAAGAGGGAGATCAAGAAGCAAATTGATAGATATGGGTAAGAGTGACTAGAGGGAAAAAGAAAACAGTATAACAGAGGAAGAATTCCGGGACAGGAATGAAGGTGGAGACTTATCAGAAACAGCTACCTCCATAAATATGAAACTACAGAGAGAAAGAAGATATTCTAAAGTTGATAGGTAGAACAAATTATAGACAGGAATGTTTTCTCCCATTACCGAATCTTCTAATATAAATAAAATAAAGAGATTATTTGTCTGTCTGTCTGTCGATCTGTGTGCGATCTGCGGACCAGACGAATGGACCGGGAGTTACCAAATTTTGGTCACGGGTACTTTGGTCCAGGCCTCAGACCAAAACGAAACGTTTTTTTTTTTTAAAAAAATTCGAACCAGGGGGATCTCAGAGGGAACGTTTACCTGGACATGTAAAAGTAGTAGAAAATGACCGATATTAGTGTCAAGTCCATAGTTTTCGCAGTCGCTGAGTTGGATGGTGATACTTCCATGTGCGTGGATTTCCAAACACACCTCCCGTTGGCTGGAGGCCAGAGGCGGTTTTTCTTTTTAAAAAAATTCGAACTAGGTTGTCTCAGCGGCGTTTACCGGAATATGAAAAATAAGTAGAAAATGATCGATACTTTTTCCTTTCGTTATTCAGTTTGTTTACATAGATATTTTATCTGACCCATGCGAAGAATGACTATTTCAATTGGTATTAGATAAATCTTCCTCTTATAAAATACAAAATAACTCTAATATAAACAGTCCTCTAATAACTGGGTAAAGACAGGTATCCTAAGTCTCCAGCAGCATAGGGAAGAATCTACACTGAGCTCCGAGCAAGCTAAGTGGAATGGATTTAGGATCCCCAATGCTCCACGCAAGCAGAGGGATGTTAGAAAGCGACAAAGCTCCACGCAAGCTATGTGGAGTGAATTTAGGATCCCCAATGCTCCACGCAAGCAGAGGGACGTTAGAAAGCCACAAAGCTCCACGCAAGCTATGTGGAGTGAATTTAGGATCCCCAATGCTCCACGCAAGCAGAGGGACGTTAGAAAGCCACAAAGCTCCACGCAAGCTATGTGGAGTGAATTTAGGATCCCCAATGCTCCACGCAAGCAGAGGGAGGTTAGAAAGCCACAAAGGTCCATGCAAGCTATGTGGAGTGAATTTAGGATCCCCAATGGTCCTCGCAAGCAGAGGGACGTTAGAAAGCCACAAAGCTCCACGCAAGCTATGTGGAGTGAATTTAGGATCCCCAATGCTCCACGCAAGCAAAGGGACTTTAGAAAGCCACAAAGCTTCACGCAAGCTATGTGGAGTGAATTTAGGATCCTCAATGCTCCACGCAAGCAGAGGGACTTTAGAAAGCCACAAAGCTCCACGCAAGCTATGTGGAGTGAATTTAGGATCCCCAATGCTCCACGCAAGCAGAGGGATGTTAGAAAGCCACAAAGCTCCACGCAAGCTATGTGGAGTGAATTGAGGATCCCCAATGCTCCACGCAATTAGAGGGACGTTAGAAAGCCATAAAGCTCCACGCAAGCTATGTGGAATGAATTTAGGATCTCCAATGCTTCACGCAAGCAGAGGAACGTTACAAAGCCACAAAGCTCCATACAAGCTGGGTGGCTGGGGTTAGGAATCCTACAAAGTTCCGAGCAAACTAAGTGGATAGGAAAGGATGCCTAGAGCTCCGAGCATGCTAGAGGCTTTAGGTTAAGTAACTCCTAGAGCTTCAAGGAAAGTAAAGGATCGCAGGTGACCAGCCAAAGACTAATATCAAGTTTGGAAGTCCCAGCTGCTCCAGTGTGGCTGTGGCGCTGGTGATCCTTGGTCGTCACATGACCACTTGTCTCGCTGATGTTTCTGCCGTCTGCCACCGTAGTAGTTCGTAGTAAGACACCCATGGTTAACGTTTATAAATATGAGCAGGTGTTAGTTGTTTGTAAACAGATTCATGTGGAGGAAAATACAATATAATAGTTATTCTAATGTCTTTTAGACTTCCAAACTATGCTTTGCATAAGTCTGTGAAATTTTATAAAACGGCTGTTACTGTCCGTCTCTCTACAGGTATTACACTAAAACACCGGAGAGAGCGAGAGCGAGAGAGAGAGAGAGAGAGAGAGAGAGAGAGATGTTTTCAGTATTCCAATAACCGTTTCCGTTTTCACTCTTATTCCTCTATTCAAACCGGAAGTGGTAAAATTACATCATTTCCGGTTCGAACAATCGTCGCCATATAGCAAAAATAATAACAATAAGTAGCGAGAAGTGATTTTGGAAATTGATTCAGCGTCTGATGAATACTATTGTCAATTTCCATTTTATTTTTCTATTAAAACTACTTCCGGTTTCAATATTGACTTCCGTAGAGTATAAATGGAAAGGGATATCGGAATAAATGATTTTTTTTTTTTTACATATTGATTCAACATCCCAGGAATAGGTTTCATCTTCAGCCCCTTTTATTTGTATTCAAACCGGAAGTAATAGACATGAGAATTGGCAAAAACCATGGTTTTTATTGAAAAAAAAATTTTTTTTGTTTAACCCCCCCCTTTTTTTTTTTGTTTAAACCAGGTTTCTTTTGGTTTAAATAATTTACTCTACGTATTTATATTAGATATGGACAGAAATGAGTTTGTTTCGCCTTGGTGTTATTATGCAACAACAAAGTTATGCTGGAAGGAGTCATATAAACTTAAAGCGGAATCCAAACCGCTTCTCGGCTTCATCCAAGAAAAATTGACCTTTTCGACACGAAACCGGGACTAATTGGTGACAAATGCGATGCCGACTCACTCACGAAGGACTCCTGATAAAAATATGCTGTACTGATCTTTACATTGGCCTAGTTGTTAATATAATTGTCAAGAGTCATTTCAGAAGGACAAAATCATAAGCAGTTACACAAGTAAAAACATTATACAATTATATATAAATCGGGAAACTCCCGCCTTAGCCATTGCGAAAATCCTGTTATTACTTTAAATGTATTTGTATGTAAAATTTTAAGGTCAACGTATCATAATCACTACGCTAAAACTGAGGTATTAAATTACAAATTTGGTATGTAGATATCATTCAATAAAATTAAAACAAAGTCAAATTCAAGCTGATGTTGGAAGCTGCGTAGGCAGTTGATAAATTTTGCCAATTTCTATCAATATATTTAAGCAGCCTTGGCTTCTTTATAAAACAACAGGCATTCATTCAAGTAGAAATATATAATTTGGTTTCATTTCGTATGTTTAGGATTAACATCCTTATGAAATACCCAGGTTATCAAAGAGAAGACTTTTGTTTAGAGGGACACCTCGAATCGCTACTTGATTTATACTTGAAAGATGGGTTGTGGTTCGACCGAGAATGTGAAAAGTAGATAAACATAATGCGGATGGTTTGATATGTGGAAACGTCACCATGAAGTTCACACAATTTAAAGCATTTTTCTTTCTTTGTTTTTTTTTTTTTTTTTTTTTTTTTTTTGGTTTAAACCAGCCAACCCTGATGTAAAGCCACAAAAAGTTTGTTTCTGTGGTAAGACATGGTGGTTTAATTCCTAGTCTGGGAACACTTGGTCGAAAAAGTGAAAAAATCTTTTCAGGTCAGCCATCTCGAATGAAGTTTTCCAGGGTTTTTTCCTCACCAAGTAATTATGCCGGGATAGTACCTAACGCAATGGTTCCGCAGGCTGCTTCCTTCCCTCCCCATTTCCTCCTTTCTCTCCCCACCCTCCAGATAGTGTGATGGCTGAGGGACGTCAACTTTCAGCCATGACGGGCTAACATGACCATAGGTGCCGAAAGTCCAGAAATTATTTCCTAATTCGAAATCCTAATTAGCAGGAGCGGATTACGAGCGGAGCCAATGGAGCCCAGGCTCCGGGGCCCGAGGCACAGCGGGCCCCAAAAATTCCTCTCTTTAATACTAAAATATAGTAATCAACTTTATTTCACAGGCTTCAGATTCATGCCAATTTTTTTCCGCTTGCTACCCGCGCGGTATCGCTAGTATTAAGTCTTCCCTCACCAGCAGTGGCGTATTTACGATTTTGTTTCGGGGGAGACTTTGCTAACTTTCGGGGGGGGGGGTGCTTTGCCTGAAAATGTGAAAATTCTGCAAGATATTTTATATACTTTACTATAGTACGTAAGATTTCGGGGCGGGCATAAGCCCGGAAACCCCCCTCTAAATACGCCACTACTCACTAGGGACTTCGTAATACTTATTTAGCTTCTATTTGACATTTGTGTGTTTCACTGCAGTATATGAACATTTAACTGTTAACAATTAATATAATTAAATTAATCATTGAGAACTTGGAGCACGTTAAAATATTACAGGACAATTCTCGATGTTTCGATAAGCCTATGAGGCTGTGGAAGGCAGAAAAAAAAAAAAAAAATTATGCACTAGAATTATTTGTGACATAGGGCCCTCTTGAAATAGTCGCCTCCAGGGTCCCAAAAGCCTTAATCCACCCCTGCTAATTAGATATTAGTAAAGTATACAGCAGTGTTTCTTTCAGAAATAATATTCCCAGGGGCACACTCAGTATTCCGGGGGGGGGCATTGCTGATACTATTCTGTTTATTATTATATTATAAACGCATTATTTTGGTCTGCTCCGGGAAGGCACTCTCAGAGCTCCGGGGGGGGGGGAATGCCCCCCCCCAAAAAAAACAGGTCTGGAAGAAACACTGGTATACAGTATCAGTCAAGATGCTACATGTCCGAAAATGCACTGAAATGAATGTGGATCACGTTTAGCACCGTCTTATGACACATAACTATATAACCAAATCTTTACTGTGATAATAATACAATACAATTTTTTCAATGTTAGACTACTTCCCGTAGTCTACTCTGTATCACTGAGTCTAAACTATCATAATGTTCAGGATTGCCTACACCAGTGGTTCTCAACCTAATTCTTATCACGACCCCCATTTTATCACATCCTCTTGCCAGCGAGCCCCTTATAATTTCTGGTTTGTAATAAGCTTGTGTGGGATTTTTTTTAAGTACCTATTGCTGAGATCTCACGATATTCACCTATTTCTATAATAGGAGAACCTATTCCTTATATATAGTAGATATAGTAATTTTCCTTAAAGCGAATAGAGTAAAACTAAATTTGGTTAGTTCATTCATCTTCCGCTCATATTCGAGACTCCAGTGAAACCCTCTCGCGACCCGTCTAGGGGTCGTGACTCCGCAGGGTGAGAAACCCTGGCCTATACTTTACCACTGAGTTAGCACGATCTCAACAAATATATGCCTTGTAACATATTCCACTTAAGCTTAATGCCACAACTAATTATACAGTATGATAGATCATGGTAATAACACTGTTGACATACTTATGTATAAACAAGCAAGTAATATAATTGATCTCTAAACGTTTCCCCACATTAAACATAGAAAAAAAAACAATTTAATATATTGCGCCTGGAAATATGACAACCCGTATTATATCCGTGCCATAATGAAAGCAAACATTAAGGATAATCCATCAACTTAAGCAAAATAACTCATCCGTTTCAATGTTTATACAATTTCTTCGAGAAAAAAATACACAATTTCTTTTTTTTCCTTTTCTTTCCGAAAAGCAGGAAGAGTTCCGAAAATACTTAACCCTCAGACGCTATGAACATCCAATGTGTTATAATTGAGAGTTGGAACAAAAAGCTCATATTTCTTGCAGTGCTTTTATTAGCTGTTGGTTTTTCTTTTTTTCTTTCTTTTTTGGGGGAGGGGGTTTGTTCGGTGGCAGAAGCCAAAAATTTCCAGGTGTGCTCGAGTGTGGAAAGAGAAAAAGTTGTGTGTTATGTTTTGCTGTTTGTTCCAAAAGAGAAGCAAGTGAGAAGGAAGAGAGATCTCTTGCAGCAGACGCAGCGAATTTATCACACGGACTGCCAGACAACATGTGTGAGAATTGCTATATATATATGTATGTATGTATATATGTAAATGTCGAGAGAAAGAGAGAAATCTCAACAGAAGAAAACATTCTTAGCTCTTGAGAATTCCAGCCAAAATCCTAGACACGCACATATGGGTGTGTAAGAGGTGTGCGTAATGTAGTGGTTCAACCAAACTCTCAAAATAGTTGAAACGCACTTTTTTCTGTTGATTTGAGAAACAAATGAAAATAGTCAGAATTATGAGTAAAGGGAGGTAAAATATGAAGAAAAAATATGAAAATCAAAAGTCCAAAATATGAAAATAGGTGAAAATTTTAATGATAACTTTCTAAAACATAAACTATGTATTCACATAACACCCTACATTTATGCCAGGTATTTATCAACCTTAAGAGGCTTCATCCCGGCGAAATTAAAATACCGCTAATTTTACAGTAATTAAGTGATATTTCCCAATAGATAAAAGATAATCGAAATGTGGAACAAGAGCGCCCTAGACAA
Organism: Thermobia domestica; assembly: GCF_964235325.1. Taxonomy (NCBI): domain Eukaryota; kingdom Metazoa; phylum Arthropoda; class Insecta; order Zygentoma; family Lepismatidae; genus Thermobia; species Thermobia domestica. Next base: position 13,427,018 of record NC_137471.1, read on the forward strand.
TATCATTTTACATGAGATACCGTTATCACGACTCACTTATCTGCTTTCGATTTCGAGTCATTTTGAAAATCGGCATTTATTTTCGCGTTTCTAAACGGCTGAAAACAGAAAGCCACTAGGTGAATTGTGATAACGGTATCTCATGTAAACTGATATTGTCTAGGGCGCTCTTGTTCCACATTTCGATAATCTTTTATCTATTGGGAGATATCACTTAATTACTGTAAAATTAGCGGTATTTTAATTTCGCCGGGATGAGGCCTCTTTAAAAAAATACCAGGCGAAGATTACACCATTGTTTCAATAATAAAAGTTTAAGATTAAAAAATAGAAGATTATATGCAAATGTGAACGTGAAGCAAAATGGAATATAAGAATGGCGAAAGAAGCCTTTAGGAGGAAGAAAAAGACTATTTTGTGGAACCTTGAATAAAGATTTGACAAAAAAACTTATAAAATGCTTCGTGTGGGGTATTTTATTGCATGGGTCAGAAACATGGACATTACGCAAAAATGATGAAAAACGACTCGAAGCTTTCAAAATGTGGGTGTTGAGAAAAGTGAAGAGAATTAGCTGGGTCGAGCGGAAAACGAATGAGAGGGTGGTATAAATGGTGGGGGGAGAAAAGAACAATTTTAGATATTATTAAGAAGAGGAAGAGAAACTGGTAAGGACATTGGCTAAGGAGGTACTGTATCATGAAGGACGTGCTAAAAGGTATGGAGGTAGGAAAGAGAGGGAGGGGACGAAGGAGACTACAATTAATGGATGATATCGATACAGAAAAAAGTACGTAAATATGAACATGTTAGCAGAAGACCGTGGAACATGGAAACTTCTCAGTTGCGGCAACTGGTCTGCCAATAGTGACACAATACCTATGATGATGATGGCATGCAATCCAAATGGCAGAACTGCATGAATCCTAGTTTCCGGTAGCGCAGGTGGTACTTCAGCCTAATCTGGGGTAGGTAGGGCTGGAATTGTACCCGACGGGTTGTGTGTTATATCTTGAGACTCTGTACCTTGAAATATCGGAAAGTCACTTAGTATCGAAAGAGGTATGTGAGCTTGCCTTAAAATACTCTGGCGCCAATACGGGAGAAGCTGTTATATAGGCCTAGAATCTCACTCGCTAGGGAAGTTTCCTCCACCAATAGGTATAACTGAAGATGAGTTTCAGCCCATTGTTGCTGATCTAATAAGAAAGGAACCTCCTTTCTTTACATAAAACAAGAAACCTTTTCGACGAACTTGAGATATTCTGTTTAGGCATATACGATACAGAATAAAAAAAAAAAAAAAAAGACTTTTTCTTACAAGGAATGAAAATTTTGTCAAACTATCATGAAATATTAAATATAATAACAATATAGAAACAATAAGATCCTTGTTTCCATTTCCTTACGAGGCATGGTTTAAAATATGAAATTTGATATTTTACCTCTCTCTGATTATGAGTAAATCATATTTATTTTACGAGTGATGACCTCAAAGAGGGAGGGGCTCAAAACGCAAAGTTAACCATTAATATTTTTGAGAAGCACGAGAGAAAAAGCATGACTGCAAAAATTTTGTCATTCAAAGAAACAAAATTATACAGAAAGATGGATTCATTGGATCACTTAGAGTTTATCGATTTTTTTTTCAGCACCGAGCCTATATGAGACTTTAACTTATAGCTTAACGTGGATCCGAACTACATCAGAGCACCCACACTAGCAATCTAACCGGGGTCTTTCGCTCCAAAGATAAGTTGAATATTTAATTTAACTTCTCATGGTTATAAAAGTTTAGGCTAAAGAAGACGGGTGATTATTGAAAGAATTGGTAGAGTATGAAAGACTGTGGAAGGAAACGGAAGAACCCAAGCAAAAATCTACCAACACCATGATAGATCTACCATGACAGAGATGATAATTTTCTTTCCGAGTGCGAGAAAGTTACTTCATTTGGTAGCGTCACTCGGTAAATTTGTTTACGGAAAGATGGTTGCTTCATCAATTTTCGTGAAATATCCGAATAACCTGTTTTAGGTGCGAGAAAGCGATTTATTTTAGCATCGACTAGGAAGCTTACTAAGTTTGAACAGCTATGAATACATAAATATTCTGCCTCGGTGGCTCAGTGGTAGAGCGTTCACCTCTGGTGCTTTGGGTCCCGGGTTCGATCCCAGCCCCCGCCAAGTGAACTTTGTGGTGGACAAACACCGTGTGCGTGGGTTTCCTCGGGGTTTTCCCGTTTCCTCCCATTTTCTTCATTCCACCATTTCATTCATTACTCATCATCAACGTCTCCTTTAGCCTAACCGGCATAAACATGGAACATAAAACTCAAAGATTTCTTTTTCATAAATATTCTGTTCCGGGTGCGAGAAAGAGATTTAATTTGGAAAATACCCATTTAAGGAAGCAGAGGTGCTATGGTTTTCTTGATTGGTTGAATTGCTGTTGCTTACTTTGGCGTAACAGCCCGATTTGTTGGCCTGAGCCGCTCCAAGCGACTGTTAGCGACTGATGGAACTACTTCCAGCGTAGCGCCGAACGCGCAGACCAGCGGCTAACCGACGTGTCGGGAGCTTTCTAGACGTAATGGCCGTCACGTCTTTTATTCAAGTGATTTCCCAATTTGCCTCACGACGTTGGATGGACGCCGAAAATTGAGGAAGCACCGGCCGGGAATAGAACCCGGGACCACAATCCAACGCTAGACTACAGTGTCCTTCAACTTTGAGAAAAGTCTTTGCTTTAAAAAGTGAGTACGTTAAGTGTTTTCATAAAATGAAGTGAATATACTGTTTCATGTACGAGAAAGCGACTTAATTTAGCATGTATTTTAGAAGTAACACATTTATAGTGGTTGGGGATTCTAACAATTTTCATGAAATGGGATGTAAACGACTGAATTTAGCATTGACTTCAAATAAAGCTCCCTTACGGAAGGTGGCTCAGTGGTAGAGCGTTCACCTGCGGTGCTTGGGATCCTTGGTTCGATCCCAGCTCGCGCCGTGTGGACTTGACAAACACCGTGCTCGTAGGTTTTCTCAGGATTCTCCCGTTTCCTCCCACTTTCTTTATTCCACCATTTCATTCATCTCTCATCATCACCGTCTCCTTTAGCCTAACCGGCATAACCGTGGAACGTAAAACTTACACATTTTTTTTCCCCTTACGGAAGCGGGGATGCGAATTGTTTCTCATAAAATGGAGTGAGTATGCTATTTCTCGTGTAAGAAATTAAGAGAATGTAACTTACTCTTTCGGGTGTTAGAAAGTGATTTAAGGGTCTATCAGATTACAATGATGTAAATAGACTGAATTCTTTGTATTCATAAACAACGAAAGTGTTTAAAAAAAAAAAAAATCTTGCTCATGAACATATTAAAATTCTGTCTGGAAAATTGTGTGATCAGATTAGGGGCCTATTTAATAACAAATTTGCAAAACAAATAAATAGAAAGGATAATATTAATCAATTAATCATAGTAATGAATAATGAGCCTTGTTTTGCAAAAGTTATATTGAAACAGAATTAATGAACAACTTATATATATATATATATATATATATATATATATATATATATATATATATATATATATAAGTTGTTCATTAATATATATTAATTCCACGCATGCTATTACTGTATATGTGTTAATAGACTACTCTTAGAAAGACAGTAAATACTACAAGCATATGCTACAACATTTAAAGAAATACTTTTGCAGCTTTCCGAAACATGTTCGTTGCCATTAGGTATAGTTTTCACTTTCTTGAAATACATCGAAACCCAACAACACTTAGAATTAACCCCACACTCCAGTTATACAAAATAATCCTAAAACCTAGAATTATGTTGAATTCACTAAATTTAATTGTATATACAAAATTGTATATATACATCCCTAAACTCGTATATTACACTGCAAAACAATGGAAAAGGTAGAAGTTGTTTCTTATTACTCCCTTTTTAATTAATGTTTCTTATTGAGCTTCGTAGCTAAGCGCCTTTGACGTAGGAGACCCGGGTTCGATTCCTGGTGAGAGCTCATGTGGTTCGAATTCCACTTAATCATTAGGTCCACTTCTCATATAGCCTTTCTGCTAAACGGGATGTTAAACTAAAAAAAATCGAATTAAAATATTCCTTATTACTAGAAAGAGAAAAAGACATTTTAGAAACTCGATTTTTGTAATTAAGGAATAACTTGTGAAGAATTTTTTTTTTTTTTTTTTTTTTTTTTTTTTTTTTTTTTTTTGCGAAATCTTATCTCAATTTGTTCCACAGCGGCTGACTAACATATCGAACCCTTGTAAGACGGAATGAAAGTACGCTAGAATTGTGACGCTCAAATAGATTAATTTTTGGGCCATTTTTTGTGGCAATTAAAAAGCAATTCTCATAGCAGCTTTCTTAACTCCAAAGGAAGACAACCAATACGTTCTCACGGAACGGTAAATATATTATGTCTCCATTGTTATTCTATGAATCATTGATACATACAAAAACTTTATTTCCAAATGAAACTACAGCTATATAATTATGGGTCATTTCAAAAAAGTGGGTGGCAATTGCCCTTTTGCCTCCCCATAATCGCCGCAGATGATGAAAAAGTATATGCATCTTTTGCGAATTACCCAGGGTGCCCCACGCGGGATTCAGATTTGGATTTGGAATCTTCAAACTCGATTTAGCACCCCAACGTGACTTTTGACTGGATCACGTGACACAGTCTACTAATTATGGCAAATTGGATAGGCCCTTTCACATTGTTTTTGGGAAAATTGCATTTAAAGTGGGGGTACTAACGACTTTCATGAAATTGAAATGAAATGAAATTTTCGAGTTTTACGTCTCACGGCTATATCGGCTAGGCTAAAGGAGACGTGATGATGAGAAATGAGTGAAATGGTGGAATGAAGATAGTGGGAGGAAACAGGAGAACCCCGAGGAAACCCATACTCATGGTGTTTGTCCACCACAAAGTTCAGTTTGTGCGGGATGGGGTCGAACTAGGTACCCCATGCACCAGATTTAATTAAATTGAGTTAATATACTGTTTTATAGTACGGAAAAGTGGTTTAGTTAAGTTAATATCTGGAGAATCTAATTTAATTTTATCCCCTTTCGCTCCCTCATTGTCTTCGAGATAACAATTTAGAAAACGCGAAGAAACCGGAAATTATTTTGCCCACGAATCGAACTCAAGCCAACTTAATTAGTCGGTCACCTGTCTTTCTTATTTCAAATCTAAAAGAAATGCTATATTTCCCTTTTCCTTCCTTACGACTTCCGAACTCCGTAAGACTTTAATAACAGACTAACAATAGCTTAAGATACGCCCCATATAAAATCTCAGTTCCGTACAACGTTATGTGCATAGAACTGCGCCTACAAAGAAACCGTTGGTTCAATCGAATCAAATCTCTTTTTTCTGTTTACGTGCAATGTAGTTATCACAAGACACACACATATGTACAGTATATATACTCCACTCATATATGTCCTCCATATATGTATGTGGCAACCTCACCATAGCAATCTATAACATACATATCTTTCTGGCTTCTCTTTTCTTGTCGTTTTTGAGGTCGCCAAGCACCGACTTTATCTTTGCAGATAAAGAATAACGGATTTCCGCTATGTTGACTCAGGTGCGCCTTCGAGTTCCATCTGTTTATGGTAGAGGGAAGAGAGAAAAAATTAAAAAGAAAAAAAAAAGACAAGATGAAGAAACAACTTCGAGATAACATTTCGAAAATAACGCGAGAGAGCAAAAAGCATGTCAAGGAATGTCGTAAAGTGTGATAAAAAAAAAAAAAGACAAAAATTATTTTTAGTATTGAAAGCAAAATAGTTTCTATCCACAGAATAATTAGAATTCGGTAATTAATCTGAACTCAATTGCTGCGGTGTAAGGGTACAATTTTACTCTAGTTTTGGGGCCGCGGTGGCTCAGTGGTAGAGCGTTCACCTCTGGTGCTTGGGGTCCCGGGTTCGATCCCAGCCCCCGCCAAGTGAACTTCGTGGTGGACAAACACCGTGTCCGTGGGTTTTCTCGGGGTTCTCCCGTTTCCTCCCACTTTCTTCATTCCACCATTTTCATTCATTACTCATCATCACCGTCTCCTTTAGCCTAACCGGCATATCTGTGGGACATAAAACTTAAAAATTTCATTTCATTTATTCTAGTTTTGTTTCAAGTTCTAAGTAACCTTCAAAATAAAAGCGGGACCCCCATTGATCATGGCTATACACTGAGAAAAAAATTGTATGTGGCATACGTAAAAACGTAGGTTACATGTGTAAATCCTGTAGTTTTTAGACTTAATGTAAAGCAAGCGTATAACTGAAAACGTATATTTTATACGCACTTTCCGAGTAAGTGTTCCGAATAAGCCTACTTTCCGTACGAACGAAAAAAAAAAAACGTATACAGGCGGCCAGGACAGGAAGTCGCATACAGATGAACGTATGTAACATACGTATACATATCTAATATCCGGAAGACTGTGAGATGTGAAGACATCCTGCAAGGGCATGATGTAACACCTGAGGACAGTACATACAGTATGTAGAATATGGATAAGGTATGCTCCTTACTGATTTCTGTATTAAACATAAGGATTAAATACATTTGTACAGTCCGCAGAAAAAAAAAACTTGCAACATGAGCATGTAAGTTTATTGTGAAACTACGCCTAACAGCGCAGGAAATCACCATAACGTCTAAGTGGCACAAATCACGCCAGGAGAAATCTCGGCGTCCTACCCTGCATACTTATTTTGGAGTAAAAGACTTCGTCGTTTCACAATAAACTTACATGCTCATGTTGAAGGTTTTTTGCTGCGGACTGTACAATATAACACTGTCCGGATAACGGATTTTTCTCTGTAGTGGTTGATCTGGTTAAGCAATCAGGGAATACTACGGTCATATACGGTTGCCTCTAGTCCCGATTAAAAAAAAAAAAAAAGTTCCTTGTCCCGACGTGACTCAGTCGAGACTTTAAAATGTCCCGACATTGATGAAACTGGTAACTATTATTATTATTATTATTATTATTATTATTATTATTATTATTATTATTATTATTATTATTATTATTATTATTATTATTATTATTATTATTATATCCAAATTATCAGCATCGCCATCCAGCGCGGGAATGTGTAATCGATCTTAGGCACATTATCTCCTGGTAAAGAACTGGACGAAATTTTTCTTCTATAACCCGCAATAAGACGGAAGTACAGATATCCTAGAAGGCTGACAACCACTTTGACGATGTTCTGAAGAATGTTTTGAATCCAAGAAGGGAAGATATCTGGAAAGAGACAAGCCAAGCTAATCGTTTCACAATTTTAGTTCATATTTGTTTCAGTGACATATTTAACGTTTGGAATATTCACATTATTAGGAACGAAAAATTCGAAACTAATTTTTATTATATGTTTGTCCATTTTACTTGAAGTACATATGCACTTATTAAATTGTCCAGCCAAAAAAGAAAAACGATAAAATATATAAAAATTACATATGTTTTACAACATATATAAGTTTAAAATATGTTTTACAACACAGACGATGATATAAGTACGCCCCTCACATTGGGAATAGGTTGCAGCATGAAATGATTTGTTATAATATGAGCAAATGTTTTCGTTAATACACATTTGGTTATTATTACTATTATTGTTATTATTATTATTATTATTATTATTATTATTATTATTATTATTATTATTATTATTATTATTATTATTATTATTATTATTATTATTATTATTATTATTATTGAGCTGAGCGAAGCGAAGCTCTTATACTCGGGTTAGCCGTTTGGTTGTCCGCGAACTCCTCCTAGACCGTTTGGCCGATCTCAACCAAACTTAGCACGCTGATAGAGTATGTTGTGCTCAGTGACAACATAGGTCGAAATCAAAAATCCGATGTACCATCGAGGAATAATCACCGAAAAACGCTTCCTCCTAGACCGTTTGGCCGATCTCAACCAAACTTAGCACGCTGATAGAGTATGTCGTGCTGAGTGACAACATAGGTCGAAATCAAAAATCCGATGTACCATCGAGGAATAATCACCGAAAAACGCTTCCTCCTAGACCGTTTGGCCGATCTCAACCAAACTTAGCACGCTGATAGAGTATGTCGTGCTGAGTGACAACATAGGTCGAAATCAAAAATCCGATGTACAATCGAGGAATAATCACCGAAAAACGCTTCCTGATTACGTAGTTTAAGCTCGCTCAGCTCATTTCATTGCAATCGGGTATATCCATTGCATTCCTAGTTATTATTATAACAACTATGTTTTTACATTACTATACAGAATTTTCTAATTAAGAGCAAACCTCACACCAGTGGCAGGGACGTACCATTGTACACTCATGTCCAAAATGATTGTGGCATATCTATAACTGTCTTCTTGTAAGAATATAATTTGATAATGATTTTGCAGGGTACTTTTAATACTGATACTATGTGTATAATTGGGAAATGTATATTTGTGGTATATTTCATTAAAAAAAAAAGAATTATAAATACGAAAATTATAATGAGTACCGGTAAAACAAAATATTGCTAAATGGACAAGAAAGTTTTATTTTCGTTTTATTGTTCTTATTTACTGCTCTTTTCACATGAAATTTGCCACATACATGTCTTTGCCGATTATACACATACTAACATTATAAGAAATACCGGGCGAATTTGTTATCAAATTATATTCCTACAACAACATATTTATAGACATGCGACAATAATTTTGGACATGAGTGTACCTGATGATAACATAAAGTCTAAACTCAGTTTGTAATTGGTGAAGATCTATTTCTCAGAGCATCAACAAATAACTAGAAATATTTAATATACAGGTACATCGAAATATAAATAGGAGCAGTAGATCTGGAAGTGACAGCAGTTGAAGCATTAACAACAACCGGTAATGTCCCTACAACAAAAAAGCACATTAAAGTATTGGGATAGCTAAGTATTTCTATGTTTTGATTTACATGTATTTAGGTACGCAACATATAGACCTATAGGCTACACAGTGTTCAAATTGGCTATTTTTTATTGTATGTTTTACTAGGCCTGCATAATTTCTCGCTTTGTCTTATCGTCTTTGCTCTATGTAGATTAGAATAAGGATTAGAATGAGGAATATAGGAATTAGATTTCTGGACTTTCAGCAGTTAAGGTTGTTAGCCTGTCATGTGTTGTCTCTCGGATGACGTCTCACGGCTAACACACAGTAATGTCAACCAGAAACAATATGAAACCCCATGTCGAGAGGCAAAAAATCCCATTTTACGTGTAAATTTCCTACGTTATACTAATTAAAAGTATGCTGTAATATTAAAAATTAAATTTCTTTGTGTTAGTCACTTTTTGCAATATCGAAATGAATAAGCCGTATATTTCGATCTCGAAAAATCCCATATATGCTGCTTATTATCCCTTTCCGAGAAAATAAACTTAAAAACTCCTCACGATATGGGATTTTCCCCACAGGTTGGCATCACTGCAAACACACTGTCCGAGACATTGGGGAGGAAAAAAGGAACGGGGAAGGAAGGTAGTGTCCTAGAACTAGGGTTACCAACTGGCCGGAAATATTGCTGTTATTTTGATTAAAGCCGGTGACCGGTACAAACTTCTTACCAGTCCATTTATGGTCGAGTTTTTCAAATTTGTATCTGGTTCGAAGCAATTTCACCTAGTTTGAAGGATAGATTTAAAAAGTAACTTTCATTCTGTAAATTCAAAACTGTTATCTTTCACCACCTATTAACGATTAATATATTTTGTTGATCTGTTTAGATAATTTTAAAGAGATGACAGGGACTGTATTAGGGAAAATTTGAAATTTACTTGTGAGAAATTTAATACATTTATTGGGAGTGAAAAAGGACTTCTTAAAACAATTTCCTGTAATTAAAGTATAAGTTTAAAGAATAAAGTTCATTTTCAAATCCAAAATTGTCGATAATTTTAAAGAAGAGGCAGTTACTGATAAATACAATAAAATGATCAATGCCGATTTCAATTTCTCATTTATACCATAATGTACCTATTAAGCTTATTAGTGAATGTACTAAGGATATATAGAATACAGGTGTTAATACACTTTTGTTCACGATAGTACATTTCCCTCCCATGGATGGGTCCGAACGGAGATACTTCACACTTAGACCTATATCATAAGGAATTTTGAGCGGGTGCCGGTTTTTTATTTTCCAGAGTTGGCAACCTTACCTGGAACCATTACCATCCCGGCATTTGCCTGGTATGAATTAGGAAAACCTCACTTTCGATGGTTGGCGTGGAAAAGCTGTTAACAATTTTTCGATCTGCACCAAGAATGAACCCGGCACCGCTCGCACCAAAGGCGAAAGTGTTAACGACTGCGCTACATGGGGCCACGTCTATGTATATCAATATTGAACGAAAGCGATTGTATTAGATTTGTATCACTTTCGGGTTTTTAGTAGAGGCAGTGGTCGAAGTGAAACGGTATGCGGTGGTATGCCATACCGCCTCTGGTTTTTCAATGGTGAAGGCATACCGCCTCTGGTTTTTCAATGGTGAAGGCATACTGCCTCTGGTTTTTCAATGGTGAAGGCATACCGCCTCTGGTTTTTCAATGGTGAAAGCATACCGCCTCTGGTTTTTCAATGGTGAAGGCATACCGCCTCTGGTTTTTCAATGGTGAAGGCATACCGCCTCTGGTTTTTAGTGATCAAGACATACCGTCACTGGAGAGTAGATGCGAAATGCTTTTAATAAATCAATTTTTAATGCACAGCAGGCACGTAGCCAAGGGGGGGGATCCAAAGGCTGGCCTCCCCTTCGAGACCAGAAATGAAAAAAAAAATTAAGGAAGGATGAAATAAAAAGAAACGAGAAAAAGAAGAATCAGCGTTAAAAATAAAAAGATAGAGCAAGCATTTGGTAACTCTTTCTTATGAGGAGATTTGTATTATTTGCAATACATGGTGGCGAATGAGCGGGATATCCTGCAAAAGTCGGGAAATTTGAAATTTCTAGAAATTCTGGCTAAATGAACCAATATAGGTTCCAGTAAAATAGTTTAGAATAATCGAGCTCCTGGTGTGATGGCTACAGTACTTCATGTCACGGATCCCGCCCTTTACGAAATCTGACTACGTACTTGTACACAGTAATTGAAGAATAGCTTTGAACGTAAAAAAGATTTTATTTCTTATGTAGAAATAATTTCTAAGTTGACAACACCGACATTTTTGTTATCTTTTCCCTATCTTTTGTTATTAAAATGAGTTGTCTTCAAACAAATTCATGCATTTTATATTTTGATGTGCCATATTGAACTGTTTCTTTCTTATGTATGTGTATGTCTTTTTGTCTTAATGCATATGAATGTCGTGTTTTGAGCATGGACGGATTTAGGGGTTGTCTGCTGTTGGGGCGGATCTTCCGGGAGTTTGAAGTATTCCTGAGTCGCATTGGGGATCTGGGGGGTTTTCCCGCAGGGAATTGTTAAAATAAAACTCGGTTTTCGAGTATTTTCATGCATAATTCTCTCTAATACAACATAAGGGGATTTTTTAAAAAAAGAAAGTTGTTGGCTAAATATCAAAGTTTCTCCGTGTTTCCCCCCCTCCACCCTCCACCGTAACTGCAGAGAAGCTCTCCAATGATTTTCAGTGATTATGTAAATAGAAATGCAATCTTGCAGACAACATACCCTCACTGTTTTTCAACATTTAGATCAAGGATGTTATAAAATAGAGGATCTGCCCATACGTATGAACTCAATGAAGCCAAGAAAACAACCGAGCATCGGCACATCTGATTGGCTACTCGCGCTTCCGCCGTGATCGTTGGCTCGAAACATTGTGATCTTAGTGGCGCGGAGTGGGCAGAGTAGGTGTGGCGAAGCTGTGACGTGTGGCTTCATGATTTTGTTGTATTGGCAGATCCTCTATTTTATAATATCCTTGATTTAGATGGCAGGTATGACGAGTCAAAATCGTAACATACCATATACCATCTTTGTTTTTTTTCCCACTCCGAACACTGAGTAGAGGTAACGATGAAACCATTGCTTAATCGATTGCAGGAGACCATTTCTCGCTATCTATTACCGCATTTGTCCTATAATAGTCAACGTTAAAATCCAAAATGATTGATATTTTCAGCTTCCATGGCTGGATCAGCTCCATCACCGAACTCCAACTTTGGATTCTCTATATCCTTGTTAATATTGATGGTGATTTATCCAGTGGTACTTGAGAGTTTTTATCTTTCGGGCGAATCTTCATCCCGGCGAAATTAAAATACCGCTAATTTTACAGTAATTATGTGATATCTTCAAATAGATAAAAGATAATCGAAATGTGGAAGAAGAGCGCCCTAGACAATATTATTTTACATGAGAAACCGTTATCACGACTCACTTATCTGCTTTCGATTTCGAGCCATTTTGAAAATCGGCATTTATTTTCGCGTTTCTAAACAGTTGAAAACGGAAAGCCACTAGGTGACTTGTGATAACGGTACCTCACGCAATATAATATTGTCTAGGGCGCTCTTGTTCCACATTTCAATTACCTTTTATCTATTTGAAGATATCACATAATTACTGTAAAATTGGCGATATTTTAATTTCGCCGGGATGAAGACTCTTAAACAAAGTAAATTCAGTATATAAAGGAGTCGTAGTCATAGAAACTCCTTAGAAATTAACAATTAAATTAATAAGTTAATAATTTTGTTAATTTTAAATTTAGTCATTGGAATTTTGCAGGTCTTAATTTTTAACTGATAATTATTCGTAACGACTTGGTGAAAGAACTCTTTTTTTGTGGGTCTGAAGTGCTCCAACGCTATCTGTTAACAACTGGCTGAACTATGTTCAGTCTGGCGACGAACGCGTGCGTGACTAAGCGCACTGCGTCACCCAGTCTGCCAGACGTATCAGGTGCTTTCTATATAAAAAAAAGAAAAAAGAAAAAAAAAACTTTTTTTTTCACATGACTCCCCAGCTTGCCTCGCGACACCGGCCGGGAATCGAGTCCGAGACCACGTGGACGTGAGTCTAATGCTCTAATCACTCACTAGATTAGAGTCCCGCAACGACTAAAAGATTAATCCTTATTTTTTTTTTCTGGATAACGATATGAAATAGATATTATTCAAGAACTTTTTGTGACTTTTTTTTTTCAAAAAACTTCAAAGGTGGCTTCATTATAGCAGTGGATTGATGCAGGTTTCTTTTTCTATAAGAGCTCTACCCCCTCCCCCACCAAAAGAAACAGTAACTGCTATTATGTACTTACATTAAATAAAGACTTGCTAATACCATTGAATGACAATTTTTCCACAGTCACGAAACGACTAGTCTATTAAATTAGGCCTATATTTAGCAGAAGGGATCCAGATCTTTCCTCTAAAAAAAAAAAAAAAAAAAAAAAAAAAAGTTACAAGTTTGGTCATTTCTGTTCACATTCGGTTAGTTTAGAGAAGATTAGGTTAGTTTAGGTTAGGTTAGTTTAGTTTAGGCTACGTTAGGTTAGTTTAGCTTATGTTAAATTAGTGTAGGGGTCCCGCATTATTTTCCAAAAAATGATAGAATTTCGCTTATTTCTACTAATATAAAGGTTAGTTTAGGTTAGTTCCGGTTAGCATAGGTTAGTTTATGTTGGGTTAGGTTAGATTTGGTTACGTTATGTTACGTCTAAGTACTTGTATCATTTATTTCTCCCGTAAATTTTGTGTTTTTTACGTGCTTCTGGACCCCTTGTACTAAACATACTCCTTAAATTAAATAGAAATTAAGTTTGTAAATTCTGAAGGGGAAAGTTCATCTTAACTTTTAATATGATATTTTGGTAGTGGATAGTATCTTTGTTTAATATTCATTGCTTGTATATACAAATTTCCTAAAGAATGTGATACAAATTAAAAAAAAAAAAAGAAACTAAAAAAATCTCAAGGCTTCCGGTGGTTTCTGTATATTGAGTTAAAACACAGGATGTTACCCGGAGTTCAATGTTTTTTTTATACTGTGTATTCCTGGCGCCAGAAATCTTGTCCGAGCAAAAGCAGTTTTCCATTGAGAAGAAACAGGAGGCTAAATTGATCCATTCTCAATGAAAACGTTTTATAGCAGAGAATGTTAAAGAGCCTGGTTGGCCAGGCCAGTGGAATGAATTACACACTGCTTGATGCAGACAAGACTTCCTGTACAAAAAACAATGGCTCATCTTTTCCATGTTCTTTTTTATTTTATTTTTATCTTTTTTTTTTTTTTTTTACCTTCACGCTTCCTGTTTCCGTGTTGTATCTGTAATGAATCAAAAAATTAACCACATTCAACATTTTTAGTGAATGAAATGTAACGGTATTTTATGGTTAATTGGAGAATTAGCGGTATTTAGTGCATGTCTTTTCTGCAAATAAAATGGAGCTTCATTCTATCCTTCTCTGTAAATAAAATGGAGCTTCATTCTATCCTTCTCTGCAAATAAAATGGAGCTTCATTCTATCCTTCTCTGTAAATAAAATGGAGCTTCATTCTATCCTTCTCTGTAAATAAAATGGAGCTTCATTCTATCCTTCTCTGCAAATAAAATGGAGCTTCATTCTATCCTTCTCTGTAAATAAAATGGAGCTTCATTCTATCCTTCTCTGTAAATAAAATGGAGCTTCATTCTATCCTTCTCTGTAAATAAAATGGAGCTTCATTCTATCCTTCTCTGTAAATAAAATGGAGCTTCATTCTATCCTTCTCTGTAAATAAAATGGAGCTTCATTCTATCCTTCTCTGTAAATAAAATGGAGCTTCATTCTATCCTTCTCTGTAAATAAAATGGAGCTTCATTCTATCCTTCTCTGTAAATAAAATGGAGCTTCATTCTATCCTTCTCTGTAAATAAAACGGAGCTTCATTCTATCCTTCTGTGCAAATAAAATGGAGCTTCATTCTATCCTTCTCTGTAAATAAAATGGAGCTTCATTCTATCCTTCTCTGTAAATAAAACGGAGCTTCATTCTATCCTTCTCTGTAAATAAAATGGAGCTTCATTCTATCCTTCTCTGCAAATAAAATGGAGCTTCATTCTATCCTTCTGTGCAAATAAAATGGAGCTTCATTCTATCCTTCTCTGTAAATAAAATGGAGCTTCATTCTATCCTTCTCTGTAAGTAAAATGGGGCTTCATTATATCCTTCTCTGTAAATAAAATGGAGCTTCATTCTATCCTTCTCTGTAAATAAAATGGAGCTTCATTCTATCCTTCTGTGCAAATAAAATGGAGCTTCATTCTATCCTTCTGTGCAAATAAAATGGAGCTTCATTCTATCCTTCTCTGTAAATAAAATGGAGCTTCATTCTATCCTTCTGTGCAAATAAAATGGAGCTTCATTCTATCCTTCTCTGTAAATAAAATGGGGCTTCATTATATCCTTCTCTGTAAATAAAATGGAGCTTCATTCTATCCTTCTGTGCAAATAAAATGGAGCTTCATTCTATCCTTCTCTGTAAATAAAATGGAGCTTCATTCTATCCTTCTCTGTAAATAAAATGGAGCTTCATTCTATCCTTCTGTGCAAATAAAATGGAGCTTCATTCTATCCTTCTCTGTAAATAAAATGGAGCTTCATTCTATCCTTCTCTGTAAATAAAATGGAGCTTCATTCTATCCTTCTCTGTAAATAAAATGGAGCTTCATTCTATCCTTCTCTGTAAATAAAATGGAGCTTCATTCTATCCTTCTCTGTAAATAAAATGGAGCTTCATTCTATCCTTCTGTGCAAATAAAATGGAGCTTCATTCTATCCTTCTGTGCAAATAAAATGGAGCTTCATTCTATCCTTCTCTGTAAATAAAATGGAGCTTCATTCTATCCTTCTCTGTAAATAAAATGGAGCTTCATTCTATCCTTCTGTGCAAATAAAATGGAGCTTCATTCTATCCTTCTCTGTAAATAAAATGGAGCTTCATTCTATCCTTCTCTGTAAATAAAATGGAGCTTCATTCTATCCTTCTCTGTAAATAAAATGGAGCTTCATTCTATCCTTCTCTGTAAATAAAATGGAGCTTCATTCTATCCTTCTGTGCAAATAAAATGGAGCTTCATTCTATCCTTCTCTGTAAATAAAATGGGGCTTCATTATATCCTTCTCTGTAAATAAAATGGAGCTTCATTCTATCCTTCTGTGCAAATAAAATGGAGCTTCATTCTATCCTTCTGTGCAAATAAAATGGAGCTTCATTCTATCCTTCTCTGTAAATAAAATGGAGCTTCATTCTATCCTTCTCTGTAAATAAAATGGAGCTTCATTCTATCCTTCTGTGCAAATAAAATGGAGCTTCATTCTATCCTTCTCTGTAAATAAAATGGAGCTTCATTCTATCCTTCTCTGTAAATAAAATGGAGCTTCATTCTATCCTTCTCTGTAAATAAAATGGAGCTTCATTCTATCCTTCTCTGTAAATAAAATGGAGCTTCATTCTATCCTTCTGTGCAAATAAAATGGAGCTTCATTCTATCCTTCTCTGTAAATAAAATGGGGCTTCATTATATCCTTCTGTGCAAATAAAATGGAGCTTCATTCTATCCTTCTCTGTAAATAAAATGGAGCTTCATTCTATCCTTCTCTGTAAATAAAACGGAGCTTCATTCTATCCTTCTGTGCAAATAAAATGGAGCTTCATTCTATCCTTCTCTGTAAGTAAAATGGGGCTTCATTATATCCTTCTCTGTAAATAAAATGGAGCTTCATTCTATCCTTCTCTGTAAATAAAATGGAGCTTCATTCTATCCTTCTGTGCAAATAAAATGGAGCTTCATTCTATCCTTCTGTGCAAATAAAATGGAGCTTCATTCTATCCTTCTCTGTAAATAAAATGGAGCTTCATTCTATCCTTCTCTGTAAATAAAATGGAGCTTCATTCTATCCTTCTGTGCAAATAAAATGGAGCTTCATTCTATCCTTCTCTGTAAATAAAATGGAGCTTCATTCTATCCTTCTCTGTAAATAAAATGGAGCTTCATTCTATCCTTCTCTGTAAATAAAATGGAGCTTCATTCTATCCTTCTCTGTAAATAAAATGGAGCTTCATTCTATCCTTCTGTGCAAATAAAATGGAGCTTCATTCTATCCTTCTCTGTAAATAAAATGGGGCTTCATTATATCCTTCTCTGTAAATAAAATGGAGCTTCATTCTATCCTTCTGTGCAAATAAAATGGAGCTTCATTCTATCCTTCTCTGTAAATAAAATGGAGCTTCATTCTATCCTTCTCTGTAAATAAAATGGAGCTTCATTCTATCCTTCTGTGCAAATAAAATGGAGCTTCATTCTATCCTTCTCTGTAAATAAAATGGAGCTTCATTCTATCCTTCTCTGTAAATAAAATGGAGCTTCATTCTATCCTTCTCTGTAAATAAAATGGAGCTTCATTCTATCCTTCTCTGTAAATAAAATGGAGCTTCATTCTATCCTTCTCTGTAAATAAAATGGAGCTTCATTCTATCCTTCTCTGTAAATAAAATGGAGCTTCATTCTATCCTTCTGTGCAAATAAAATGGAGCTTCATTCTATCCTTCTCTGTAAGTAAAATGGGGCTTCATTATATCCTTCTCTGTAAATAAAATGGAGCTTCATTCTATCCTTCTCTGTAAATAAAATGGAGCTTCATTCTATCCTTCTGTGCAAATAAAATGGAGCTTCATTCTATCCTTCTGTGCAAATAAAATGGAGCTTCATTCTATCCTTCTCTGTAAATAAAATGGAGCTTCATTCTATCCTTCTCTGTAAATAAAATGGAGCTTCATTCTATCCTTCTGTGCAAATAAAATGGAGCTTCATTCTATCCTTCTCTGTAAATAAAATGGAGCTTCATTCTATCCTTCTGTGCAAATAAAATGGAGCTTCATTCTATCCTTCTCTGTAAATAAAATGGAGCTTCATTCTATCCTTCTCTGTAAATAAAATGGAGCTTCATTCTATCCTTCTGTGCAAATAAAATGGAGCTTCATTCTATCCTTCTCTGTAAGTAAAATGGAGCTTCATTCTATCCTTCTCTGTAAATAAAATGGAGCTTCATTATATCCTTCTCTGTAAATAAAATGGAGCTTCATTCTATCCTTCTCTGTAAATAAAATGGAGCTTCATTCTATCCTTCTGTGCAAATAAAATGGAGCTTCATTCTATCCTTCTCTGTAAATAAAATGGAGCTTCATTCTATCCTTCTCTGTAAATAAAATGGAGCTTCATTCTATCCTTCTCTGTAAATAAAATGGAGCTTCATTCTATCCTTCTCTGTAAATAAAATGGAGCTTCATTCTATCCTTCTGTGCAAATAAAATGGAGCTTCATTCTATCCTTCTCTGTAAGTAAAATGGGGCTTCATTATATCCTTCTCTGTAAATAAAATGGAGCTTCATTCTATCCTTCTCTGTAAATAAAATGGAGCTTCATTCTATCCTTCTGTGCAAATAAAATGGAGCTTCATTCTATCCTTCTGTGCAAATAAAATGGAGCTTCATTCTATCCTTCTCTGTAAATAAAATGGAGCTTCATTCTATCCTTCTGTGCAAATAAAATGGAGCTTCATTCTATCCTTCTCTGTAAGTAAAATGGGGCTTCATTATATCCTTCTCTGTAAATAAAATGGGGCTTCATTATATCCTTCTCTGTAAATAAAATGGAGCTTCATTCTATCCTTCTCTGCAAATAAAATGGAGCTTCATTCTATCCTTCTGTGCAAATAAAATGGAGCTTCATTCTATCCTTCTCTGTAAATAAAATGGAGCTTCATTCTATCCTTCTCTGTAAGTAAAATGGGGCTTCATTATATCCTTCTCTGTAAATAAAATGGAGCTTCATTCTATCCTTCTCTGTAAATAAAATGGAGCTTCATTCTATCCTTCTCTGTAAATAAAATGGAGCTTCATTCTATCCTTCTCTGTAAATAAAATGGAGCTTCATTCTATCCTTCTCTGCAAATAAAATGGAGCTTCATTCTATCCTTCTCTGTAAATAAAATGGAGCTTCATTCTATCCTTCTCTGTAAATAAAATGGAGCTTCATTCTATCCTTCTCTGCAAATAAAATGGAGCTTCATTCTATCCTTCTCTGTAAATAAAATGGAGCTTCATTCTATCCTTCTCTGTAAATAAAATGGAGCTTCATTCTATCCTTCTCTGTAAATAAAATGGAGCTTCATTCTATCCTTCTCTGTAAATAAAATGGAGCTTCATTCTATCCTTCTCTGTAAATAAAATGGAGCTTCATTCTATCCTTCTCTGTAAATAAAATGGAGCTTCATTCTATCCTTCTCTGTAAATAAAATGGAGCTTCATTCTATCCTTCTCTGTAAATAAAATGGAGCTTCATTCTATCCTTCTCTGTAAATAAAATGGAGCTTCATTCTATCCTTCTCTGTAAATAAAATGGAGCTTCATTCTATCCTTCTCTGTAAATAAAATGGAGCTTCATTCTATCCTTCTCTGTAAATAAAATGGAGCTTCATTCTATCCTTCTCTGCAAATAAAATGGAGCTTCATTCTATCCTTCTCTGTAAATAAAATGGAGCTTCATTCTATCCTTCTCTGTAAATAAAATGGAGCTTCATTCTATCCTTCTCTGTAAATAAAATGGAGCTTCATTCTATCCTTCTCTGTAAATAAAATGGAGCTTCATTCTATCCTTCTCTGTAAATAAAATGGAGCTTCATTCTATCCTTCTCTGTAAATAAAATGGAGCTTCATTCTATCCTTCTCTGTAAATAAAATGGAGCTTCATTCTATCCTTCTCTGTAAATAAAATGGAGCTTCATTCTATCCTTCTCTGTAAATAAAATGGAGCTTCATTCTATCCTTCTCTGTAAATAAAATGGAGCTTCATTCTATCCTTCTCTGTAAATAAAATGGAGCTTCATTCTATCCTTCTCTGTAAATAAAATGGAGCTTCATTCTATCCTTCTCTGCAAATAAAATGGAGCTTCATTCTATCCTTCTCTGTAAATAAAATGGAGCTTCATTCTATCCTTCTCTGTAAATAAAATGGAGCTTCATTCTATCCTTCTCTGCAAATAAAATGGAGCTTCATTCTATCCTTCTCTGCAAATAAAATGGTGTTTCATTCTATCATTCTCTGTAAATAAAATGGAGCTTCATTCTATCCTTCTCTGTAAATAAAATGGAGCTTCATTCTATCCTTCTCTGTAAATAAAATGGAGCTTCATTCTATCCTTCTCTGTAAATAAAATGGAGCTTCATTCTATCCTTCTCTGCAAATAAAATGGAGCTTCATTCTATCCTTCTCTGTAAATAAAATGGAGCTTCATTCTATCCTTCTCTGCAAATAAAATGGAGCTTCATTCTATCCTTCTCTGTAAATAAAATGGAGCTTCATTCTATCCTTCTCTGCAAATAAAATGGAGCTTCATTCTATCCTTCTCTGTAAATAAAATGGAGCTTCATTCTATCCTTCTCTGCAAATAAAATGGAGCTTCATTCTATCCTTCTCTGTAAATAAAATGGAGCTTCATTCTATCCTTCTCTGTAAATAAAATGGAGCTTCATTCTATCCTTCTCTGTAAATAAAATGGAGCTTCATTCTATCCTTCTCTGTAAATAAAATGGAGCTTCATTCTATCCTTATCTGTAAATAAAATGGAGCTTCATTCTATCCTTCTCTGTAAATAAAATGGAGCTTCATTCTATCCTTCTCTGTAAATAAAATGGAGCTTCATTCTATCCTTCTCTGCAAATAAAATGGAGCTTCATTCTATCCTTCTCTGTAAATAAAATGGAGCTTCATTCTATCCTTCTCTGTAAATAAATTGGAGCTTCATTCTATCCTTCTCTGTAAATAAAATGGAGCTTCATTCTATCCTTATCTGCAAATAAAATGGAGCTTCATTCTATCCTTCTCTGTAAATAAAATGGTGTTTCATTCTATCCTTCTCTGTAAATAAAATGGAGCTTCATTCTATCCTTGTCTGCAAATAAAATGGAGCTTCATTCTATCCTTCTCTGTAAATAAAATGGAGCTTCATTCTATCCTTGTCTGCAAATATAATTGAGCTTCATTCTATCCTTATCTGTAAATAAAATGGAGCTTCATTCTATCCTTCTCTGTAAATAAAATGGAGCTTCATTCTATCCTTCTCTGTAAATAAAATGGAGCTTCATTCTATCCTTCTCTGTAAATAAAATGGAGCTTCATTCTATCCTTCTCTGTAAATAAAATGGAGCTTCATTCTATCCTTCTCTGCAAATAAAATGGAGCTTCATTCTATCCTTGTCTGCAAATATAATTGAGCTTCATTCTATCCTTATCTGCAAATAAGATGGAGCTTCATTCTATCCTTGTCTGTAAATAAAATGGAGCTTCATTCTATCCTTATCTGCAAATAAAATGAAGCTTCATTCTATCCTTCTCTGCAAATAAAGTGGATATTTTTTTTTCCAATCTCAAACCCTTGTTAACTCTCGAATTCGATGAACAGAATTGCCAAGTTGTTCCAGTGACGTTCCTGAATTTTTTTCAACTTGTAAAAATTACTTTCTACAATTGTCAATCAGTGGGATTGGCAAGAAAAGTCTATATTGCAATGTATCTTTGTGTGTGTTTTGACAATCGATAGTAGATTACACTCTAATGCAGAGCAGACGCAGGGAATCCTTAGTTACGGACCCGGAATTGAAGCAATCGGTCTAATTGGCTCTGAAAACACATTTTGTGAAACCACTCCAATTATTACTGAGTTAAGAAAAAGTCACCCGGACTCCCACGCCTTATTAAAAACACATGGTGTCATTTATAATTGATTTAAATTGAGGACATTTCGCACTTAACTTCCGTCACTCTTAAAGTGTCAAGGTTAATTTTCCTTCTTATTAAATATTTCCGTTCTAAGTTCACACGCAATATCTACTGTATTTCCACGAACTTAAAAATATCAGAAATTGTCAACACCAAGCGATCTAGTTGTTTAGAACTCAGAAAGTACGTGTGTACCAGAGATGTCTGTCCACAATGGCAAAACCGTCTCAAAAATAAATATACGTAGATAAAAGAAAAGTGGCCAGAGCATGCGCCTTTGGTATTTTGAGCCAATTTCGGTGGTTTTGTATTTGACCTTAAATAATTGGTCTTGTAGCCTCGGTGCTGAAAGAGGGCGCTAAACTTTAATAAATGGCCAGGTAAACAACAATATTTGATATAATTATTTGGATCTACGTTGTTATAGGTCAAAGTTGGTGACCAACTTTCATTCAGTATATCATGTATTCAATATATATCCTGACTAGCAGCGTTCACCCCGCTTCGCTGCGGTCACCCCGGAACGCAATAAACCTTGTTAATTAGATAATTTTTACTTTTTCGCTTTCAAGTGATATGATAAAAACCATAGTAGATTCCAGTAAATGTTAACATTATATCGCCTGTCATTTATGTTAACCCGCCGAGTCACATGGTCATGCGGGTTGCATATAAATACGTTTATTTTTACCTATGATGAACTAATAACAAAGGATTTGTACGTATGGACACTTGAATGGTCAATTATCTCAAGACACTGGTAATTAAAAATTAAAGTGATATGATAAAAACCATCTAGGGTCCAAATCCTAATAACCCCCCAAAAATGAAAGAAATTGGTTCAGCCGTATTAGCGTGATGAGTTCACAAAGGATTTGTGCGTTCTCTTTTATATATATAGATAATAAAAGACAAATATGTGAATTTGTTGGTCACTCTAATCAATAATAGTAAACAGTTACGCTAGTAGGTGTCGCCTCCTGCGTTATCACTTATCTGACTGGTGCTAACCTGCGCTATCATTTGCCTGCCTGATGTTAATAGATGTTGTTAGCTGCGCTATCACTTGCCTGCCTGATGCTGATAAATATCGCTAGCTGCGCTATCATTTGCCTGCCTGATGTTAATACATGTCGCTATTTGAGCTATCATTTGCCTGCCTAATGTTAATACATGTCGCTAGCTGCGCTATTACTTCACTGCCTCGGACTCGCGCTCACATATTTCATTAAGGTTCGGGCTCACTCGGGCTCGCGCTCAATTATTGAGCCCGAGCCCGGTTGAGTGCGAGTGCCAAGCTCGTGAACGCCGGGCTCCCAAGTTTGGACACCTATGGTGCGGAATGCTTTATGGACAAAGAACGGGCATCATTTGGAGAGAGCAGGGGGGGAAAATCCCCCTTCAGTTTGAGAAACAGATACATTTTAATTAAGTGTATATTAATATACTAAGAAAAACGTGAAACAGCTATGTCGAGGGACATTTTTGCCCCCTCCCAGTAATATCTGAAAATGACACTTCTAGGACAAACTTTTATAAATAAATAAATAAATAAATACATTTGTTTTATGTAAATAGAGATTTTAAATAACCAAACTTTTAATCTATAGTTAGCGGCACCGATTGTTGAATATTTTTTGGGGGGGGCGGGAGGTGGGCAGGTATAGGTGTTTGTTGTTAGGAATCCTTCATTTCTTTCAGTTTAACGTCCCACAATTACAGGGAACGATGATTAAAGCAAGTGAATGATGGAAGAATTGGTGGAATGAGAACGTGGAAGGAAACGGAAGTACCCCGAGAAAACCCACGGACACGATGTTGTCCACCACAAACTTAATTGGCCGAGGATTGAATCAGGACCCCACGCACCAGAAGTGAGCGCTCTACCACTGAGCCACGATGCTCTCTGTCGTTGTTGATACGCAAGCAAAGCTATTCGGATTTTGGTGGGTCCAATTAAATTTTGGGGGGGGGGATCCGTGTCCTAGGGCCTCCAGAATCGTCGTCCATGTTTATAATGTAGACAGTTGACCGAAGTCTTGCACAAAACAACTACATATTGTTATTCTAAGCCTAATTCTTTCATCTAAATATTGTAAGGTTCCGCATGTCCCCATAACATGCGATAACCATGTGTACTAATACGTGCTAATGATAAACGAAAACAACGCAGACGACGGACCCGAAGAGGAGTCGCCCACATTCGTCAGCAATCGGCAAGACGGAGATCACCGATGACAGCCGACACTCCAGGATAAAAGAGAGCAGCACGCACCATCGAGCATCAATCTACCCAGGTTGATCGAACCACCTAAAACCCCTAGTGTTGCCACGAGACGAGACATTTCTCGTGTCTCGTCTCGTCTCGTCTCGTAAACGAGACGAGACACGAGACGGGACAGAACCCTCTTAGACGAGACACGAGACGAGACAGACTACTTGTCCCGTCTCGAAAACGAGACGAGACACGAGACGAGACGGGACGTCTCGTGAAATGTCTCGTCTTGTCTCGTGTCTCGAAAATGAAAACGCTAGCGGGAATGGCCAAGATTAAAATTGTCAGTGGTCATATAGATTGCAAAAGGAAAATCCCCTTTGTGAGAAAACATGTTGAAAAGCCTTCATAGAAAAGTGTCCTCTGTCTATTGAATGAAACAATCGTGATACATGAGCTTCCAGAAATATCATCCTTAATGTCTTGTCCCCAATTCCTCTTGCTGTAAACTGAGGAATTCTCATTTTTTTTTTATTTCTGGCTGGAATAATGACAAACAAAATCAAAGACAGGGAAGATTTTTACAACGTCAAGAAACCGAACTACCACTACCATCTATTCAATTTGAAAACTGGGTAAGGTCTACACTTGTCTTTATTCTCTGGTGGCGGTATTCTTTTGCTATATGAACCGAAAACGGCAATTGAAGTATGTCATCTTGCAACTAAAATTTTGTCTTCTCTCTCTCTCTCTTCCTCTCTCTCTCTCTCTCACACACACACACACATATATATATATATATATATATATATATATATATATATATATATATATATATATATATATATATATATATATATACACATAAAAACACACTTTTACCATTTTACCAATCGCTCGCTTATTATACAGCAGTGTAACCTGCCAGCCCCACCAACCGTTTTGCATATCAAAATGTAAATATAGTAATTTACATATATAATTTAATTTAATTTGAAAGCCAGATTAAGTAGTAATTTTAATCATATTAGGATTAATTCAGATATAAATAGGTATAAATGGATTAATTTATATACAAAATGATATTCATATTATAGTTTAAACGTACTACTAAAAAAAAAAAAATCTCTGTCTAAGAAGCACTCTTCACAAAATTTCAACTTTAGCATCACACAACAGGAAAATTCGAGAAGCCAAGAGTTCAATAACCTTTGAGCTAACATAGTTGCTAACCTAAAGTAAGGGACATGTCTAAAAAGAAGCAGGTTTATAAAGTATATTCTATAAGGAACAGAAATTGGAGAAATAAAATGAAGTTAGAAGCATTGACTAGCAACTATTGTTACTTCCAAACTCAACTCTATTGTTTGCGGGTACACACTTTAATGCTAAATTTTTGTGACAATAAGTGTGAAAAATCCAATTTGACCTGTAATTTCACACCTCTGAGGAAAACCGTTAGTCTGGTAAGCGAGCCTGACCGAAAAAAAAGGAAGAAAACATAGCATTTATGTCAGGAGTACCAGATTTAAAGAGTATATTATTAATAAGTAATATAATATTAAAATGTTCTTGGAAATTCCGATACCAGTTAAGAAAAATGTTTTACGCGACCCTGCATCGTATTTTGTTTCCCGCATGATTCTAATTCACTCGCAAAGATTTTTCTCAGCCACCCTTGGAGGGTGTCGAGTGGTATGTCTGGAGGGCGGAGCTAGCAGACAACTCACCACCAAGATGTTTTTTTTTTTTTTATCTAACCTCGAAAAAGATGACAACTCCAAGGACCTACAAAAATAAGTAAATTACTCATATACTTTATTATAGGTGTGATTATTATTTGTTGTATGTAAACATTTCATAGTCAAAATAAAAAAAAAGTAAAAGGAAAGACAGAAGCAGACAGTCCACCATTTCCCGCCTGCAAGAAGGTAATTTTAGAACCTGCCACTAGAGTGCACTAAACACCAGAAACACAAAACGTCTGCTTGGAGATTTCTAACGGGTCTCCACGACTAGTAAACAAGACATAAAATTGTGATTTAATAAAATTGTAATAATTGTTTGGTATAAAAGACATACTGGGAGTGTGTGGATAAACTCTAAGGGTACGTATAGATACAGAAAATGAAGTGACAGTATGTAAATTTTAAATTATTTACAAATTTGTCAAAATGTCGCCGGCTCAACGCGGGTGGCACCTCACAAAGGGGATAAGGTCAACAACCCCAAAAACAATGAAGGTAGAGAGAGTCTCTACGAGTTTTGAGAGACAACCAGCGGAAGTAAATACTGAAGCTCAAGGGGTAAACAGTTAGTTCTTAGTTAACCACCGGTCCGTTCGCTTCAAGTACCTAATGATTCTCGTGGGAAGATGTGTTTAGTTCTGATTATAAAGTGCGGTCCAGATAGTGTATAGTTAATGCTTTGATCGAAACGCCGAAAATCTTAACAAAGTGTTTTACTATTAAAAACAATAATGATAATAATACTATCAATTACTATCGATTATCGTTACTTTTCAGAAAATTAATTTTGTTGATGATCGCTAGTGAAATTCAATCAATAAAGTAACATGAAACTTGAATCAGGTGAAGTGTAATGAACAGTGTAACTACTAACCTATTGTTGTGTTTCATCTGGTGTTCGTTCGGCGTTATTAATTCTTGATAGACAATACGACAAAATTCCAGGGCGAGAAGGACTTCGCTATAAACGCCTTAAAAAAAAAAAAAAAAAGCATCATGCTGAGTAAATGGAAGGTGGTAACATCAAAGATCTCGAGGATAGAAAATCACATCGTCCAGAAGATTAATACAAGAAAAAAACATCGAAAGCAATAGCACCTCACTGGAGTGACGAAGACTTATTCCAGAAGAGAAGAGGACTACGAACAGTGAAAGTGTAGTGACAATGACAGTGAAAATAGAAATTCTTTAAAAAAAAAAAAAAAAAAAAAGCTTAATATAAAGTGCACACATTATGATCGATCGATCCTCGTTTATTTTCTTACAAAGCTCAGTTTTTGGGTATAAAAAGATGTATAGTGTTTGTTAGTGTCCGTGATTTAGTGTTCAAATAAATAGATATTCGTAAATCTATCTTGGAGTGGTGATCTTTTAGATGCTCATGTTCCTGGAGGCAGAGGTGAGTACCATTGTATTTGCTTATCTCTCTTTCAGATGTGCCGCTTGGCCGGGTCCAGGAGAGGCTGTGAACACTCTTTCCCAGTCTTCATTTAAATTTTTATCTGATGATAGGAGATCCTCTGGTAAGGGGATGGCAGAAAAAATTGAGTTCTAAAGGCCATAACCAGGGGAAGTCGTCAAAGGGGCAAGACGACTATAAAATATGAACTCACGTGGGAGGAGGATATTGATGTCTGTAAAAGAAGATTAAAATTAATTATCTAAATAATTTTTTTTGGTTCAACTGTGTCCGATTTCTTATGAAATCCAATTCTAGTTTTAATTTCTTTTTGTTTTGTTTTTTTTCTTCATGGTTAAGCAGATTATTTTATATCTGCTAAGGGATTACAGGTGTCAATATTTCCTCCACCCATCTCTCATGTGCTGGAAATTTGAGAATATATTTTTTGTGATGGCTTCAGGTGACCATGCAAACGCATTCATCCAGCTTTGAGCATGAGAGAACCCTTTACATAGGGACTATCCAGAGTGATGCCCTTAACAGCAGTCATGTTGTAAAATTCACCTCTTCGTTTGGAAGGCGGGCGGACGACAAAGGAAGCAAAGATATTATCGACGAACCCTTCAAATTGTTTGCTTTCAGCAAATTTATGATACTAATAATAACACTTTAGGTAAAGAAGTTTTACAGGGAGACCTTCGTTTTGTTACGCGGAAATGTTTGATCTGACCAGAGTGCGAAATTGCCCTCTGCTTCCATGTTCAGAGGAGGGGAATACTTCCCTTTCCTAGTGAATAATATTCATTAGGACCTGAATTATCTTCAGAAATTGTTTCTTACAGGCGCATAAAACCTCTCGAACTTGATAAGTGTAAAGAACATTTGGTATAATATTCATGGAACTCCGTTGAAAGCAGAAAGTATCATGAGAATGATCAAAATTCGAACATTGAAGAACATAATTAACAGAAATGAAATAGGATACCCAAACCATATTTTTAAACCTGCTATAAAATGTATATCCTATATTTTTACTAATTCCTTACTCCCATGAAAGTATCCTGGGGAGGATATTCTCTCCATTTTTTTCAGACTGAAATCCTTTTATTCCGTACGATTCCCCCCCCCCTGACACAGTACGAAAAAACAAATGTTGTTAAAATCCATACACATGACCCTTCCGGGACTCAACCCGGGACCTTCAAGCCGATGGTCTATCGTCGCAGACCGCTAGGCTTGGTATGAAGATGTACGTTGTATGATTGCGAATAGATCCCGACAATATAAGGAACTTTAATCCAAAATGGCCACCCAAAAATCAACTTTTTTTTTTTTTTTTTTTTTTTTTTTTACACATTAGCTAATCTGGGTGTACTGTCATGAGTTTGTTACACAAACGGGGCAAGCACCACATAGTAGCACACACCCCGCGGTTATGGGAACAGATTTGAACCATGGATGTGAAGACTGGCCCCAAGCATTCTTTCGTCCGATGTGTCGTTCAGCTCCCATTACTATGGCACTTTAAGTAGAGCTTAGTGTGCAGTAACATAAAATTTCAATAAAATACTTTCCATTAGTCAATAAAATTATTTGGTTCCGAGCTTTTTTTAAAAAAAATAATTGCAACAAATCTAAATATGCTAAAATGGAAAGTAGTTTTTGGATTGTTATGGGTTAACACTGTGAAACCTAAAGGCTGGAATATATGAAATCAAAGTGTACACACATATCTATCTCCCTATTTATCTATATATCTTTCCATCTCTCTCTCTCTTTCTCTCTCTGTATATATATATATATATATATATATATATATATATACAGACACTATAAAGCAAGTGGGCTGATAGTATACGATAGTGTCGGGGATGATGACACCTTTACATCGAACTTTGCTTGTCGTGTAAACATCATTTAACATTAGTGTCTTCATCTTCGACGTACCTATGAGCAATTTACTGTATATTCGTGTATTGAAACTGGTGAAACAAATTTCAATGTTTTAGAATGTAAAAAAAAGAAGCCACGGTCGAGAAGCCTCAGACAACTAACAGCAGAGATATATTATCTTGTAAACTATTTGTCCTTGCCTTGTGAGCTTATTTGAATTTATTTTTAAGACCTTTAGGCAACTTTGGCCGAATGGATGATAATGGGAAAATTAGTGGAATGAAGAAAGTGGTAGGATACTAGACAACTTCGAGAAAACACACACATTCGAAAAATGAAATGAAATGAAATGAAATCTTTGAGTTTTACGTCCCACGGTTATGCCGGTTAGGCTAAAGGAGACAGTAATGATGAGTAATGAATTAAATGGTGGAATGAAGAAAGTGGGAGGAAACGGGAGAACCCCGAGAAAACCCACGCACCCGGTGTTTGTCCACCACAAAGTTCACTTGGCGGGGCTGGGATCGAACCCGAGACCCGAAGCACCAGAGGTGAACGCTCTACCACTGAGCCACCGCGGTCCCCACACACATTCAATGTTTGTCCACCACAAAGCCCACATGGCACTAACGGAGATCGAACCGACTACCACATACACCAGAGGTGAAGGCTTCACGGTGTAGCTACCGTGACATTTCTTGTCTTGTGTGTTCTGGGTAATACTTATAACTTACAAGGGAAGAGAGGGAGATTATATATCGAAGTGGAAGATGGTTTATATAAAAATCGAAAGCACTAATGACGCCTATTACAAAACTGTAATAAAAATTTTCCGAATGCATACACTATGCGAGTTATATGGATATATAGAGTGTCCAGATAAGCCGTTACCACCCCTTGAAATCGCAAACGATAAGACAGACGCCAAAACTGGAAAACATGTGTTTGATCATTTTAAAAGTACAACGTAACAAAGCAAAAATTCTTGTCACAAGGCCACCTGCAGTGTACTGTGCGGGGTCCAACTCAAAAATTACAAAAGGTAAGGGGGTCAAGTAGCATATCGTTCGAAACTTCTTGGGAAATGAAAGAAGACGGAACAAGTCTCAATACTCTAAAATTACCTTGTGCAAAATGGCGGCCGGTCAAACTGTCAGCAAAAACGTAATTGTAAAGTCGATGACCACCCCCCCCCCCAAAAAAAAAATCCTGAAACGGTGAGGCAGATGTCAAAACAGGAAAACATGTGTGTCATCATTTCAAAAGTACAATGATTGGAAGTAAAAATATTTGAATGCCACTCATTCTAGCTTTGGAACTTCTTTTATAAAATAACAGACAAATTCTGACCAAAGCACATATTAACTAATAAATAATAGCGTTACAGTTTCGGCAAATTAACTTTGCCTTCATCAGACACATAATGTGTCTGATGAAGGCAAAGTTAATTTGCCGAAACTGTAACGCTATTATTTATTAGTTAATATGTGCTTTGGTCAGAATTTGTCTGTTATTTTATAAAAATATTTGTCTCAGGATCCTCCACAATGTCCCAGGGGGGTCATGTTCAAATTGTTCAAATGGCAAGGGAGGTCAAGTAGCACATCGTTTAAAGCTGTTATTAAATGAAAGCAGATAGAACAAGTATGGACGCTCTACGATAATACTGTGCAAACATCTTGCATTTTAGTTGTTCTTTCTGTAACCGGGTTTTAGTTTATTTTCACTTTAATTCTTGTACTCAACGGAAAAAAAGGAAATGCCCCTACTGTGAGATTCTGCTCTTTGAGCCCAATAATATCTAAATAAAGAAAAAAAATAATAAAATAAAAGCAAATTAAGACATAAAGAAAAGAAACGACAACATTTGACATCTTTGAGTATAGAACTGACTAGTTAACATATAATGTACTTCCACAAACATAAATAAGTAGAGGTTAAAGCCATCAGAAGTAAAGACTCTTACCTCTACTTATTTATGTTTATGACTGCACAACAGTGGTACTTATGCTCGTTATCTGGTTTATCAATTATAAAATGATTCAAACGAAAGAATTCCTTGCACCAGGAAGAGTAAATACGTACAAATGTCTCAGAATGAATACAAGTGCCGATTGCAAAATGGAAAGTGAACGTGCTCAGAAAATCGAAATGAAGATGTACATTTTGACCGGCCGCCATTTTACACAGGGTAATTTTAGAGGATCGAGACTTGTTCCGTGTTCTTTTATTTCTCAACAGCTTTATTTGACCATATTTGCCATTTGAAAAATTTGAGTAGGACCCCGTCTGGAACCTTGTGGAGGACCCTGGAACAAACATTTTTACTTTCAATCATTGTACTTTTGAAAAGATGACACACATCTTTTTCTTTTTTGACATCTGTCTTACCGTTTCAGTTTTTTTCTTTCTTTGGAGGGTGGCCATAGACTCTACAATGACGTTTTTGCTGACAGTTTGACCGGCCGCCATTTTGCACAGGGTAATTTTAGAGAGTTGGGACTTGTTCGTCTTCTTTCATTTCCCAAGGAGTTTCGAACGATATACTACTTGACCCCCTTACCTTTTGTAATTTTTGAGTTGGGTCCCACCTGGGACTCTGCGGGTGGCCCTAGGACAACAATGTTTGCTTTGATACATTGTACTTTTATAATGATCAAAAACGTGTTTTCCAGTTTTGGCATCTGTCTCATCGTTTGCGATTTCAAGGGGTGGAAATGGATTTTCTGGACACCCTGTATATTCATATAACTCGCACAGTATATGCATTCGCAAAATTTTTATTACAGTTTTGTAATAGGCGTCATTAGTGCTTTCGATTGGTATATAAACCATCTTCCACTTCGATATATAATCTCCCTCTCTTCCCTTGTTAGTTGTATCTTGATTAGCATGGTGCAGCCTGCTATATTTTTACGAGACAAGACGAGACAAAACAAGACAAACGAGACGAGACGAGACGAGACGGGACAGAACCTTTCGAGACGAGACACGAGACGGGACGAGCACATTTTTTCGAGACGAGACACGAGACGGGACATGCTTTGCACGAGACGAGACGAGACAGCCTGAAGTCTCGTCTCGTCTCGTCTCGTGGCAACACTAAAAACCCCTCTCACGACGCTTGGTCACCGAGAGGTACCTCACCTTAAGCCCACGACGCTTGGTCACCGGGTTCCTACCCTCTCTCACGACGCCTGGTCACCGAGAGAGAGACCTCATCTTAACCCCTCTCACAACGCCTGGTCACCGAGAGAAACCTCACCTGCAAAGCCCACGACGCTTGGTCACCGGGTTCCTACCCTCTCTCACGATGCCTGATCACCGAGAGAGAGACCTTATCTTAACCGCTCTCACGACGCTTGGTCACCGAGAGGTACCTCAACTTAAGCCCACGACGCTTGGTCACCGGGTTCCTACCCTCTCTCACGATGCCTGGTCACCGAGAGAGAGACCTTATCTTAACCGATCTCACGACGCTAGGTCACCGAGAGAAACCTCACCTGCAAAGCCAACGACGCTTGGTCACCGGGTTCCTACCCTCTCTCACGATGCCTAGTCACCGAGAGAGAGACCTTATCTTAACCGCTCTCACGACGCTTGGTCACCGAGAGGTACCTCACCTTAAGCCCACGACGCTTGGTCACCGGGTTCCTACCCTCTCTCACGATGCCTGGTCAACGAGAGAGAGACCTTATCTTAACCCCTCTCACGACACCTGGTCACCGAGAGAAAACTCACCTGCAAAGCCTACGACGCTTGGTCACCGGGTTTCTATCTTAATTTTACCCAATATATTAGAGGAAACTACTTATTATAACTTTTGTATTTAAGAAAGACATTTTATAATAAAAGGTGAAGGGAAAGTCCAAAATCCTGGAGTACATTAATTGCTCTACCGTTATAAACTGAAAGAATTTTACAATATACTACATTGTATTCTTAAGTATGCTTTTTATTTAAAATAAAACACATTAAGAGGACAGAATTTATCAACCAGTCTTATTTTTTTTTATTTTAATTTAATTTTTTCTTAGTCTTAATTAAATGAATGACGTCTGAAACACATGTTGATTACGTACGTTCAACTGATTGATGAAAAACGGAAAGAAAACATCAAATATTCTTTAACCTTATGTTGTCCAGATGTTGACTGAATTCTGCCTTATCAAAGTGCCCCTTATGTAAGTTTTTCAAGAGCTCGCTTACACTGGGTTTAACACCACTTCTTTTCTTGTTTTTTTTTTTTAAATTTTTTTATTTGATTTGAAGATCCTCACTTTTCCTTCTATTTATAGAAAAAAGAAAAAGAAAGAAATAAAAACTTAACGTATGCTTTCAAAGTCAGTGGTGTTTACGGAATTTCAAACACATGATGATGACTCGTCTTCCTTGCTAATCTGCCAATAGAAAAAAAGAAAAAAAAAACAATGTTGCCAACTGGTATTATTACGTTTTATGGTAATACGGTTACTTGTAATATTAGAAGTACAGTGACTGCGTATTCCTGTTCTATCCAATAGGTTGGATGTTCCTAAGTGAAAGAACAGTGGTACGTCGACCTAAGACTGTTACAATGTAATTCGAATTACGATGGAAAAATATATATGCTAACTATGCACAGAGATGGCGTGGGTCAATGTAAAATTTACCCATGACTCATTGACCCACCACCCACCGTGATCCACGACCCACCACCACCCATTACCCACCGTGACCCATTCTGACCACCAAGACCTAGTTTGGCCCACTACTTACCAAAACCAAGGTGACCAGACGTCCCGTTTTAGCCAGGACAGTCCCTTATTTTCAACCGTTGTCCCGTTTTTTTCTGATTCTCAAACGGGATGCCTAGATGTCCCGTTTTTAAGCAAACATGACCCTGTGTACCCCGTAATCATTACTCAAAATATAAATGGTCAATGCTAATTCTACACTCTTCCGTACCAACGCTCATTGGGAAGGTTCAGCCGTGCCTAGAACTTCCGAATATTCACATGAGAATTGAGTGTTCTGTGGTTCAAGTGGAAATTGAGCAGAAATTCTGAGTGTTGAAGTAGTTAAAAGTATTGTTGGGTGGTACTTAAGTTAGAAACGCTGTGTTATCATTCTTACTTGTGTATTTTGTAAATTGAAAACACTGCTGAGTCCCAAAATGCAATGTAGAAGTACCCCCCACCCCCGTCGCCGATTTCTGTGCGTTCCGTTTTTGAAAGTAAAAGTTCTGGTCACCTTGACCAAAACCCATCGTCATCACTCTGATCCATGATACACGCTCTCCTCTCCACAGAGTTTGAAGTTTTACGGTCAATCGCTTCTTAAATATCGCTCTGTTACAATACCGGTGGATCTGATCTTTACGACATAGAATGTTACGGTGTTTATCATGGACCATATTACGATGAATTTCAATTTAATCATCATATGTAGTTATTTCCTTGTTTAGAGATGCGCACGAGACAAGATTTATGGCTGTCTCGACTCGAAAATGTGCTGTAAAAGTGATGTCTCGACTCGAAAAATGTATATTTCTCTATTGGAAGAGCCGTGTCTCGATTCGAATTTTGTCAGGAAAATCCTATCTCGACTCGTCTCGTGCGCACCCCTATGCTTGTTGAATTACAGATACTATTCAAAGGATGAAATTTGAATGTCTCAAATCAAGGTAAAGTAAGCAAACGTAAAGAAAGAAAGGGAAAAAGAAAGATAAAAATGTAAAATTCGACTCTGTTTCAAAAGTGAAGTAGTATGTCCTATTGTTATCATTACAATTAGAAATATCAATATCGAAAAGTGTCTTTTTTATATATATATATATACCTTAGGTAAGTAATAGAGAGAAACGAAAAAGGAAGAATAATGGAAAACTTGAAAGGAAAACGTAGAGAAAATGGAGATGCTGTCTACAATGGACTGAGCAGAGTGGGTCGGTGGGTTGTTAGTGGGTCAGTGTGGGTCATGATGGATTATTGAGTCCAGGCGGGTCACGGTCTATTGACCCACCACTCACTGACCCACTCCATCCCGAAAATTTGGCTAAAATTTTATGAATAAAACAAGTCCTGACTGACAGATCAACACCGGGACCAAACTGCTTAAGCTAGAAACTAGAAATCTAGACAGAACAGTAAGATTTGTGACGTAAGATACCACTCGGGAAGAATATTTTTGGAAATTCAGCGTGAAAAGGAAAGAACATTCGGGGCTACAATTCGTCAACAATTTGACGAAGGATTGTATCTAAAAAATCTCCTTTTTTTCAGAAATAGAAGAAAAAAGGATTCCTTAGAGTTAAAGCCGTTAAATATGTACCAACCTACTCTTTTGTAATTTTTATTGCATTATCTGGAATAGGTGACGAACTATCGATTGTTTTAGTTCTCTCCTAATAATGATATTACACTGCCAATAACGATACACGTATTTCTGTGAATAATACATTGAGTAACAACTCCAGCTTTAATTTCTTGGGTGTCTTTGTGAAGAGGGTAAAGTGAAGAAATTTTTAGAGAGCTAGCTATTTTCTTGCATACCAAAAATAGTTTTACCATCCAATAATAGTTTTATAGTACGTACTTGACCTACATTACTTTTACAACATGTCTGGTGGCAGGTGGGGTTAAGCTTTGGCATCGCGGGGCACTCGTCCTCTCTAGTGTCATCACTGGGGGACAGCGACATACTGTATATATTTCTAACAATAACGCAGATACTGATTGTAATTGTGGTCAGTGCCGTGCCGTGGAAAATCAGCGCCCGGGGCGCGTATACGACAGCGCCCCCATACATATTTCCAAGTAATTTTTCCTTTCTTTTGCTCCTTTTTCTCCCGATTTTTTCGTCCCCTTACTTCGGCGCCCGGGGCTGTCGCCCCGCTCGCTCCCCCCCACGGCACGGTCCTGATTGTGCTGTAGCACGCAGTGATTTCTCTGAGTCACCCCAGAGAGTTCATAATAAAATGATCGCATAGTAACACATACAATATGTCATTACACGCATATAAATAAAGTGCATAATTGCTAATTGCAAGTTACCTTATCATCACATGAGTTAATAAAGATTATCACCATATTGCAACACTGTTCCAGGAACATTAATCTTTTAGAAAAAGGAGAAATCATTTGGCTTCATTTAATTTTCTTATCACTCCATGCATCCAACCAAAAAACGCTAGACATTTCTTTTCAACCTCAATATATATGTACACTTCTCCATTTGTTTATCACTTCATGCATTCTTTCTATAAGTATGTGTGCCTTAGGAGGTGATGACCAATCTTGACCTTCACACATTCTTACAAACAACACCGATCAAACCGCTCCCCAAAACACACTGGCCCCTAGTGACCCCGCCCTCACTAGAACCGCTCTCCCACAGGTGTGTTCCAGACTCACTGTCGCCAAGATATATGCAATGTTGCCAAGCAGGCGTCAAAAATATCTTCTTTCTCTTTTTACACAGTCAAAACAAGGATAAGGAAAAAGAAACACGAACGTCAGAAGATGGACGATAACAAAAATTTCTTTCTAATCCAACTGCTATGGATCAAAGATGACTTTAACCTCGCATAAACATTGCAGCGTTTTTTGCTCTTATCTAAAAACCTTCCACGAAATTACAGCTAACACAGACACAATACTGTAGCATGGACGTCGAAAAGGGGTGTTGATTCCCATTAAAGGCAAAAGAAAGTATTCAAAATATAGGGAGTCATAGATATTGTGGGAAATAGAGAGAGAGAGAGAGAGAGAGAGAGGAACGGAGAGAGAGACCTTGGCATCCCAGTTTTTATATGAAACTCCAGCTGCATCTCTGAGAGCATATTTTTGGCTGGTGATACAACAACGATCTCATTTCATTTGTACCTGGCACACTTCGTTGTTACGGTTATGAAGTAGGGAATAGTCAAAAACCAAAGCGTATGTGAAATTGGCCTCCGAAGTGTTTGGGTCCGCCAAGCCATTGTTGAATAGAACAATAACGACACGGTTTTTGAGAATTTGAATAAGAACTGGGCAATCTACAAAAAAATTTGGTATCCACCAGCGAAAACGGTACGTTTCTAGCGCTTCTGGTTTTCGAGATCTTCGAAAGGATTGGAGACAAACATATAAACCTAACATTTTAATATATAGATAATAATAATAATAATAATAATAATAATAATAATAATAATAATAATAATAATAATAATAATAATAATAATAATAATAATAATAAATAAGACAATTTTCCTTACCAAACTTGCAAAATTCTCTTGTAACGACGATTAGGTTCTTGATTGTATTTTTTCTTGGTAGAATGTTCTGTATTTAAGACATACAGTAATTTGTTTCTTATTATTTTTAATAATAAAAATCCATACGCAACTGGATTAGAAGAAATTTTGAAAGATATAGGCTAGAAACTGTATATTTAAGGAAACTAGTTCAAGATTCACTTGGGCTGACTATAAAAACCCTGGAGGAAAAACATTCAAACTGAATGTCCCAATTGTGAAGCGAGAATCCAAACCACAACCACTCATCTACGATTGTTTTCTACATTGTTCACCACCAAAGACAGGGACGGCGATTAGGACAGACAAGAGGGGCAGTTTCTCCCCACTTTTTTGAAGTGATCCCTTAATGTATGTTGTTTCATTTGGAAATGTAAAATTTTTGTATGTATTACTGGTTCATAGAGAAAATGCTGCCATATAGTTGTTGATTTTAGTTTAGCGTCCCTTTCAGCTGCGAGACTATATGAGACGTGGACCTACTGATTAACGTGGAATCCGAACCATTTGCTGTTGCGTGAGTACGTATTGGTTACTTGTCTTCCCGTGAAGTTAAGAAAGCTACAGGAATTGCGTTTTAATTGCAATTCAAAGCAATTAACCTCTTCACAAATGATGCCACACATTTATCGGGAAAATAATCCGATTTTCTTTTTTTCACGAAGAAGAGTGCGAACTGAAGGTAAATAAAAATACTATTTTGAAGCACTTGTTTTTACTTACCTTCAGTTCGCACTCTTCTTCGCATTTACAAATGCGAAAATAAATGCCGATTTTCTGAATGGCTGGAAATCGAAAGCAGATGGGTGAGTCGTGATAACGGTATCTCATGTAAAATAATATTGTCTAGGGCGCTCTTGTTCCACATTTCGATTATCTTATCTATTTGAAGATATCACATAATTACTATAAAATTAGAGGTATTTTAATTTCGTCATGATGGGACCTCTTAAATTATGCAATAAGTAAAACTAATTGTTGGATCACAGTTGACAAACGCTGAACTAGGGCATACCTTCCTTGGGCCAGAGCATTTGCAACAATTCAACGATATTTTCAAAATACTGGCTTTTTAGTGTGTTAATATATTCCAAAATGGTGGCTCAATACCGATTTTGTACTTCTAAAATATAGTTATCAAATATTGGCTTTATAACAATCTTGAAGTAAAGTATTGTCTTTTAAACGCACCTGGGATCATACTCAGGCGTCGAGCACTATAACTGGACGAGTCTGAACGGTGATCTATGATTATATTCTATACAAGAAAAAGAAAAATCCTGTGAAGATTCCACGAAAATACCAACGTGGAAATAAGCACTTCACTAAACAATAACACAAAGAAAGAATAGTTTTTGGATAAAGTCATAAAGTAATCCTACAAAAAGACGTTGAGAAAATAAAGAGATTAGGTAACTGATGCAACTGGGGAGAAAGGAGGTCTAAGCTACGTCACCTGGAGCACAATATAACGATATCGTGCAGCACGACAAAAGAAATCGGATTAGATTCAACAAAAATAAGATCTCTTGGTATTGCCTCTTCCTTTTTTTCTTCTTCTTGAAGATCAGCAGATGAAGCATTTTAGAACTGAAAATCAAGACAGATGAGGGGTTGCAATAAAAGAAAGAAAAGCGAGTGAGAACCTGTATGAATCCAGCCAATCTCGACCGCTTATGCGTCATCTTGACTGATCTTTCTCTAGTGGAAAAAGATAATCTGCCACCTACTGCATGAATCCTTCTATTCTTTCCAATGCTCCAGGGCGTACACCTGTGCGAAGAAGATGAAAACCGACACACACACACACACACATGCGGATTATATACACACATATATATGCATATTTAGTACCTACACCAGTCACTCAGTATGTACACACGCTTACACAACAATAAATCGGGTTCTTACAGGACATACGTGTGCGGATTGATTACGTGGATTTATCTTCTAGATGACAGCAATATAGTCTTAGTAATATGATACTACAGTACTGTAAAATCAGAGAGCTCACAGAACGGGGAGAGAGGGGCTAGGTAAACCTCGGACTTTCAAAGAAATAATGTTAAAAATTACCTAAAACTCTTCAACACTAGTTGAAGTTCTGATTAGGAAATTAGGGTAATATTGTTCTAGAGTCCATATTTTTATTTTATCCGCTCAGAAAGAAGGCATTCTGGCTGGCCTTATACACTTTTCTCCGTCCTTGTAACACTAGTGTAAAGTCCCCATAACGCATAAAAATCTGGACTAAGGACGTGATCTATTGCTTCCTTCAAACTTAATTGCTCTCTGTACTGCCTATGGACCAGACACGTCAGAAAGAGGAAGAAGTCAATAGTGATTGGAACGAAGCAGTAATTATGAAATATAGAAGTTAAGAGCAGAAGATAGAAAAGGTTATTTATTAGTTTTCGGTATC
Organism: Thermobia domestica; assembly: GCF_964235325.1. Taxonomy (NCBI): domain Eukaryota; kingdom Metazoa; phylum Arthropoda; class Insecta; order Zygentoma; family Lepismatidae; genus Thermobia; species Thermobia domestica. The sequence continues at coordinate 13,466,820 of NC_137471.1, forward strand.
TAAGCTGTATTATTATTAGTGAAGAGATGGAATGCGAAAATGAAACGAAAGCTAGGATAGGAATGACGAAAGAGGAGTTTAGGAAGGAGAAAAAAATGTAGGTTGTAGGTCTTTAAAAAGTTAAGAGAAATATTTGTAAAAGGTTTCAATTTGGAGTATTGTACTCTGTGGGACAGAAACCTGGATACTCAATCACAAAGGTTTTCTTAATTCCAAACTTTCTTTTTCCTATAAAGGTAGATAGATATACTTATGCCAAGAGAGTACTGCAGAAGAAAGAGAGGTACTTTCATGTCCAAAATTATTGTCGCATGTCTATAAATATATTGTTGAAGGAACATAATTTGATAACGAATTCGCCCGGTATTTCTTATAATGTTAGTATGTGTATAATCGGCAAAGACATGTATGTGGCAAATTTCATGCCAAAAGAGCAGTAAATAAGAACAATAAAACGAAAATAAATCTTTCTTGTCCATTTAGCAACATTTTGTTGTACTCATTCTAATTTTGGTATTTATAATTCTTTTCCTATGAAATTTACTACAAATATACGTTTCCCGATTATACACATAGTATCAGTATTAAAAGTACTCTGCAAAATCATTATAGAATTATATTTTTACAAGAAGACAGTTATAGATATGCAACAATCATTTTGGACATGAGTGTACATCCCGTTTAGTAATCGGCGACCTGCACATGGTACCTCAGGCATAATTTAAGGTAGGCAGGACTGAATTGTAGCCCCTGCCTCTTTGGTTTCCAGAAATTGATTGGAACTGTCGGCTTGTAATAGTACCGTGAGATTCAGTATCTTGTTGGGGCTCGGACACCTATTATAGAGGAAAACAGAACCATACAATCCATTAGTGGTAGAAAGTGCAATAAAAGGGATACCGCAAACGTAATTTCCTAAGTGCACGGCTATTCAATGCGTTCGCAACGCGTTATCATGACTTATGCGTACGCTTGGAATACGCTGACCATGTATTTAAATGTGGATTGCACTAGATAGGTTGTGAGACTTTGCATTCAAACTCTCCGGTGCCGATGCTGAATACGTCGGTGGACTGTGTTATTTTGCTAAAGCAGGGTCACACTTGAATAAAGTCTAAGCGAATAAAGTGAAGAAAATAATGCGACGTTGCCATGTGGTAAAGGGATACTACAGTGAGAGCAGGTGGTAAATGGACTGACGTGAATGTGCACGAAGAAGTGGCAACACCGAAGTCAAGGGAACTTGAGTGCCGCTTTCAAATGCCATCAAGTTTGTCCCTCGTTTTAGTTGAATTCCCTCCAACAGTAAGTATAACTGGAAGATGGGCATATCCCAATACCACAATAAAGGTTTAGAGTATTGCATGGGCAAACTTGAACGAAAGACGTTATTCCTATGCTAGTGGTGAATACAAAACCGTTTTTTCCATTTTTAGAAAAAAAACGGAACCTGTTTTTGAAAACTAAAAACAAAATCTATCAAAAACCGGTTTCGATTGATTCGTTTTCCTACGAAACGGGTTTTGAATCTGTTTGGATTTAAAACCGATTCAGTTTTCTACCAAAACTTTCTTGCTTCTTCGTAACTTGTTTGGAAATGAGCACTACGAGAAGAACAAATACCAGCTTCGGCGGAAATTATATTGGTCTCAGTTAAAAAAGAGAATACAACACGGTTTCGGTGGAAAAACGAACTCAGCTTAAGAGAAAACGGTAATCTCGGTTTTCCAGTTTTTTTTTGTTTGTTTGTTTGTTTTTCTAGAAACTGGCTTCTCCCATCCCTAGTTACTACTGTAGAGACCGCAACGATTCGTGAAGCCTGTGCTTTACACCAATCATAAAACTGCTTTCCCTCACATGTGATACATCGGAAGAATTCGGTACGATTCGTGGAGCTACCTTCTGAACGCACACTTGAGAAAATGTGAAAGGGGAGAACAGCACCAACAATGTTGCCAACACTGTGAAGACATGGTGAACAAGCGACTAAAAGCAACACTTAAAGAACTATAACAAAATCGAATTAAACGATAACAATAATAATAGTAAAAATATAAAACAACAACAACAACAACAATAACAAAACGAAACTTAGCGTCAATCCGACAACACTGTACTCTCGGAAGATGTTCTTCGTATAGTGCGAGAGACGCCATTAGAAAAAAAACCATGGACCGGGACACTAGAGATCTGCACGGGCTGAATTTTTCGGCCCGAGCCCGGCCCAATATATTTTTTTAAAATTCTTGGCCCAAGCCCGGCCCGGGCTCGATAAATTTTAAAAGTTTTTGGCCCGACCCCGGCCCGATAAATTTTAAAAGTTTTTGGCCCGACCCCGGCCCGATAATTTAAAAAAAAAATTAGCTCGAGCCCCAATCTTTCTCAAAATTTAGTATTAAACTTGACCTAACCCTCAGAAACATTTTTCTAAACTGTGGTTCACAACCTGACGCTTGCCTCCCGAATGGTACCATTGCCTCCTAGAACTTTGCCTGTCATCGAGAGAACAAAAACTCCATTTTCTGTAACAAAAATCTAACTTAATTGAGTTTTAGCATAAAGTGAAGATGGCAATATTGTTTAGCGACAGGTAAAACTTTTCCACCCTTTCTTGTCATATTTTGGATTCGGTGAAAGTGAAGGTCAGAGCTCAATTTACCGCGCAATACCTGCAATCCTGTATAGTGAAAGTGGAGCCGCTAAGCAATACAAACTGTAAATAGCAATTGCATTATTTGTAACATTTTTCACGGCCATACTTCTTCAACGTTTGGCTTTATTCCAATTATCGTTTAACGAAAGTCAACAATTATTATTAAAGAATTGCAATTAATCGGCCCCAGCCCGGCCCAACCTGAAGACAAATCAGTGTGGCCCGGCCAAGCCTGGTCCGGCCCAAAGAAATAACAGAGTCGGTCCGCCCAAGCCTGGCCCGTGCAGATCTCTACGGGACACTTCCACTCGTTCTATTGGGTGCTGAAATCGGCAGATATAGGTCAAGCTTCACAACTCCTTACCATCACTTATAATCCTTGCAATTACTGATCGGATTAAGAGACCGGCCTTCACGGTGAAATTACGTATCCATTCCACAACGGGAACACTACATCATACATAAGTTTAGATCAGGGGCGGATTCAGGACGGACTTCTGGGGGTGACGTGGGTTGTAATACTGCTATTTATAGCTACTTTTAAGAGCTCCAATCTCTGGGATAGATTTTATTTATATATAAAATAAGAGAGTTTCCTCCTCCCGGAAGGGAAGCAGGCCCGAAGCCAGCCCAAAAATGTAAAGGGGGCCCGGCTGAAGTTAGGGGGGGATCCAACCATATTCTAGTTCATTTGCAAGCCTATCGTGAAAATTTTAGGGGGGAAGCAAAAATTTAGGGGGGAAGGCCCCCAGACCCCCGGGATACGGGCCTGGGGTCGCCCCGAGTTTAGATTCAGTGAAACATGTTCTACTGTATTAAATATCCCTATGTATTGTACCAGGTGTTACCTTAGGATTTCCACTGCTGAGGGAAAAAGTTATTTATATACATGTTGCCAAAAGGGTCTAGGAGGCAAGGGGAGAAGAAGGAAAGAAAGAAATAGCCCAAAGGACAGAAAGAGCCATAGAGAATAATGTAATTGTTAAAAGTAACAACGCGTGAAAATTAGTTTTTTAACATAAATACTTTTTTGCAAAAATGCGTGAAATAAGAATTTCTATTTTGAAAATGTTCGAATAGACTATAAATAATTTTTTATTTTTAAATTGTAGGAAAACAAAGTGTATATATGAAAACTGTTCTACAAGGAAAGTAATAATAATAACAACAACAGAATAACGGGATGTTATCACATACAGAGAGAGATATGATGAAAATGGCGCCAATCTTTTCTTCTTCTTCGTTTTTTTTTTCTTTTTCAACATAATGTCAGTTCCACACGGCCCATTTCTTGCTGTAATAGAATTATGTTCACATCCCATGACGAATGTTCAGCGCCTGTGAATTCACTTATTGCTGTTGACTTATTATTATGAGCTATGCATATAAAACTAGTGTTACAGATGCCAAAATTACACACTTTAGACACAAATACATGAACACAAGAAGAATTATTACTATACATGTAAGAAAGCGTGCCTAGAAACAATCATTTTTTTTCTTTTTTTAAAAAAAAGGAATTTTTATAAGAAAGTTATTTTCTTTTTAGTTATATTTGCAGCATTTTCATTTTGTTAGGGGAGATTGATTCTACCTTGAAAATACAGCAGATTCCCGATTATCCTGGTTAATGTAGCGGATGGGGAGGCCGAATCACAGAATCTATGTAACACAGAAAAATCTATGTAACAATAGGGTTATTTCTCGTGATTCGCATGAATAAGAATAAGGGCGTAAGAATAAGGGTGTAAGAATAAGGGTGTAAAACTCTGACTGGTTCACACTATGACTTATAACTCTGGCGAAAGTAAAATTACCGAGTAGCCACCTAGGTCGCGTTCACTGCGGGGGCTAAACGGATCGGAAACGCATCCTTGAATAGCCATAGTCTTAAGTACGTAAGAGAATCCTCCGGTAGTTTCTAATGTAAAGACGAGTCGAAATGAAGCTAAACATCAGAACTATAAAGTACGTAACAGAGACACGACGACGTAGGAATTTAGCACTTAATGTGTGGTTGTACATGTACACAAACAATTAATAAGAACGGAGACAATTAAATCGACAAAGAGAGAGAGAGATTGGATTGTGTGTGTGTTAAAAATAGGGATGGAGAGAGAGAGAGAAAGAGAGAGAAAGAGAGATCGAGATAGAAGAAAGAAAGAAAGAAAGAAAGAGATTTGATTTGGTTTTGAGTTTAGCGTTCTTTTCAGCAGTGAGGCTATATGAAATATGGACCTACAGCTTAACGTGGGATCCGTAACACATGAACACTCTCCGGGAATCGAATCGAGTTCTCCCACGTCAAAAACGCGTACGCTAACTGCTGAGCCACGGGGGAGGGAGCTCCAAGAAGGGCGTGAGAGGCATACACACAGAGAGAAAGAGAGAGTGCATGACATACACAGAGAGAGAGAGAGAGAGAGACGTGGTAGTATAGTCGGTAAAGGAATTATCTGCCAACTGTACGGCTGGTTTCAGTCCCCATTGGGTCGAAGAAACACTATCTTCGTTCCAATGTAGTCCTGAGGTTCACCTGTTCAAGCTATTAGCACAGGCTTTTTAAAGTGGGTACCTGGGGCACCCTGGGGAATTAAAGCTGGATGAGTGTGAGCACCGAGGTCTAGAATGTGTGGATGGAGCCCTTACTTCTATTGGGCCTTCATAGCACTGGTGTAAGCAGGACTTTTTTTTTCGGAAGGGGCTGGAATCATTTATCATAATACATCAAAAGCTTTTCATCTAGCTAAGGAATGGTGTCGTCCGAATATTCCATAGGAAACAAGGCCTTCCTTTTTAATATCTTTGGTTTCTACAATACAAAATGCATCAAAAGATTGCGAGCTTGGTCAATAATTAATTTTTGGACCAGGGATCACAACATTTTTGAACGGCCCCTAAATCGAGTTTTTATACTTTTTTTTTTTTTTTTTAACGGAATAAACACATCATACTGGGTTAAGGGATAGTTTGGGTTTGGATACACTATTTGTTGTTCTCGAGATATGAGGCGTACAAGAAAATGTTTGATTGAATGATATATATTGGATTTTTGGATCAGGGGGGCACAAAATTTTTGAACAGCCCCTAAACCGAGTTTTCATATTTTTTACGGAATAAGCACATCATACTGAGTAAATTGTTAGTTTTGGTTTGGGTACACTATATGTAGTTCTCGAGATATAAGGCCTAGAAGAAAAATTTTGCCTGAAATATATTGGATTTTTTGATCCAAAAATAAAAAAAAAAGAAAAAAGAGAAGGAAAGCAAAATGTATATCAGGGGCGTATCCAGAACCGACTTCTGGGGGAGCGGTGGGTTGTAATACTGCTACTTAGAGCTACTTTTAAGAGCTCCAAACTCTGGGATGAGTTTTAATTATATATGAAATAAAAGAAAAGTTTCCTCTTCTGGAGGGGGGGGGCATCGCCCCGATCGCCCCACACCTGGATCCGCCACTGATGTATATGATGAATGCTGCTGTGGGAATATTGTAGTAAAGAAAAGATTAATACTGTATTATAAAGAAAATAATTGTAGTTCTTACCTTGATTTTGGTGTAAACGTCCCCAGACTCCTGGGTTCGATTTCCGGTGGGGACACTCGGTCAAAAATGTGGAAGAGCTTTTTCAGGCCAGCCATCCTGAGGGAGATTCTCTCGTTCACACCAGGCAAATGCCGGGAATGGTACTTTACATAATATTCCCAGGCCACTTCCTTCCGCCCCTTACTTTTCTCCTCTCCAACTCCCGCCCATCGGAAGGGATTAAAGCTCCCTCTGCGTACTCCACTGCTTCATAACCTGTCCCGGAAGCAAGAGAAGGGGCTTTATTGAAAATGCAGAAAATTCACGAAGCCAGATTTTAATCCTTGTTTTGATATTTCGTGCTAAAGGGCTCGCCCTGCAGAAGAGTGGCATATAATTCTAAAGCCTGTGACAAACATCTTGGCATTTCAGCTAAACGAATAAAACGCAAGCTCTGATGCGACGTTGCCAAGTGGTAAAGGGATGTGGTGGCTATGATTTTAAGTAGATGAAATACAGCGCGATCAGGTGGCAGTGGATAGACGTGGATGTGTACAAAATAAACGTGGCAATGGCGCAGGTCTCTCATTTGCTAGTAGCATTTAAAAGGAACTTGGAGCGCCGCCTTCAAATACCAACATGTTTGTCACGCCGTTTAATTTATCTGAGGCTGTAGGGGCTGCTGAACAACTCCTGAATGAAATAAACTCTGATTGGCTGGTACTATTTCTTCAGTGAGTAGTTAGCAGCAAAGCTGGATCCCCGTTGATACAAGATCGGAAAATCCGAACTGAATATCAGCAAATGGAAAGCATAAACAAGCATTTAGAAGGAAGATAAATCTGGGTAGGAGGGTAAATAAAAGTACCCACGTATTTTCGGTTCAAATTTGATCACAATGTGTTCTTGAGGTTCCAAATAGTGTTTCCAGAAAATTTCAGACTGCGGAAAGTTCAAAAAAGTTGCCCAAAATTACGATAGAATTTACCATCTATGGCCACGCTAGATAAAAAGGGCCCCTGGATTTTCGGTTCAAATTTGATCACAAGATGTTATTGAGAGACATGCTCAAAATTACGATAGAAATTACCATGTACGGGTAGGGTAGATAAAAGACCCCGCGGATTTTCGGTTCAAATTTGATCGTAATTTTGGACTACTTTTAGAGGTTTCCGCTGCCCGAATTTCCTGAAAACACCATTTGAGATCTCAAGAACACATTGTGATCAAATTTGAATCGAAAAGCCCTTTATTTACACACCTACCAATATATATATATATATATATATATATATATATATATATATATATATATATATATATATATATTCTTAAATGTCTACGGAAGGAACATTTCAAAAATCACGAAAAAGTACAGGTACAGTGTACTTTTGCGTACCGCTAGAAAAAGAGACACTTATAATTTGTACACGTGCAGCAGGGAAAGTTAAAATCTGGAAAGAAAGTCAAAGGTTCTTTATTGTATTCTGTATATACATGTAATAAACACGTTCTTAATACGTAAACATTTATCATCACACAAATAATAAAAATAAAATGTCATCCAACAATTCATTTCTTTCTTCGCAGACAGAGGAAGTAAATTTGCGGCCAGAGAGACAGAAAAAAAAAATGATAGGTCCTAGAAGTACACAAATGTCCCCTTCTGTATTTAGAGCTTTCGCGATGACCAGTAGGGCTGTTCCGATAATCGAGTAATCGATAACAATTCGATAACATTTCAAAACCGTTTCATCGATAAAGAATTTTAATTTTATCGAAGTATCGAACTTTCGAGACTCCCGAAATGTTTGAGACTCTCGAAATGATCGAGACTCCCGAAATGTTCGAGACTCTCGAAATGATCGGGACTCCCGAAATGTTCGGGACTCTCGAAGTGTTCGAGGCACTCGAAATGTAAGAAACATTAAACAACTTCGAGACACTCGAACTGTTCGAGAATCTCGAATTGTTTGAAAGCAGAAAATACAGAAATATATCAATATGATCGCATTTGTCGAGTCGCTTGAATATTTAGAAAAGTTCGGGATTATCGGAGAGTTCGAAAGAAACGATGTATTCGAGGTTATCATAGTTGTATATAATATGTATTATATATATGCAGAGTGTTCATTTTATAACTTCTCTCCTTAGCAATGTAGTGAAGGAAAAGTTTTTTCCCCACAGATCTGTACAAGGCTTAAGCAGTCTGTCAGAAGAGAGAAAGAGGAAGAGAAAACATGCATCGCCCGAATGGAATTGGAATCCAAGACAACATTAGTCTACTAATAGTCACTTTGCCGATTGCGCCAATAACGGGGCAGGCAGAAAAATAATTTTACATATGATTTCGACAAATACAACTTTGCAATAACTTATCAGATGAAAAAAGTTGTTTGACTAGTTTGGCTGCAAGAAGAAATCATTGGAGAGGTGAAGGAACCGAACTGTTCATCACTACTTTTGATAATACCCGAAACTTCGATAATACTCGAAATGTCGATAATACCCGAAACTTCGATAATACTCGAAATATTGATAATACCCGAAACTTCGATAATACCCGAAACTTCGATAATACTCGAAATTTCGATAATACCCGAAACTTCGATAATACTCGAAATTTCGATAATACCCGAAACTTCGATAATTTCAGATACTCGAACGGTTTCGAGTAACCGATGACAACTCGATAAATTTTTACTCCCGAAGTTCGATAGGTCTTCAGCCTTATCGAACACCCCTAATGACCAGCAATAATTTCTCAAGTAGGAGACAAAACGAGAATGCTAACATACTGCAAATGAAGCATTTGAAAAAGGAATTAAAAAAAAAAAAGAATGCAAGTAGTAAGTAGATAGAATCACGAAATAGTGTAAAAAGAACACGTGGATTACTTGTGTGTGTATATATGAAGTACGCTCTTGTTACGTACATGAGGTGAAAGTGGCAATATGTAACAACTTAAGCAATTGATTTGCTTCAGGCGTTCAAAACACACATTGAGATATACAGTTGCCAACCAGGATGTATATGTGTATAATAATATACCATACAGTTTATGTACAGCACACAAGTGTGCAATGAGATGTTGTGTCTCCCCCTTTCCCCCCCTGTATTCTCTCAATTGTCTATAAATTTTCTAAACTAACCATTAAGCAAAGAATAAGCCACCTGTTGTTGGTTTTTCATTTGTAGGTGACTCAACTATACACGGCAGGTTGAGGACGTTGCTTCTTAACCGCGCAGGTGGACGAAACAAAAATTATTTCATCACACTACGATGCTGTCCATCTATGATGACGCTGATGAGAAGAATTAAATACGTACTGTACAGTAGAAGTAAGTGTACCACAGAGTTCTTAATGCTTATCAACCAGTCAAATAGCAGCTTCCGGTGAGCTAAGTCATGATGACTTTGTAGTTAAGTTCTAGATTTTTAAATTAAAGAAAGAACGAAAAAAAAAAAAGTGAAATGAGAAAATCGTTGCCATGCAATCACGAAGAAAATAGTTAACTCATCTATGCAACCTTTTCTGTACGTACGTACAGTACATCTCGCTTCTCGCTAGTAGGTCACACTGAATTTTTCATGCTTTCATCTTCAATGATATTGCAGCAGCTGTTTCATGCACATGAGGACATAATTACATGTATATACAACGTACAGTTTAAGAGTCTTCATTCCGGCGAAATTAAAATGCCGCTAATTTTACAGTAATTATGTGATATATTTAAATAGATAAAAGATAATTGAAATATGAAACAAGAGCATCCTAGACAATATTATTTTGCGTGAGGTACCGTTATCACAAGTCACCTAGTGGCTTTCCGTTTTCAGCTGTTTAGAAACACGAAAATAAATGCCGATTTTCAAAATGGCTCGAAATCGAAAGCAGATAAGTGAGTCGTGATAAGAGTTTCTCATGTCAAATAATATTGTCTAGGGCGCTCTTGTTCCACATTTCGATTACCTTTTATCTATTTGAAGATATCACATAATTACTGTAAAATTAGCGGTATTTTAATTTCGCCGGGATGAAGACTCTTAAGTATATCCTCGTCTAAGATAGGGTTGCCAACTTTTCAAAGTGACGAAGCGGGAGATGATTCTCGTATTCTTTTTAAACGAGTAATAGTATCACGTGTACACCAAGTGATGGAGTTTGGACACTTTCGGTTCTTGTAGAAATATTAAGAGTGGAGATGGAATTAGATTCTTTCGACATCTCGCTATCTACTACAGTTAATATTCTATAACGACCACCATTAAAACCGGAAGCAGAGGCGGCGTTAGGTAAGCGCGGGGCCTAGGGCAATAATGACCCCGCGGGGCCAAGTTACAAGTAAAAATCGCTGAGCGTTGAAATGTTACATCTAAAGCCGATAAAGCAGTAACTTCCCCCCTAAATTCTTCTTGTCACTTCTTCCTTTCACTCCTAACCCTACATTTATTACTAAATATTCTCTCTTATCAACTCGGAACGCGCCCCCCCCTAAGCGCGGAACCTCCCCCAGTGGCCACCCCCCAAACTCCGCCTCTGAAGTAGCTGATTAGTTTGCCACTTTCAGTTTGACTTTGAGGTTAAGAGAGAAAGTGGTATCTATTCTTAGAACACTAAATCATTAAAAAAAAAAATCTCTCTCTATGTCTAATCATCATTGGTGTACGTAGAACAGTACTGAAAGCAGAAGTTATAGTAGATTTATATCACTTCTGTTTTAGTGGGACGTTAAGAATAATAAGTAAATTTGATGTCCCATATCTCGGGAATCAAAAGTCTATACATGAAAATATTTCATATACTGTACGTACCAAGCAAGTCAAAATTTACTTACCTCCATGTCAAATTTTGATCAATATCAAAATTAGTTCTTCAGATCGCGTATGATACATATATATATATATATATATATATATATATATATATATATATATATATATATATATATATATACACTGCGTACTGTTCTTGCAAATTGATTTTTTAAAACAAATTAAATGAAGAATAAGAAGTCAGGTAAAAAAAAGCGGCCAAGGAAGGCACTGCACCGGACGTTATAGAAAAAATCGGAATAGTTGGCAAGCCTGTTCTGAACCTGCAGTTAAAAAGAAAAAAAATGCTTTTTTCATTGTAATTATTCAGCAAGTCACTCACTATAGTATTTCGTAATAATATTTAAGTCTGTCAACGCGATGCTTATATCAGCAATTTTTGAATCCTAAATTAGATGAGCTTTTAAATAAACATCTTTTTCTACGATAAATGTTAGAACAAATGGAAGTGGCCGAAATAAAATGAACTGAAATTTTTATAGTTTTATGTCTTCTAATTATGACCTTTAGGTTAATGAAAATGGGTGATTAATGCAAATGAATAATAGTGGAAAAATTTGGTGGAATGAGAACGTAGGAGGAAACGGGAGAACCTTCTGAGAATCCATGGATACGAAGTTGTCCACCACAAATTCATTTCGTCTGGGTTCGAACCAGAAACCTCACACCAAAGGTGAGCGATCTACGCTGAGCCACTGTGTTCCCATTATTAAAGCTTGGCATTGATTTCACTAGTGATTGGTAAAAATTCCGCAACAAATTGTTCCAAAAGAACGAATCATATACAGAGAAGAATCGAATTGCTAAATGGAACCGGAATTGGCTTCAACGGAATCAAAAGACTGATTCACTCAACGCGAATTGAGTGGTTTTAGTGGTTGGAACCAATCAGTAAACAGGATCGAATCAGTTGATGGATTGAAATGGATGAAATCAGACAAACGCAATGCTTCAGAGCGGATAAACTTTACAAGAATGCCCCCGCCAAGTGAACTTTGTGGTGGACAAACACCATGTTCGTGGGTTTTCTCGGGGTTCTCCCGTTTCCTCCCACTTTCTTCATTCCACCAATTTCATTCATCACTCATCATCACCGTCTCCTTTAGCCTAACCGGCATAACCGTGGGACGTAAAACTTAAAGATTTCATTTCATTTTTTTTTTTTTTTTTTTTTTTTTTTTTTACAAGAGAGCAGAATTATTAATTCTTCTTGGTTCAAATTTCAAGAACTTTTCCACTAGTGAAATTTAACATAAGATTAGAATCCAATATGGGAATTTGGTATATTATTCAACTAAGCAAAACAAAAGGATCCGATTCAGAGGAAAGGAATCCTTCTTGGAAGAATCAAACTGAAGAATCACATAAGAACATGGAATTATTAAATGAAATTGAATGGAACGATTCAGTAGTGCACGCAGGAATTTATTTCGAGAAGGGTCCAAACTTAATATGAGGATATTTTATGTTAAAACTCCTAAAATTGCCCCTAAAATTAGACTAAATTTACACAAAAGTTGAAACTTCGGGGGGTCTTGACCCCCAGGACCCACCCCCTGCGTACGTCGCTGGAACGATTCGATCCAGAGGAATGAATCTTTGTATGGGATAGATTCAGGAAATAAAATCGAACTTCTCTTCACCAGGCCTTACACATTTCGTTTAGAAACTAACATTTCCTTATCTGAGATGTGCCTTGAATGTTTACGGAGTGACAGTTAATTTTATATAAAAGCTTAAATTGCTCTTTCTCACTTTCTTACAAGTCTTACAATCACAGGACAAGAATAACAAGAATACATACAAACAGCAAACTACGCTAAAATCTGGAAACTCGGCGAACAGTAGCGCCACTAACATACGACGACGGAACTAACCAGTCGATCTGACGTCAGCAACGTGGAAATTTAGAAAATAACTGCCCCTAATGACACATGTGGTGGATGAAAGCGTGGTGTGTGTATTTGCTAGTTTTTTTTCTTTCTTTTCTTTTTCTTTCTTTCTTTCTTTTTCTTTCTTTTCTTTTTCTTTTTTTTGACGGCTAGTTCGTAGAAATTATTTTAACACAATGTTCAATTACGAGATACGAAGAAGTCAACAAAGGTATTCAAGTACAATACAAAAAGATGCTTTTATAAAAGTTTCAGAAAACAAACTTATAATAGTTAGTTAGTACGGTTAATAGTTAAGTTGATCTTGTATCTAATGCTGAGATTTGAAGCAGACTACAAGAATTCGATAGTTACAATGACAATCTATGACGTCACTTTGCAAAACCGATTGCAGCGGCATCATATTTACTACGAAACATCATCCCACCGAAGTTGATTGGCTCTTTCACCGTGCAGACGATACAGACTAATTTCAGTAGCGCATATAGGAAGTTGCTCGTCTCTCATGCTCACAATTTTCACAACCGTAATCAATTTCACATGTTAAAATTACAGTGGTGTAAGTTACTTTTTGAAAGAAAAAAGAAGACAGACACAGAAACCAGATCTAGATAAGTCAGTCTGTTAATAAAAAACGTGGAGTAGATCAGAGTTTTATTCAACTCCTAATAAATAGCAGTGCAAGTTATAGTGATAAAGAAAACAGCTATTTTGTTTGTCAGCAAAGTGATGTGAGTCATATGTAAACCCTATATTTCAAAAAATGGCTGTTACATTAATCCGTGCAGTTATTCTTAAGATCAATGATGTAACTGGGGGACATTGGTTTTCAGACGATAAAATATATCTTAGATATTAATTTTTATTCGCTTGATTAATGAGTTGAATTAGGTTTGAGTTTAACGTACCATTCAACAGCGAGGCTATATGAGACCTGGATCTACTGATTAACGTGGAATCCGAACCACATGAGCTCCCGCTAGGAATTGAACCTGGGTTTCCCACGCCAAGGCGCGTACGCTAACCGCTTAGCCACAAAGGAGCTCTCGCTTGATAAATGAATAGGTCCCTATGTAGTAAACAAACTGTGGAACTGTGGAACTGTGGAAAAAAATCAGTATGCTTTACTATTGTGTAATGTTAGATTCACATTGTACGATTTTTTTCAATGATAATTTTCGAATTAGTTTTTTATTTGTGCTTATTTTCATTATTAACATGCTGAGGATGGACATTAAGAATGACGCATTGAGGAAGAACAACACATGTAAATAAACACAATAAATAAATACAATCTATCAAGTTGCATTGTAACTTTGAACATGTAGTTCTAACGTTGTGTGTTTAAAAAAAAAAAAAAACAAACAAACAAACACGCACCTGATATTTTATTTTTTAAAAATGCATTATTTCGCTCAAAATAGCATGACTCTTGAAATCTGTATAAGTTTCACGCCTCACTACCAAAGCACGCATGATTCAGTCTTCACACTTTATGACAAGTGAAGTATTTACTTAACGACATTTCTCCTATCACGGCTATTCGCAAACAAATATTGAAACAGAGCAAATGTTTGTATATATTGAGTAAGTCGAGTCGAGACAAGGCAGAATGAAGGGAAATACACTTGTTTCGCACATATACATCACTCATGGTATGTATATATGTGTGTTAAGAACACGAATTAATAAGAACACTCATTGCTTTGTGTCCAATTGTTACGAATATGACTTTGTAATTGGAGTTTCAATAAAGGCGTTTCACTACATTGGCACTGCAAGAAGATTTTGTATACACTGGATGCTTTGTTCACTCGTGTAGTTGGGAGTCCAAAGCGTGAAAAACAGTTCCGGTAGAATGTGCTGTACAATGTTTTAAGTAAGTGAACGTATAGATTGTTAGCCAAAAGAAACAAGGAAAGTAAAAAAAAAAAAAAACTATCTAGTTGAATGATATATTTGTGATACAAGAAATTTTAAAATTACTCAACTGGATTTTCCACATCAGCATGCTCACTTACCTACATGTAAAGATGTCGTATCGTTTCGCTAATCCTTGGTTAGCCTAACATATTTTCTCACAAAGTTATTATGTTTTGCCTAATCCTCGTTACGCCTAAAATGGTAGACAATAATAATAATAATAATAAAAGAGTCTCGGAAATAAAACTAGAGGGAAATTTATCTCCTGAAAAATTCCACAATGTGAAGAATTGAGAAATTGATATGTACGGCGCGTCTAGAAAGTAAGTATTCCTAGGGTGTCCAGAAAGTAAGTATTCCTAGGGCGTCCAGAAAGTAAGTATTCTTAGGGCGTCCAGAAAGTAAGTATTCCTAGGGCGTCCAGAAAGTAAGTATACCTAGGGTGTTCAGAAAGTAAGTATTCCTAGGGCGTCCAGAAAGTAAGTATTTCTAGGGCGTTCAGAAAGTAAGTATTCTTAGGGTGTCCAGAAAGTAAGTATTCCTAGGGCGTCCAGAAAGTAAGTATTCCTAGGGCGTCCAGAAAGTAAGTATTCCTAGGGCGTCCAGAAAGTAAGTATTCCTAGGGTATCCAGAAAGTAAGTATTCCTAGGGCGTCCAGAAAGTAAATATTCCTAGGGTATCCAGAAAGTAAGTATTCCTAAGGCGTCCAGAAAGTAAGTATTCTTAAGGCATCCAGAAAGTAAGTGTTCCTAAGGCGTCCAGAAACTAAGTATTCCTAGGGCGTCCAGAAAGTAAGTAAACACAAAGAAGACCTTGAAACATTTATTGTTACTGAAACATCATAGGCGAGACAATTTTGCCATCAGAATTCACTTATCATATGGGGAGCGTTTACCTCTGGTGCACGGGGATCCTGGTTCGATGTCAGCTCGTACCAAGTGGACTTTGTGGTGGACAAACACTGTGTGCGTGGGTTTCCTCGGGGTTCTCCCGTTTCCTCCCACGTTATGCATTCCACCAATTCACTCATTTCTCATCATCACTCTCTCCTTTCGCCTAAGCGGCATAAACATGGGACGTAAAACTCAAAAATTACATTTAATTTTTGTCATATTATGGGACCAGCTTTTGTATTCCGATGCGCTAATAATTTGCCACCTAGAAGTGGAATTAGCGTTAGTTATTTCGACACCAAATCTGGCACACAAGTTCTTAAAAACACAGGCTGTGTCGTGATAATTTCTTGCAACAGGGATCGGGAAATCTGTAGGAACTAAAGCCTGTGACAAACATCTTGGCATTTCAGCTAAACGAATAAAACGCAAGCTCTGACGCGACGTTGCCAAATGGTAAAGGGGTGTGGCTATGGTTTGGCTAAGCAGACGAACTACAGCGTGATCAGGTGACAGGGCTGCCGTGTCGTGACAAAACGCTGTAACTTTGGCGAAGAAGTTTTGCAAAAATGAGCCTTAAAGTTTTCATCCGAAAATGTGATCTGTATCGTGTAGAAATAGTATATCTTGACTTTGGAAACACGTGGTTACATGTAATGTTACGTAAATGCATGTTGTGTGATTAAATTTGGTGAAAATTGATTGGTTGACCATTATTGCCTAGTTACACTGGTTCTACACGATACAGATCACATTTTCGGATGAAAACTTTAAGGCTCATTTTCGCAAAATTTCTTCGCCAAAGTTACAGCGTTTTGTCACGACACGGCAGAGGGGATAGACGTGGATGTGTACAAAATAAACGTGGCAATACCGCAGGCCTCTCATTTGCTAGCAGCATTTAAAGGGAACTTGGAGCGCCGCCTTCAAATGCCAAGATGTTTGTCACGCCGTTTAGCTGCTGAGTTGCCAAACGAACGACCATCTCTCGTGACAGAGGACCCTTTGACTGTGGTTCGGTAAAGAGTATTCTGGAAAGTTCATGATAATTGAACTGTTTCAATTGACAGGTGATATAGGCCTATTGCTGTAATTGGCGTTATAATCTGTACATCTATGGAAATTCATCGCAATCGGATTTGATACTTACCTAAGCACTTTTCCCAAATAAAAACACTTTGAAAATAATCTTAGTCAAATCTCCAACTCCTTGTAACTTTTCCCCCTTGTTTATACGTTATATCACGATCATAGTATTAACACTAAAGTAATTTAGAAGTGTATTTTGCCCAATCTATCTTAATTGCGTTATTACTGTTGCATACGCCTCCAGAATTTGAATGTTTGCAATATTGTGATACCCTCAGTTTGTAATATTACATATTAATTGTAGTCTACAAATTAGAAGAGTGTTTCAGAAATATAAACGGTCTACACTGTATAGTGTAAAAAATTTCATAGGTGAATTTACAAAAAACGGTGGCAATCTGTTTGCCAATCCTCTATGTAAATCAATTTACATCTATAAAGTAAAATTACTAATATGAAATGTTGTAAAATTACATTTTTATCAATAAAAATATTCATGCTTTCTTATAAATTTACTGTAAATTTGTAAAATAACCCAGCAAATTTTGTAATTTAATTTAAGGAAATGTGCATCAACTTACAACATAAAGGGTAAATGATTTTACATTGATGTTTGGCAATTTAATTACATTTTTTTTTCAGTGTAGGTGTGTGTGTGTGTGTGTGTGTCTATGTTTACATTCCTAGTCATATTAATAGGAATCAAGTAATAGTTGTTCCTAATACTTAAGTTAACTATGGAGTATTTAATGGACCACCCTATAAATTTATTTTACTTTTATATAGCTAACCACTATCTATGAAGCACTGAATTTAAATAAATAAATAAACAAATAAATAAACTCTAATGCACGGAGAGGAGATACAATAAAGACCCCTTTGGATCACTCATTGCAGAAGATTAAAATAATCAAATACTTATCAATTATATTTGTGTATGCACAAGAAGGAAACAGATGAAAGGTTTACATTATAAACAATAAAGAAAAGTGCTAAAATACAATGAGACTTAATTTTTTGGTATTCTAAAAAGAAATATTTGTCTGGAACATTTTTCCTTTATCAAAGTTTACAGAGATGAAAGGTAATACCTAAAAACAATATAACTTCTTGCAATTCATTTCAAATTTTGCACATACCATTCTTATGGAACTTTAAAGACATTCCCACAGAAGGACAAAAGAAGAAAATAAAAGTTATTTTAACCCCTTATAAAATGTCGTTTTAAAATAATAATCATCTTCCCACAAATTCTTTACAGTTAATATATATATATATATATATATATATATATATATATATATATATATATATATATATATATATATATATATATATATATATATATATATATATATATAATTCTCTCACTCGAACATTTGTTTATCTAATATTTTCATGACATAATTGTCATCTGAAGCTAGTTTAAAACAAATTGACTGAAATAAATCCTTATAATAATGAAGATGAAAAAAAAAAATACGGAAGCAAGTAGTTTAAATAACAGTTTAAACACTACAAAGCTTTTTGTACATAATGCTCCTTTTGTTTAAATAAAATAAGAATGGATAGAAAGAATAACTTTCTCCGTTTTTTTTAAACGACTAAAACAATACACCTAAATAAATATTTTAAAGTAATACATCAAGTTGTTATATATATATATATATATATATATATATATATATATATATATATATATATATATATATTACTGACTGAAAAATGAACTTCAGAAATGCTAGACCGGAAGGATGCACAGACATATTTAGAAAGAATATAAATTGTCAGTGTTCCTATCATTGGAGATACTATAGATGATTATGGTAAGAAAGCCATGGTCCCTAACTTCGGAGAATTGAAAGCATTTTACAGAAGATTTTGTTATAATAATGTTAATTTTTATTTATTTATTTATTTAGGTATCTGGTGAATAATGTTGCCTACAAGACGAAATTTAAGACTATTCCGAAAAAAAAAAAACCCGGAAAACTACAGTCCCAAAAAACGTAACTGTTTCTGTGTCGTGAGCAACACAAGTTTTGAACCCCCATTACCTTTACACCAGGGTTTCTCAACCTGGGGGTCGCGAAGATAAGCGGAAGAGATAAATATAATTAGAATCTAATACCGGAAAATATTTTTAAATATTATTTTGAATTTTGTTCTAATAGGCATAATTTTTATTTTTATACATTCTGTTAAGAACAACAAAAAATAGGTCTACTAAACATTTTCAACAGTTGGAGAGTTGTTTAAAAATCAATTTAAATGAAAAAGGTACGATATGAAACTAATGAGAACTGTAGATTGAAATACCACAAAAATACAAATGCACCAAAACCTCCATATTGAAATACAATTAAAATTGAAAGCTACCTGAACATGGTGTGATTTCACTTGTGCGGCAATGTCCGATTCAATCTTCGTGACACACATTATCAAGTCAGTTATGAAATTTTAAAATTTTCAAACGGAATCAATTTTGAAACAGTATGACGGATCGGATTCGATATTTGTGATATGAATGAACTGGCCAAATTTGGTTTTAATCCATTCACTTTTAGGGAAGTTATTGTATCCACTATATACAAGAAATGGATTCTACTATTATAGAAATAGATGGATATCGTGAGATCTCCGCAATAGGAATATTACAAAAGCCCACACAAGCTTATTATATACCAGAAATTATAAGGAGATAGAGATCTGCCTGAGCTCGGGCCGTAAATTTTTAAATATACAACTATATTTTTCGGACGTTTTCGGGTCTAACTTTATAAATATGCTGTGCAACGATACATCACCGTTCTTTCTAGAGAACTTTTAAAACACAACTGCAAAACTAAACAGCTAAATGCTGTAAATAAAAATATAATTTTGCGTTAATTATTAAGTTTCTGTGATTTGGGCTTGCTTTGGGCTCATTTGATTATCACGTGACCTCGGGCCTAAATGCTAAAACATATTTTGGACTCGGGTTGGGCCTCACATTATTAATTCACGGGCCGGGTCAGGCCCGGGCTAAAAATTCCAGCCCGTGCAGATCTCTATAATGGGGGTCGCTGGCAAGAGGATATGATAAAATAGTGGTCGTGAAAGGAATTAGGTTGAAAACCACTGCTTTACACTAATTGCACCAACTTTTTTTTTTTTTTTTTTTTGTCTATTTAGGTTTCAACTCAGGTTTTGGAAGAGGAAATTTGGGAGTTCGTATCGATTATCATAATGTTGCAGTGACTTTATGATTTCCATGTTTCAAATCCATGTACAGATAAAACAAAGCAAGGGAGTTGGATGGGGCTGGAAAGAACGTAATTGCAACAGTTGCTTTGTTACTAATTAATTATACACTTATTGTAATAAAATTAAAGTAGTCAACACATACTATTTATTCCTTTAAAAATATGTCGGTTTCAAGTTAGAATTCCTTTAAATTCACTCCAAAATATACAGAAGTGAAACTCATTTGAGAAAAATCTACGAACATTTAGTAAAAGAAAGAAGGAAAATGCATTTCTATGGCGGACGGGAACAGAAAAACGACACGTTTTAGGCAAGCACAAATAATTAACACTTTACGTGAAATGTTTTCTACAAGAATGGAGATGAAAAAGTCGAATTCAGCATGAAAAATGAAACTTCTCAGGACAAAAGTAGAAAAGCATGTAAAATATATATCTACCTAGGTAAATATATATATATACACATTTTTTTTAAAAGAAAAACAAGAAACATAGCTGACCAACACGATATTTTTGCCCTCCATACTTTTGTTGTTCCTATTTCATTTGTTGACACACCAATATTAAAGAAAAATACATGTACTACACAACAACATGGCTAAACATGACACGACGTTATGTTTTAGCTGGTTCTTGACATCATGTAGTTTAGTAAGTTTTCTTTTCAATATTAAATTACTTGACAAAAGATCTAACACAAAATGCTAGCTCACATGGTTCTACTTACTTAACTCAAATGTGCTATTTTTCTTGTCTGATTCTTAAAACGAAAGATCACTGATTTTTTTTCTTTTTGCACTTGTTTTTCTTAACCTTTTTACACAGAACAGGTCACGAATTTCACTTTTTTTGTTTCTTAATTTCTAAAACATCTGCTGTCTTCTTGCTGTAAATGTTCGGCTTCTTAAAATGTCTTCAAATATTTTAACTGTATATATAGTTTTTTTAAAATATTTTTTATATATGAACATTCTTCCTGCTGTTAGTATATTTTTTCTATGTTGTTTATTAGATATGTCTGTGTAGGTATGTAAAAGCTTCATACGTGTTTTTTCGAAACTGGGGCAGAAGAGTAGGCACGTCTTTAAAATGGCAATATCATGTCATGAAAGTCATTGCTTATTTATTTGATTAAAAAAAAACTAAGTTCATAAAAAACATAAAAATATCAATTGGTGACAATTATAAATTAAAAGTAGGTTTGTTGGACTTCAGTTCTTTCTATTATTTATTTTCATTTACACAAATCACCAGCAGATGGCAGCATGGTAAATTCCCCTATTTTCCAAATATAAGTTTTAAACAGTGACAATATTCATAACGTTCTATGCAAAGGGCCAACGTTTTGGACGTTTCAAGGCAGCGATTCGAGATCTCTTCAAACGCTGTGGGCAAATGAGAGGGCTATGATGTTCTCACGTCTTTGCACATAAAATTCATGCCCGTTTATGCACGAAAGAAGTGATTGATCTACCAGTCACTTGGTCTGCTTAACCACGTGGCTGTGTACGACAACGTCGTGTCACAGTCTTCGTTTCATACATTTATCACATACTCCAATGATTGTGTCCCAAGCTTTAGTCAAATTCACGGGTTGAATTTTGAAACTTCATTCAAAGGGACCTTGAATCAATAATTACAGAATATTATAATTTTCTACAAGTATATATATATATATATATATATATATATATATATATATATATATATATATATATATATATGGTTAGCAACAATAACAACAAAGTAGACGACAGACAGCAACAACATATGAAACGAAAATTAACAATCGTTATCACCAACCCAAGAACTTCATAGGATCAGAGAACAGGCTAGAAAAGGTACCGCAGCGCCTCAGAAGCTATCAGTTTCAGTTGGTCAATATCTATCTTATAGCTTGCCTGGAGCTCTGAGAGCTGTAAACATCTACGCCAGCCTCCTGACTGTGACTAAGCCCAGAGGCTCTTCCGTACGTGTCCCTTGGCTGCAACTGGGTGCCTGGGACATCATCCATACTTACCAATACCAAAATGAAGAACTTCATTCGATCTTCGGACCGTATATTTGTATATAAGAACCTTCTTGTAAATAAAACAGGAGAAAAATAATCTCGAGTACCAGCATTTTGCTTTGCCTCACGGAAGTTTACAATATACAGTCATTGTCAAAATTCTGATTCACACTACTGATTTTTCAGAATTTTCCAAATAAAAGACATCCCCCAGTTTTGAATTGTATTTGCCATTTCCGAAAGTTAATAGTGCGTTGCAATGGACAACTCTGTATCTCGAAAACGACTCCCGGAGTCGCGCAAATGAATCTACTCACAAGCTGTGTAATATGTTGTCTGGGACACTTTATACATATATTGTTTTGATTATTATTGTAAGAACTAAATTACGGGAAAATAATTGCTAAAATGTATGAGTTTCTTGGATTGCAAAAAAGAAAAATTTGTCCTTCAATTGATTTTTCGAAATGAATAATTTAAGTGTACACTGCCTTTACTTAACGTATAACAGATTACTATTTAGCAGTAACAGTGGCTCAGTGGTAAGTAAACTCCTCTATCAATGAGAGAAGTGTTTTTATCAATGTTTTAAAAATTCATACGTCATCACACAAAATGCTTCATTAATATTCATATTTATATCGTCTTTATTGTAGAAACTTCAGAGGACATCCTAAGCAATACAATCTTCAAATCTTAAAGTTACAGATTAAAATGCATACAAAATATTTACAAAAAGGTCAAAAATGGATACAGAATATTTACAAAAAAGATTAGAAAAGGATATTTACAGAATATTTACAAAAGGATCGGAAATTAAAATATATGGAGTGTGGTCCTACATCTAGATTAACAACAATACATGTTGTACGAGGGCTATCCAGAAAGTAGATTACGTTTTCGTCTGTGTCCGCTAGGGGCGGGGCTAGCGCGGCCATCTTGGGGTCAGAGCGTTGCGCAGCTCAGTCGGCATCTAGCCGTGCTAGTGAGAGGTTCGTGCTGTGCTCCGTTAAGATACTGTGACGGTTTGAAATGTCTGCGTTAATTGAAAATCCCGCGAGCTGCGAGGTGCGTGCAGTAATAAGGTTTCTGACAGCAAAAAACTGTAAACCGATAGAAATCTATCGGCAGCTGAGTGAAGTGTATGGGGACAAAATTATCACTGAAGGTGGAGTGCGACAGTGGGTCATAAGATTTAAAAATGGCCGAACCAATGTTCACGACGAAGATCGAAGTGGGAGACCCAGCAAAGTGACTGCCGAACTTGTCGAAAAAGTCGATGTTAAAGTCCGTGAAAATCGAAAGTTCACAATAACGGAACTTTCTTTGAGTTTTCCACAAATTTCGCGAAGTTTGTTGCACGAAATCATCAGCGAAAAGCTTGGTTACCACAAGTCGCAGGCGGCCGAATTTTTCGACGAAGGAATTTCCAAGCTCGTACATCGCTACGATAAATGCCTTAATTTGAATGGTGACTATGTCGAAAAGTAGTATTTGTGTGTGGCTTTCATCTGTATATAATAAAATTTGTTTCCTATACTTTGTTGATTTTTTATTCCAAAACGTAATCTACTTTCTGGATAGCCCTCGTATTATGTGTAAATTTTCGGTTGTAATTCTAATATAATACAAAGAATAACGATATCAACACGATACAATAGTTGACTGCTAAACATGTCTATTCATTTTTCTCTTAGTTCTTCAATGCTATGTTATGGTTTAAATGTTGTTAGATCACACCTTACATTGGAGACCTGCACGGGCGGGCTGATTCTGTTATTTCTTTGGGCCGGGCCGGGCTTGGGCGAGCCGACACGGATTTCTCTTCAGGTCGGGCCGGGCTGGGGCAAATTAATTGCAATTCTTTAATAATTATTGACTTTCGTTAAACGATAATTAGAATAAAGGCAAACGTTGAAGAAGTGTGCCCGTGAAAAATGTTACAAAATGAAACTTTTTAAAATTTATCGGGTCCGGGACGGGCTTGGGCCAAGAATTTTACTTCTTGTCTCGTCTCGTCTTAAGGGCTAAACTAGAGACGGATAATTTTGAAATATGTTGATGAAATGAGGATATGGAAAGAAATGGGAGACAGCCGAAAAACTCATGGACACCGTACTATTCACCATGAATACATGGACCGGAATAGAGCACTGGATCTCTTGCACCAAAGCTGAGCACTGTACTATCTTCTCAAAAAACATCACCCTGTTTAAGATATTTGTTTCCATGCTATTATAATTATTGTTATTTGCTTTCATACTTAATGCTGCACAACAGAAACAACAATCATAGAACCTTCGAAAACAGTTAAGGAATGTCCATGCTTTTTTTTTTTTTTTTAAGAGAGAGTTTGGATCTCGAATGAGTTTTCTTTTATGGTTACCAGCCTAACGCCTTATATTATTCGGCTAGACCTGTCCCCTATATCTAATTCATTTTCCTAGTATTACAAAGAAATAATCGCACATGTGAGGGAAAATCTCGCAAAAAAAAAAAAAACAAAAAAAAAAGCCTTAACTATTACAATATTACATTGATTTCTTACACTTAGCATTCTGTGCAGTGGAGTACTCAAAACATGGATGAATGACTTTTTTTTCTAAAAATTGATTTTCCGATTTTCGGAAAAATTTGTTTTTTGTGTTTTCGTTTTCGAAAAATTCATTTTTCGATATACAGTAGAGCGTCGATTATCCGAACGTCGGTCAACCGAACGACCGCTTAACCGAACTGTGTACTCGCTCGCACCTGTTACTCTCCCACCCTACCGTCCATCATCCCCCTCACTCCCAAACCAAGTTTCCCACAGTAGTCGCCGCACTGAGCCACCGCTGGCGGAACATTGCTTCTAATGGGGCCTTCATAAGGCGCTGCTGACCGGCCAAGCCGCCAGTCGCTGTGTTTCAACAATCAGCACACTTCTGTCGGTTTGGCACTGGCTGTAGAAGTGCAGTACAGTACAGTACAGTTCGATTATCCGAACAAACCAGTTTTCCGAACACCCATGTCCCCCAATTACTTCGGATAATCGACGCTCCACTGTAGTATTTTTTTTTTTTTTTTTTTTTTTTTTTTACAAAAAAAGTTGTCATTCCTAACGCAAAAAGAGGGGACACTTTTATATTTCACAAAAAGCGTAATAGTCACCAAGGAGAATTCAGAGCACAAGGGAATCAACTCCAGTAACCAAAGTTGCGAGAAAGATTTTTTTTTTTTTTTTTTAAATACAGAATAAGAGTTATTTGCAGCATTCGGACATACGAGTAAATCTTTTAAGCTCTGGAATCAGCTTCAGATGTACTGTAGGTATGAAAGTCAAAATATCCAAAGATGTTATAAAATAGAGCATCTGCCCATACAACAAAATCGTGAAGCCATACGTCACAGCTTCGCCACACCTACTCTGCCCACTCCGCGCCACTAAGATCGCAATGTTTCGAGCCAATAATCATGGCGGAAACAAGAGTAGCCAATCAGACGTGCCGACTCAGACGATGCTCGATTTTTTTTTTTTTTTGGCTTCATTGAGTTCATATGATGAAGATACGTATGAGCAGATCCTCTATTTCATAACATCCTTGAAAATATCGCCAAAATGATGGGAAAAAAAGTGGACTTAATTACCCTGTGCACGGAACTTGCCACATCTTTTGTTTAAAGTCATAGCGAGAAAATTTAATTTAAAGGTATAACTAAACTTGTACAACACCAATAATGGAAGTATTCTTTCGTTCACGCTTACAATTAGATGTTTTGTCTTTTCTTGGAAATTGAACATTCTAATAATATTGAAACAAGAATTTTAGGAATTAAAAAAAAAAAGAATCATAAGATTGCGATATTTTGCCCAATAATTAGTTTTTGGATCAGGGGCCACAAAATTTTTGAACGAACCCTAAATTGAGTTTTCGTATTTTCTAAGGAATAAGCACATTATACTGAGTTAAGAGTCTTCATCCCGGCGAAATTAAAATACCGCTAATTTTACAGTAATTATGTGATATCTTCCAATAGATAAAAGATAATCGAAATGTGGAACAAGAGCGCCCTAGACAATATTATTTTACATGAGATACCGTTATCACGACTCACTTGTTTGCTTTGATTTCGACCCATTTTGAAGATCGGCATTTATTTTCGCGTTTCTAAACGGCTGAAAACGGAAAGCCACTAGGTGACTTGTGGTAACGGTACCTCATGCAAAATAATATTGTCTAGGGCGCTCTTGTTCCATATTTCAATTATCTTTTATCTATTTGAAGATATCACATAATTACTGTAAAATTAGCGGTATTTTAATTTCGCCGGGATGAAGACTCTTAACTGATAGTTTGGGTTTGGCTACACTATATGTAGTTCTCCAGATATAAGGCCTAAATTTTTTTTTTTTTTTTTTTGGTTTGAAATATATTGGATCTTATGATCCAAAAATGAAATCTGTTGGTTTAATGTCCCACGTTATTGCCTTTATGTTAAGGGAGACGAATTATTAAGGCAAGTGAACGATGGTGGGATGAAAATGTGGGAGAAAACGAGAGTACCTCCAGAAAACTCACGGACACGATGTTGTCTACCACAAACTTACTTGGCCAGGATCGAACCAAGGACCGTATGCAATAATATTGAAATTAATTATTTAAATATATATTGCGAACCATATAGTATTATATGCATCTTGAAGTTGAAATACGAGAAATCTAGTTGTTTGTACTCTCATCCCTCAAAAAAGAGTATTCCCCATCTTCATATAAACCCAACTTGACTGGGCTCGAAAAAGAGGAGCGGATAAGAGATCGTACGTACGCTTGTGTTCCAAAGTGACCAGACGTCCCGATTTAGCCGGGACAGTCCCTTATTTTCAACCGTTGTCCCGTTTTTATCTGATTCTCAAACGTGACGCCTAAATGTCCCGTTTTTAAGCAAAAATAACCCAGATGTCCCGTAATTATTATTCAAAACATAAATGGTCAATTCAAATTCTACGCACTTTTGTACCGATACTCATTAGGAAGGTTCAGCCGTGCCTAGAACTTCTGAATGTTCAAATGGGAATTGAGTATTCTGTGGTTCAGGTGTAAATTGAGTTGGAATTTTGAGTGTCCAAGTAGTTAAAAGTATTGTTGGGTTGTACTTAACTTAGAAAAGCTGTTATCATTCTTACTTATGTATTTTGTAAATTGAAAACACTGCTGAGTCCAAAAATGCAATGTAGAAGTCATTCCCCCCCACATTTGCACTGATTCGTATGCGTCCCGTTTTTGAAAGTAAAAGTTCTGGTCACCTTGGGGGCAGTAGAAGTTGCGAGGGGGGGTGCGATCCAACCATATTATAGTTCATCACCATATTATAGTTTATTTGCAAGCATTATCATGAAAATTTTATGGGGACCAGTAAAAATTTAGGGGTACCGGTCCCCCTAAACCCCCCTTGAATACGGGCCTCCTTGAAACGCCAGTGCCCCCTTGTACACAAGTTATTCTATCTGTAACGAATTCTTGAAAAATCTACGTTGTTCTGCTCTCATTTTATACCTTCCTATCTCGTTCCCCGCATTACGGGGGCCCTCAAGCCATCAGGAGGCTCCTAAATCGTGAAGTGGGACGTAAAGAAGGGGTCCCCCACTCCACACTGTCTGCGGGAGGGCCCCCAAGCCTTTAGTTACGCCACTGCTCATTCCCTTTGTTTTATAAACTGATTTTGTTTTGCGGATTTTCCTCCTTAATTCCTGTTGTTTGTTGACTTCCATGATGCATTGCGTCCCTAGTTTCCGTAGACAACAGAAATAGCGAGGCTGCTGTTCGACACAACCATGTTTTAAGCACGTTTACATAAACACACACCTGGTGCAAACCCTATATCTTTGTCGAACATGAAGACGCATTCTCGATACGAAACAACAACAAAATCTTCACGACGCCTACCAGCCGTCGGAGATAGTTACTTTATTTACTTTCCCGTGCGTTAAAAAAAAAAAAAAAAATACAAGACCTATCTCAAGAACTGACTTAACGAAAGAAAAGTATTTGCGTTCAACAACAGAAACGTTTAAAAAAAAATCACGTAATCTATTTTGTTCTTCTTCTTTTTTGACTGTTTTTTTTTTTTCATTTTTATCTCTGATTTTGCTACTTCTGTAAAATATATAGAAGACAACCGGCAGAGAAGAAATAGTGTCATGGTTATCATCCGTCTGAGTTTTGCCAGAGGTGTTCTTTTTTTTAATTATTTTACTCTGTCTGCAGGCATTTATTTTCAATTGTTCGGTATTTAATCAGTTTTATATTTGTCGAAACATCACAAGAAATGATAGAAATTCTTAAAGAGTTTGAGTCATTTGAGTAATTGAACATCCTTCTTCTTTGTTTCCGTCTTTTCTGGCGAATCTTCTTAATAAAGCTTTGTTCCAGAATTATTCTCCTCTTACATCTCTTTCCCCTTTAAGTCATTTTCAATTATGTCCATACATTTCCATCTTGGTCTTCAACTACCTTTCTTCCCATCCACTTCCATTGCCGTCACTTTTCTGACCACATAATCGTTTATTCTTCTCAGTAGATGGCCACATTTTAGCAGTCTTCTTTCTTGGATTTTTAAAAAGGGATCTTATAACCCTGGTTGTTTCCCTTATTTTGTCATTCCTCTCTGTTTCTTTTTGTTATCCCACACATCCAGTGTAGCATTCTCTAGGGATGCGCACGAGACAAAATTTGAAGCTGTCTCGTCTCGAAAATGTGCTGTAAAAGTGATGTCTCGACTCGAAAACTGTATATTTCTCTATTGGAAGAGCAATGTCTCGATTCGAATTTTGCCAAAAAAAAAAAAAAAATCTGTCTCGTATCGTATCGTACGCATTCCTAGCATTCTCATTTTGGTATCATTCATTTTTATCATGTACTTTCTTTACTGGTCATGTTTCTGCTTCGTAAATCATTTACAGACCTACCTACCAAAATACTAAGATAAGTATCATATACATTATTCGGCGTAAGCTCTAAACTGCGATAAACAAAGCCACGTGAAACTAAATCTCGCTGATTTGCTGTTGTCCTACCGACGCTTGTACTCTTCCGCAAAATAGTTCATGTGATTGGATTATTACTTTTACTATGAAGCTTCATATAAAACTGCTATATTATTATAAATGACAAAAATATAATACGGATTATCTAATAATATTGCAATCGAGTGTGGCTAATGGAACAATAGAAATAAACAGTAAGCATGCGCAGTAATTATGGCGCCAACTCAACTGTGGACGGGTGTTCTGCTTTTAAAGTCTGAAAGATGGCTGGCATGAATCCCGAGGCAAAGGAAACCTTTACTCACTAAACAACAATTGTTTACGAGCGAAATTCAAATACTTTTTTTTCTTCTTAAATCTTTCGAGTTTCTTTTCTTTCTTTTCTGCTGTTGTAAGTATCTGGACAACACGAGACAATATTGTCAAAATGCACGTGTATAATTTGTCCCCCCCTTCCCAGTGGGAGTAGGAGTGATACATCACTAGCCAATCGTATTTGTGACAAGCGGAAGCATACAAATATTTTGTTTATCGAAGTTTAGAGCTTATGGTGAACAATGTATAGTTACTTGCGTGGTTTATAATGGATATATAAATTATTTTGCCGTTTACAGCACTTCGATATCTCAAACCGTTCCGGAGATATGATAAATAATGCTGGTTTGCAACACTGCTTAAATCGTGTAATTGCGAGAACTTATTGTAATTATAGCTACTAAAAGCTATTGCTGTAATGCTATAGAAGAGAAAGAAAACAACTATCATTTTAAATATTTCCCATAAATACGCCATTTTCAACGGGATAGGATCGGTAGGTGTACAACGCAATCTTGTGAACACATTAACTTCCGTAACTGGGATTGGATTTCAACGATACTTTGTTGATACATTAAGTGCCTTAATACCGCGGTCCAGTTCGACGATGGGTGTTGTGAGTGTAAGGGGGATCTAACTAGGGATGGCCACATTTTCCGGAAAAAAAGGAAAACGGAAAATATTTTTTTCCGGAAACCGGAAAATTGAAAACGGAAGTCGGAAAAATTTCCGGAAAAACGGAAGCCGGGAAAATTTCCGGAAAAACGGAAAACGGAAAATGTGATTTCCGGAAACCGAAAAACTCTTTTTCCGGAAATGAATTCCCTACCTAGATCTAACCCCTTACCATACAAACGTGGCAATGGAGCTAGAAAGATGGAACAAACGCCACTCGCAAGCTTTTGCACAACTGAACACAAACAAAAACAGGCCTAATTGCTGAACCATGCGTAATTTTTGAGATCTTGCATGAAACATATAAAAAATTTAATTTTTTCCTGGCTACGACCATAATCACGCACTTGCTTTCTTCGCGTTTTTACCATGTCCTGACTTTTTTTCTCTATGTGATATCAGTCATGATTTTTTTGCAATAGTTTATTTACATACATAATTACTTTGTGGCCTAAGCAACAATCTTTAGCACTTTGCCCTCCTGAGATATTACGCCCCAAAGTTTTATAATTTTCAGAGATGGTCGAACAACCACCTCTGGACTACTTTGTATGGATTGACCCAATATTGTTGTTAGACGAATGTGCCACGTAATGGCACTTCGTGTAACTCACACATCATCAAACACAGTAAGGGTGCAGGTCAACAAAACTCATCCGGCCTTATCCCTTGAAGGCACATATATCTTGTCCCTGTGCCGTGAATGGTGGTATTACCCTCTCTTCGATGTGTAGCCTCTCTGTCTGATCAACATCGTTCTCTTGCGATGATTTACACTACAAATTAGGTGTTATTGGCTCTATATGTAACATGGAGCATAAGAAAAACTTTCAATACACATAGAATTATTCAATATAAAAACTAACAGCAAAACGCTCATCTTTCAATGTAAATCATTACACACAGTTATACCTATTTATATGTGCAATTCTTATGTGGAAATGACTAGAGTAGCAAAGGACCGAAGCACATGATGGGCTTCAATGGCGTAGCCAGAGTACTCGTCAAGGGGGATTCACAAAGCATTATGCTCGAATTGTCGTAGCCAAAGAGACATTTAACAAGAGAAAAAAAAATCAGTCCTACATTAACCTAAGGAAGAAACTAGTTGAGTGCTGTATGAAGTATTGAACTGTATTGGTTCGGAGACACGGACGTTAAAGAAAAAGTATTTCGAAATATGGTGCTGGAGAAAGATGGAGAAGATAAAAATGTACAGAAAGAGAGAGTAACAAACTAACGAGAAGGAGAGAAGAGTACACTTTTAAACACATCATCCTTTGCAGAAAGGCCAATTGGATTGAACACATTTTGCAAAGAAATTACCTACCTTCTTCAGAAACATCATAGAGGGAAAGATGGAAGAAGTGAGGCCTATACATTGTTCGGCGTAAGCTCTAAACTGCGATAAACAAAGCCACGTGAAACTAAATCTCGCTGATTTGTTGTTGGCCTACCGACGTTTGTACTCCTCCGCAAAATAGTTCAATGATTGGATTATTACTTTTACTATGAAGTTCCATATAAAACTGCTACATTATTATAAATGATAAAAATATAATACGGATTATCTAATAATACTGCAATCGAGTGTGGTTAATGAAACAATAGAAATAAACACTAAGCATGTGCAGTAATTATGGCGCCAACTCAACTGTGGACGGGTGTTCTGCTTTTTAAGTCTGAAAGATGACTGGCATGAATTCCGGTTCCGCAAGTGTTGTTGTGAAACACCAACAAGGCAATCCTTTACTCACTAAGCAACAATTGTTTACGAGCGAAATTCAAATGCGTTTTTTTTTTTTAATCTTTCGAGTTTCTTTCTTTCTTTTCTGCTGTTGTAAGTATCTGGACAACACGAGGCAATATTGTCAAAATACACGTGTACAATTTGCTCCCTCCCGTGGGGGTGATACATCACTAGCCAATCGTATTTGTGACAAGCGGAAGGATACAAATATTTTGTTTATCGGAGTTTAGAGCTTACGCTGAACAATGTTTAGAGAGAAAAAGAACAAAATTAATTGACGATTTGAAAAATAGAAAAATTGGGAACTAAAGAAGAAAGGCGAAGACCAAAAATCGTGAAAAATACATTTGCAAACCCTA
Source organism: Thermobia domestica (assembly GCF_964235325.1). Classification (NCBI taxonomy): domain Eukaryota; kingdom Metazoa; phylum Arthropoda; class Insecta; order Zygentoma; family Lepismatidae; genus Thermobia; species Thermobia domestica. Next base: position 13,499,012 of record NC_137471.1, read on the forward strand.
AGGAAAGTTAGACCCCAGATCTGCAGACTGGGAGAATACTGAATAATAATAATAATAATAATAATAATAATAATAATAATAATAATAATAATAATAATAATAATAATAATAATAATAATAATAATAATAATAATAATAATAATAAAACTAAATATGTTTTAACGAAAACACTTGCTCATATTGTAACAAATCATTTCATGCTGCAACCTATTCCCAATGTGAGGGGCGTACTTATATCATCGTCTGTGTTGTAAAACATATTTTAAACGTAGCAATGCTGACGGAATTCTTGTGATTCTTTCCGATAAAATTAGTCTTAACTGCTTGAAGTTCCAATTATGTTTTTGGATTTGTACCATTTTGCTTTTGGTTTCTGTGCAATTGCATCGGAATGCCATACATTTCTCTGATTCATTCCGCTTCTATGTTTGAACATTATTTCCCCGAAACAAACAACAAGGAAACAATAGTATTTATAGCTACGTCGTTGGGTGACTAATGAATCATAAGTCGTTATAGCTATAGCCATTATCACATTTGATGTAGGCGGTGGTTGAATTCTGAACTTCGGCTAAAAGACGTTATGTACAGAATGCAACACGTGGTCCCACAGTGAACCTTTCTCCCCTTCGACTTTCAAAATTATAATCTTGAAAAAAAAAAAAAAAAAAAAAAAAGCTTGGCCACTTTTATGATCTGTAGGTCCAGTTTGCTACTAAAAGGTCACAAGGGAACGGGGGTCGAGGGAGGAAGGGGAATTTTGACTTTTCTCGTACACGTGTGTGTGTGAATATACAGAACAAGCGAGAAGCGAGAGACATGTACAGTCAAAAGTATGTGTGGTGGAGTAGTACAGCTGCACACACATCTCTTGCCAAAGCTTTGTCAGCTGGCAAAATTAAGAAGTTAACAGTTTAAACATCATTTCGTCAATGAGAGCTGTGTATGACTCAGTGACGAGACGAGAGGAAGAAGGAACACACACACACACACAAAAATGTCAGTCACTCATTGTGATTCAGGTGGAGGAAATAAGAGCCAGGAAATTGTTTCTGCGCAATATGTCTGTAAAGGAATGACTCGCAGGCAAACTTTGCAAAACTGTAAATATACAAGTATACAAGTATACGCAATATGTAAATACTTAAAAAAGAAAAAAAATCATCATCCTAATCATAAGTACTTTTTAGATGACAGGAAAATCATCTGCACATCTGCAACGAATTTACGAGCTTCAAAATACTATGGTCCACCTATATTCCTTTAGTTTGAGAAGAATCAGTATTTCTGACAAACATACTTCTATGATATTTTAAATAGGGAATTCCAAGATACTACACGTCGATATTTCTTGCAGTTTTTGCTCTGATACCTAACGACAGACATACGGACGGACGGACAAAGCCGTTCTACAAGAATTGCGACACTTATGTACAGCATAGTTTGAAAATCTAAAACAGGAAACCGATTCCTAGGTTAAATGGAAAACCGATATTTTGTTTTTCCTCCAAAACCGGGTTAGTTTTTAATCGGAAACGGTTCCGATTTTCCTTCAAAACGGTTCCGATTTTTCGCGGAAACCGGGTCTAGAGAAAACTGAAATGTCGCTTTTTCGCTTTTCAGCTTTTTTAGAAACCAGTTTTCCGTTTTCTCCAAAACAGTTCTGGGTTTTTACTGAAACCAGTGTGATTTTTTTTTGCCAAAGTCAGTATTTGATTTGATCTCGTTCTTGTAGAAATAATTTTCGAACAACTTCACCAAGAATCAAAATATTTTTGATAGGAACTGAAAACGGGTTTGGTTTTGGAACACCGAAACTGATTTTATGGAAAACTGAACCGGTTTCAATTTTGTTTTAAGTTTCTAAAAACCGGTTGCTGTTGTTTTGCAAACTGAAAAATCTATTTTTATGACCTCCATTGCTTCAAATCAATCGAGAGATTGGTCTGGCGATGAGAAGAAGAAGGACCCACAGTATGTAATACCATTTACGAAGATGCGATACCACTCATGCAAAAATATAATTGTAGTTATGTTTGCTCTAACGTTATTCATAACAAGATAACATCTTAACTGCACTCGAATACCACTTCCCTCGTATCTTCGAATTGAAACTGTACCGAGTCTGGTCAAAGGAGTGACCGTTTGTATTCGCTAGATGGTGTTTGGCATTGCGGCGTCCACCCAGCGTTGTGAAGACAATTGGGGAGCCAATATGCTGACCATACCTCACCTCAAAGGCGTGAGGCTAATTTGTATTTTACATCCTTTGTCAGCAACGAAGCTATATGAAACGAAACCTGCATTTAAAGGTGGAATTTAAACCGTTATAACAAGTTCGATATTATTCTACCAGGAATCAAACCGAGGATGTCGCGTCTATCAATAGAAATCACCACTAACCGTGTGGGCAGAAGTCAGAGATTATTATCATTATATAACTACAGTGGCGTAACCATTAAATTAGCAACCGAGCGGCCCGGGTTCGATTCCCGCTAGTGGCAGGAAATTTTCTTATTCCAATGCGGCTCATGGTTTCATTCAGTCTCTCTAAATTGAGTAGGGGCAACCTAGAAATAAAGGCAGATGAAGGATAATGTTGATCACGACATACATAGTTCTACACTTAGTGCTAAGCAATGAGAATTTCGGAGTTTTGAACAACCCCCCTTGAGCAAGACATTATGGAACATTATATTAAGGTACATACGAAAATCACGCTTATTCTGAAAGGATTTAAGATTCAGTGTTTGAACCCATTCTTGAAATTTGGTGTACGCCATTGCTGTTGAGTAATATATCATGAGCCCCACTTCATCCCATTTATAACTTCTCCCGAAAGGAGTCCACCTTTAATTATGTTATTATTATTATACATATTTATTTAAAACCAAATCAAACCACTTGTCATAACAGTCCGTTTTGTGGGCCCAAGACTGCTTCAGCGAAATCCGCTAGCGACCGGTAGAACTACATCCAGTCTAGCGGTGAGCACGTGCATCAGGAGCTAAGTCTCATTTTCAGGTGACGCCCCAGTTTGCCTCACGATGCTGGGTAGACGCCGAAAATTGGGAATCACCGACCGGGAATCGAACTCGAGACCACGCGGACGTGAGTCCAACGCTCTACAGTGTCCCCATACATATTTATTTAGTACTTAGAAAATACTGTCTTTGTTAATCGATGATATATCTATTTACATGAACTTCTATGGCTGTATAGGACCAGATGACAAATTAAGCAACAACGAAGAATATTACCTAGTACGCAGGGGTAAAAGCGGACCTGAAAACGTGGGGGGGGGCGATAGGTAGCGGCATGACGTCACGCCATCCCCCTGCCTATCTCTGCCCATTGTAATTTCTTAGGAACTGGGGAGGACGCCCTATATATTTTTTGGAGGTGGGAAGATGGCGTCCCCCCGCTTTCCCCCCGCACTTTTATTCCTGCTAGTATGCTATAATAAGAAATTACAGAAGAATTTTTCGTATAATTGCAATATTCTGAAAATAAAAGTGAAAAAAAGTGCAACGGATGACCTTCCATTTGTACTATGAGCACTTCTTTGCTTGACCCCGAAATCTGTACAGGTACCTGTGTAAGACCGAATGCAATGTTTGTGTTTGGATTTACTTACTTGTGTGAGTAACTCACTAGTCATCCAATGCCATAGTCTTCCTCTTCCCATGTTTATGCTATCACTCGTTTTCCTATCCTTTCTGAGCAAGCAAAAGCCCCCTTTCACCTTGCCAAGCCAGCCGATCCTTTCGCTACAGTGTTTTTTTTTTTTTTTTTCTTTCATTCTTTCCGGAGGACAAGTGCACGGTTGGCCTTCTTCATCATTTTGGTCTAAATGGTTTGCAGGTGTTCCGTCCGATCTTTACTCCACTTCCATATTTCTCCTCCCTTCTCCTCGACTTTTTTTTTAAATACTGTGCCATGGTCTTTTCTCGTGGCCAAATTCAGCCGCACGATTTTCATTCTTTTCTGGCATCGTCAAGGAAAATTACGTGGCGTATTGCTTGAGTAATTATATTATACAGCTTGCTATGAGCCTAAAAGCGTTACACAGTGTTCATAACGTACGTACTTTCTCTCCGCTGAGCCAAAATAGCATTGGAATGAAAAATCGTAAAATTTATTTTTTTCCCCTCAGGTGCATATCTTCTTTTTCATGTTTTTCTCTTTCGCTTTTTTTAATTCTGGCTGCCTTGATATATATCCTCAGAGTGTGACCCTTCTTGTCCCTTCTTTATCGATCTTCCTTCATTACCTGTTTAGTTCGTTCTATTATCTCTTTTGGTGGAGTCCATTTAACTGTTAGCGATTGGTTTACACAAGATGGGTGTTATTAGAGGAAAAAAAAGTTTTAAATTTGAGACGAAACTGTTTATTTTTAAAACGTTTTCGCTCTGAATTAACGTCTTAATTCATGTACGTCATTGAGGTACAGTCACGATATGTATAGCCGGGTTAAAAACAAACTGGTCATACCGTTTCATAACCAACTACAAAGCGATTATTTTATCTATTAAATTCAGAAAAGGCGATTTTTTTGTCTCTGCACCGAAACTAGCCAGGGCTGCTGATAAAATTCTGTTATTCAACTCTCTTGTAGGCGATATAGTTTGGTGGGGAACGACCTATGAAGGTTTGATCGTACATGATGGCCTGTGAACTCGCCAACTGCATCGGTCTAGGTTCAGAGCGCACGTTAATAGTAGGTTTCCTCCTTCGTGATGTCAATAATGCATGACTTAAAAAAAAAAAAAAAAAAAAAAAAAAACCACCTCAAACTGAGTTTTCTAGCTTTACAGATCATAGGTTGTTTCTAGTTTAGTTCAGGACGTCTATTTGCCTCTTGATGCAGAATCATCAACTAAAAAAAATGAAGTACCTCCAGGACTGAACCAAGATCAACACCAAAATCAAGCACCCTATCCATTCGATTTTACTGTAATATTCTACTTTCATTATTCTAGGGTTACAAAATACGCATACATACAGTGTTGACTCCTAGCGTTGTAACAAAAGGTCCCCCCAGGTTTAAATCGTCGATCGGCCAATCGGAAGTTGATCTGAAACGAATAGGACAGCCAACCAATATTTTTATAATGACAGTGAAATTATTAATCATTATTTCTTACTATAGCTAAATTTTCATAGTTATTTGTTGTTTTTCTTTGTTTTTGTTTTTTAAAGGATCATTGCCTTCGTCCCACATCAATATCATCTGAAGTCGAGAATGAGTGCCTCTAAATGAGCAAATGGCTAATAGCTATGTACTGTATACTTTGTATGTGCGTGGTCCCGGGTTCGATTCAATACCTGGGATACAAACCAAAGTAGGTAGTTCGAAATTCACTTTTAAATAAATACATAGGTGCTGAACCGCATCTAAACCTTAATAAATCCAATTTAAGGGTCTTCACTACAGCGAAGTTAAACTACCGCTAATATCTTTAAAAAAAAAAAAAATCAAAATATTCGAAAAGCAGAAACGTAGTGAACTAGACAATACGATTTTGCATGTGATACTGTTATCACAACTCATCTATCTGCTTTCGATTTGCAACTGTAGATAGATTTAGCATCTTTTGCGGGTTCTGTAAATAGTGGCATACCAAAAGCAGATAGATGAAGTGTGGTAAAGGTATCACATGCAAAATCGTATTGTCTAGTTCATTACGTTTCTGTTTTTCAAATATTTTTTATTTGTTTTGAAGATATTACAGAAAAACTCTTAAAAGTAGCGGTAGTTTAATTTCGCTGTAGTGAAGACCCTTAATTGGCCAAATAGTTAACGCTCGTAACTCTATGTTCAACCGGTACTGGACAGTGGCATACGCAAGATATGGAAAAATAAAAGTATGCTTTTGTATAAAAGTAAAAGTAGTGGTTTGCTAGGGACTAATTTCCAACCTATTACAAGAAATAAATCAATGTAATGTATGTGTGTTTATCACTATGGACAAAATACATTTGAAAAGGGGGCATTGTATTAGGAAAGCCTCGTAAAAATGATTCAGTCGCAGCTGTATGAAATGATGTGATTCTCGCATGACTTCCGCTTCTCTTACGTTCCTCCTTTGTAGCGGTTGAGCACGCCGTCGCATCCTCACATTACACCCAAACAGAATTAGTGCCCTGTCTCATTCAACTCTATAAGCTTCCTTGCACTTCGTTTCTTCTTTTCCTTCCTTTATATCACAACTTCAGCACAGAGCAGGCGCAAGAATCTTTTCGTCTGCTACTGACGTAAGGATGCATATCCGGAAAACGTGACTCAAGTGAGACTCGCGACAGTAGCTTCGCCTACGCGAGGCTTCATAGATAACCTTAAGTGTCACGTACTGGCAGGCGATCCTAGCCGACCCCGCAGTGACTTGCCTGCTAGCAAGTGCAGGTGTGCTGCAGACTGGTCGGCGCCAGTCGACTGCGAGCGGTAAATAGTGATGCTGTCGCCTTCTTCTCGTTCTTGAAGAAATTCCTTCGTGGCGTTTTTTCCCCTTCAGAGGCCGATTGTGAAACTCACGCCGCTCATTCTACGTAAGCAAATGAGTAGTAACCTCCAAGTGGTCAATTTCAAAATTCTAGCTACTCAATCCATGTCCTCCTACTTGGTTTTTCCTTGTAATAATATGCATCTTGTAACGAAGAACTCGATGCAGGTGCGTTTGAGTTTATTGTCAAATCAAAAACTATAAACATAGTTAAAACTATTTTGTGTTCGCCGATAAACGTATTTATGATATAGGCCACTACATCATTTTTAACTATTGACTATGAAAGTCTTAATGTTCAAAATTTGTCTCAAACGCTTATTGAAAAATAATAATAATATTTTTTAAAAAAATGAACGAATGAAGTGCCTGGTAATTTAAGGGCTTACCCTCCATAAAATTTAGGCCTATCCCTTCCCAAAAATATACTTCGGCATACGTCAAATATTTAATTTCAAGATTTCACTGGTTGATTTTTATTAAACTCAATTGTTAACAATTTACAAGGAGTGAATTTAAGCCATTGCTTTGTTAAAAGTTTATTGCCTACACCATCACTTATAAACCTATTTTTCCCTTCTACGGAAAAGGAAAATAGACTATTATTACAAGCTGTGTGCTCAAAAGAGGTGAAAGATTGCTGTATGTGCTGTGCTCTTAAAGAAAAAGACAAAATAATAATTTATAATAATTTTGAATCAAGACCATGAAAAAACATCTAATATTCCGTGCCTCACACCAGAATCTAAAGAGTACTTTCAAAGTGAATGTCACTGGAGCCTCCAAAGCATTGAGATAGCGAAGTAAATACAGCCCGCTTCTCTTTGTCTCTTTTGCAGAAAAGTGACACAACTCAAAATCATCACATCTTTACATAAGCTTAACCATTTCTGAATACCAACCCCGGACATTTCTTAAAGAATAAGGTGGGGTGGTTTTTGAGAAGTGAAAAAAGGCTAACCTTAAATTCCAAAGATGATTTTATTCATTTTCTTGACTTAAAATATATTTTTTCAATTGCTTTAATTATTTTCTGATTAAAAATTCATTTTTCTGAGAAGCCTTGTCACTTGATATTTTCATAGAAGTCCAGGCAAGATAGCTTTGCAAGCCAACCGCTTCACTAAACAGCGAAATTTCCCGGCATTCTATTGGTTAACCGTAAAATCCCGGATATAACCTTGAATGCCGGTTTGTTCGGGATAGTCCCGGACGTTTGGTCTAGCTTACCTTTACATGAGTTTTGCACTGCTACAGTGTAACATGAGCGGACAAATTACCCTTCCCTGTGGGGGGGGGGGGATGATTACCTTCAACGGCTACGTTTGACACAAAACTCTTCTACAGCACTTAGAACCATTTTTAACGTCATGCGTTTGTCAATAAGGGTTAGTTGGTTGTGTCACTTGTATTAAAGAGAGGAGTCTCATGTATGTTTAGTTAATTAAAATAAATAAATAAATAAATAAACCTATATTCTTTTGTATCATAAAAGAACATAGGTTTTATATATGTTTACCTGTCATACCTATATGATGAACAGTTTAAAGATCACCCCAGGGTTGCCAACTTTTCTCAAGGAAAAATTGGGACATGACAATCGGTGTTGGAATCCCCCCCCCCCTTCCGAGACTACTACAAGTACGGCGAGTCGCTGAACACAATGTAAGTACACCTGAATAACACGAACCTGAATGAATGTGGCATCTTTTTATTTTCGTGCATCCAATATACTATCATCGTAATCGGCTGAATTATCAACTCAAAACAATAAGAGCTGCTATTTTTTCATGAGTCAAATTAAAAGAAATGTGTTAAATTGATTCTACACATTAAACTGTGCGCGTGAAAGAATAAGTTATACCTTTGTAAAAGAAAAAAAAAAAAAGCCCAGTAAAATATTAACTTTGAAAATCGATAAATCGGGACAATATTCGTCCCCACGAGTGTCCGGTCGGTACGCGGGACAAATAAGTCAGAAATCGGTACATTCCCGACAGAATCGGGACGGTTAGCAACCCTGGGTCACCCGTTGCATTACTGGCTGGTGCGCGCTCGTTTGGTGCACGGCGCCTCGGGTTCATATTCCAAGCATTAAAATTTGAAAGCATTTCGAAGGTGGGCGCAATGTGAAATGTAAAACCATCGGAATACAACTAACCTGTCAGATTAAAAACATAAATATTTGTCAATTTCCTTTAATAGGCTGAAATAGTACTAACATAATTAAGTTTATTTAAATTGTATATTAGACTAGCCTTTGGCTAGCTAGAGGCTCTGCCCCCAAGCCCCCGTGTTTGCTCGGCCTACGGCCTCGCACCTCTTGAACCCATAATTCTATCGTTTCTTTTCTTATTTCAACTATCTAAAAGATAAGATTTTGTATCCCAAGGAAAAGCCCATTTAAATAGCATGGGACTTTCTTTAGCCCCCTTTAGACCCTTAAAAAATTAAAAATATTCACTTTTGGCAATTTTTCTGTCGGTTGGTCCTGGAAGGCTACAATCATGCCAAATTTCATCATTCTAATCCTGCCGGAAGTGCCTAAACATTTTGGGGTGTAGAAGACATCCTATATAAATAACACGGGAAATATTTTTCATTTCCCTATAAAACCACTCTACGGTTGGAAAATTTTATTTCTGATGATTCATTTAGGTAAAGCTAACGAAAACGTACAAGTATACCGAATTTCAAGTTTTTATTCCAATTCTAAGTACCTAAAACATGAGATTATAGGTCAAAAAAGGCCCATTTAAATAACATGGAGAAATTCTTCCCCCCCTCTTTAGACCCCCTAAAATTTAAAAATATTCACTTTTGGCAATTTTCCTGTGGGTTAGTTCCGGAAAGCTAGAATCATGCCAAACTTAATAATTGTAGTCCTACAGGAAGTGTTCAATAATTTATGTCAGCGCGAAGAATAAACTATTCATTAGAATAATAAATTGGGCTACGTTTTACTCTTATGCCGTGTGAGCTAAAGGGAGACGGTGATGATGAGAAATGAATGGAATGGTGGAATGAAGAAAGTGGGAGGGAACGGGAGAAACCCCGAGAAAACTCATGTACATGAGGTTTGTACACCACACAAAGCCCACTTGGCGTGAACTGGGATCCAACCACGGATCCCATGCACCACAACAGGTGAACGCTCTACCACTGAGCCACCGCGGCCTATCAAAGAAATTTGAATTTTGTTAATGGAACACCAAGTTTCAAAGGGAAATAAAGTAGTTTGATTATTCTAATGGATGTTTTATTTTTAAATTTTAGTTTTTAATATATAGGCCTACGTAATAGCACTCTTTCAGTCCATTACAGTGTCATTCGCAATGTTCTTAATCTGACATTAGTTGCGCCCAGTGGCTTATTTAGGGGGGGGGCGGAGCTTCCGGGCTTAAGCCCTCCCCGAAACCTTACTTACTATGGTAAAGTATATCTTGCAGAATTTTCACATTTTCAGGCAAATCCCCCCCCCCCCGAAAGTTAGCAAAGCACCCCCCGAAACAAAATCGTAAATACGCCACTAGTTGCGCCCTATTGTTTCAAACATTTATTGATCACAAGCCATATCATTGAATGTTTAGATCTTGATCAGGCATAATTGATCTTTGAGATTATTTCACGCCAAATACATCACACAGGAGATATTATACACTTTTGTAGAAATAAAAATTTACTTTTACAAAATAACAAAGTTACAGGATCAAATGCAAGTAAACCCACAGATATAAGTTCACTACTGCAGGCAGATTGTATTGAACTGCAAGAAAAACACAAATTTCGTTATCGCAAAATAGGAAGCAGCAGTGGTGCCAATGCCATTTCCGGGGAAAACTCTAAGTTTGACAGATAAAAATGTTTGCTCTGTAGCCCACAGATCATATGTGCCCGACTGTAGGTCCAAGTCTCACATGGTCTCTATAGGTGCTAGAAGGGACGCTAAAGTAAACTAACTAATAAAGAGTTTAAAAGGGAAACATAGAGTATTTCTTATGTCAAATTGAAGAGGACGACAAATCGAGGATCATTCCGTACAGCATGAAACTTCTAAATTTACAGAAAATAACCCAGCAATAATGACAGCATACTTGTATGATAATTGTACCCTATTTGTGTAATTTATAGATATCAATTTCATTTCGATTTACTCTTTTATTACCCTTTTTAAACAACAATTCCAAAATGACAAAAAACTACGTTCTTGCGTTTGATTTATAAAACGAACACACGGAATTTTAAATAAAACACCTGTGAAACTAGAAAAATCTGCTTCAAACGATATATACACTAAAATACCGTTTGCGTACACAATACGTCAGCCACAATTTGAAAGAAACACTAAATAGTATTGTGAACGTTTTCTAAGAGGACACAACAAAATGGGAGCATAAAAATGTCTAGGAGACTGAAGAAGGATAGGAAAACACTTCCAAATACACCACCTGTTCCTTGTGAATAAGGCTGCTATTTTGGGCCACAGTTGTCAAAATAACTCCTTCACTAAAGTTTTTGTGCTTTTCCCTACTCGTCTTTTCACGGAACGGAAAAGTGAAAACTCTTTCTTCAAGAAGTTTTCTTGTAAAGACAAATCACTGGATGTTAATACCCAATTTTTGAATAGGAACTAGAAATAATCATGTTTGTGTATTGACAAGAGTGTCGGATGGATAGTAGAGCCATTTCAACTTCAGAAATTACATCATCTTAAGAGACAATTACAAAAGATAATTTTGGATGAGGCAGGAGGAACTAAGTAGTAGTGTCACGTGGAGGAGTTTAGATTCTATTGCGTGAAATTTTCTCAACTAATATTGAAACCAGAAGTTGTAGTAGATTTATATCACTTCTGATTTTTTTATAGAGAGAGATTAGAGTGGAGATGGAATATATTCTCTATTTATTACTGCTCTCTATTTATTAGTGCTCACTATTTATAACGCTTCTATATTTATCACGGTTCTCTATTTATTATTGCTTTCTATTACTACTGCTCTATTTATTACGCTTCTCTATTACTGCTCTCTGTTTATTACACTTTTCTATTTATTATTGCTCTCACTTTATTACACTTCTTTATTTATTATTGCTCACTATTTATGACGCTTCTCTATTTATTACTGCTCACTATTTATGACGCTTCTATATTTATCATGTTTCTCTATTTATTACTGCTTTCTATTTCTACTGCTCTATTTATTACGCTTCTCTCTGTTTATTACACTTTTCTATTTATTATTGCTCTCACTTTATTACACTTCTTTATTTATTATTGCTCTCTATTTATGACGCTTCTCTATTTATTACTGCTCACTATTTATGACGCTTCTATATTTATCATGTTTCTCTATTTATTATTGCTTTCTATTTCTACTGCTCTATTTATTACGCTTCTCTATTACTGCTCTCTGTTTATTACACTTCTCTATTTATTATTGCTCTCACTTTATTACACTTCTCTATTTATTACTGATCTATATTTATGACGTTTCTCTATTTATTACTGCTCACTATTTAAGACGCTTCTCTATTTATCACGGCTCTCAATTTATTACTGCTCTCTAATACTACTATAATTATTACGTTTCTCTATTTATTACTGATCTCTATTTATTACGCTTCCCTATGTATTACTGCTCTCTACTTATTACTCTTTCTTATTTATTACTGCTCTCTATTTATGACGCTTTTCTATATATTACCGTTCTTGCTCTATAGTGATCAATGTTGAAACCGGAAATTGTTCACTTCTACCACTTCCGGTTTGAATATCATCGGACTCATTTCCTAATATTTGACCATCTACATCCTGGTCAAAATTAGTGGTGATCCATTAAATAGTTCTTGATTTTTTTCTCCAGGGCGACAGTGGTGGATCTAGCCCGGGGCCAGTGGGGCCTAAGCCCCCCAGTTTTTTGAGTGACAAAAATAATTGTAGTTAATATTTATATATTTTTGAAAGTTTATATAGTAAACTCATTATATACCTATCATAATCTGTATCCTGGCAGCCCCTGTTTTTACCTTCTAGATCCGCCACTGCAGGACGGACGGACTGAAACACGAAAAGACATAAAAGAGTTTTGGTTATTCAACCTCCTTGAATTAAATCGGAATTTTATTTTAACGTCTCACAATTTCACAGTTTTATAACTGAGGAGGTGCCAATCAAAAGGGTCACCTCCTCAATAAGTTATGAAAAATTCTAAATTTATTTGTTTATCAAAGTAACAGACAGCGAGGCAGTTGCCTAATTAAAGTGTTGAAATATTACAATATATTTTTACAACAGTTTTTTTTTTTTAAAGTGTCTTACAGGACAATGTACATACGTATATCAATTTCATCATGTTTTTGACATAACTTGTTATAGACAGAAAGAACATCCTACTCCAGATTGGTGACTTCAGCATTGTGTTGGTTTTAGCCTTTTCTTTGGGGGGGGGGGGGTAAAGAGACCTGTATTATTAATTCAAGCTCTAACTGAAGGAACATAGAGGTTTAATATTGATATAAAGTTTGAGCAATCGAATTCATTTGGAAAATTTTTTGGAGGATTACCAGATCGGCAAGATTACCCTTTTGTTCTAATGAGTGAATATTAAAATTATCTTCCAGCGTGCTATAGTTTTCAAGTAAGGGATGGATAAATTCCAGTCACTTTGTATATCAAATACCTAAGAAATTTCGATATATATATATATATATATATATATATATATATATATATATATATATATATATTTCGATATACAGGGCCGAATCCAGGATTTTCTCAAGGGGTGCACCAAATAATTACCAGGACATTTGAATTAAATTTGAGGTTTTTGAATGCCTTTAGGCATCTGTGGTGTGAATGAAGAATTGCCGTGGAAATGCTGAGTATATGCTCTCGATGAATCCTGTTCCTTCAACCTTCAAAAAATTCACTGAAACTGTTGATTTTGCAAAACTCAGTGCTAGCTTCTCACTTTAGGTAGTGAACATTTACAACGAAGGGGGGTGCATGTGCACCTTTGCACTCCCTAAATCCGGCCCTATATATATATATATATATATATATAGAGAGAGAGAGAGAGAGAGAGAGAGAAATATATATATTCGTTGGCGATAATTTTGTTGCGAGGAGTACCACATTACAACAGCATATTCCAATTGGGGGGGGGGGGATATGAGTAATGCATTTTCAAGAGTGTTACAATATTGCTGAAGTCCTTACCACTTTTAATTATAACAATCCTAACAATTTAAAAGTATTATGAGTAACATTTTTTATGTGTTTAAGGAACGTTAATTTCCGGTCAGATGTAACACCTAGATCTTTAACTATGTTAGGTCAGTTTCTAGAAGTATTACTAATATATATTCGATGTATTTATATATATTAGTTTCTGCTGAACGATAATACGTTACATTTGTTTATGTTTACTCCAAGTTTATTGACTGAACACCAGTTCGCAATACTCTCTAAGTTGAACTGTAAATCAACAAAATCATGCACGGAGTTTATCTTGGTCGCGTCTATTTTGCGATAATCAACGAACAATAATTTTTCATTATTGGGTACATGATATAAAAGATCGTTGATAAATAATGGAAATAGTAAAGGACCTAGTTTGGAGCCCTGTGGAACTCCCATTACAAAATACTCATCTGCATTACATTCTTGATAAACAACTGCGCGCTTAAGTTCACTTAGACATGATGAAAAAACTTGGTGAAGGTAGAAGAAAAATGATAATGATTTAACAGTATTTTATGACTTACTCTGTCAAAGGCCTTCTCAAAGTCAATATATATTACGTCAACTTGACATTTTTCATCTAACGAACTAGCTATAAAGTCGGTGACTATTGCTAGATTACTTATTGTTGATTTGCGAGTAACAAAGCCATGTTGATAAGTTGAAATTACTGCTTTAATGTGATCAATAGTCCGTTTATACAATATCTGTTCAAATACTTTCGCAAAAGTATATAAAATGATGTGGGTCTAAAATTAATAATTTTACATTTATTATTAGATTTAGGTATCGGGAAGACTAACAAGGATTTCCATTTATCAGGGAATGGTGGACGTTTTAATGATTAAGTTGAAAGCAACCCATAGAAGATATTTAAATAATGTCAATACAGTCTTTGATTATATACGTTCATTAATATAATCAAAGCTGGACTTTTAAGTTTTTCGCAAAAGGTGTCAGACTAACAAGAGACATGGAAGGGAGAGGAGGGAGTGAAGTATGCAAGGCTCACGAAGGGGGCGCTAGGTATACAAGGTTGGGCACCACTCCTTTAGTTCCATCCTAGTGCATTGTAGGCCTATAGTATTCTTTTCTCCTGCAACTTTCGTTTCATAGCTACATAGCTCAGGGTGTCAAGTTCATATTCTTTTCGATGTTAAAAGTTAAAAGGGAAACTTTATGATTGTATGTAGTTATCGAAAAACATCTTCTCGCTTTACAAGGTGGGTGGAGCACGCGAAAACTGTCTTTTTTTTTTAATGTTTTATTTTCCTTCATAATTTCAAGGGGAAAAGTATACGAGTGATAAAAGTAGGGCAAACAGGTGTTGAGCGCAACGGATTACAATTTTAAAATCCTTGTTAGTACCTTTTATACAAAGATTTTTTTCCTTTTTTTTTTTTTAAAAAAAAAGAAACAAGTTTTCTTTGCTTCAGTGTAATAGAAAAAAAACTTTTTTGATTAACAAAAAGCTAATTCTAGGAACATTAATTTCTTCCTAATTATTTGGACCACAGTTTATTACAATGTCTTCTTCTTCTTCTTCTTCCTTCAAACAAGTTAAATCTTGTTTTGTGCTTCATTCCCTCTACTCCCGCCTTTGACGTTATAACAACCCCTTAAAAAAACCAGCAATCATTTCGACAAAATCTGATAACTATGATTAGTAGTAGGTTGCTTATTGTAAGTTGGAAATTACCCATCATTCAATTTAATGGAGGTGATATGAATGTAGTTTATAAGAGCTAACACTTCCCACACCCCCTTTCTTTTTCATCATCACCGGAGAAGTAATACGTAAATAACATTTTATTATTTATGAGCCTGTGTAACTTAATATAGCTTTCAAATCTTTTTCTATCTGTTAACGATCTCCAACACTTGTACCTATCAAATCAATTGTACCTGGCACCACTACTCGGAATTGGTATAAAATGAGTGACGTTAATAATGGATATTTCTTGGCACCTCGTTGTCTTTCGATCTCGGCAATAAATTCAAGTGGTATTGATTGTGATCTAACTCCGTTATAATTTAAAGGAAAGTGAATAATGTCTGAGCATGTGGAATAGTTTTTAGAAAGTACAAAAAGTGTTCGTGGAACATAATATATTGTAATGGTTCTAGGAATAAATGCTTTCATATTTCAGTGATCTATGAGGATTTGTTTGCTAACTAATGGAAGGCACACCTGTAGAGTACAAAATCACAAATTCGATACAGATGAATTCGTGATATAAGGTATCATGTAAAAGTGGTGAAGTTTCAAGAAAGATTAAAATGAAGTAAATCCGATTTTTTGAGGAAAAATGAAATGAAATCTTTGAAAAATGAAATGAAACGAAATATGTGAGTTTTGCGTCCCACGGTTATGCCGGTTAGGCTAAAAGAGACGGTGATGATGAGAGATGAATGAAATGTGGAATGAAGAAAGTAAGAGGAAACGGGAGAACCCCGAGGAAACCCACGTACACGGTGTTTGTCCACCACAAAGTTCACTGGGTGGGGCTGGGATCGAACCATGGACCCCACGCGACAGAGAATAACGCTCTACCACTGAGCCACCGTTGCCCCATGAAATCTTTGAGTGTAACGTCCCACATTTATGCCTGTAGGTAAAGGGAGACGCGATGATCAAAACAAGTGAATGATAATGAAAGTATTGGTGGAATGAGAAAGTGGAAGGAGACGGAGGTAACCCGAGGAAACCCACGGACACGATGTTGTCCACCACAAACCTATTTGACCGGGGATCGAACCAGGGACCCTAGGTACCCGAGGTAAGCGCTCTACCACTGGGCCACCGTGCCCACTCCCGATTTTTGAACAGTTGGTTTAACTAGTGTTTATTTTTTAACTTCTCTATTTTGTTTCGAAAATACATAATTTTTGTAAAATGAAAGCATTTCCAAATAATAGATGCCATACAAAATATCACAACCGTTTTGAGCTCCCTCGTGGCTATATGGTTAGAATACGCGTCTTTGGAAGACTCGAGATCGATTCCTGGTGGGAGTTCATGTGACTCGAATCCCATTTTAAGCTGTAGTCCTACGTCTCATATAGCCTCAGTGCTGAGAAAGGCATGTTAAAGTTCAAATTCCTACCACCAACAACAAAATTTTATATGCTGACAGAAAATTGTCATTTCTTGGAAATTCTGAAGGGAGAAGTAACTGGAAATTCGTTTCATGGAGGAGGAACTACTTTGTCTCATGATCTTTGTGCAATATGGCGGTGCTACCATTTTCAAAAAAAAAAAAAAAAATCTTTGAGTTTTACGTCCCACGGTTATGCCGGTTAGGCTAAAGGAGACGGTGATGATGAGTAATGAATGGAATGAAGAAAGTGGGAGGAAACGGGAGAACCCCGAGAAAACCCACGCACACGGTGTTTGTCCACCACAAAGTTCACTTGGCGGGGGCTGGGATCGAACCCGGGACCCCTAGCACCAGAGGTGAACGCTACCATTTTCAGTAGGCACACGAGAAAGCGATTAGGTTGCATATTAATTTGAGGAACAACAAAAGAGTACTGTATAATAAAGAATTAGCCAGCAGGATTTTTTTCCAGGATGGGAGCAAAAGACCCGACACACATGCGAAGTCCTCAGTATATGTGCATCCTGATGCATTTAATATTTCAGGTAACACAGTTATTATTGGTGCAGATTGTTTAGTTTATCATCTACAAATATACAATATTCAAAGTAGAAAAAAATACAGGGGTACAGTTTAATGCTGCAAGTAAAAATGATAGCTTTTCGTGTGTGTGTGGGGGGGGGGTAGTTGCTCTTCACCCTCCCCGTGGATCCACCACTGGACTCAATTTTTACTCTTGGGCTCCTTTGTTGTTAATCGGTGAGCATACGCGCCTTTTTCGTGGGAGATCCGAGTTCGATTCCCGGGGGAGCTAATATGATTCGGATTCCACGTTAATCAGTAGGTCCCGTCTCGTATAGCCCCGCTGCTGAAAGTGACGTTAAACTCAAAATCAACTCAACTCAATTTTTACTCTTAAATGGGGTTATCTATTTATTCTTATTGACAAAATAATATCCTATTGATTAATAAAACTGGGAATTTTATCCAAGATTTTTATCTGATATGGAGAAGCTACAATTTTTAGTAGACTGCAAGAAGGCGACTTAGATCGATTTTTGGAAAATATCATCCAATGGCAAGTTTAGAATTAAATATGTTCGATGAAAACTCAATTTTACATCTGGAGACCGCGATGGCTCAGCGGTAGAGCGTTATTCTCTGGCGCGTAGGGTTTCTGGTTCGATCCCAGCTCCTGCCAAATGGGTTTTGTAGTTAACGAACACTATGTGCATGGATTTTCTTGAGATTTTCCCGTTTTGGTTTTACCTCCATCATCATCATCCATCTTATCATCGCTGTCTCCCTTCGTGGAACACTATACTTTTTTTAAAAAAAATCACAAATGTGGGACCTAGTTTTGTTGCGATTTCTTCATAACAGCATGGCTAACTACAAATGCATTGTAAATATAACCACACCACCTGGTCATGACAATGCTCGACAAGTTCTTAATTTTTTTCTTCTTCTTCTTATAGTCAATGAGGAGGATTCTGCTTATTAATATTAAGTGTTGTTGTGTTCTCTAAATTTAGAAGACTTTCTCTAACGTCAGCGTAACTGCATGGAAACTCTCTCTTTTCGTTTATCCTCCGCCCGCCCCCTTCGCCTTCCAAGAGTAAGTTTTCCTTTGGGTTGGATGCTTTAAACGTCTCAGGTGTTCAGTTGCCTGGAGCACCTGGGCTTTTTCTTAAAAGAACATAATGCTTGTGGCATACGATTATGAATTCACTATTAAATACGCATTCGCTTCACCGTCAACACATAAAGAAACAAACAATAAGCCCCTTCTGTGAAAACACTTGTCTTTCTATACTCATAAGTTGTAATGTTCGTTAACTCTTTAATGACACTCATGTGTGCTCTGTGTTTATTTGGCTTTCATTTGTAAACAGTTATTTTTTTTTTCATATTATGTAGTTTATTATTAGTATAATTAAAAATTTGAATATGTGTTGCTGCTTTGAATGAAGTAAATGCCAAATACGAAAACATAACTAATTTGTACCTATCATAATATTACGAGTACTTAAAAAATACATACATATATATAGATCTGAGGGTTTCTGTCTGTTTAAATGTCATGTTGTTTTCTTTATACTGAGATCTGAATTTTCATCCACTATCATAAGAGGGGGGGGGGGGGCAGGGCTTGGAGAACTACTTCAATTAAGAAGGAGTGACCTCCGGTCTAGAAAGCCAGCAACAACAGCTATAATACCAAAATCATGTCCTGACGTAAACAGTAATAGAATCGGGCGGTATGAACAGTTATGGCATACTGGTAGTAAATTAAAATTAAAAAAAAAAAAGTTCCAACTGTAAAATTTAAAAATATATTCTATTATATTGAACTGTACCGAATAAGGACTATGCACATGCGCATGTGCATACTGGTAGTAGTTTAGCCTATTTCCAATTCGACCACTGGACACGAATTGAAACACTAGTAGATACGCCAGTTAAGCTTGTTTCGTCTAAGGTTCCTGAAAGGCAATAACGTTATTTCAGATTCTGCCAGGGGTGGGAGGCAAAATTGTCTAACGACAAAAGAGTTTCACGTTTTTTTAAAAAAAAATTAGTATACACTTTATTAAAAAAAAAATGTGTATCTCGAACTCAGGGAGGGCAATCCTAGGTACCCCTCCCAAAATTTAGGGGGTGGGCTAAGGTACCATATCTTATGAAATGGTATGGATCCCTGAACGTACACCGGTCTTACGCTACCATACCAAATTTTTAAATTTGGCAATTTTCAAAATTTAAGGGGGTAGTTCTACGTGTTCCTGTCAAAATTTAGGAGTGGGCCAAGGTACCCCTGCCAAAATATAGAGGGTGTGGTCCTAGGTACCATTAGGTCATTGACCCTGAGCCAGGGACTATGAGTCCTGAGGCAGGGGCATTAAGCCATAGGGCTGTCCCTACTACTACGTACCGAAGTTACGTATCTACCTTACACAAGCTATCACCTATCTTACACATCTTTCAAATATAATAAAAAAATGTTGTCATGGTGATACTAAAGTTCTTGTAGGGAATGGAGGATAAGGCAAAATATATTATTGAGCAGTTAAAAATTCAGACCTCATTTCTTTACATACTGTGACAAATCAAATTTCTTCACTTGGTGAACACGGTCACATTGCTACTTGTTGAGTTTAACGTCCGTTTCAGCAGCGAGGCTATATGAGACGGGACCTAGTAATTAACGTGGAATCCGAACCTCATGAGCTCACGTTGGAAATCGAACCCGAGTCTTCCACTCTAAAGGCGCGTACGCTAACCATTTAGCCACATTGCTACTTGTTTTTTGTCCAAAGGCGCCAATCCTGAAGGGGGCCCAATGCTCACGTGAGCCCCTCATGTATTTTTATGAATATGTGTTTTTATATGTATTTTTTTACTGTTACATTTATTGTTATATGTTTTTTTATGAATATACAATATTTGGCATAATTTGAATTTAATTTGTCTTTAAAATCCTCATATTTACCTTTTAAAATCCTTGTCTGGAACCAAACACAGATCTGAATGAGACCCTCCCAAAGTTACAGAGAAATCGGCGTTTTTGTCTCATATCCAAGGAAGTAGCTGCTTGTTTCATGTCATTTGTCAAGAATTAGCAAATGAGTATTATTTTGATACACTTAACTGGATTCAGTTAGGAAGAAATAATTTATCTAGCAAATGAGTATTATTTTGATACACTTAACTGGATTCAGTTAGGAAGAAATAATTTATCTAGCAAATGAGTATTATTTTGATACACTTAACTCGATTCAGTTAGGAAGAAATAATTTATCTAGCAAATGAGTATTATTTTGATACACTTAACTCGATTCAGTTAGGAAGAAATAATTTATCTAGCAAATGAGTATTATTTTGATACACTTAACTCGATTCAGTTAGGAAGAAATAATTTATCTAGCAAATGAGTATTATTTTGATACACTTAACTGGATTCAGTTAGGAAGAAATAATTTATCTAGCAAATGAGTATTATTTTGATACATTTAACTGGATTCAGTTAGGAAGAAATAATTTATCTAGCAAATGAGTATTATTTTGATACACTTAACTGGATTCAGTTAGGAAGAAATCATTTATCTAGCAAATGAGTATTATTTTGATACACTTAACTGGATTCAGTTAGGAAGAAATAATTTATCTAGCAAATGAGTATTATTTTGATACACTTAACTGGATTCAGTTAGGAAGAAATAATTTATCTAGCAAATGAGTATTATTTTGATACACTTAACTGGATTCAGTTAGGAAGAAATAATTTATCTAGCAAATGAGTATTATTTTGATACACTTAACTGGATTCAGTTAGGAAGAAATAATTTATCTAGCAAATGAGTATTATTTTGATACACTTAACTGGATTCAGTTAGGAAGAAATAATTTATCTAGCAAATGAGTATTATTTTGATACACTTAACTGGATTCTGTTAGGAAGAAATAATTTATCTAGCAAATGAGTATTATTTTGATACACTTAACTGGATTCTGTTAGGAAGAAATAATTTATCTAGCAAATGAGTATTATTTTGATACACTTAACTGGATTCAGTTAGGAAGAAATCATTTATCTAGCAAATGAGTATTATTTTGATACACTTAACTGGATTCAGTTAGGAAGAAATAATTTATCTAGCAAATGAGTATTATTTTGATACACTTAACTGGATTCAGTTAGGAAGAAATCATTTATCTAGCAAATGAGTATTATTTTGATACACTTAACTGGATTCAGTTAGGAAGAAATCATTTATCTAGCAAATGAGTATTATTTTGATACACTTAACTGGATTCAGTTAGGAAGAAATAATTTATCTAGCAAATGAGTATTATTTTGATACACTTAACTGGATTCAGTTAGGAAGAAATAATTTATCTAGCAAATGAGTATTATTTTGATACACTTAACTGGATTCAGTTAGGAAGAAATCATTTATCTAGCAAATGAGTATTATTTTGATACACTTAACTGGATTCAGTTAGGAAGAAATCATTTATCTAGCAAATGAGTATTATTTTGATACACTTAACTGGATTCAGTTAGGAAGAAATCATTTATCTAGCAAATGAGTATTATTTTGATACACTTAACTGGATTCAGTTAGGAAGAAATCATTTATCTAGCAAATGAGTATTATTTTGATACACTTAACTGGATTCAGTTAGGAAGAAATCATTTATCTAGCAAATGAGTATTATTTTGATACACTTAACTGGATTCAGTTAGGAAGAAATTATCTGTGTAGCGTTGTTTGTGTAAAATGAAGATAGAAGAGAACGCTTGTTTTCACAAGAAAAGAACCGTTATAAAGTTACACGAGAGGGAGGACACAAAGATAACACGACATTTAAGGGGTAAAACAAACAATTTTTGGCAACATAAAGAAGATAAGAACACCACCATTACTGGTTATGGTTGTCCTGGAGGAAGAGAAAGGATACCAAACAGATGGTATACTTTTCGAAAAAAAAAAGAAACAGAAAAGTTGCAAAAAGAAAAATTCCAGTCCTTTTCTGAAGTCTGAACGGAATGTTTGTTCTCTGATGGAGGTAGGGTTCAAGAGGGGATGTATGTATACCAGAGAATGGACAACATCTGTTCGCATCATTAGACATGTATACTCGTCATCTTGAGAGTTGGTCGATGTATCTGGGTTATTGTTATTGTTATTATTATTATTATTATTATTATTATTATTATTATTATTATTATTATTATTATTATTATTATTATTATTATTGCAAATAAAAGAAGAAATTTTATTCATTGATCTTGTGAATGCCATTAAATTCATTTGTCAATTTTTGTCGTTCCACGCGTATACGGTGATGACCAGAAGGAATAAAGTGGTGGATTGAAGAAAATGGGAGGAACCGGGAGAACCATGAGAAAACTCATGCCCACAATGTTTGTCAACAACAAGGCTCAGGGACCTTCGCACCAGAAGAGTTGAACGCTCTACCACTGAACCATCATGACCCCTACATTAAGTAGATATAATTGTAAGCAATTTACACAAACTTAAAGAAGTACAGCCCTATGGCCCTTAGTGTATATACAGGGTGGCACAAAAGTAGATATACATCCCTGCATTGATGAAGTCTAACATTCTAGCTTATAGGTTTATTTGCTTCGGCTGTTCCGAGCTTAAGATATAAATAAAAACTCATTAAGAACAAATAATAAAGAAACTAGGTCTACCTGATGAATAACAATAAGAAATGATATACTAAAAAGCAATGAATTGATCAGTACGGGACTGTATATCTACTTTTGGGCCACCCTGTATAGTGATTGTGGGACGTTAAACATAAATATCTCATTTGCTACTCCTCTGGTGCTTGGGGTCCCGGGTTCGATCCCAAGTGAACTTTGTGGTGAACAAACACCATGTGCGTGGGTTTTCTCGTGGTTCTCCTGTTTCCTCCCACTTTCTTCATTCCACCATTTCATTCATTACTCATCATCACCGCCTCCTTTAGCCTAACCGGCATAACCTCGGGACGTAAAATTCAAAGACTTCATTTCATTTTTTCATTTGCTACTATTATGAATTCAACACACCTAATGCGATAGATGATACACCTTTCAGCCTAGGTTGGTAATTTTAATTATTCTTTTACCTTTTGATATTCTATTCTTCTCAACTGATTGAAACCTAGATAATGTAGTGCACTACAAATATCTCAAGTGTCAGCAACATGTTTAGTTCGGTGGGACCCCTTTCCCGGGGCTCGCGGACCACAGATTGGAGGAACATTGGTCTAGCACCTTCCATATTATCCGAAAGGGGAAAAAATGCTTCATGTGGGAGCTCTCTTCGAGCTTGAGTTGTCACAGTATTTGAGGCGGAAGACGGGGAGGAGATAGTGTGGACCACCTCCTCCCTTCCACATTTGTCTATATATATGTATTGCATGTATACAATATGTGAAAAGGAGGACGGAAGGAAACTATGAAAAAAGGGCGTTTGTTGCCCTAAATGGTTCACTGATGAACAATCTGCGACCCAAACGTTTTTCAGCGAAATTTGTAGCCAAGTTTGTCTGGTTCTAATTGTAACTGTAATAGGAAACAAGTTTGGAAACAATTAGCAGGGCATACATACATATGAGACGATCCTATATCCCCAGTGCTGTTGTTCGTTCCTCTTCAAAACACATGCAAGCTCTCATGGACATATTGGCGTAACCTGCTCCCGTCCGTTGAATACCTCAGCACGCACACATGTAAAACTGCAAAAGGACACAAAGTTGCCTTCTTAAAAGAAAGAAAGAAGAAGGAACTCTTATATCTGGACATAAGGACATAACATGTCAAACTTGCAAGCCCGACTCCTTTGCCTCAGCTCCAAAATTGAGAAGCGTGTAAACAGTGGCGAATCTAGAAGATAAAAACAGGGGGCTGCCAGAAATCGTAAATACGCCACTGACCCAGATTATGATATGTATATCATGAAATTACTATAAACGTCCAAAAATATGTAAATAATAGTTTAAATTACTTTTGGCACTCAAAACACTGGAGGGCTCCGGTACCCCAGCCCCTGGCTAGTGCATATGAGGTCCATAGCAAATCAGAGGCTGAGACCGCAGGAGCGAAAATCCTGATATGTTAGTAATCATAGCACGAGAGTGCAAGCTTCATTTAGGGCAGTGGTCGCCAAACTTATGTAGCTTCTCAGCTACTGAACCGTTTTTAAATCTTATTGTGAGCTACCGTACCATTTCTAAATCCTACTGTGAGCTACCGTACCATTTCTAAATCCTAGTGTGAGCTACCGTACCGTTTCTAAATCCTACTGTGAGCTACCGTACCATTTCTAAATCCTACTGTGAACTACCGTACCATTTCTAAATCCTACTGTGAGCTACCGTACCATTTCTAAATCCTATTGTGAGCTACCAACCAATAGAACTATCAACTTTTAAAAAATCTTACATTTGTTTATTGCCTGTAAACTTCCATTTCTCATCATCATCATAGGTATTCTGCCTTTATTGGCAGGTCACTTGCCGCAGCTGAGAAGCTTCCATGCTCCACGGCCCTCCGCTAACCTTTTCGTCTTTGCGTATGATCTTTCTGTTTTAATATCATCCATTAATTGTAGTCTCCTTCGTCCTCTCCCTCTCTTTCCCGCCACCATACCCTCTAGGACGTCCCTCATGATACAATCTCTTCTTAGGCAATGTCCCAACCAGTTTCTCTTCCTCTTCCTAATAATATCTAAAAGTGTTCTTTTCTCACCCACCATTACTAACACTCTCTCATTCGTTTTGCGCTCGACCCAACTAATTCTTTCCATTCTTTTCCACATCCACATTTCGAAGGCTTCCAGTCGATTTTCATCACCTTTACGTAATGTCCACGTTTCCGCCCCATACAGTACAACACTCCACACGAAGCATTTTATGAGTCTTTTTCTCAACTCTTGATTCAAGGTCCTACAAAACAGACTTTTCTTCCTCCTTAAGACTTCTTTCTCCATTCCTAGCCTTGCTTTTATTTCACGTTCGCACTTCATGTTATTATTAAGAATACTACCCAGATATCGAAAACTATTCACTTGTTCTATTTTCTCCCCTCCTACTTTTATATTTGACACAGAGCGCTTCGTTCCAATCACCATGGCTTTTGTCTTTCTAACATTTATTTTCATCCCATATTCTTCAAAGCCCTTTCTCATTTTTTCTAACATTTTATTGATTTTCTTTTCAGATTCTGTAACAAGCGCCATATCGTCTGCAAATCTTATGCATCTAATCATTCTACCTCCTACCGAAATGCCATCATCCTCATATAGGCTCTTTTTCACTATTTCTTCTAGATAGACATTAAATATTGTTGGCGAGAGGCAGCATCCTTGTCGAACTCCCCTTCTAATTGCACTCTCTTCCGTCAGTTCTTCCTCCATACTAACACTTACTTGTTGGTTCAGTCCATTTCTAGTAAATATGGAATCAAACTAACCAAGTTAGCAAATGTCTAATATATACAAGAAAAACATAACGTTTAGCAAATGTCTAATATACACACGAAAAACATAACGTTTAGCAAATGTTTAATACACACACGAAAAACAACGTTTAGCAAATGTCTAATATATACAAGGAAAACATAACGTTTAGCAAATGTCTAATACACACACGAAAAACATAACGTTTAGCAAATGTCTAGCCCACTCGTATACAATCAACTGTGAGATGAGGCTGATAATGGCAGTTGCTCGGGAGAAACAAGCAGTTGTTGTCGTTGGCGCCCTCTGTCGTTAGCGTCAGCTCAGTGGAGGAATCAAGGTTAGCCAACCGGAGCATTAACGCGATCTACCGAAAATGTCACCGCGAGCTACTAGTAGCTCGCGATCGATGGTTTGGCGATCACTGATTTAGGGTACATATAGCCTAGCTAGTTCTGAACCTGAAAAGGGGCGCCAAATTCCAACCAATCAATCAGTAGGCAAGGTTTGCAAAAAGATATAGAACTTTCTGTGGCAACATTTTCAATATAATGGAAGGATATTAATAGGGTTCCCAACTGGCCAATTTTCCACCGACATGATGGGAAATTTTGCTGTTATTCTCATTGAAACCGGTGACAGGTACAAATTTCTTAAAAGCCCCTTTATGACTTTCTTTTCTTCTTCTTCTTCTTCTTCTTCTTCTTCTTCTTCTTATTCTTCTTCTTTTTTCAAATTTGTATCTTGTTCGAAACAATTTCATCTAGTTCAAAGTATAAATTTAAAAAGTAACTTTCATTCTGTAAATCCAGAACTGTCACCTTTCACATCTATCAACGATTAATATATTTTGTTCATCTGTTTAGATAATTTTAAAGAGATGACAGGGACTGTATCAGGGAAAATTTGAAATGTACTTGTAAAGAATTTTATACGTTTATTGAGTGTGAAGATGGACTTCTTAAAGCAATTTCCTCTAGTTGAAGTATAAGTTTAAAAGAATAAATTTCATTTTCCAAATTCAAAATTGTCACGTAAAGATTAATATACTTTTCTTCATCTGTTTCGATAATTTTAAAAAAAGTAGCCATTACTGATAAACACAATAAAATGATCAACGCCGATTTCAGTTTCTAATTTATAGCACGGTGTATCTATTAAGCTTATTAGTGAATGTACTAAGGATACGTAGAATATGGGTGCTAAGTTAATGCACTTTTGTTCACGATAGCACATTTCCTTCCCATGGATGGGTCCGAACAGAGATACTTCACACTTCGGCCTTTATCTTAGGAAATTTTGAGAAGCTGTTTTTATTTTATTTTTTTTTTAATTTTCCAGAGTTGGCAACCCTAGATATGAATAATTCAAGTAGTTATTTTCTACCGTTTACCTTTGGTGTACTTATCTCGTGGGCCTATTCAGTTCTGGAAGAATGTATCTTTTTTTTTTTCTTTCTTTCTTTTGAACTACGTAGCACTACATGGTAATTGCGAAGCAGAGCTACTTCAATTTAAAGGTTATGAATTCTGGTTCTTTTAATTTTACGTTACACAATTATGTCGTATAGGTTAAAGAATAGTGATGATGAAAATGAGTGAAATGGTGGAATAAAGAAAGTGGGGGAAAGAAACAGGAGAACTCCCACACACATTGTTTATCCACGACAAAGCCCATGTGGAACGAG
This sequence comes from Thermobia domestica, assembly GCF_964235325.1. Lineage (NCBI taxonomy): Eukaryota > Metazoa > Arthropoda > Insecta > Zygentoma > Lepismatidae > Thermobia > Thermobia domestica. The sequence goes on from NC_137471.1 coordinate 13,526,530, forward strand.
TTGGAATCGAACTGGGAACCCCCCACCCATCAGAAAGGAACGCTCTAGCACTGAGCCACCGTGGCCCTACAGTAAAGTTTGAGTCTTTTTGTGTCTATGCAACACTGATTTTATGAATACTATTAACATGAATTTCAAACTAAAACTGGGGCTTGAATTCGGTGCTCTTGGGAATGTACAGCAGATCTTTCTCCACCACACTAACTGGCCTTCAAGGTAGCTGCATTATAGGACTATGCCCCAGATCCCGTCGGCTTGAATAGTAGAAAACCATAAATGATCTTAAGAGGCCCCATCATGGCGAAATTGAAATGTTGCTAACCTTAAGGGAATTATGTAATATCTTCAAATAGATAAAAGATAATAGAAAAGTGGAAGAAGAGCTCGCTAGTCAATATTATTTTACATGAGATGCCGTTATCACGACCCATTTATGTGCTTTCGATTTCCAGCTATTTAGAAAATCGGCATTTATTTTCGTGTTTATAAATGGCTGTAGACGGAAAGCCACTAGGTGACTCGTGATAATGGTACCTCATGCAAAATAATATTGTCTAGGGCGCTCTTGTTCCACACTTCGATTATCTTTTATCTATTTGAAGATATCACATAATTACTGTAAAATTAGCGGTATTTTAATTTCGCAGTAATTAAGCCTTGTAATAGGTGTTGATGTATAGACCATATATAACCGAACTAACAAATGTCAAAGAAAATACAAAATGTTACCAGATCTCCCCGTTTCCCTGGGATAGTTCCCAGAGATACTAGCCGACTGCTCTCACGGTAGACCTATCGGCTGAAGTTGAAAAACGCCCCCGGAATCATGATTTAAAAAAAAAATCTAGTAATCATAAAATACAATTCATAATTAGCTTCGTCCTCATCCGTGGTCTAGTGGTTAGTGCTTTCGATTTCATTGCATGGGATATCGGGTTCGATTCTCGATGACAGAGTATTCAAGTTTGAACATATTATATTAGGTAGGATTCCGAGCTGCCCCGTGGCTAAGTGATTAGCATAGGTGCCTTTGGCGTGGGAGACCCGTGTTCGATCCCCGACGGGAGCTCATATGTGGCTTGGATCTCACATTAAGCTGCAGGTCCACATTTGTATCACATTCGTAACTAAATAACAGAACAAACAAATAATAAAAATAAGTTCGTTTTTCCTATGACAAGAGAGGAAGTGTTTTTGCTTCAACAGGTGTTTTCAGATTCTTTTTAAAGAAAAATCTGTCACATGCTTCATTTTTAGGCACATAATTTTTGGGTAATTCTTGTGTTTAATTACAGAAATGTCCGAAAACTTTGAGGTCCTGTATGAAACTAGATACCCTTTAACTGCGTTGTTGGTGACCAGATGTTAAATGGAATGCAAGCAGCAAAATTTGGACGTTGAGTTCGCAATGTTGCCATGTAGAGGAATAAATCCCATGGTATACAGAATTTTGACATGGATGGGGATTGAGGGAATATTTTAGGCGAACGTCTAAAATGAAGGGATTTTTCCTGGGTACGCTACACTCATAGTGCGCAATTGACTGGATTCCGGAAAGTAAAAATTCCGGAATTGACTATACATAATAAAAGAAACTTAATGATAGTATATTTAAATAAATTTACCAGTTTTATCTCTATAAGTGAAATGTTTTCGCACAGCATATACTTTTAGGGTTACAAATTAATCGTTCCCCCCGCCATTTTCTCAAAAACTACGCATTAGCTTTTCTTAATTCACTATACATAATTTTGTTCCTCCCAATAAGATTTATCAATCAATCAATCAATCAATCAATCAATCAATATCTATCAATTCCTATGTTATCTTTGGAGTTTTTCTTTTCGTTAAATGCTAACAATATTGTAGATTATTTCATAGTATTTTCACCTAGTTCAGGGAGAACCAAAATTCAAAATAGAGAACTGTTGATTTTCTCATAGTTTTTTTTTTTTCATAATGGTACTAAGAATTATATAATACGACCAGGCTTTAGCTAGCTGGGGACTCCGCTCCCAGACTCCCCGCGTTTGGTCAGCTTTATGGTCTCGTACCTCTTAAGCCTACAACTCTACGGAATTTCGTTTTTTTTTTTTTTTTTTTTTACCTATTTCAACTATCTAAAAAAATATAAGATTTTGTATCCCAAGAAAACGTTCATTTAAATAACATGTGAATTTCCTCACCCCCCCACCTTTAGACACCTTAAAAATTAAAAATATTCACTTTTGAAAATTTTCGTGGTTAGTCCCGGAAGGCTAAAATCATGCCAAATTTCATTATACTAATCCGGCCGGACGTGCCTAAACATTTTGGAGTGTAGAAAATGTCCCATATAAATAACATGGGAAGATTTTTCAGTTTTCCCAATAAGACCACTCTAAAGTTGGACATTTTTATTTTTGGTGATTTACTTGGTAACGCTAACGAAAACGTACAAGCATACTGAATTTTACATTTATACTCCAATTCCAAGTACCTAAAAATGAGATTATAGATCCAAAAAAAGATCCATTTAAATAACATGAAGAATTTCTTGATCCAGTCTTTAGACCCCCTAAATATTAAAAATATTCACTTTTGGCAATTTTTTTCTGTTGATTAATCCCGAAAAGCGACAATCATGTCAAATTTAATTATTGGAGCCCTACAGAAAGTGACCCAATAATTTTGCGGTGTAGATGTCCCATGTAAATAACATGGGAAAGATTTTTCAATTGTCAATAAAACAACTCTAAAGTTGGAATTTTTTTATTTTTGGTGGTTTACTTAGGTAATCATAACGAAAACACACAATCATACCGAATATCAAGTTGTTATTTCAATTCCAAGTAACTAAAATATTAGATTATAGGAAAAAAAAAATCCCATTTAAATAACACGGGGAATTTTTTCATCCTTCTTTAGGTCACGTAAAACTTAAAAATATTCACTTTTGTCAATCTTTTTTGTTGGTTAGTTCCGGAAAGCTACGATCATCATGCCGAATTTCAACCTTCCACGTCAACCTGAAGTACCCCTTCATTTTATGTCTGTCAGTTCATATTGTTTTATGTATAGTTAGGACTTATTTTTTCACTGCGTATACGAATATTTTGCGTCTTTGCGGAAGATTTATTTGGAGCATTTTTTCTTGAGAGAACCTGGCATCACTGCTCTGCAATGCAGTGCAGTGCAGCTGAGATATGACCATGGTTGGCTCCGTTTGGGAAGGAAAGAAGATATCCATTTCAGCAGGTTCGCCGATGATCAGAGAGTTTGGTGTCAAGTAGCGAAAGATCCTAAACAGCTTACAAAGTGATGTGAAGAGCCAATTGGGCATGACGTTTTCCAGGGCCAGTGGTTGGGTTTTTGGAACAGTAGAACCACTGTTTCGTTCGTCTATATACCATTCTTTTCCTCCTTTGTCTGTTTCTTCTGGGTTCGCACATGTCCAGCAAGCATCCTTCCTCATCTGAACCATAAGGAAACACACACAATGATCTTTTTCTCCTGTGGTAAACATGGAACAGCCAGCAGAAACTAATAAAAATTCCGTCCTGGAAGCTCCAAGTAACTATCTCATAAATCAAAACCTGTTTTCGAGAAATATATGTGGATACGTTAAGTTAAAACGTATGGCACTCGCACGTTAGGTGTCTTGCAATATATGTATTTCTTAATTTGCTAAATTTATATTTTTCTTATCCGAAGATATAAACATCACCAGGAAGATAAATATATTAGGAGAAAGAAAGGATTTTGGTATTCCTGTAGGGTTAACAAACAATTAAATACGAGGATTGTTCTTATATATTCGTTGTAGTTTTGACATTCTGTGGATAAACAAACTGACCCTTAAATTTCTTCCTTAGGGATTAGCACACCATGGGGCATCCAGGGACTCTGGCAAGTACCTAGACGCATTGGCACTGGCACAAATCCCGGAGGGTATAAGGGTGACATGTCCCCTCGAATCGTGGAACTACGGGGGCTGTCCCCCCAATAATTCGATTTTTTTTTTTTTTTTTTGTGAAGAAATGTAATGAATTGCCGCAAAGGAAAATGTGATGAAATTGATATCCTCCAGAATAAGCCACAAATCTCCCCGTCTTCCAATGTTGAAGACAACTCTGCTTTCCTGATCCTCCACAGCATTGTTTTCAACTTTATAAATATTTTGAACATCGCTAAAAAAAAATCAATAATAATAATAATAATAATAATAATAATAATAATAACTGAATCCTTCAAAAGTACATTTAAAGTAGTTTACTCGAGAAAGAACTTTACTAATAATGGATACTTTATAACCTCTTTGAAGATTGATAATCCGCTTAAAAAAAAAAAATAAAAAATCTTAAAAGATGGCTCACCACAGACCACAGTGTAATACCTACTTTTCTAGAAGGTCAAACAGATTTATGTGTTTGTAATATGGCTATTTACATAGTTATGAAAATATGTTACAGGAGACAACCAATAAAAGACAACTGGTGTGGCCTAGTTGTTAAAACTTGAAACATCTTGCAAGTTCGACAAGATAAAGATTGCATTGAGGTTATCAGTTTTATTCTGACTGGGAATTTCACTTCTTGAGCTTTTCATTCTATAATTTTTCATTATTTCACACTAGAATATTACTTTACGTTTGTGTTCCCGCATTAAATATTTTCCAAAGGAAAGCTCCAAAAGAAATAGCGAAGAATGAACTACCTAAAATGGCGTTTCTTAGGAAGTAAGAGTAGAAAGGTTATCTGTATACGGTTTGCTAATGATATGGCACTTGCTACAGAACCTAGAAAGAAAACTAATAAGATATTAAGAAACTTGTACAAATAAACGTTAGAAAGAAAAAAATCAATGGTAATTAGACGGAAGCGCTCTGTATCAAATATAGAACAGGTGACTATAGTTTTCGATACCTGGGAGTACTAGTAGCAAGGACATGAAGTGTGAACGTGAAATAAAAGCAAGGATATGAATGGCGAAAGGAGCATTTATGAAATGTATTTTGTGGACCCTTGAATAAAGAGTTAAGTCTTCATCCCGGCGAAATTAAAATACCGCTAATTTTACAGTAATTATGTGATATCTTCAAATAGATAAAAGATAATTGAAATATGGAACAAGAGCGCCCTAGACAATATTATTTTGCGTGAGGTACCGTTATCACAAGTCAACTAGTGGTTTTCCGTTTTCATCTGTTTAGAAACGCGAAAATAAATGCCGATTTTCAAAATAGCTCGAAATCGAAAGCAGATAAGTGAGTCGTGATAACGGTTTCTCATGTAAAATAATATTGTCTAGGGCGCTCTTGTTCCACATTTCGATTATATTTTATCTATTTGAAGATATCACATAATTACTATAAAATTAGCGGTATTTTAATTTCGCTGGGATGAAGACTCTTAAGGAAAGAACCTGTAAAATGTTCCGTACGGAGTATTGTACAGAATGATTCTTTTAAAACTCACGCCGCCTTATGCAGAGTCGTTTTTAGTATGATTAGCGTCATACTAAAAACCTGACTACTGCAGGAAACGTCGAACTCTTTAGTATGGCACTAATCACTTGTCAGAACGGCTCTGCATAAGGCCCACGGATTTTATTTGGATCTAGAATTTCTAACTGAGGTCCGATTTTCTTGCGACAAACAACGGAGAGATTTCTTGGGTGACCTAAGGAATTGATGAATGACATTTTCCACAAGAGCTGTCTACTGGGTCCAATGCTTCCCTGTCTCACCTCAGAAGCGATCCTGTTTCTTCCAATTTATTCACTAGCGACCATAGGTATATTATGTTACTATCTGGGGCAGAACGTGAGACAAATGTGTTTCTAAATGACCTTCGCGAAGCAACAACAGATTCCGTTTACCAAACACTTTTAACGATAAACTCATGTTGCTCCAAAGAGTACACTATTCTCACTGTGTCCTGATTATACTCACACAGTAGCACAGAATTGTACAGCACAATTCACAACACATCGGCCCAATTTCCTATTTCTTATTCTTATTGGCCTTGGCGAGGTTTCCACGTACGAAGAAAACTCAAATCTTCACACCGCACCGCCCTTGATTCCAATTGTAAGGTACACTGGCGAATATTTGCTGTTTTTCTTGAGGTGTGGCCGATATTACCGCGGATGAATTTAAACTAGTAAACATGGTCCCACAAATCTCCCATCCTTACTTGATCATTTGCCACAAACCGCATGAAAATCGGACTTCTGTTAGAAATTCCAGACCCAAATGAAATCCGTGAGTTTTTTAAAAAATCATCCCGTATGTACACTTGAAGAAATAGATATTTTTCTTTTACCTTAAGGATATCTGCTAAGAATAGTAAATGTACTCTTGACAACACTGTTTGAATATGGAGTTGATCTTCTGTCCCCTCCCTCTTGTGTCCAGCAAACGAATTATGTAAATGCTTCGAACACAAACAGAAGTGGTTTAAAGATATATCGTCGCTGCGCCTCGAAGAACCGCTATGTGCCATTTTTGTCGAAAATGAGTTATAAGGTGCAAATAAACCTGAAAACTCTCAGGTAGCGTCCCATGCGCCTCGAAAAACCACTATGTGACATTTTTGTCGAAAATGAGTTATAAGGTGCAAATAAACCTGAAAGCTCTCAGGTAGCGTCCCATGCGCCTCGAAAAACCGCTATGTGACATGTTTGTCAAAAATGAGTTATAAGGTGCAAATAAACCTCAAAAAACTCTCAGGTAGCGTCCCATGCGCCTCGAAAAACCGCTATGTGACATTTTTGTCAAAAATGAGTTATAAGGTGCAAATAAACCTGAAAGCTCTCAGGTAGCGTCCCATGCGCCTCGAAAAACCGCTATGTGACATTTTTGTCGAAAATGAGTTATAAGGTGCAAATAAACCTGAAAGCTCTCAGGTAGCGTCCCATGCGCCTCGAAAAACCGCTATGTGACATTTTTGTCGAAAATGAGTTATAAGGTGCAAATAAACCTGAAAGCTCTCAGGTAGCGTCCCATATAATGTTATAAGTGAATATTCAATTGTTTCGCTACAACAATGAAAAAAATAGTAGATTGAAATCAAAGGCTTTACCCAGACAGCACAATGCACGTACAGTATCCGTATAGTACATGTACAATTGCACGGATGCAACATGTGCATCATCTGTATAAATGCACGCCTGTACATGTGATGCACATATACATGCCAGGTTCTATTCAACATCTTCACGTGCACAGAACATGTGCAATGCACACGTACACGTCATGCACAAGTGATTTTCACCTACCGCGCAGGTGATTTACAAGTAGCACGTATTCGATTTACATGTAGTTCACAGGTGATTTACATGTAGGACAGCGGTGATTTACACGTTGCACACAGGTGATTTACATGTAGCACACAGGTGATTTACACGTAGTAACCAGGTGATTTATATGTAGGACAGAAATGTTTCACACGTTAACACACAGGTGATTTACACGCAGTACCCAGGTGATTTACATGTAGGACAGATATGATTTACACGCAACACACAGGTGATTTACACGCAGTACCCAGGTGATTTACATGTAGGACAGAGGTGATTTACACGTAGCACATAGGTGATTTACACGCAGTACCCAGATGATTTACATGTAGGACAGAGATGATTTACACGTAACACACAGGTGATTTACATGTAGGACAGAAGTGATTTACACGCAGTACCCAGATGATTTACATGTACGATAGAGGTGATTTGAAGCAGTACCCAGATGATTTACATGTAGTGCACAGGTGATGTAAAAGCAAATTCGAGATGCAATGAAAAAAGGAGTTTATATATTTGGTGTCTTACGCAGTAACACCATCTATAACTGCAAAGACATCACCTTCAAAGTATATAACAAGTAACTAATAATTGTCAGTGAGAATTTAGGTTTGGAGTTTATTATTTGCAACGAGCAAAGCTTTAGGTAGTATCTTTGACATGTTTGCCAAGTAACAAATAACGCAACATATTCTACTGTAATCGGTCACGAAAATAATTTTGTAAACCTATGAACTGTCTGACAGTAGTTACATCAGTACAATGCTGCCACCTGTTGATATTGTATCCTAGCTCAGTGGACGTTATGGAGTTTTTACAATCATTCAGCTGTTATTCGTCGAAAAGTCTCTATAACACCGCCTGGAGGAAAAACGACACCTACTAAAAATGGAGGTTACTTTCTGTTGATGAGAATGAGAGTAAAAGAATGAAAGTAAAAGTATACACTTGCACGGTATTATGGACGTATCATACACACGTGCAGTAGCCGTGCAAATACCCATGTGCACACAACGGCTTAAGCACCGGTAATTTAAATGTGCTTCATCCACGCAAATGCACATGTGCACATGCACGGTTCAAGCATGGGTTATGTACATGCGCTGCATCCACGCAAAAGCACATGTATACATAACGGCTACAGCACGGGTTATATAAATGTGTGCTTCATCCATGCAAATGCACATGTGCACATAACGGCTTACGCACGGGTTACGTACGTGCGCTGCATCCATGCAAATGCACATGCGTATATAACGGCTTAAGCACGGGTTATATAAATATGTGCTTCATCCATGCAAATGCATATGTGCAAATAACGGCTTAAGCACGGGTTACGTACGTGCGCTGTATCCATGCAAATGCACATGTGTACATAACGGCTTAAGCACGGGTTATATAAATGTGTGCTTCATCCATGCAAATGCACATGTGCACATAACGGCTTAAGTACGGGTTCTGTACGTGCGCTGCATCCACGCAAATGCACATGTGTACATAACGGCTTAAGCACGGGTTACGTACGTGCGCTGCATCCACACAAATGCACATGTGTATATAACGGCTACAGCACGGGTTATATAAATGTGTATTTCATCCATGCAAATGCACATGTGCACATAGCGGCTTTAAGCACGGGTTCTGTACTTGTGCTTCATCCACGCAAATGCACATGTGTATGTAACGGCTTAGGCACGGGTTATGTAAATGTGTACTTTATCCATGCAAATGCACATGTTCACATGCACGACTTAGTCACTGGTTATGTACCTGTGCATAACCCACGTAAATGCACATGTGAACATACACGGGTTATGTATGTGTGCTTCATCCACGCAAATTCACGTGTACGGCTTATGCACGGGTTATGTATGTGTTCATCATCCACACAAATGCACATGTGCAAATGTACGGCTTATGCATGGATAGTGCACATGTGTCGTACACGTACGTGTTGTCTGGGTAGATTCTCACGTACGTATTGATTAATGTATACAAAACCTCTATGTGCTTATAAAGGCGCAATAGACACAAAAATAGTAATATAATATTGTTGAAGCACGCTACAACAATGTCCAGTGCATAATATACTCAGAAACATTTTTATTATATTTTTCAAGTGTTTCCGTGTATTTGGCAAAATTTTAAGAGTTTGGAATGTTTTTTTTTTTTTTACTTCTTCTGAAAAGTTGTGATTTTAACACTTAGCGATTCTTCGAGGCGCAGCGACGATATTCTGCCTGGGAACATTACATACAGTGATACTCAAGCTGAAATGCGAAGGGAGGGAAGGACAGCTTTTATTATTCTTTTTTAAAAGTTATTTGTAAGAAAACTGATAACATCTTAACGGGTAACGGTGGCTATACATATACCGTACTTATATTTATATTTCGCGTGATCCTCTTCACTGTCTTTATCAGAGTTCGTTTCTAGTTTAAATTCATTGGGTGAGAAAACCATTCTCTAAATATGTAAAATAAATAACAAAATGGGTTGCGTCCAGTGTTTCTTCCAGACATGTTTTTTGGGGGGCACTGCCCCCCGGAGCTCTGAGAGTGCCCCCCGGAGGACACCAAAATAATACGTCTTTAATATAATAATAAATAGAATATTACCAGCAGTGCCCCCAACCCAGAATATTAAGAGTGCCGCCCCCACCGGAACATTTTTTTTTCTGAAAGAACGACCGGTTGCGTGTATACATTTCCAAGATTACAAATACCAGGCATGCGTTAGAAAGAATTCCATCTTCTTTACGAAAAAAAAAAAAGTTTCAGGAGTGGCGAAGATGAAAAATAAAACAGCCTGTAGGTGCAATTTTCTGCAATTGAGAAACTCGTCAATTCCAACCCAAAAACGCTGAAGCAGACCTCTTAAGAAACGACATGGAACTAAACACAAGAAAATAATTTCCCAAGACTTATTTTGTTTTCCACCCATCCCCTCTCCTTATATTACAAAACACAGTATTTTCGTAGTTTTCATGCCTTTTAGCCATCTGTCGAAAATTCTTTAAAAACTTTTCTATTTTTTTTTCATCTCTCTGAACCAAACATCTAATTTCCCGTCATGCGCCATTGAACATTATCTCTCTGTGTTTCATTTAATAATTATGACGAAAAAAAAAAAGTTGAAGGTAATGACCTCTGAGGAACAGTCAGAGAATAAGGTATATTTATCTGTTGTTACCCAGAGCTCTGTTGATTGGTTTTTATTCTAAAGCATACAATTTTAAATGTCTTCTTGGAACAGTTGGGAAAATACAAGTACTGATGTATTTAAATCTTAAAACAGCATAAATTTATCTTAAGTAATACTCTAGATTGGTTTCCAAAAATATTAGAATTTTTCAGTACTTATATTAATAATACTAACTAACTCGATGTCTTGCATGGAAACTCAAGATTTTCTCGTTTCGTTCTCGTAAATTTTGTTAGGAGTCTCGTCTCGTCTCGACTTTAGAAGTAGTCTATCTCGTCTCGCCTCGAGTTTTGAATTAGTCTTACTTGTCCCGTCTCGACTTTAGAAGTAGTCTTACACGTCTCGTCTCGACTTTAGAAGTAGTCTTTCTCGTCTCGTCTCGACTTTAGAAGTAGTCTTTCTCGTCCCGTCTCGATTTTAGAAGTAGTCTTTGTCGTCTCGTCTCGACTTTAGAAGTAGTCTTTCTCGTCTCGCCTCGACTTTAGAAGTATTCTTTCTCGTCTCGTCTCGACTTTAGAAGTAGTCTTTCTCGTCCCGTCTCGACTTTAGAAGTAGTCTTTCTCGTTCTGTCTCGACTTTTGAAGTAGTCTTTCTCGTCTCGGCTTCGGAAGTAGTTTTGTCTCATCTAGTCTCGAGTCTCGAAAAAGCTCTTCTTGTCTAGGTTAAAAGTTTTCTCGTCTTGTTTTGTAAATTTCCGTACAAAATACGTGAGTTTTTCTTAATTTCATCAATAAGTTATCAGAATCCTACCACGTAACGGTTCAATCCCAGCTCCAGTCAAGTGAGCTTTATGATGATTTTTTTCTCTCTCTCAGGGTTCCCCGTTTCCTCTCAATTTCTTCATTCTACCATTTCTTTCATGATCACGATTACTGTCTCCTTTAGTCTCGGTGCATAATTATGAGACACCAAACTAAGAAAAAGTTTACGGGTAATAAGTTCGAAATTTTATCCCATAGTTTCACCAAACTGAGAAATTTCGCAGATTCGAAATAACTAGAATATGCATAGGTAGGTACTGGGGGCACTAGAGTATTCACCTCTGGTGCAATGGGGTCTCTGGTTCGATCTTAGCTCACGCCAAATGGATTTTGTACTGGACAAACACCATCTGCGTGGGGTTTTCTCGGGATTGTCTCGTTTCCTTCTACTTTCTTCTTTCCACCATTTCATTCATTTCTCATCATCACTGTCTTCTTTAGCCCACACGGTGTTACCGTGGGACGTAAAAACTCAAAAAATTTCATTTCATTTCATACCTAGATAGGCACTTCTCATTTTTGTTGTGAAGCTTGTGAAACATAAAATCAAACTGGCATTTACATTAAATGTTCGTTATTATTATATCATCCTCTAGGAGTAAGTATAAACATAAAGTAATTCCTTTCACTAATTGAGATGCTATTCAACTGTGCCATTTCGTAAATACATTTAGAGTTCTTTGTAGACAAGAACAATTATTAGAGAATAACTTGTGCATTATACAGAAGTAAAAGAAGATGATCCATCATGATATGCGACAGTGTGAAGAGTACTTAACTACCATTACAGCTACTGTATGTAGAATGTTAGATAAATTTAAAACATTTAATTAACCCCAATAGAGTGAAGAGGAAAACGGCTGATAGAAGGTGAACCTTGTTAAAAAGTCACCTCTCATCAGAAAGAATGATCATAGCAGTAATGGTGCCGAATCAACAACGTGTAAAGTATACTCCAGGTAAACAGACCTACTTACTTACATCTGTGCATACAGACAATTAATTCTTCTGACGTTACAATGTTGTGTTTTGTGAACTTTCATTAGTAGCTTAATACATGTAAAGTTTTCTTAACTTTTAGAATAGAAGTGCACAATATTGCGAAGTCTCACTTCTTCATTTACAAAGTTTCAACGCATAAAATCAGGAATGTTTTCAGATCTAGAGTCTACTATATAGCTAAAAGCAGTGGCGGATCGACCCTTCCCTCCCAGAAGAGGAAGCTTTCTTATTTTATATATACAAATAAAACCCATCCCAGAGTTTGAACTTTGAAACTGTTAAAAGTAACTCTTAGTAGCAGTATGACAACCCACCGCCCCCCCCCCCCAGAAGTCGGTCCTGGATCCGCCCCAGGCTGGAAGTTGAGAGCAAGCTGTTTTTCAGATTTTACCACGGGGGAGAAGGGGGGTCAAAATGTGGGTAGATTGTCCTTTGAGATTGATAAAGGACGTGTTTCGCATAAAGGAAAGGGATATAACAGTATAATCGCGACCTATCTTACCTTAGTTCCGGAGGCGGGGTGGAGTTAGAGACAGGCTCCTAGTTCATGTAAGTCCCCTCTGCAACCACTTCAAGTCCCCCTTGAAGATTTAAATTGTTTGCTATTGTGCAGGCGCGGATCCAAGGGGGGCTATAGGAGCTATAGCACCCATTGACGATCAGGTATACACTGGATAAAATGGGCTTCAATCCTGCTTTACACTGGATAAAGCTGCAAACTATGGTTTAACCCCTCCCTTGATCATATCCTGGACCCGCCACTGTTGTTATGTATGTATGTATGTAAGGTGAACTCAAGCTAGCTCTCCCCCCAACAAAAGAATCTCGCTGCCGCGGCCTATTAGTGTTCTGGCTATGGGCCTGAGTGAATACGGTTGGCCAACTTTGGGGTAGCCCCTCTGGACAGGGGCGGATCCAGGGAGGTGAGATCGGGGCGATGGCTCCCCAGAAGAGGAAACTTTCTTATTTTATATATATAAATAAAACCCATCACAAAATTTGAAGCCCTTAAAATTAGCAGTATGACAACCCACCTCCTCCCCAGAAGTCGGTTCTGGATCCGCCCCTGCCTCCGGAAATACGACTGGAAGAAGTGGGAAGAAGTTTGGAGGGTGAGGCTTATGATTTGTAACCAGTATGTAGCTTTCAAAGAGTTCTACAGTTCAACATTCTCTTGAAAGCTATTGATTGATTTAGAAATTATCGTCTTATTTCAGCAGTGAGGCTATGTGAGACGCGTATCTTCAGCCTAAGTTGATTCATATTAGCTTTGCTATATTCAATAATTTTCACTAAAATACAAATGCTGAGCAAAGCAACGTTTACTATAAAATAATAATAAAATAATAAATGTGAGTTTCGGATAACTAACATATCCTTCTTCAGACACTATCGAAAATAAATGAAAATAAATGAAAACGAAAATGAAATTTATTTTCGATAGTGTCTGAAGAAGGATATGTTAGATATCCGAAACTGTCACATTTATTATTATTATTATTATTATTATTATTATTATTATTATTATTATTATTATTATTATTATTATTATTATTATTATTATTATTATTATTATTTTAATTAACGTTGCTCTGGTCAGCATTTGTATTTTAGTGTAAGCTTAAGTTGAAAAACGAATCACATGAGGTCCTACCGGGAATCGAGTCTCCCGCATGGAAGACAATTGAATCACTGAGTTCGAAAACCGGTCATTTCCATCCTCTCAAATTAGCTTCGACGGAGATAAACGGTTTTCGAACTCAACGATTCAATTATACTAACTACCTAGCCACGAAAGAGTTCTGAAATATATTTAATGCTAAAGCAAGGATTGACATATGTTTAAACTAGGGATGGCCAATTCTGGGATTTTTTACTTTCTGGAATCGGGAAAATAAAATCGGAAAAAAATTCCTGAATTTAGAAAAAAATCGGATTTCAGAATAATTCCGGAATTTAGAAAATTACGTAATTCAGAAAAAATTCGGAAAAATTCCGGATTTCGGAAAAATTCCGAATTTTTCCACTGAAGTTAATTTTCTAATATTCCTCCGTCATAAAGTACTTTGATTTCCTAATTTTCGTTGAGGGAAACACACAACAAATTTAATTAATCTTGTAAAAGTTATCAAATAGATGAACAAACACAAACTACATGGTTCTGGATAATGTTACCCTCGAGACAAGACGAGATAAGAAATAAGGTTTTCTCGTTTCGTCTCGTCTCATAAAATTTTGTAAAAGTCTCGTATTGATTCTGGAATAATTGTTTTTCGCCACTTATCGATTTGCGTAAAGCTTGTCTCTCATAGAATTTTTTTTTTCGTCTCTTACTGTAAATCTATACTATAAAATTGAAAGTGACTATGTTTGTGACTCTTAATCTATTGAACCATCCGACCGAACTCAATCAAATTTTCAACATACATGAGGTTTGGGTCTGGGATATTTTTTATCATATAACTTTGACGGTGCTACTTCGGGGATGGGGAGGAGAAGAGATTTAAAAATGGTCGAAAAATGACTGATTTAAGTGTCGAATCTATAGTTTTCAGGGTTGCTGAGACGAACAGTGATACTTCAAATGCCGTTTAAATCCATACTACTACTACTAAAAAAAAAAAAAAAAAAAAAAAAAAGTGAGCACTATGTGTAAGAGCTGCTTTCAAGAAGCTTATTTTGGACTTTTTATTAAACTTGACAAAACTACCTTTGGTTGTACTACACAAATCCACTTCGAGAACAGTTATGGAAATTTACAACTATTAACAACAATTCATTCAATGCATTAGAAACTAGATGCTTTTAAAATGTTCGAGACGGGTGACAGCATTAATTTCCAGTAATAATTATAAAATTTTGTAATTTTATTATGTATGTGGCCACACAAATACCATTTTAATTTCGATTCTTTTACGGTAAAAATATTTTGTGAAATGTAATGGAAATTCAGAATAAGCCTTTTGTGCGGATTTCTCAATATTGATCGATGGAGATGAAATATATATATATATATATATATATATATATATATAAGGATTTTAAGACAAATTGCGTTCAAATTATGTCAAATATTGTATATTCATAAATACAATAGGGGCCCGGGCCCTCCAGGATCGGCGCCCTTGCACAGGGACGATGCTTGTGCGGATAATTGGATCTCGGATGGTGACAGTGCCGAAACTAAGTTCAACGAGGGCAATTTTCGAGAATTGCTCAAATTTAGAATGGCTTGTAGTAACGATCTCTTAAAGAATCACTGGAAGAAAGCATCAAAAAGGAACATTTTTGTCAATAAAAATACACAAAAATATTTTGTGAAATGTAATGGAAATTCAGAATAAGCCTTCTGTGCGGATTTCTCAATATTGATCGATGGAGATGAAATATATATATATATATATCACAAAAAAATCCTGGTGATACAAGTAGTTGAAAGTAGTTGATGGAGTGATGCCAATAAATTCCTTCAAATTGCATTTCATATGTCAACGGAAAACATAATCACTGGTATACATATACCACATTGACTTGATCCCTAGTCTTCCGTTGCAAGCGGCTATCCGTTGAAGGAATTCCACTAGCTTTCTCTCGCTTAGCAACAGCTGAACCATTATTGGCTCAACGCGTGGGTGTGTGAGGGTGTGAGCTTTAGTTCGCATTTTTGCCACGGCTCAAGACATTTTGGCAGCACAGTCTTTGAAAAAGACGAAATTCGTTGGATGAAGTTCTGACCCTTTAAGCCCTTATTCTACAACTGCTTCTAGTTCCAAAATGCTTCCCTTATTTACCTTTATTTTTTAATGTACCTGCGCAAACAGCAGCTTGCATGTACCTCTTCACTTCTCTCATTTTTCATACCTTCTTTCTCACCGTCGTCGTGATTACTCCGATTGGGTAGAAAAGCGTGATTAACTAACAAAAACCATCATCATCAAAACGCCGAACACATATTTCAGACTTTGACAGTTTCTGATTTTGAAAACGCTTCTGCTTATAGTACTATAAGTCATTACTTAGTGGTATATCATATCGTCATTAAGAAATCATATATAACAACTTTAAGTGATACCGGTTAGTAAAAACTTATTGTAACTCTTACTAAAACGTTGGATTGCGAGCGTAGCGAGCAAGAAAATTTTTAACAAATCTTTGCAAACCATCAACAATATTGATTTAATAGGGCGCCTATACTCTCGGGGCGCCGCATCATTGACTCATTTCCAATACTTTTTCTTTCTTCTTGCTCATTCGGCGCCCTCTTGCTATCAGCGCCTGGAGCGACCGCGCCGCTCGCCCCCCAGGCTACGGCTCTGGCAGGGGCGTAAATAAGGGCCCAGGAGACCCCGCATTACGGGGTGCCCAAGTCATCTGAGGGCCCCAACTCGTGAAGTGGGACTAGAGAAGAGGTCTCACTCTACGCTATCTGCGGGGTGGTCCCCAAGCCTTTAGTTACGCCACTGGGTTCTGGCAATGACCTGAGTATCTTTAAGTGCTGATAAATGTTTTTCATTACGTTCATAGGCGCGGTGGCTCAGTGGTAGAGCGTTCACCTCCGGTGCTTGGGGTCCCTGGTTCGATCCCAGCTCGCGCCGTGTGGACTTTGTGGTGGACAAACACCGTGCTCATGGGTTTTCTCGGGGTTCTCCCGTTTCCTCCCACTTTCTTCATTCCACCATTTCATTCATTTCTCATAATCACCGTCTCCTTTAGCCTAACCGTGGGACGTAAAACTTAAAAGATTTCATTTCATTTTTCATTATGTTCATAGAATTAATTTATGAATTTATAGTTCTTTCCTATTATGGATCATGTATAAAAGTGTTTGAGATCTAAAACTTGCATGAACTAGTGCTGGACACGGGACTTGTGAAATTTCTCGAATTTAAAGGAGTATTCTCATTTTGACTCTCATTTCATTAGCTAACTCTGGAAGCATGCTTCAGCTAGCTACAATAACAACAGAAAAACATGTATTCAAAAAAAAAAAAAAAAAAAAAAAAAAAAAAAAAAAAAAAAAAACTTGCTTGGGAATTTAGAAACTAGTATATAGTGAAGAGAAAAAGGGTGTTATGTTAAAAATGACATTCTGATGGGACGTTGATGCAGGAAACATCACTGCTAAATATCTTGTAGCATCTTGAGCCAATATGTATGGAAGGAAGGACTGTTACATTTTTTTTCTCTCTCTCTCTCTCTTTCTGTTCTGGAAACCGCCATACGCACACATTATGAAAAGGGTCCATTGATGTGGCACAGGAGATGAACACATTTCTCGCCACTTGACTTGAGTCCAAATTCGGGAAAAGGGTTTCAGTTGAAGACAGAACAGATCTCCTAAAGGGCTGATTGACGCACTCCAGAGGAGG
The DNA here is from genome assembly GCF_964235325.1 of Thermobia domestica. Taxonomy (NCBI): domain Eukaryota; kingdom Metazoa; phylum Arthropoda; class Insecta; order Zygentoma; family Lepismatidae; genus Thermobia; species Thermobia domestica. The sequence continues at coordinate 13,544,150 of NC_137471.1, forward strand.
AACGGAACTGGATTTGCCACAGAAGACACAGCGAAATGGGTGCAGCAGAGCAGATATGGAATGTATCCGCAAAGAATTTTGACGCATCTTTAATCAGTAGAAGCCTATTGATAAGGCGTTCCATAAGTTAATTAATTTCTGGTATATATACACCTGGGTACCACAAGTATTGCCGTAAATTAATCATATCAGAAAGTACTCACCTTGCTCTTCCATATTTTCTGTAAACGTCGAAATTTCGTTGACAGCTACCAGCATTGTCAAGGCATTGGTAACAAAAGGTTTACCTTACTCTCTTATAATAGTAGAATGATTCCTTATTAGGCAACAGCATCTCCATTATAATGTAAGTCGCTTGAAGAGCAATCTTATCAGTAAGTGTCATCTTGTTATTCAATATTCCAAATTTCTTAGATATCTTGTATATAAGGAAACAAACATTTTTCCAAGAACTGAAAACACTAATTCATTAAATAGGAATTTTGAAACTCTTAACCCTCAAACAAAGAAGAACGTTATCTGACATGATATTTTTGTACAAGGTATTTAATAATAAGCTAGACTGCAACGAATTGCTTTCGAGCTTTCAAATAAACGTTCCAGGTAGAAAAACACGTCCAGAAAACTATAACTTATTTTATTGTGCAAAAGCAAGGATTAATATCCTAAATAAGTCGCCAACATGGAGGATTAGTGCAACCTACAACAGACTCTTAAAAATGACAAATAATAGCCTATAGATATTTACGCTGATTGCCTCACAAGGTTTAAAAGGGAAATTGTAAATATATTATTTCAGGAAAGATGAACACTGTAATTGGGTATAATACCTGTTGTGTTCTGTTTCAATAAATAAATAAATAAATAAATAAATAAATAAATAAATAAATAAATAAATAAATATTTTCTATAAACGTTGAATTTTTGCTGAGACATACTTGCAAGAGAAAAAACAACTTGCAAGTCTTGCACATGTAAGTTGCTACTTGAATATGGAAAGTGAAGAAAGAGACACCGTAGTCTTGTGATCAGAACGTTGAACTCATGTCCACATGGTCCCGGGTTTTATTCCCGGCCGGTGCTTCCGAGTTTTCATCGTCCACCCAGCGTCATGAGGCAAATTGGGGACTGGTGTGAATGAAAGACGTGACAGCCATTAGATGTAGAAACTTGCCGATACGCCGATTAGTAACAGGGCGACGCAGTGCGCTGAACACGTGCTCGTCGTAGTTCAGCCAATTGCTGACAGATGGCGTTGGAGCGGCTCAAGGCCCTCAAATAGGTTGTTACGTCAAGTGGTTCAAGCGGAAAGGAAGGAAAAAGAAGTAATTGTAACCTTCACTTGAATTTCTTGGTTTCAGTAACCGTAAACTATAAAAGTATATAGAGCTCCTTTGTGCCTAAACTGTTAGCGTATTCGTCTTTGACGTGGGAGATCTAGGTTCTATTCCCGGCGGGAGCTCATGTGGTTCGAATCCAATGCCGCATTTACGTATAAGCTAACCAAGCTATAGCTCAGGACCCCACTCGCTCCCCCCCCAAAAAAAATCAGAGAAAAACTAATTGTAATGTACACTCATGTCCAAAATTATTGTCGCATATCTATAACTGCCTTCTCGTAAGAGTATAATTTTATAATGATTTTGCAGGGTACTTTTAATACTGATACTAGGTGTATAATCGGGAAATGTTAATTTGTGGTAAATTTCATAGGAAAAGAATTATAAATACGAAAATTAAAATGAGTAAAATAAAATGTTGCTAAATAGACAATCAAGTTTTATTTTAGTTTTATTGTTCTTATTTACTGTTCTTTTGACATGAAATTTTCCACATACACGTCTTTGCCGACTATGCACATACTAACATTATAAGAAATACCGGGCGAATTCGTTATCAAATTATATTCCTACAACAACATATTTGAGCTGAGCGAAGCGAAGCTCTTATACTCGGGTTAGCCGTTTGGTTGTCCGCGAACTCCTCCTAGACCGTTTGGCCGATCTCAACCAAACTTAGCACGCTGATAGAGTATGTCGTGCTGAGTGACAACATAGGTCGAAATCAAAAATCCGATGTACCATCGAGGAATAATGACCGAAAAACGCTTCCTCCTAGACCGTTTGGCCGATCTACGCTGATAGAGTATGTCGTGCTGAGTGACAACATAGGTCGAAATCAAAAATCCGATGTACCATCGAGGAATAATCACCGAAAAACGCTTGCATAGACTTAACATGGGGAAAAAGTTTTCACGCGATTTTTTTGTCAACAATTAAAAATGGCATTTATTATTGCATAATGGCCAGGAATGATTACGTAGTTTAAGCTCGCTCAGCTAATTTCATTGCAATCGGGTACATCCATTGCATTCCTAGTTATAGACATGCGACAATAATTTTGGACATGAGTGTACTTTAAAATAACAAAAAAAGCAAATAAGATAAAACGTACATACAACGATGGTGTTTTGTATTGTTATGTACTAGTTTTTTTATGAAGCAAGTAATAAGGTTCTATTTCCCAGCTCCAATTGTAAGGAGGCCCCTGTTATATAGGGATGGCCTTTTTCGAAAAATCTGCTTTTCGATTTTCGGAAATTTCATTTTTCGTTTTTTCGTTTTCCGCTTTCTCAAAAAAATTCGTTTTTCGTTTTTTCGAATTTTTTTTCGTATTTTCGAAAAAATTTTCGTTTTTCGTTTTCGAAAAAGCCATTTTTCGAAAAAGTATTTTTCGAAAAAATGTGGCCATCCCTACTGTTATCCAGCCCCGCTTATAATGGAGCCCCCGTTTCCCAACCCTGCTTGTAATGGGCTCTTCTTTCCATTTAGGTATCCAATGGTCCGTAAATTAGCATATATTCAAAGCTAAAAAAAACCGGCGACATTTTGTCACTGAAAAAGAAAACTTGACGTATAAAGGGCCCCTAAAGCTTTGACATATAAAGGGCCCCATGAAACCTAAATTCGGCACTGTTCGGTTCCCACGTTAAGTTGTAGGTCCGTATCACATATAGCCTTGCTGCTGAAAGTGACGTTATAATCAAAACAAATCCATATAAAATATGTAAAGACATTATATTTTTGTTGAAGGAAATGCATCAGTGGCTGGCGTTTAAAACACTTTCCTTTGCACTCATTTCTGAAAGTTCAAAAGAAATACGAATTTAAAATTTATATAACATATCGATCAAATCTAAATATATATATAAAATATACAAATCTCATGAAATCGTACAAGGCTTATTTTCGTTTTATGCAATATACATAACAAGTAACAATGTCACGTGTACATCAAATGAAGGAGTTTGATTTGTATGTCGTGACATTTCCTCAATTAATATTGAAACCGATTGCTATAACTTCCAGTTTCAATACAGAGATCAGATTGGAGATGGAATATACTCTAGGTACGCTGAATTGATTGAAAAAGGAAAAAAAAAACTACTCTCTGTCTATTGCCGTTTTCATTCTACAACAAACAACCGGAAGTGGTTGATTTCTGCTACTTCCGGTTTTAGTAGAGAGATTAGAGTGGAGATGGAACATATTCTTGAGACATTTCATTGACCACAGAAAAACCTTTTTGCTATCTATTATGATTTCTATTCTTATGGTGATTATCATTAAAACCGGAAGTTGTTAATTTTTTCCCTTTCTGGTTTTAATAGAGAGTTAGTGTATGGCTACTCGAGGATGCGTTTCCGATGCGTTACCCCCTGCAGCGAACGCGACCTAGGTGGCTATTCGGTTAATTTTACTTTCGCCAGAGTTATAAATCATACTGTGAGCCAGTCAGGATTTCCAGGTCTTACTGCCACTCCCTTATTCTCATTCATGCGAATCACGCGAAATAACCCTATTGTATTACATAGATTTTTTTCTGTAATTAGCTAATTTTTCAGAATTTCCTTGTATTTTTGTAAATTTTCTTTTGTTATACACGCACATACTTTATAATACCAGAGTTCCAATACTTTGCATAAAGTATCTTCAAAGCAGTTCTTTTCTGCTAAAATTCGCTTGACTGAAAACACGTGTTTCTTTGTTCTCCTTCCTTTAGACATCTACAGATTCCAAAACAGTACGCGGTCTTTTTTATTACGAAACGCACCAAATACGCTCGAGCCGACGTGTTCTGAGCGTTTTTATTGCTTTCGCGATTGGTTGCAGCGCATTGTGCTTAGCCATTCACATTTAAATACATGGTCAGCGTATTCCAAGCCTATGCATGAGACATAAAAGCGCGTTACGAACGCATCGATTAGCCGTTCACTTAGTCGATTGCAGAAAACCTTTTCTCGCTATATATATTATAGTTTTTTTCTGTATAGCGACTGACGTGAAAACCAAAAATGTCTTATTTTTATCAATTTCGATTTCGATATAGACTCGATTCCCAACTTTCGATCCTCTAAATTCTGACTAAATTTCATGCTGATTTATTAATTAGTCTTTGAGATTACTTTCCAGATTTTTACGTTTCGCTGAATACAATTCTGGATATTCATACCGTACTTGTTGGCTCTTTAGTACTTTTTTATTGACACACTAAACGTACAATAAAAATAAAAAGTTGCTTCAGAAACAGTAAGATGTAAGAGATGTAACATGCCACGATGTTTTTTTTCCTGAATTTCATCAAGAAGTTATCAGAATCCTTCTGCATCATCATAGATTTACTAAGGGTGTCATGCAACAGCATTGAAACAATATTTATTTATGGAATATATTATGTAATGAGCGGGGGAGCACGGTGGCTCAGTGGTAGAGCGTTCACCTCCGGTACTTGGGGTCCCTGGATCGATCCCAGCTCGTGCCGTGTGGACCTTGTGGTGGACAAACACCGTGCTCGTGAGTTTTCTCGGTGGTTCTCCAGTTGCCTCCCACTTTCTTCATTCCACCATTTCACTCATCTGTCATCACCGTCTCCTTTAGCCTAACCGGCATAACCGTGGGACGTAAAACAAAGATTTGATTTCATTTTTATTATGTGAATCTTTAAACGTTGCTCAATTATCTTTATTCTGTTCGTATAATCGCTTTATCAATTTATAAATTTTATATTATGAATCATGTAACTTTAACAGTGTTTGGGACCCAAGACTTGGGGAACCAGTGTTTTCCATGAGGTTCTTGGAAAGTTTAGTCTCGTCTCGAAAACAAGACGGAGAATTATTATGATTCTTGTCTTGTCTGATATTTAAAAATATATTTCCTTGGCCAATACTATCTGGAAATTGAACGCGAGTCTCCCAAGGAGGGGCGGATCCAGGACGGACTTCTGGGGGAGCGGTGGGTTGTAATACTGCTACTTAGGACTACCGCTAATTTTACAGTAATTATGTGATATCTTCAAATAGATAAAAGATAGTCGAAATGTGGAACAAGAGTGCCCTAGACAATATCATTTTACATGAGATACCATTATCACGACTCACTTATCTGCTTTCGATTTCTAGCCATTTTGAAAATCGGCATTTGTTTTCGCGTTTCTAAACGGCTGAAAACAGAAAGCCACTAGGTGACTTGTGATAACGGTACCTCACGCAAAATAATATTGTTTAGGGCGCTCTTGTTCCATATTTCAATTATCTTTTATCTATTTGAAAATATCACATAATTACTATAAAATTAGCGGTATTTTAATTTCGACGGGATGAAGACTCTTAAGAGCCCCAAACTCTGGGATGGGATTTATTTATATATAAAATAGGAAAGCTTCCTCTTCTGCGGGGCGCGATCTACCCTGGATCGGCCCCTGCTCCCAAGTCGCGAGAAGATGTGTACCATAACAATGGGGGAGTTAAAGATAAGACTACTTTCGCTGAACTCTTGAGAAGTGAATTAAGATAAACCGTTAAATCGTCAAAATATTCATTGACATCTAAATAGGTCCATAATATGTTTATCTGATTGCACTGATAAACTATGTATTCCAGATGGTTCAAAGTGATCTGTGTTGCCTGGAAGCAGAACTTTGAGAATAAGCATTTACGGCATCTAATTACATCTTATTGGCAGCTAAATCTCAAGTTTCGACATGTGCATACAACGATGACCCCGCTAATCGAAAAAGAACTGCTCTCAGTCAACTGGAGGTCGGAATCTCGGCAGAACCAAACAAGGTGACCACTTGTGTAGTCTTTCGGAAACATGGTAACCATCATTCATCGTGTCCAAAAATGTGTCTTTAATAATTGTCGACAAACGAAGAACAGGAAACACATGGTTGATACATGACGACGATCTCTTTTTTTCCCTCCACTGCACTGATGGACGGACGCCTCTTTGGCGGTGGACCTGACAGCGGTGTCGACATTCCCTTGTCACAGAAAAACAAGATGTCCTTATCGTGTAAGAGAACACGAGGATGTGGGTGGGTGGCTGCGGGATGCGTTATGGATCTTTAACCAAACCACACACTCATCAACTCCTGTGCCTCTTTCTGTTTCTAAAGGAGAAAATATGGATCAACAATAAACAAATGACAACATGAGCGGGAAAAAAGAAATTAAAAAATTAGTTTCATTCCACATGATTTCGGAATCCAAACTATAGAGATTGAATATTTATCTCTTGAATATAATAGAGTTTTGATTCCCGAGTTGTTCTCTCCTCAACCATACGTTAGTGACCAATATGGATAATACCTAAAACTTTTTCCGCTTTTGACAGATTGGACAGATGGATGGATACATTCTCTTCTTTCTAATCACATCAAGGTGTTCCTTTCTTGGTCTTCTTTCAGTTTTTCTCTCCAAGAATACGTTGATTCAGTCAGAGTGACTGTTGAATAAGGTGACCAACCATGTTATTTCTACTTTTCTCGATTACTTGCATAATTTCCATTTTTTCGTTCGCTTCTTTTAGCAAGTCTTCGTTTTTTCCTTCCTCTTCTTTTTCGTTGTCCACAGGTTAACCAGCATTCTGCACCAGCACCACATTTCGAACCAGTGGCGTAACTAAAGGCTTGGGGACCTCCTCGCAGACAGCGTGGAGTGAGGCCCTTTCTCTACGTCCTACTTCACGATTTAGGGGTCCCCTGATGGCTTGAGGCCCCCTTCCAATGCGGGGTCTGCGGGACCCTTATTTACGCCCCTAGTTTCTGCACTCCTGCTTTTCTCAGTGTCCACGATGCTTCATATCACGATTTTGACTAATCTTTTCCTAACTTTCAACGATATTTTTATTTTATTTTATTTTATTTTATTTGGATTTCAGTGTCCCATTCAGCAGCAAAACTACATGAGACTTGAACCTACTGCTTAAATGTGGGATCCGCACTATATGAGTTCCAGTTGGGAGTCGAACCCGGATCTCTTTCACGCCAAAGGCAATTTTTTAATGTAGTATTCGTCTCTCCCTGATGAACACCTGTTTTACTTGTGATATACTCCAAGTCACGTCTTTTTCGCTTCACCTATCTGGTTCCCGAGTTATTGGTTATTAAAATTGGAGTTCGGACTTAGTCAAAAGATAAGTCCCAACTCCTGGACTTAGAAAAGATAAGCCACAACCCCTGTACTTAGTCAAAAGATAAGTCACAACTCCTGAACGTAGACAAAAGATAAGTCCGAGCCTCAACTTCGATGGCCAATAAGTTGGGCCCTATACGCCATATTTCATATTCTAATAGACTTGTGAAGGTTTGCCAACATCCCAAATTTAGTCAAAATCGAATGAGTTTCATCAATCCCATAGAAGACGAGATTACTGTTGCCCACGAGAAGAGAAAAGTTTCGTCTTGAAAACGAGACAAAAGTCTAGTTTCGACTTTCGAGACGAGACAAAAAAAAAATCTCTCGAATTTCATGAGCAACACTAGTTTACTCAAATATCAGATCTAACATGATTCATAGCATAAAAAAAAACTATAAATTGATAAAGTGAATCAAATAATAAATATTACATATTGTTATACCTCACCTTTCGTGGTCCTCCCCTTTCGATTTTTTAAATTTACATTCTAACACAATAAATTTATATTTTTTCGTAATATGTTGTAGTAAAAACAACATAACCCCTCTATTGCCATATATGGATTATTTGGATGATGATCCTGGGGGTTTGAGTGATGATTCTAAGGGAGAGCTACCCTTCAGGTTTTGAGTGATCACTCTAGAAAGTAGGAATCTTTGCTCGTACCTTTATATGGGTATATGATAACGAAATACTCATTTGTCATGTAGAATCGGCGCGTCTGCTTTAAAGTCACTAAAGTAATTATTTTAGTGCACGGCTACTCTATGCGTCTGCAATGCGTTTTTATGGCTCATACGTATGTATGGAATACGCTGACCATGTATTTAAGAGTCTTCATCCCGGCGAAATTAAAATACCGCTAATTTTACATTAATTATGTGATATCTTCAAATAGATAAAAGATAATTGAAATGTGGAACAAGAGCGCCCTAGACAATATCATTTTACATGAGATACCGTTATCACGACTCACTTATCTGCTTTCAATTTCGAGCCATTTTGAAAATCGGCATTTATTTTCGCGCTTCCAATCGGCTGAAAACATAAAGCCACTAGGTGACTTGTGATAACGGTACCTCACGCAAAATAATATTGTCTAGGGCGCTCTTGTTTCACATTTCAATTATATTTTATCTATTTGAAGATATCACATAATTACTGTAAAATTACCGGTATTTTAATTTCGCCAGGATGAAGACTCTTAAATGTGGATGACTAACCACAATGTGCTGCAAAAGCAAGCAATAAAAATGAGCAGAGTACGTCGGCTCGAGCGTATTTGGTGCGTTTCGGAACTATAGGCCATCTTCTGTTTCGGAATCAGTAAAATATGGTTTGGGTACAAAACCTCGCGGCCAGAACCTCGCGGCGACAACCTCGCGGACCAAAACCTCGCCTCCCAAAACCTCGCGGCCCAAAATCTCGCCAGGCCGAAACCTCGCCTGGCCAAAACCTCGCCTCCCAAAACCTCGCGGGACAAAATCTCGGTGGGGTGCTGACTGCCACGGGTGCTGACTGCCACAGCCAATTAATGGTGCTGATTGCCACGACTGGCTCTGATTACCAATATCAAGGTGCTGACTGCCACGAGCCTGAGAGAAAGTTGCTAGACGTAACATTACCGGACGCCAAGAAGCATGAAAGAAACTAGATGATCCTTAGGATCGTGTTCTTCAGACCAACACCTAACAAAGGTAAACAGGTCTCTATGTGTACATTCATGTCCAAAATTATTGTCACATGATTATAAATATGTTGTTCTAGTAATATAATTTGATAACGAATTCGCCCGGTATTTCTTATAATGTTAGTATGTGTATAATCGGCTAAGACAAGTATGTGGTAAATTTCATGTCAAAAGATCAGTAAATAAGAACAATAAAACGAAAATAAAATTTTCTTGTCCATTTAGTTACATTTTATTTTACTCATTATGATTTTCGTATTTATAATTCTTTTCCTATGAAATTTATCACAAATATAAATTTTCTTATTATACACATAATATAAGTATTAAAAGTACTCTGCAAAATTATCAAATTATATTCTTACAAGAAGATAGTTATAGATATGCGACAATAATTTGGACATGAGTGTACTTTCAGTTTTGTCAGGGAGCGATGCGTATAAAATTGGTACGATTTATGTATTCTCACTTGAACTCCCTATGTCAGCATGAACTGTGTACAGCTGTGCAAATTGTTTCGAGCAGCTCTTGAAAGTTCCATCAAAAAAGCACTGCTGGCTGTACCTCACAAGGGAAGTTCAGGAGAAAGCACTCGCCTGCAGAGCCATTTGAAGTCCCAATTCATGCTGATTATAACAAGCTAATAAAATTCCTGTACGGTTGAGAATGGTTCGAGATATTCAACTTGGAAGTTTATATGAGAAAATGAGGATATAGGCATTTATACGCGTTAAGTACGACGTAATTAGTAACTAATATTGACATACGAATTGAAAGCTATCGGAAGTAACAAAAAAAAAAAAAAAAAAAGTGTTTCGCAATAACTAACGGGTTTGTTAGATGCAATTAGTCATTACATTGTTCACAGTAGCACAAATCGTGTGCAATTCTTTGGTATCTTCTCAACCATTAGGTCTTTGCCATCCGTCATGCAACTTGTAATAGACAAATTGTCTGTGAATGGACCCCAGTGATCAAGCAATAGCAAGTTCAAACCATCAGGCTTCGTCATAAGTGAGAATACTTAACGCATTGAAACGTGCATCCACTCATAGGAGTTCTATTACCTGTTGTAATCAGCATGAATTGGTCCTTCAAATGACATGCTTATTTCTCTGCAGGCGAGTGCTTCTCCCAAACTTCCCTTGTCAGCTGGCTTCAGACCATCATATCCATTAAATAATACAATAAGACAATTAATATAAACAATGAAATGTGCAAATTGTACATATTACAGAAAAGACAATCCCTTTATAAACATCCAAGTGTATGTCGTTCCACTTAGTGAGCAACTTTGTAACTTATAGGATGCCACATAGATTTGCTGTAATGATTACTAAATTAATCCCTACTAAATTAATTAATAATCATAAATTTAGTATGAGGGATTAATTCCTCTCTTTCCAAATACAGTTTCTCCCAGGCTCGTGGCAGTCAGCACGGCGTCGTGGCAGTCAGCACCTTTATATTTGCAATCAGCGACAGTCGTGGCAGTCAGCACCAATAATTGGTTGTGGCAGTCAGCACCTATCCCAAAATCTCGCCGGGCCAAAACCCCTCCTGGCCAAAACCTCGCCTGGCCAAAACCTCGCCACCCAAAACCTCGCGGGCCAAAATCTCGCCGGGCCAAAACCTCGCGCCCCAAAATCTCGCCTGACCAAAATGTAAATGTTCCAACAGATGATAAGGCTGACGGTATAAAAGACGCTGTTTCAGAAGAAGTATCACGGGTATTTGACCAAGTCCCGCGATACCATATGAAAATTCTATTTCTGTATTAGAGGATTTCAATTTGAACGTAGGGCGACAGGATGTTTTTAAACTGGTTATAGGGAAAGAAAGTCTGCATAAGGAAAGTAGTGACAACTAACGAGGTTAGTTTCGTGAACTTTGGAACATCCAAAAACTTAAAATTTTAACAAAAATCTAATAATATCTATGAAAATATGAAATAATATATGAGTTTTTACGACGTCCCTTGATTATGTCCTATAGGTTAAAGGAGACGTAGATGACCAGGATGAAGGAAATGATCGAATAAAGAAAGTGGGAGGAAACGGTAATAACCCGAGAAAGCCCACGCACACGATGTTTTGTATCTTCTTCTTCTTTTTATTATTATTATTATTATTATTATTATTATTATTATTATTATTATTATTATTATTATTATTATTATTATTATTTCTAATGTGGAATTGCATACTAAGAAACACATTGGGTAAATTTTAAAGAAAAGTTTCTTTCGCGGCGAGGTTTTGGCCCGGCGAGATTTTGGGTGGCGAGGTTTTGGCCCGGCGACATTTTCGGCGGCAAGGTTTTGGCCCGGCGAGATTTTGTCCCGCGAGGTTTTGGGCGGCGAGGTTTTGGCCACGCGAGGTTTTGGCCCGGCGAGATTTTGGCCCGCGAGGTTTTGGCCGGCGAGATTTTGGGCGGCGATGTTTCGGCCGCGAGATTTTGTCCGTATCCCGTAAAATATGTCTAAAGGAAGGGGGGGGGGGGGGGAAAGAAAAGACAGACATGTTGTCAGGCAAGAAACAGCTGCCTGGAAGATGCTTTCTGCAGAGTATTGGAACTCTGCTATTATAAAGTATGTGCGTGTATAACAAAAGAAAATTCACAAAAATACAAGGAAATTCCGAAAAATTAGCTAATCACAGAAAAATCTTCGTAACATAATAGGGTTATTTTTCGTGATTCGCATGAATGAGAATAAGGGCGTGGCAGTAAGGCCTGGAAACCCTGACTGGCTCAAAGTATGATTTATAACTCTGGCGAAAGTAAACTTACCGAGTAGCCACGTAGGTCGCGTTCGCTGTTGAGGGTAATGCAGCGGAAATGCATCCTTGAGTAGCCATAGTCTTAGACACGAAGGAAGTTTAGTACGGTATAGGTTTCCAAAGGTAAAGAATGTTTAATTATGTGTGGTGTTCATCATCAGGAACGCAAAGTCCACAAGCAATGAAGAAACAAGAGCGAAAAACTCGTGCAGAAACATTCAAGAAGGGTAATCCTTCAAATAGTAATTAACGACACTATGTTTCACCTTCTTTCCGCCCTCCAAAAAATGAACATGGCAAAGAAAGTCTGTACCATAGGAAAAAGCTAAGGAAACGAAACAATGGGCTTATGCCGAAAGAAATTGATGACATATACCAAATAAGGAAAGGTTTAATTGGAAGTTCCTCTTTCATCCACGAAATGATGAGGACGACTGTCGCTGTTGTAGCAAAGAGCCAACTAACAAACAACCAAGAATATCATACGAGTAACATTTTGAGTGTCGCCAGAAGACGAGAAAAGGATCATTTGTTCATGATTTCATCTTGTTTGTTTCCACACACTCACACACACACATGTGAAAAACACACTGTAAGCTTCTGAATGTTTGAAACCAGGTGTCCTGCGACAGTTTTCGAAACGAAGAACACACCTCGCGGATGATCGAGGAAAACCATTTTTGACTTTTGTTATAGATTCTGTTGAACTGAGAATGTTCCGATGATGACGTCTTAGAGACAGTGTGATCTTTGTCAGAGCGGCCGTCATGTAAATTCTATGTTTAAAACTAGGAATGGGCTTCAACGGGGGTGTAGAGGAAGAAAGGGGGGCCAAGTTGAAACTCCCCCGACATAGTTCTTGTTTGTTTTGTTCGTGGACGTTAAACAGACGAGACATGATCGATTCCATACATGAAGACGCGTGTTCTGGGTGCTCAAGTGGGTCGTCGTGGCACTTTGTATGTATGATGAAGCATTTTTTAAAAATTATATATATATATATATATATATATATATATATAATTTTTGCGTGCGTTCCATTACAACATACGCTTTTAATCATAAGGACTTAATTCATTTTGGAATCTCATTTGCGATTCACGTTTTACAAATTGAGAGTCAACAATTTTAATGAATTTCACCTTTCGTTTGCTAGGGAGTACATTCAGATGAACTTGGCTAAGTAAGTGTAAATGAAGCCGCTTTATCTACGATTTTTTTTTTCAATTTTTTTAAAAGCACATTCATCATCATCAGTATCATCATCACTGTTCTGACAGGTCACCTGTCTGCAACTGAGGTCATTTCCAAATTCATACCCTAGCAGGCAGTGTTGCCAAGTCTCGTCTCGAATATGAGATAAAAACTCGAGGCAAGAAGTACTTTCTCAAATATGAGACGAAAAACATCACAATTGTTGTCTCGCTTTTTTTTTTCGAAAGAATCGAAATGAAACGAGTCTCGTGAGCTATATCTACGTAGTTCACGAAAGTCTGATATCTCAAACACTATTGCTTGATTGGTAGTTAACATGGCCACACGTGACGCTTTACAGTACGCGGGACAGTCCCGTATTTCAATTTGATGTCTCATTGTCGCGAAACAATTGGTGGTATTGCACTGATGTCCCGTTTTGAGCATGTAGACCTTAAGCGTATGGCTACTTGAGAAAGCGTTTTCGAAGCGTTACCCCCTGCAGCCAACGCAATCTAAGTGGCTACTCGGTAATTTTACTTTCGCCAGAGTTGTAAATCATACTGTGAGCCAGTCAGGGTTTCCGGGACTTTTGACCAGATCCAGGTCTATAATAGCCGAGTTCCAATACTCTGTAAAAGAGTCATCCAAGCAGCTGTTTCTTTCTAAAATCCTCTTACCTGGCAACACGTCTTTTCTTTCTTTCCCTTCCTTTAGACATCTTTTAAACAGCAGGCGGTCTATTGTTCCGAAACACACCAAATACGCTCGAACTGACGTTTTCTGCGAGTTTTTATTGCTTTCGCGTTTCCAGCGCATTGCGATTAGCCATCCACATTTAGTAGACGGCTATTTGAAGCGTTAGCAAAGCGTTTTTATTGCTCATGCGTACACTTGGAATACGCTGACCATTTATTTAAATGTACGTACATAGAAAAATATCCCCCTTATATAGTTGCTTCGCGCAAAGTTTCTCTCTCTCTCTCTCTCTCTCTTGGTTGTCCGTTACAGCAGATGGTCAAGATAAATTGTCCAATCTGTAGACGTGGCAATGATTATGGAGCTAGAAAGATGGAACAAACGCCACTCTCAAGTTTTTGCACAACTGACCACAAACTAAAGCGGGCGTAATTGCTGAATCATGCGTAGTTTTTGAGATCTAGCATGAAACATATCAAAACATTTAAATTTTTCCGGGCTATGACCATCATCAGGCGCGAGCTTTTTTTTGCGTTTTTACCATGTCCTCACATTTTTCTCCATGTAATATCAGTCATTTTTTTTTTGCAATAGTTTATTCACATACAGAATTGCTTTGTAGCCTAAGCAGCAATTTTTTTAAGCACTTTGCCCTCCTGAGATATTAAGCTCTAAACATGGCATCAACATAACAAACTTAAACTTTTGGACCCCCATAAATCTACGATGCCAGTAATATCATAGGTGTGGATATTTCTACAGACTCTTTACATGCAATAGTATTCAGCACAAAACTTATGATTCCCCTACTTTATGCCATTCCAAAATACAGCCCCTTAAAAGTGAAATTTTCTGTACTTTTTCTAGTGATTTCATGTATTGTTTGCAACATATTTATTTAGAAACTACAGTGTCTCCACGTACTCTAGTCTCTCCTCTAAACATTCGTTTTTGTTTGGAGTTCGTCTAATACGTACTTCCTGAGCAACTGTAGTTTTCGTAAACGTTTGCAAATGCAAAAATTGGCACTCCACCGACAACAAAGATGGCCGCCATTCAGGAACACTTGCACATACGACAATGTGAATAGTGTTATTGACCTTCTCATACACATGGCTCGTCACGCTCAAAGTTTTATAATTTTCGTAAATGGTCGAGCAACCTAATCTGGACCACTTCGTATGGATTGACCCGGAGGTGATTCCTGACACCAATATAAGACAAAAAGTATAGACCAACCTGAGTGCACAAATGCTTCATTTCGGAGTTATAGGCTGCCGAAAACATGAAAAATTGAACTTTAAAGGTCCATAGGACCAAAACTTTGGGACCTACCGTAGTCGGGTCAAGACTTGACTTAGGAACTAGTATGTGCCCTATGTTTCAGAATCCATGTTTCCATACCCATGTTTCAGAATCCTGTAGTACTCACGCAACAATTTTTACAGAGATAGTTGGTGAGTACTTTAAATTATATGCTCGTGGAAAAACTCTAGCTTTATAAAAATTGTTACGTGAGTACCGTATGATTCTGAAACATAGATATTTAGGTGGGGCACATACTAGTTCCTACATAAAGTCTTGACCCGACTACGGTGGGTTCCGTAGTTTTGGAGCTATGGACATTTAAAGCTCATTTTTTGAATGTTTTCGGCAGCCTATAACTCCGAAAGGAAGCATTTGTGCACTCAGGTTGGTCTATACTTTTTGTCTTATCTTGGTGTCAGGAATCACCTCCCAAACGTTGTCGGTGTTGTTTTGAAACACCCTGTATACTGATATATTCCTTATACCTTACGGGCTGGAAAATAAATTTTCTACAAAAGTTCAAAGTGTGTTTATATTTTTTACGCACCCGGTATTTTCCTGGAGTCCAGTTTGCAGCAGATTAAATATTACTGTTATCTCATAGGAGGAAATTACTAGCATGTAAGGAAGGAAGTCACAACAATATGAGTAAGATTACCATTACTCATTGTCTTCCTTAAGTCCGGTGGAAACCCTTAAGGAAATATGTTCGGACCTCTTCCTTTTGCATGTCAAATCAACGTTACATCATAGGATTATATTGCGTCTATGATAACGAACTTATTTACAGTATAATATCGAGTTGTTATCGGATAAGAGTATTTAGTGACATCTGATTTGTATTTCACAGCCGCGATGTTAGGACGAGACCTACACAGCTTAAAGTGGGACCTGAATAACTCAAATGCATTCGGCATTCTCTCAGAACCGGGGACATTGTACAGCGGGGGACACTTCTAAATGGTACACCTTAGCCGTAAATCTCCATATGGCTGTACCATTTAGAAGTGTCCCCCGCTGTACACCAGTCATACACACACTAGTCATTAGACAAGAGGAAGGATACGAATTTAGTTGCAGGGGTTTCGAATAGGGTGTGGTTTTAGGGGCTACAATGAAATTGCGTACACTTTTCCGGTTTTATTAGTTTTATCTGATAAGCTGTTGATAAGCTGCCACAACGCACAGGATTGCGCACAAAAAAGTAAGCAATGTTGTCAGATGGAAATATTTTCTCTTCTCTTACGCTCGTATATATGTGTGTTCAGTGGCGGCCGGTGGATTGTGGTTTCAGGTGTTGCAGTACGAACTATAAGAGACAGAAGATATAATGTTGACTCGTTGACTAATCAACATAACTTTAGATGCAAATGCTATGTGACATGTTAAATTAAATAAAATTCTGTTTTTAAAAAATAAAAAATGCAGAACATTTTATCCGATCAATCACCTTAATTAATTAGTAAGTTCATTCTCCTCTCTTTGATTGGAGCAAATCTGTCTAATACATGCTGGTTGAACTCTGGTATTCTTATTGTCAGGTCAAATCAAAGAACATCAAAACAAACAGCACTGCCAGTTCTACACCCAGAAATGTTAACTGGGAGGGGTCCAAAGTATTTGAGGGAGGTCCAATACGCCTACATAATATGGAACCTGTCTTATTCTGCACCCGAAAAGACGATAAGTAATTCTTGCTTACTGTCACCTATATATTTTTTTTTAAAAAATGATAGAACGATTATTTCTATAAGAAAAGAAAGAGTACATGATGAGGCGTAAAATAAAATATTTAGCCCGCATCAATCGTTACTCTGTTAAACAAGTATAGTTCGTTAAGAAAGTCTACAAATGTTAGTCAAGTTTCGAAATTTTTGGGAGGTCCGGACCCGGTGGACCCCCTCGTGGATACGCCCCTGAACATTGCTAACTAGTCCCAAATTCAATGTGGCGTTCCCCATCATACAGTTTTATGTGGAAATTATCAAGAGTATAAAATATACTTATTTTATAAAAGAAATATGTTTATACTAAAATACTATCCACAGAGGGGGAGGGGAGCGATTCTACATACAGACTTATTAATATTTGATTCACAAATTACTGTAGAAGAAGCCTTCATTATCAATATAAGCTAAGAATTAACTTGTAAATACGGGTCTACTTTCATTTGTTTTCTCCTCTACTAGATATTTTCTTTCTTATTTTGTAATTTTGCAATCACTTTTTTAATTGTCATTATATTGATTTGCTTCAGTATGGCCCCGTAATTTAAAAATATGAATGCATAAAAACAAATTCCATTTGTTAATTGCTAGTGAAAGAAAATTCAGAAATCTTATTTAGCGTGAAAAACGTTCTCGTTCACTGGAAACCGTGCTGTGTTGCAGAAGCACTGCAACGACCAGTCCCTTTAACTTCTGAGATAGGGGAAAGGAGGCTTAACATCTGCTCCAATTGCCGCGCTGAAGGAATCTGGTCGTTGCATGATCGCTGCAACACAATGTAAATTAGAGACTCTGTGACGGATTATTTTTCGCTTTTTACAACTGATTAACGGAACGGACAGTTACAGAAGTAAAAAATATGTTATTTAAAGTGTATATATGCAAGCATTAAAAAGAATTTTTTTCTCTTTACTACTATTGATAATAATATTTTTTTCTTGAAATACTTTGGTCGTTGCGCAACGCTGCAACACTAACATTAGCCGCCACTGTGTGTGTTACATTATGGACGGGTAATAGGTATTTATAGTTTTGTTTCGGGGTGGGGGGCTTTGCTAACTTTATTCCTGGAAATGTGAAAATTCTGCAAGATATTCCATTTACTTTAAAATAGTTTATTGAATTTCCGGGAAGGGGGGCTTAAGCCCGGTAGCCCACTCTTATATACACCATTGTGGACAGGTGTTTACAGGCTCATTTTTGCCGGAAAAGGATAAAGCAAACTTACAAAGCAATGTAGGAAATGATAAGTTGATAACCTGGAATAAATTTGAAATCGATCCATTTAGACTTTGAAATTCCAGCTTACGAAACTATCAAGCAGGTATTTCCAGCAGGGGTGTAAATGAGGGCCCCGCAGACCCTGCAATGCGCGGGGGCTATCAAGCCATCAGGAGGCCCCCAAATCGTGAAGTAGGAAGTAGAAAAGGGGCCCCGCTCCACGCTGTCTGCGGGAGGGCCCCCAAGCCTTTAGTTACGCCACTGATTTCCAGAATGCAACATCATTGGATGTCGATTCCATTTGGGTCAATCTTGGTGGAGAACGATCCAAGGCAACAAACACTTACAGTATATCGAGACTACTTGATTCCGCAGACTGAGTCTTATTATATTTTAAAATGACATTAAAAGTCATAAAATACCGAAACAGTAATAAAAATTGAGAGTTTTAATTGTATTTTACAGGGATGTGCCTACCTTTTCCTTCCACATTCCCATTCTACTAATTCTTCCATCATCATTCTCCTGCCTTAATCATCCGTCTCGCATAGCGTAAAAGACATAATTGTGGGTAGGAATGCGCACGAGACGAGACGAGACAGAACTTTCCTGACAAAACTCGAGTCGAGACACAGTTCTTCCAATAGAGAAATATACATTTTTCGAGTCGAGACATCACTTTTACAGCACTTTCTCGAGACGAGACAGCCTCAAATCTTGTCTCGTGGGTATCCCTAACTATGGAATGTTAAACTGGAAGATTTCATTTTTATTCGTTTCAAGACACCGTCACATTATGCTTACACTGAAAAGTGTAAGTTTGATTAATATTTTTGAATGCGTTTCATAATTTACCGGTACTTCCAGCATTATAGTTAGAGGAAATATTCTAGCATTCCCTTATACAGTTTATCTAATGTACTTATCAGTATAAATATGCAGTTTTTGTGAAAGTATATATAAATTTTATTTCATTGGTTCCAAGGACTGGAATTCAGCATTTTTCATAGCAATCGAGAACTCTTCCATCATCTTCTACAACATTTCTTACTGTGGATTTCGGTAGCTCAAACTTATTCTCCAATTCACAAGTTTTTCCTTTGCTATCAAAATCCTTGATAATATTAAGTTAAAATTCCCAAGATATCATTTTCCTTTCTCTCTCAGTATAGGTCGTTCTGCACCACACAATTTCGCCTCCAAAGTAAGGTTGCCAACTAGCCGGTTTTACACCGGCCTGGCCTGAAATATTGTTGTTATTTTGATTAAAGCCGGTGACCGATATAAACTTCTTACCAGCCCCTTTATGACTTTTTTCTTTTTTTAAATTTGTATCTAGTTGACGCAATTTCATCTAGTTCAAAGTATAGATTTAAAAAGTAACTTTCATTCTGTTAATCCAAAACTGTCACCTTTCACCACCTATCAACGATTAATACATTTTGTTTGTCTGTTTAGATAATTTTACAGAGATGACAGGGATTGTATCAGGGAAAATTTGAAATTTACTTGTAATGAATTTTATGCATTTATTGAGAGTGAAAATGAACTTCTTAAAGCAATTACCTATAGTTGAATTATAAGTTTCATTTTCCAAATTCAAAATTGTTACGTAAAGATTAATATACTTTTCTTCATCTGTTTCGATAATTTTAAAGAAGTGGCAGTTAGTGGTAAATACAATAAAATGATCAATGCCGATTTCACTTTCTCATTTATAGCGTAATGTATTTATTAAGCTTATTATTGAATTTACTAAGGATACGTAGAATATGGGTCCTAATGCACTTTTGTTCACGATAATACATTTCCTTCGCATGGATGGGTCCGAACAGAGATACTTAGACCTATATCATACGGAATTTTGGGGACTGGGGATGCCGGTTTTTTCATTTTCCAGAGTTGGCAACCCTATATAGAGCCCAGGTATCGCAAGTCGTTGAAGTTAATACGGTTTTCGTTACAAGATCAGGGGTAAAGGTGGATCTGAAAAGGTAGGGGAACGTTTGACGTCACGCCGTACTCCGTGCCTATCTTTCTCCATTGTAATTTCTTAGGAAATGGGGGGACGCCATAGATGTTTTTCGGGAAGTGAGGGGACGACGTTCTCTTGCGTTCCTCCACACTTTTACCCCTGGCCAAGATTATGAGTTTAGCGTTTCCGACATTTTTCTTGGTCCACACCGACATACAATGAGTAAATGCATAACCTTAACAATAATAATAATAATAATAATAATAATAATAATAATAATAATAATAATAATAATAATAATAATAATAATAATAATAATAATAATATAATAATGAACGATTATCATTAGTTGAATTGAAATATCTGTAATGATATTGATAGGAGTTTTCACTTTCCAACTGCGAAAGTGCCGAATTTGAATTCAGCTGTTGTCCATTGTAACAAAACCTTTCCTCCGACATTCCCATTTCATAATTTTTTTCATAATCATTCTGTACTTATGAGGGGTTAAATTAAAAATTTCATTTAAATAATCAACAGAATCATGGAATTTCACCTATAAGCAGTGATCATTTTAGGAGGCAGCTCGAGGGTAAGTTCTCCCGGAGATACTGTATATACAAAATTCCTCCATGGACAGTACTAGTGTTTTAGCAGTACTATTTTTACCTCTTGTGTGTCAAATTCCCTCCCGGTGGGAAAATGTTCTGAAATCTTCACTAAGTATAGGCTTTAGCCAACTTCCTTTCAAAATTTCTGATTGTTTTCAGTGTAATAAGATTCAGCAGAATTATACCTGCTAAGTTAATAATTGTTGACATGTAAACAAAGCCGAAAAATTCAATATGACTAATTTGTTTCTAAATTAATCTTAATTTTAAAAATAATTTTCTTTTAGTAAGAATGACGGCATCTTATAGTGCTTTGTAATTCTAATAGGCCTATTTATCATATTTAAAATGCTTCCCATAAATCTTTCATTCATTCCACGCATTCAAACAATTTCCCCCTCTCACGTAATGTTAAGACGATCAAGAAGTAAGTGATTCTCCTGCCACCTATGAGAGAGGAATGGAAGCTGGTGCCTGTATAAGGTTAATACAGCCGCTTTTTCCTGCCATCTAGTAGTAAGTGGAGTAATCATGCGTGTACGAGGTGAAAAGAGAAGAGTTGAAAAAGACTAATGACCAGATAATTTCAGAATGATACCTTTGTTTCCCCGTAAGTTTGATGAGATTTACGTTGTGAGTATATAATAATAATAATAATAATAATAATAATAATAATAATAATAATAATAATAATAATAATAATAATAATGCCGACTTTTAGTTTCTCAATGGGTGCTCACTGCTCAGGCTTCGGCAATTCAGTGGCGTATTTACGATTTTGTTTCGGGGGGGGGCTTTGCTAACTTTCTGGGGGGATTTACCTGAAAATGTGAAAATTCTGCAAGATATTTCATATACTTTACTATAGTAAGTAAGATTTCGGGGGGGGGGGGGGTTAAGCCCGGAAGCCCCCTAAATACGCCCAAGAGACCAATGGTTCCTAAATTCTCGTGAGAGGCGAGAAAGACTGTGAACACCTGCCTAAATAAAATGAACCGTGATTGTTTTTAAACCAGCCCACGCTCTCTGAACTTCAGAACACCAGCTCCTATGAAACTTAATTCGGATGGGGCTTGTTTATTAGCTATGCGCGGAAGGAAGGGAAAAAGTTTTATAAAGTTTAACGTCCCACGTTTATCAATCGAAGCTAAAAAAAAAAAAAGACAGTTATAGTGAGATGGATGATAATGGCGGCATTACAAAAGGAGGGAACAGGAAAACTCCAGAAAACCAACAAATACGCTGTTTGTCCACCACAAAACCCACTTGGCAAGAGCTGGAAGATTTCCGATTTCGCCACCACTGGATTTACCTATTAGTAATATTTAAAAGTAGGAAATATGAATGTGTTGGTAGGTAGGTAGGTAGATTTAATTGAAACTTAATGAAAAAAAGAGATGTCTTAGGCTATTTTTCTATACCATACCGTACTATCTCACCTTTACGTAATCCAGTCCTTGTAATAGAGCGCAATACTTTATTATCATTATTATTATTATTATTATTATTATTATTATTATTATTATTATTATTATTATTATTATTATTATTATTATTATTATTATTGTTATTATTATTATTATTATTATTATTATTATTATTATTATTATTATTATTATTATTATTATTATTATTATTATTATTATTATTAATCTATAGACTATATTAAAAGCGGAGTCTGTGAACAAAAAACTTCAGATCCAGATTGAAAGTAACTATGTAACTCTTAATCTCTTGAACCACCCGACCGATCTCGATCAAATTTTTAACATGGATGAAGTTCGAATCTGGGAAGTTCTTTTTTTTTTTTTTTAATTATTTCATTTTGATGGTAAAACTTAGGGGTAGGGAGGGCAGGAGGGTAAATATATGAAAATGAATAAAACTTAAATAAATCTTGAACCGCCCGACCGATCTCGATGAAACTTTCAACATAGATAAGGGTCGGACCTGGGATGTTTTCTTCATTTTATTTTGACGGTACAGGGAGGGGACGTATATGTAAAAATAAATAAATAAATAAATCTGACTGTCTTTGTGACTTGTAAAATCTCTTGTAATTGTTGTACTTAAAATAGTTTGGTTGTGAAATATGTAATCTTACGCAGATTTTTCCTGCAAATACATCCATAGTTTAGAAATACGTGTTATCAGTGTATGGTGTATTTCGTGCATTTTAGTATTATTGTTTTAATCCGTCCCTAATTTGCAACCACGTTTCCAAACTTCCGCGTCCGTTGCGTCAGGGTAATCCTAATAATAAACACAACACAATGGAGTAAAGTTCCTAAAACTTAGTACTCGATAACATGACAAGTCCGGGTAACTCGGCCATAACCTGGCAGGGCAAAAAAAAAAAAAAAAAAAAAAAAAGCGCAGACCCGTTCAAGGTCATTACCGGGCCTGTCTTATCAGGTAAATTATTGTACAGTGTGTATTCATTAATTTTCATTTTCATGTATAGTAAAGGCTCTATGACTTCATAAAATACGTACTTTTCCTTTGTTTAAAGGCACGGGCGTCTCTGTCGGGGGTGAGGGGGACGAGGGGGACACGTCCCCCCAATATTTTAAAGTACAAAATATTAAATATTTTATTCTAATTTAATTATTTACTAACGATAGAATAACATATAAATAATACTAATTTTTTTTATTTGGAATATATAATATTCAGGCTGTGAAACGATTATAACAGAGTTCTTGAAATGGCCTGAAGGTAAGCAGAACGGTAAAAATGGAATCGAAGATAATAAACAGGTTGGACTACGAAGTATCATTTAAATAAATTTCTTTGGTCCCCCTCCCCCAAAGTTTACATGTCAGAGACGCCAGTGTTTAAAGGTAGGTCTAATTGGGCAGTTTATTCCCTATTGTATTCACAAGCAACGAGTACATACAAGTACAGTACTGTATTTTCTGAGGGAACACTCGTACTTATTCTATTTTTTTTTTTTTAAATAAAATCCATTCCCGATAACCTGTCATTTTCATAAACTCTTCCACCCTTGGGTTCACATTAGGCCGAGTTATCGGGATTCTACTGTAATAAACACAAACACTTTTAGGGAAAAAAAAATGAGGAATAGTTTATTCTTGCCCCTTTTCGACGGTTTTCTCAATAACGACTAAAGCGATATGGTACATATTTCGTTACCAAATATTTCATTAGTAACAACATAACAATATGGCATGACTTATTTGTCCTGAAAAAAAAAATCTACGAAGGGTTATTGATCCTTAAGGGTGAGTTTTTTGGTCGTTTTTTTCCTCAAAAAGAACTCAAGCGATTTTGTTGATATTCATAAACAAATATTGCATTAATAGGCATAATACATGGGATAAGTCATCAATCACTTATGAAAAACCTACAAAGGGAGTTTACTTTTTATTATTATTATTTTTCCTTTCGTCGAAAATTTCCCAAAATAGTTAAAAATTCTGTTTGTATTTCCGGCGAAATTAAAATACCGGTAATTTTACAAATTATGTGATATCTTCAAATAGATAAAAGGTAATAGAAATGTGGAACAAGAGCGCCCTAGACAATATTATTTTGCGTAAGGTATCGTTATCACAAGTCACCTAGTGGCTTTCAGTTTTCAGCCGTTTAGAAACGCGAAAATAAATGCCGATTTTCAAAATGGCTCGAAATCGAAAGCAGATAAGTGAGTCGTGATAACGGTTTCTCATATAAAATAATATTGTCTAGGGCGCTCTTGTTCCACATTTCGATTATCTTTGATTTCTTTGAAGATATCACATAATTACTGTAAAATTAGCGGTATTTTAATTTCTCCGGGATGAAGACTTAAAGAATTGGAGGGGCAAAGTTTATTGGGGTGGTCCGCACGAGCGTCAATCCCACCGGGGACATGTCCCCTCCAATATTTGTAAAGAATTTTTCGTCCCTCTCAATATTTCAAGTAATTGAGGTCAACAGTGACGCAAAACAGACTTAACCATGCAGCAGTTTGCTACGTTCACAAAACAATATTAGCCAAAGTGAATATGAAAAAAATAGTACAAAAGTAGCAACAGTGTAGCCTTGTGGGCATGTTGACATACACTTGGATCATTTAAGTTTAACCAGGGGTAAAAGTGGATCTGAAAAGGTAGAGGGACGGTAGTAGCGGCATTATATGACGCCATCCCCCCTGCCTATCTTTGCCCATTGTAATTTTTTAGGAACTGGGGAGATGCCGTACATATTTTTTGGAGGTGGGGGACACCGTCTCCCCGCGTTCTCCCGCACTTTTACCCCTGAGTTTAACTAAAATTATAAAACAAGGTTGAATTTTACTCTTTGAATAAAGGAACAAACTGTAAAATGTGTGTGTGTGTTTTCAGTGTCACATAAAAAAAAACTATCAAAGGTAAAAATAAAACACAAATGTTTAAGTTTTTTGCTTGCTTTTTAAGTAAAAAATGCTTTGAAATGTAATATACGAAGACTATTTTTCTAAACTTTCCGAAGAGTACCCTCGGATTCCCCACATTACTGGGGATATTCCATATACACCACAGTCCCTCTGATAGTCTTCCCCCCAGAGCTTATGTACTTTCGCCGCCAATGGTGGCCCGCATCTTTACTTTGCATGTCTTGTCGAAAACCTATTATAATAGCTAATATACGTATATACGTATATACTATATAGTATATAATATAGTATAGTATAGTATACTATACTATACTATACTATACTATACTATACTATACTATACTATACTATACTATACTATATAGCTAATGTCTTATTTTACTCAAGTACCTTAGGTTATTTCTATGGGAAATATCTGCTGCAATTCCTGTATAAAGTATGCTTCCATACTATTATGAAAAATATAAAGTAAGATAAACAATAAAAAAAAGTGTATGAAACAAAATCTTTTCTAAAATTGCATACTTATGCTTCATAAAACTCGATGTGAATTCGTTTTGTCTTTGGTGGATCTCGGTCTCCGGGATAATAAACTGTGGAAGTAGTTTTCAGCAGCACCGAAAGGCAGCAGTACTGTGCAGATACGCTAACAGAATTGTTTCTGCTATTCGCTAAAAGATGTCAGTATCAGCGTTTCTTAAGAACTATATTTCGCAACATTTGTTATATTATTTGCAATTGAAATCTATATCTCTAAATATTTCAGCATTTTTCATTTAAACAGTTGTATTCAACAATAAAATTAAAAAAAGAACTAGTAATATTTGTCCCCCCCCCTCCAGAAAAGAGGACGTTTCTCCCTTTCCTTTTAAAAACAAAATCAACCCGGATCATTTTTAGTGCTGTCCGGCTAATGGGGCGTTTACACTTAGTCGATTTGCGTTCGATTCAGTTGAATTGACGTCACTTTCAACTTAATCGACCGTGTAAACGGGACTTCAACTTAATCGCTTCTTGATCGAAGGCGACTAATCGACTGGCAACTGAACTGAAAGACGTTCTATTTTCTGTGGTTGAAATAATTGAACACATCCATCGATCTGATTCGGCCTAGCTGCTTCGATTTATTGGCAAATGCAGCGAGTCGATTTAGTCGTGCGTGTAAACGCCCCATAAGAGAGGATGTCTGATAACTAGAGACACGATTTTGTGGTAAATAAGAGTTCGTAATTTCGTTATTTCGTTATAAAAATATGCGTAAAGCGGGATAATATCGGTGAATAAATATTCAATGTAAGAACACTATTTTCCTTGGCAATTACAATTAATTACCTTTTATTTGACCTTAATTTACACTCATAAATCATCATGACGTGAGCTCATGCATGACTTTATAAAACAATATTTGAGTTTTTAAAAAATAACATTAAGCATCCTCATTGAATAAAAGTATAATTTAAAGAAACACACCCACCAACCCACAAAGAGAACATTAATAGAAAAAAATTCTGTGTTCACAGTTTACTAATGCAAATAACACGTAAGCATTGTTTTAATGTCTTTTGGTGTTAAATTTGTTCTTTTGTCGGTAAGTATGGCGTAAGATGAGCGAACCCTCTTCCCATCAACATTCGAAATGAAATGTACATTAGTTGGATACACTTTCCAGCGATTTCTGAATGCTCATCATACCCCGTAACACTCCTTCCACACTATCCACTTCACCACTATATACCGTTTGGAGCTCATTTTGCAACTACATGTAAAATTTAAAAAATTCATGGTGGTCTATTTTCTCAAAAATGGGAATTTTCATCACATTGCTAATACCTACCAAATAATGGTAATGAATACATCGTAAACGCGTCGAAAAATTGTCACTTTTGCGTAAATTTCGTGGACTATCGAGACTTGTTGCAAATTTCGCTAATTTGACAGAATTTCGCGTTTAATCGCGAGCGTTATATGGCCTAACAAATAGTGAAAAATTATATATTTTAGATACATAACATTTTCATACAAAACTGATACATTTCGCGTTTTCGCGTGTCACCAAAAAATCGTGCCTCCACTGATAACCCTATACTGATTTAGTGGCTAGCGCATGTTTCTTTGATGTACACTCATGTCCAAAATTATTGTCGCATGTCTATAAATATGTTGTTCTAGAAATATAATTTGATAACGGATTCGCCCGGTATTTCTTATAATGTTAGTATGTGTATAATCGGCAAAGACATGGATGTGGCAAATTTCATGTCAAAAGAACAGTAAATAAGAACAATAAAACGAAAATAAAACTTTCTTGTCAATTTAGCAACATGTTATTTTACTTATTCTAATTTTCATATTTATAATTCTTTTTCTATGAAATTTACCAGAAATATACATTTCCCGATTATACACATAGTATCAGTATTAAAAGTACCCTGGAAAATCATTATCAAATTATATTCTTACAAGAAGACAGTTATAGATATGCGACAATCATTTTGGACATGAGTGTACATGATCCGATACTCGATTCTCGGTGGGAAAGCATTACAAATTGAACGGATTACGTTACTTCAGATTTCACCTAAAAGTGTAAGAGACACTGGCTAAACTAACAAACAAACACATTCTCTGTTTCCTCATAGTGTAAAAGTTTGCTCCTGCCACTGGTGGATCCACGGGGGCGAATAAAGTTTACCTTTTCATTAATGCATAGATAAATTATTGCACTACTTTATCCTGATTTGATGTAAAACTCAGTATTTTAAGTCTACATTAATTTTTCGAGATGCGATTCGCCCTCTCCAAACGACCTTTCTGTATCCGGTGTCAAAAATTGTCCAATTGGAAACGGCTGATGTGCGTAAACAAAAAAGAAAATACAGCATTATCTATTGCAGAAGCATTCCTTTCATTTCAACATAAAACGGGTGCAGATTTCCTGTAAAGATCCATATATTTGTAAATTTACAGATCAAATTTGTAATAATATTTTAATAGGCCAGTGTGTAGACAATCTAAATATGTTGTGTTCTTACATGTGAAATACGTATTTACGAAGAAATACATCATTGAAAATCTAACGTATTAAGCACGGGTTCGTCCATAAGATAGCTATTAATTACAGTAAACAAAGTGAAATATCTGAAGTAATGCTAACTAATGATGCGCAATTATAAGTGATACACATATTTGTGAAATATACGTTAGTAATGTGTTATGTTACTTTCGAACACAAATATGGAAGCAATGAAGACGTAATACGATATTATCTCTAACATCTTTAATAAGGTACAAATACAGAATCCAACATGTATTTTTTTTAATCATATACAGTGTTTTGCGCTATTCTTGTTTATGCGTATACGCACCGTCGCTGACGCGCCTTATTCCTACAGACGCACCTTCTCCTCACTTGCTCTCGGGCCCGCCTGCAGCGCTTCTGCCCTAACTCGGTTAGATAACATTTGTGCTTTCCAGTGACTACCTAGCACAAGTTGATTAGTGTCTATCGCATAATAATCCTTAGTGTGTACGTACATTGAAGCCCTCCTAAAGCGAATCTGAACAGAGGAATTCAAATCCACATCCTGAAAATGATTCTTTAAAATACAGAGAGTCGAGGCCCATAGCCAGCCCCAAAATGTAGATTGGCCCGGCAGAAGTTAGGGGGAGATCCAACCATATTATAATTTATTTGCAAACCTACCATTAAAATGTTAGGGGCCAGTAAAAATTTAGGTGGCCCGGGCCCCATACCCCCTGTAGATGTAGGCTATCGATTTACTGCAAAAGAATTACATATACAATGTATTAATGTATGGATCCGTGCAATAAATCTGCATCATAAAAAGTAGTAGTGAAAGTCTACTTTGAATGTAAGTTGGATAATTAGAGAACTACAGTAAATATTAGGATAATATCATTTATAAATTCAGAATGAGAAATACACAATAATACCTCCGTTTCAGATTTAGAAATTAACATCTTTAAAATATGGCAACAGTGTTTTGTTTCTTTTCCTTTACCCATATCTTCTATAGCTAATAATCTGTGCAATAAAATACGCAAAGAATCTGCCTTTAATTCCTTTATATATGTTATTCACATAGGGAAGTTCTATTAGTCACGTAGATGAACTCAGGTAAATATAAAAGTGTGAAATACTAGAATTATTTTAAAGGATTTAGTTCGTTTCTACAAAAATACTTTAAAAAAAATTAGTTTGCTCATTACCTACATTACTTCATGGTTTCGTATGGCCTATCTACTGGAATATTATTCACAGTTTTTCCTTATATTGACCAATACTAATAGGTTATAAATTTATTTTCTTTTGTAGAGTTTGGTCATAGATTATATTATTTCTGGCGGATTCAGCATAGCCCGCGGCTTGTGTATAGCCCGCTCCCCCCAGTTTTTTGTTACTGGAACTGGAAGAGTCACTACTACTACTACTACTACTACTACTACTACTGCTGCTGCTGCTGCTACTACTACTACTACTATTACTACTACTACTACTACTACTACTATTACTACTACTACTACTACTACTATTGCTACCACGGCTTAAGTTTAGAGTTGCCCCTCCAGTCTAAGGGTGTCCTTGGACTTTGCAACATACAAAAAATAGTGCTTAAAGTATTAAAAATTGTTACAATTCACTTAACTTCAGTACTTCGTGTGTTTCACAAAAATTTAAAAGGTTCTCTTCATTATTTTTGCGCATCCGTTACAGCCATATTCGCCATATTTTACAACTACCATGCTGCTGAAACCTTCCGCATCCGGCAAATAGTACTAACTTCCACATATCTTTTCTTGTATTAAACATAACTCTCCTGCCGAACTTACATTCCTAAACATCAAATAAAAACTTCAAATTATCATTTCTTACCTAATTTCTCCTGTAAATTTTTCTGATTTTTATAAAAAGCGGAGGGGTAACTCTAAACTTAACCCGCTACCACTACTATTGCTACCACTACTACTACTACTACTATTACTCATATCGAGAACAGAACCCAACCAACCCCTGCGGGGCTTCTAACCCGTTCCTACTACTACTACTACTATTGCTACTAACTACCACTACCACTACTATTATTGCTACTAACTACTACTACTACTGATACTACTACTACTACTACCGCTACTACTACTACTACTACTACTACTACTCATACTAAAGCTTCCTTACCGCAAGATTTACATCTTAAATCTTTATAACATGCGAT
The DNA here is from genome assembly GCF_964235325.1 of Thermobia domestica. Classification (NCBI taxonomy): domain Eukaryota; kingdom Metazoa; phylum Arthropoda; class Insecta; order Zygentoma; family Lepismatidae; genus Thermobia; species Thermobia domestica. The sequence continues at coordinate 13,574,451 of NC_137471.1, forward strand.
TCCGATTCATTATGAACTAGTATGAATCGTTAGAATCACTATGATTCGTTAAAAATCACCTGGGAGGGAGCGGGCTATACTCAATCCAGTTTCTTTATAATTCATTAACCAATTCATTTGTTCGTTGATTCTTTAGTAATATACAGTTATTATTTTTATTGGAGCTCCTATGGCAACATGTGGAACAAATAATCATAACTAAACGTGTTAGGTTGCCTCTTGAGTATTTTTATGTAATGTTTTGTATGACGGTTGTTACATTAACAGAAAATAAATAATTGAATGGTAAATTCCAATTTTTAGTTAAGATAGCAAAAATTAATATAGCTCTGTTCTTCTTGAAAGAAGTTTGTTCATTTTTATCATCAAAATAAGCTTATCGCATGGACATTGTATGATTTTTGGATCATTAGCTTTCAACATTAAAGTTATGGTTAGGTTTGAGTTGGTTTAATTTTGTTTTCCATACAAACTGTTCCAAGAAATTAATCTATCTATCGTTCATTCTGAACGATATGTACTGTAAAGTTGTCGATAAGTAATTAATTGTCTGTTGGATAATATTATACACCATCCAATGCTCCGATTACTGTGATTTGTTTACGTGGTTCACCACGTACTTAAATCATTTGTAATTGTTAGAACAGTGAATCGGGACACTGAAATTGTGTGTGCCATAAACTGTAATTGTTCCATTTATCTAATATAGATGAGTAGTTCATTCTGAATAATGCATTTTTCCTGTATTATTTTGTGCTCAAATATTTTTAATCAGCGCCAGGAAACTTATTATGTCCCCAATTGCCCTCGTATAATAGAACCAAATAAATTTTTGTAAACGATTTGCATAAAACCCAAATGCAAGTGTAAAAAATGTTAATTAAATATACCTTATAATTCCAATTTACATCATAATATTTACTATAAGTAAAACTCAAATGTCTAATGATATCTGTCTTGGTAAACGACATTTTACAGACGTACCCGTACGCAAATAACGATTACGTTCTTACGTTTTTCAATTCGACATTTCAATCGTTTGCGGATAATTGACACCAGAAGTTTATTCATTATATTGTACTAATATATTCTGCTGTTAAAACGTTATTTTGTTTTCTTTTTTTCCTATTCTATTCAACTCTATCAGCGCAAGATACACTGAAAAAATAAAGAAACTACTTTTAGGCACAGTAGGACACTTTACAAATTTCCGACACTCTTTGAAAACCTCCAGATTACACATATTCATCCCCTTTAGATACTGTTTTTTTCCCCCCAAGTATGTCCCAGATAAATTTGCAAAATGTGTCATAACTTCGTTTTCGAAATGTTTGCCCAGAAGTGTTTCATGTCATACTAGATATTGTTTTTAGAGAATTAAAGCTCCTGGACACGCGAAGCACACATTGTAAACACTATTTCATGAATTTTCCCCTCAACGTCTGTACTAAAAGTATTTAAATGGTGTTTTATTTTTTGACTGTAGAAAAGCACAACGTTCCCTAACTTAACCTGCTCGCCCCAAGAAAAATCCTTACTAAGGGCTAGATTTCATTGGGGGACCCAGTGGCGGCGTAAGTCAAACTGGGGCCCGGGGCCAGTGAAGTAGGTTGGGGCCCCTTTTCAAACAATCGTGATTTATACACTTCTATTTTTGACATTCATTTACATAATCATTCTTTCTGTTTGCTCCTCCCCTTTCCCGTTGATGTGTGTGTTTAGATCATTATAATCGGGGATATATTAAACAAATAGGGCTGACATTCAGCATCCCTGTCTATTTTTTAATTGCTTACAACCGCCTTCGGGCTGGTATCTACAAATAAAACTGGACCACGATTATCATTGCAATTTTTTTTTCTTTTTTTATTCATTTTTAAACAAAGGACACGATAGAAAAAGGATTAGGGATACAAGTGTAACGGAAACTACAACCCACAACAGAAATAACAAACAAAACGTAACAATCAAGAATCCAGAATTTATCCTACACCTATACTATCGTAGTATCAACGCGTATTGTAATTAGATGGAATAGTGGAAGTAATGCTCCTAATAATACAGTTAGAGACAAATTTACGTACAAAACATAACAATGAGCTGATATTGCAAAAATTGCAAATAATAATATAAGCGATGCGATTTTTAAATGTAAGCTCTATGTTTTCTAGAATATTTTTGTTCGGTTCTCGTCTTTGGTGTTTCTCCTGCGCAATTTCTTACCTGTCTGAATTTGCGTTAGATGGGTTTTATTTGATTAGATTTTTCTTCCTACAACTAGCCCCATTCACTTTAACCTTCGGTTTCTCTCCAGTGATAATGTACGATCTATTTAGTCCCGCTACTTTTGCCGAAATATCAGTGAATAGTTAAGCACTAGAATATTTCTCTCCTGCTTGTCTTTTTTACTATTGTTTCCAGATTCCGCACTTGTTTTATGATTATATTATGTTGTATTTAATAATTCAGTCATGTTTATATTCTGTCACTTATGACTATTTCCATTACCATTTACTAACATACCGGTACTTAGTATTAGAATATATTATAACAAAAAATCCTCAATATATTGAATAATTGGGGATATTACAGATTAAATACACAGAGAAAAATCCGTTCTCCGGACAGCAGTATATTGTACAAATATACGGTATCCTCTTGCTTACTATTGAAATCAGTACGGAGCATACGTTATCCGTATGCTACATAGGCACTGCCCTTCGATGTTACATCATGCCGTTGCAGGATGTCTGACATCTAACAGTTTTCCGTATACCACATGCATATACTTATGTTACATTCCTCAGCTATATGTTATATACGTCCATTTGTATGTGAGATCCTGACCGCCTACATTGTTTCATACGGAAAGTACGTATAGATGGAACACTTATACAGAAAGTATTATAAAACATGCGTTTTCAGTTATACGTCTGCTGTACGTTAAGTCCAAAAAGTACAGGAATTACGCATGTAACCTATCTTTTTAAGTACGCCACCTACATTTTTTTTCTCAGTGTATGTGAACACAGAATTCTACTACGGGTTATACCATCCTACTTTTCATTACCACCTATCACCAGTCAATTGACAAATCTTGACAGTTTGTTATTACTCTTTTGGTACTTTTGGGGGCGTGGTGGCTCAATGGTAGAGCGTTCACCTCCGATGTGTGGGGTCCCTGGCTCGATCCCAGCTCGCCCCAGATGGACTTTGTGGTGGATAAACGTGCTCGTGGGTTTTCTCGGGGTTCTCCCGTTTCCTCCCACTTTCTTCATTCCACCTTTTCATCCCTTTAGCGTAACCGACATATCCGTGGGACGTAAAACAAAGACTTTATTTTCTTTTGGTACTTTTGTATTTTTCTTTTCTTTACTTGAAACATAAAACTACTTTCGACAGTAGTTCCACTACCATATTAACCTATGTTCCACAAACATTCAGAATGATACCTTCCTTACTTTGGTAGCAGCGAAAGTCTCAACTACATCATCAGAATCCAGTGGATGCTATTTCATTTTCGATAGAAAGAATGGCCAGATTCGTGAATATTTCCTGATTCATTGTGGAACGCAAGTATGATTTTATCAATTTCATTTTGGTGAAAAACCTTTCACATGATGCGACAGATACGGGCAGTGTTATGAAAATCTGAAGAGCGGTTGCCAAACTTTAGTACATTTCAAGCCCCATTAAAGATACATATTTCAGGATACCTTGTGGTGAAAAGTCAAGTTGTTATTTAGCTCTCTGAGCACACCTTAGTGAACGGATTAAATCCTTACAATCCTGAAATAATAATAAGCCATCCAGGTCATTCGGGTAGAACAAAGCCAAATCAGAGCAACATGCTTTTAGCCTTTCCTCGCTCTCATCATATAGCTGCTGCATAAAGTTGGCCATAGAACACAGGAATCCAAATCTGTCGTTCAGGTCATGCATCTGAGTAAAATAATCATTTGTTGTCTCATCTCATCTAGAATTTCATTGATAGAGCGCTTCACTTTGGCATGTGCAGTCAGGTTTCATTCTTTGCTTCTCCAGGCATGCATCTCCTTCTACTGTGTGTACCCACAGTGTACCCTGCAACTTCTTTAAGCTGTGGATAAGATTTTCTTGTCCAGCTCACGTCTCCAGATATTAATGGTGTTAACCAGGCTCTGTAACTGAATAAGAGTTTGATTGGAACTCATATCGTGAGATTGAAGGTATTTTTGGATTCGATCAATATATGAGAGATTTGCAGACCAGAAATATAGTAAAGCGATGAAATTAAATTATTGGATGCTTGCAAGAAGAAGACCAGCATCTCCTGTAGTATAAAGCGTTTCAATCGAAGGGTCACGCAGATCTTCCAATGGATCAATTACTTCATCCAATTGACTAGAAAGTGCCTTTAAAGCTTCTGCTTTTGATCTCCATCTAGTGTCATTTTCACGTTTCAGACCAATCTTTACGTGATTTTGCAGCACATTCCATCGGTGAGTAGATCTAGAGAAGAATGCCAATAAATGTTCCATTGCTTCCAACAAAGTCGCCGCCAGAACGTTAACTTGCGCAGCATGTAAGCCACAAGGTTCAATGAATTATTGTTACAAGGTACGAAAATGGCCAAAGGACATATTCCGTATCAAAGTTTGAACTCCAGAATATTGACCGACCATTGTAGCCAGATTATCACAAGACTGGACTCTGCAATCTTAATATCAAGCCTATCACGTTGAAGTTTCTTCAGTATTTCAGCAGAAATACTCTCAGAAGTCTTTGCTTCGACAGAGATCAAATCAATAAATGCTAACCGAACTTGAACAGAATCAGGTTGTATGTCAGTAAATCGAATGATTTGTGACAAGTGTTCCATATGAGAACAATCAGGAGTTGAATTAAATATAATGCTGAAGTATTTTGATTATTTGAACACTTGTTTTCTTATTGAACATTTTCTTCATTCTAAATTTGTGGGTTGAAATGTAAATTCATACACCAAAAAACAAGAGCAGAAATGGGGAAACCAGCTAAACAAAAGGGTTTCGCTCGCTGAAAATTCGACTTGTAAAGGGCAAAAGAATGAAGACAGAAGGAAAACAAGTGAATGAGCGACTATAGCGTCTGCACCAAAGAGCTTTTAATTAGGAACAGAATGCTAGTACCCTAATAACTAACTAACTAACTCTATGGCCTATGGAACCCGGAGGTTCAATGCCGCGTTCACAAAAGCTCTCCACTGACTTCTATCCTTAGCTAACTGCATCCAGTTTCTACTTTGTATTCCAATCTCTGCGAGATCCATCTTAATATTGTCCTCCCATCTACTCCTAGGTCTTCCTAATGGTCGTTTTCCGATTGGTCTTCCAGTCAAGACTTTGAAAGCGTTTCTACTTTCTTCCATTCTAGCTACATGACCCGCCCACCTAAGCCTCCTAGACTTCACGACCCTAACAATGTTGGGTAAACCATATAAATTATGTAGCTCCTCGTTATGAAGTTTCCGCCATTCCCCATTCCCGTTCCTCTTGGGTCCGAATATTCGTCTCAGGATCTTGTTCTCAAATATTTTCAGTCTATGTTCTTCTCTCAGAGTAAGTGACCATGTTTCGCAACCATACAGAACAACAGGCATGATTACCGTTTTGTATATTTTAAGCTTCCAATTCCTCGACAGAATTCGCGACAACAAGAGATTTTGAACCGAATAGTAACACGAATTCCCTGATTTTAGTCGACATTTAATTTCTTCGTGAATATGATTTTCCTCTGTTAATACTGATCCTAGATATTTGAAACTATCCACTTTATCAAAAGTATTATTTAATATTTTAACGCATCCATAATTTGCCGTATTACGGTCCCGACGCACTTCCATGTATTTAGTTTTATCTGCATTTACTTCTAAACCCATGTCCCTGCAAGCGTTTAATAAGATCTCTGCATTTCTTTCTATTGTTCCCCTATCATCACCTATTAAATTTACATCATCAGCATATGCCATAACCTGGTGAATACCGTTCAACTCTAGGCCCTGGTTGCTATCTTTGATTTTCCTTATAGCGTATTCCAGAACGAAGTTAAATAATAAGGGCGACAACGCATCTCCTTGTTTCAGGCCATTTTCGACGTGAAAGCTCGTGGACAAAAATTTTCCTACCCGGACTTTACTTTGGGATTCATTTAAACATATCTTAATTAATCTAATTAGCTTTCTCGGTATTCCAAGTTCTGTAAGAACGTTGTATAATGTTTCTCTCCTAACCGAGTCGTACGCCTTTCTAAAATCAATAAATAGTTGATGTACCGGGGTATTGTATTCCCACTTTTTTTCGAGTATTTGGCGAATGGTAAATATTTGGTCGATAGTTGATCGATTCCGTCTAAATCCGCATTGATAATCTCCAATAATTTCATCTGCGTATGGGGTCAGTCTTGCTAATAGAATATTTGAAAGGATTTTATAGGATGTTGACAGAAGAGAAATGCCTCGATAATTATTACAGTCAGTTTTGTCGCCTTTCTTGTGAATTGGAACAATGATTGATTCTTTCCACTCTTGTGGCAATTCTTCCTTTTCCAGATAAGGAAAAGTGAAATGAAATCTTTTGAGTTTTACGTCCCACGGATATGCCGGTTAGGCTAAAGGAGACGGTGATGATGAGAGATGAGTGAAATGGTGGAATGAAGAAAGTGGGAGGAAACGGGAGAACCCCGAGAAAACCCACGAGCACGGTGTTTGTCCACCACAGAGTCCACACGGCGCGAGCTGGGATCGAACCAGGGACCCCAAGCACAGGAGGTGAACGCTCTACCACTGAGCCACCGCGCCCCCTGTTCCAGATAAGGAGAATGAGTTTGTGTATCTTATTCCACAATTTTTCGCCTTCAGCTAAAATTAACTCAGCCGGAATTTCATCTACACCCGGAGATTTGTGTTTCTTTAATTTCTTTATAGCAGTTTCTACTTCTATTCGGCTGGGTTCTGGAATATACGGTTCTGCGGTGTGTATCTCCTTTTCTCCACGCACACTAGTTTTCGGTTGCGTGTTAAGCAAATCGTCAAAGAAATCTTTCCATCTATTTAAGATGCTATCCGTGTCAGTGAGAACTGTACCGTCAGATTTCTTTAATATATAAGCACGAGGTTGGTAGCCTTTCTTAAATTCGTTGATTCCCTTATACATGTCTCGGATGTTTTTATTTTTACTATTATCTTCAAGTTCCTTAATTTTAGCTTTCAGAAAATCGCGTTTCTTTGTTCTAAAAGTTTTGGAAGTTTTCCGCCAGATATCTGCGAAATTTTGTGTAGTTATTTCATTCGGATTTTGTAGCCAGCGTAATTTTGCCTGTTTTCTCTTCTCTGCTAGTTGTATGCATTCCTGGTCGAACCATGGTTTGTTCCTGCGTATTTCCGCGTGTCCCAATTTTTCTTTTGCTGAAATTTTAATGCTATCTCTAATTTCAATCCAGGTATCCTCAACACTAGTGCACTCCGAATCTTCTAAAGCCGAGAATCTATTCGAAACTTCAATCTGGTATCTCTCTCTTACCTGGCTCTCTTCTAATTTCTTTAAATTGAATCTCTCCGTTTTCGGACAATGAATATTACCTTTATTCAACGATAACCTCTCTCGTATTATCGCTGCTACCAGGTAGTGGTCAGTGTCACAATCAGCTCCTCTAAACGACCGGACATCAATTATGCCAGATTGCCTTCTTCTATCTATTAAAACGTGATCAATTTGATTATGTGTTTTCCCGTCTGGTGACGTCCAAGTGTATTTATGAATGTCGCGATGTGGGAATTTTGTACTCTTCACGATTAGGTTTTTGGATGTTGCAAAATTCACGAGTCTAACACCGTTGTCATTACTTTCCTTATGCAGACTTTCGTTCCCTATAATCGGTTTGAAAATATCCTCTCGTCCTACCTTCGCATTGAAATCCCCTAATATAATTTTCATATGGTATCGCGGGAGTTGGTCAAATATCCGTTCCACTTCTTCGTAAAAACTGTCCTTTATATCGTCATCCGTATCTTCAGTTGGGGCATGTACATTTAAAACAACAATATCACACCACCGTCCCTTAAGAGTAATAAAAGAAAGTCTGTCAGTGACAAATTCAACCCGTTTAATTGCTGGTAATATACGTTTATGAACGAAAAGCCCTGTTCCTAACTGGTGATTTTTATTTCCTTGTCCGTAAAAGAAGGTAAAATTTCCGGAATTCTCAGATCCATTTCCTTCCCACCTAACTTCCTGAACTCCTACTACGTCCATCCTGTATTTCTCTAACTCACTCGTTACGGATTTTAACGCGCCTGCCCTATAAAGACTCCTAATATTCCATGTTCCAAATCTCATGTCCATTTTCTTTTGCTGAGTCGTGCCAAGTTATCAGTCCTTGTCCGAGGCTTTTGTGAATATTTCTGAACAAGTGCTTTTTTTTTTTTTTTTTTTTTTTTTTTTTTTTTTTTTAGAGGATGAGGTTGTTAGCCCTACCCAAACCCCCAAGCTGGAGGACCACTCCTAGTCGTCTGTCCGCGACTGCTTATTCAGTATATTCGCAGCTAACCTCTATATCTAGAGGCCTTCTCCTCGATTCGCAACCTGAGGACGCGCCATGCCGTGGTGACAGGAACCCACGTTAGCTAGTTAGCTAGTACCCTAATAAAGCATTATATTCGTTGATCCCTTCTTTCTATCCTTCTCTTGAGCTGATATATGAATAAATAAATAAATAAACAGTGATAGTTTAGGAAGCAGGATAGCAGACGGGGCCCCATTACTTGCCTCATAAGACCTTAGAGTGTAAATAACACAATATACTTTGATTTTCATTATATTTTAATCTACACTCAGCTTTTCCTTTAAATTTCTATGAGGTTATTGAACAGAGTGAAACTTTTATTTTATTCATATTTTAATCCACATACATTTTTCCTTTAAATTTCTTTGGGGCCCCAAGAGAGTAAAACTTTTATTTTATTTATTTTTCACCTACATTCAACTTTTCTTTTAAATTTTCTTGGAGGCCCCAAAAAAGTGAAACGTCTGATTTATTTTTTCGCCTGCATTCAGCTTTTCCTTTAAAATTCTTTGGGAGCCCCCAAGAGTATGAAACATTTACTTTATTTTTCACCTATATTTAGAGCTTTTTCCTTTAAATTTCTTTGGGAGCCTCCAAGGTAATGAAACTTTTATTTTATTTATTTTTAATCTACATTCAGTTTTTTCTTTAAATTTCTTTCGAGTCCCCAAGAGAGTGAGGCCGGAAGCTTATCATTTGTTTAGCTTATACGGAAATCCAGCACTGATTAGCTTTATTAGACAGATATTTCTGTTGTTTCATCCGTTATTTGGTGGAATATTGATTGACAATTACATTTACATTTAGGAAAGGTATGGATTATAAGCCTTGATGGCCCTAAGTAACTATTTTTCCTTAATAACTATTTTTTATCTACCGTCGGGGGCCCCCACAAAGTGGGGCCCGGGGCGGGGGCACCGCTCGCCCCGCCCTTACGCCGCCACTGGGGGACCTACAATTTAACATGGAAGCCAAACAACGTGAGTTTCCATACAGAATCAAACCCGGTCTTCCTCGACAAGGGCACGTACGTTAACCGAATAGACACAGGCCGCCTTATGCAGAGTCATTTTGACGTACGGTTAACGTCATACTAAAGGCTTGACTACTGCATGGAACATACGTTAGTAGAACTCTCTAGTATGTCACTAATCACTCGTCAGAACGACTCTGCATAAGGCCCCCGGAATTTAACTAAAGGCTAGTGCAGGAGTTGACATACAGATTCTAAGGGCCTTATGCAGAGTCGTTTTGATGTCTGATTAAGGTAATACTACGTGTTTGACTAACGGATGGTTATCAAAATTGTATTCAGAGACTTTGATTAGGACGTAGTATTTGACGAAGCTAATCAGATGTGACTAATTAATCTAGAACAGAGGCTAATCTTTTACCCATGGTTTAGCGTGCGACACAACATTTCGTATTTTATTTATTTTCATTTTTACAGACTGCGCATGCGCACATTTACTTTTTCATAGTTGCCACATTTATTTTTCTCACCCGATGCATTGAGGTTATATTAGTTAATCATATCCAAATCAACTTTGTAGTTGTATTCAAAGTAGACTCTGAATACCAAAAAGTACACCTTCCTTAGTAAAGAGCTAGTATACCACTAACTAGTGTGTGACTAACCCTCGATTAACGAATTATCTCTGAATACCGCCCTAAAAGTTTTGCCCATCCGGGCAACGGCGGGCTTTAGTCTGCGTGCGTTGTTTTCAATAACCGGTACTGGATGCAGCGTTGCCAACCAACTGAAAGTAAAGTATGGTTGCAGTCACTCTGATTTTTCAGTGCAGATGGCCGATTATCTACAGTGAATAACATGCAGATTGGCTTTTATCTTGCCAAAGCAAGTAACGCCTATTGTCAAGGGCGCTGATTTCTCTGAAAATTGGGGGGGGGGATTCAGATGCAGAAGGTACATATATGAGGATTTTAAGACAAATTGCATTCAAATTATGCCAAATATTGTATATTCATAAATACAGTAGAGGGTCCACATGAGCTTTGGGGGGGACGCCCCCCAGGAGAGCCGGCCCCGATCATGATTCTGTTTTAAAACCAATTCTGATTTTTGCTCTTAACATTAAAGAATGCACTATTAAAAATACATTCTTAAGAGTCTCTATCACTGCAAAATTAAAATACCGCTAATTTTACAGTAATTATGTGATATCTTCAAATAGATAAAAGATAATCGAAAAGTGGATCAAGACCTCCCTAGACGATGTTATTTTGCATGAAGTACCGTTATCAGGAGTCAGCTAGTAGCTTCCCGTTCGCAGTTATTTAGAAACGCGAAAATAAATGTCGATTTTCTAAATGGCTGGAAATCGAAAGTAGATAAATGAGTCGTGATAACTGCATTTCAAGCAAAATAATATTGTCTAGGGAGGTCTTGTTCCACTTCTCGATTTTCTTTTATCTATTTGAAGATATCACATAATTACTGTAAAATTAGCGGTATTTTAATTTCGCTGGGATGAAGCCTCTTAACTTTGAGAAACCGTTTCTCCTCTGTGCACCGAGACAATATTTTCTTAGAAATGAGATTTGTCAATTCTCATCTATAAGGAAAGAAACAGTATATTTTCTCGTTTCGCTTTATACAACCTCATCTACTTTTCTTCATTTCTCATTAATGAGAGTTTTAAAATCTTGTTTCTAAGAAAAGATATCTCGGTGCACAGATAAGAAACGGTTTCTCAGATTTAAGAAAGTAGTTTTAACAGTGTGTTACCAAGTTGTAACCTTTTTTCTGGATTCAGCAAGTAAAATCAAGTTAGTTTTGTCAATAACTGAACTCTTCATTGCTTGAACACTTAAAAGGAATACAGTCATACTAGGATTAGCAAACAAAATTACATGTTAGAGGGTATAACTGTGCCATTTGCCCGGAGCGTGCATACTACATTCGGCGGGCGCCTATGTAAACAAAAATCAAGATTTGCCGACCCCTAGGCCAGATAGACTAATTGTATTGCAATTAGAGCTTTATGCATAAGCTAAATATAGCTCCTCTAAAATAAATCTTTATCTTGTGAATGGAATTTGGCACAGCTCATTAACAAGGTATCACTCGGAATTAGAGAGACAGATTCTTCCAAGGATCTTATAAAATAGAGGATCTGCCTTACAACAAATTCTTGAAGCCATACATCACAGTTTCGCCACCCTTACTCTGCCCACTCCGCCCAATAAGATCGCAATGTTTTGAGCCAACAATCATGGCGGAAACGAAATAGCCAACCAGACGATGGCAGATACAAGAGTAGCCAATCAGACGTGCCGATGCTCGGTTGTTTTTTGGCTTCATCGATTTAGTAGGATGAAGATACACATGGGCAGATCCTCTATTTATAACATCCTTGGATTCTTCAAAACTGATGACTGGTTTCGGTCACGTGCCGAATGTTTTGTTTCTTCAGTTATAGACCGAAATAGTGTGACGTCACATCCTTTTCGTTACCATGGTGATGGCCATTTTATTTTCTAAACAACAAATAGCCTAAATACCTAAAGGGCCTAAATGCAAAAGGGAAAAACAGTGATGAAATATTTCGGAATTGGAAACATTAGAGTGAATGAAATAACGGTATTTATGTTTCTTTTTAAATATTTCTAATCAATGGAAAAAGCAGGAACAGAAAAAGAAAAACAGAAAACAAATGCACTCTTCTTGTTCATGATCAGATATTAACTTTAAATAATTCTGGAAAATCTTCGATTCATTAATATAAGTATCATAACATTGCATACGTGAACAGAAATAATATTAACAGTTGTTTAGAACATATTCTGAAGCAGTCGTACGTGGGTGTATTCTTATTGTACTGTTTCTAACTGATGTTTTTTTTTTTAAAAAGTTGATAGGGCATATAAGAAAAGATTTGACCTATATCCACTGATGACTAGATTGAAAATTTCCGAAGGCTTGCTTTTCCCCCTTACTTTTGTAATATTGTAGACATTAATATTGTGTACTTCCATCATCAAGATGGACATAAGGAAAGTAAATGTCCCAGTAGAATTAACGTTGTTCTAAAAGATTTTTTTTAAAAATAAATATGTTTACAGTTTTCCTTGTGCCGACAGTTTGTCAATCTGCACGTTAGGAAGTTTATATTGTGTATAATTGTTTCTTAAGGTAGATTACATGATAATGACGTTTACATTAATTATTTGTTTTCTACCTTATCACTTACGAAACGTGTCTATTTTAGAAATAAGTTCTTTAGGTATTAATCCTCCTTTATATATATATATTTTAAATTTTATTCGTACCTTCCTAAACCGCACTTCCATATTCTAAATCTATACTCTTTCCCACCAACTTTATTAGTCGTTAAAACATTTTATAATTGTAAAAACAAATTTACAGATGTTGTCCTTGTTTGTACTAGATTTTAAAATACACCTTCATGTTCGCTTCACGCGTTTGTATAGAAAAAAACATGGCGATCACCATGGTAACGAAAAGGAAATGACGACACCACTATTTTAGTCTATTTAACAACTGTGATTGGACTTTAAATCACTGATGATTTCAGGGGGGTGATTCGGGAGATTTCTCCCAGAATTAAGATATTCCCTTCGGAACACAACCTCAATCTTTCTCAGCATGATCACCTGTATTTTCAATCACCCCCTGTGTATTGAAAGTACACTCCGAGATAAATCAACAGTGCTATAAGTAGAGAGTAGATATGTTACACTTGAAAGTTTGTGTATTCTTTCTTTTATTAAAGTTATGTCCAACTTCTCGTTGCAGATGGAGACAGAAATGAAAGTTAAGAGACCATTTATAAATGAATTAGGGAGGAGAAAGGTCTCTAATCCAATTGTGAGGAAATGGTTGTATTTGGCGATATTTCTTATTTGTGTGAATATTGTTTATATTTTCCAAAAAATATCAACTACTATGGAAAACCAGGAAACCAATAGGCCTATAGAAAACAAATCAATTAATATATCTATAGAAAACCAGGCAATTAATAGACCTATAAAAAACCAGGCAATTAATAGACCTATAGAAAACCAGGCAACCAACATACGTATAGAAAACCAGGCAACCAATATGCCTATAGAAAACCAGGCAACCAATATGCTTATAGAAAACCAGGCAATCAATAGGCCTATAGAAAACCAGTCAATTAATAGACCTATAGAAAACCAGGCAATTAATAGACCTATAGAAAACCAGGCAATTAATAGACCTATAGAAAACCAGGCAACCAATATACCTATAGAAAACCAGGCAACCAATGTGCCTATAGGAAACCAGGCAACCAATAGACATATAGAAAACCGGGCAAGCAATAGACCTATGGAACACCAGGAAGAAGTAACTGAGCAAAAGTCTGGTGATGTTCGTAAGTTAATTACCATATTTTAAAGTACTAAAGCTGTAGTAGTCTACATGTAGGCCTACTTAGTAGCGCTGTTTCTAGTAGAGTAAAAATTTGCAATAAGCCCTTTAAAAATAACAGTATTACTCCACGTTTATCTACTTTTTACCAGATTTAAGCAAATTAATGTTCATAACATTAATAACCCTGAATTTTACGTTTATAAAATTCTAATATTTGTGTTTTGCACATCATGCTAAGTAGGGTCAAACGAGAGTCTCGTCAACAATCTAACAGCAGATGGTCTAATTAAACTGCCACTTGACGAATTTCTTGTCTGTGGGGAGAGGTGTGGTCGGACAGGTTATTAGGAGAGGAAAGATTTATTACCCTGACCGTTAGGTGGTCAGACGGGTTCCTGCAAAGGGTTGACCTTGAGGAGAGATGGAGTACTTCTAGAAAAGATAGAATGACCTGTATCACGTGATATTTTATAGGCGTTGTTTCTATAGGAAATTCGGGATATGTGTTGGAACGTATATTATACATACTCTATAGAACAGCTACGCTGTCATCATACTAAAAATAAAATTAAACTTGAACTCAAATTGTTTACCGGAGCGTTTTTTAATTACACTTCATAGAACAGTAACGATGTGATCATACTAATTATTTTAATTGGTTCGTTTTCATTAAAGAAAACTCAGCATATGTGTTGGATCTTATGCTAAAGCATACTCCGTCGAACAATCTCTGATTGTGATCATATTAAAAATGGGGACGGAATTAACTTTATTCATGCAGGACTTTTTCTTTAATTCGATTATTTGCTTAGCAAATTCAGAACACTCTTTGAGTGTGAGCGTACTAAAAATCTCGTGTACGGAGTACATATACAGACCGTGGTTCTCGTACGTCTTTCACTGGTGAATTCAAGACGGGAAGTGAACTTTCAAGCTGGAAACCGGTTGAACGGGAGTGAAAGATGGCGTTGTTGGGTAATGACGTTACAGGTACGTGTTAAAACATGAAGACAAATACCAAAGTAAACCAACGCCGTGTCGATTAGACATCACAGACTGCCGACAAAGTAATAAAAACAAGTTTGGTGCCGCGGTAAGTGAACATAAGACATTGTCGGCGGAGAATACAAAGATGATTAAGGTTGCGGTAGGTGAACATGTTGAAACATGCCCCTATGCTAATTGGCAATACAAAAGAAGTTTGGCGCCGCGCTAGGTGAATACGTGCTTATCTTGCGAGTATGAAAATACTTTAAATACGGACTATAGCGGGAAATATATATAGACATCATGCATCTATTTGAGAAAGAACCCTACGAAGTTAAGACTGAAGCAATATCTGATGCTGAAACAGAAGTATACGAATCATCGTCAGACGAATTTGATTTTGATGGAATATAATCACCAGTACTAACAGTTTCACCAACTCCGCCATCATCTCGAGAACATCACCATTTTGGGGTTTAGATTGTTGTAATATTCAAAAGGTGGACCGTGAATGTATAAAGAAGGATATTGAAAAATGGGATTTCAAGGATACATTAATATGCGACGGATGTAGAGAAGGATCCCATCATGATTTTTCTCATGATTGTATGATAGTGCATCTAAAGTAATTGGAAACCCGTGCTTGGAGTATTATAGCAAGCTCTAGTGTTGAAGACGATGTGTTTTACCTGTATGCAAACACGCATGTTATAGGAATATTAACAAGATAAAAATTCTGTGAAACGTATGCGGAATTATAAGTAATACAGACTCCGCAATTACTGGGCATTTTCATAAGAAAAGAGACGGAAATCGGACATTCCAGATTGAAAAATGTATTCGATTAGTGTTGGTGTTTCATGTGTGTTATGTAGTGGTGAAAACGAATTTGAATTGTGTATTAAAAACTATAAAAGTATACTTACGTAACAATAATCCAATCGAATGCGTGGTATGCAAGTTAAATCTTCCTCATGATTGTACTCATTTTCATAATACTGGAACATTTGCAACGAAGTACTTATCTCTTGATAAAACTCTTAGTGAACTTTTTGAAGTTTTTGAACAAAAACATAGTGAAATCTTATTTATATGGTTTATGCGTAAAATGTGTGATCTTTTAAAAAATACAGAATATGTTGGACAGATTATTCCGTTTTTCATTCCTCACACAAATGAAATTTCACCATGTGTACATCAGTATATTATCGATATTCAAGGTTTTAAAATGTCTGATAACGAATTTATTATTCGTGAGTTTTGTTTAACTGCATGCGATGATACAGTACATTCCCATTGCTTGGTAAAATCACCAATAGATTATAATTTATTATAATTAGATAGTCAAAACAAGTTGACAGGTTAACATTAAATTTACACGGTTTGCAAAGGAATAGCAAAACTGGATATACTGTATCATGCATACGAAACCTTGTATATCAATTATGTTCAAAGAATTCAACCTTTTATTGTAAAGGTTTAGAGAAATCTTCTTGGATTAAAAGAATATCTGCATTAGATAATGTTATTGATTTAGAAACAAAACATTGTCCTTCATTAAGTGAATTAAATGTGGAAACACATTTAAAGAATATTGAACTTTTCACACAAATATTGTAAAGAAATCAGGATGTGCATATCGTAATGCACAACAGTTGGAAATATGAAAGATCAACAGCATTAACTAATGCATTATCACGATTGTAATAGTTTTTTCTTAGGAATTGTAAATAAAATGCAGGGATGTAAGTTTAAAAAATATTGAAAATTTAAAAAAAAATGTATATATGATAAAAAATTGTATATATATTACACAAATAAAAATTGTAAATATATAATAAAAAATAAAGAAACAAAAATATTTGTGTTTTCGTTTTTTTTAAATGTTTACATGTTTATAAACGATAACATCATTCTTTTTCCAATTTTTCTTGTAAAACATTTTAAAACACTTTTGAAATGAATGAGTGCGAATAATATGATGCAAAATGAATAAAACAAAGTATCCGCACAATACAGAATTATCATGTTGATATGGATTATTCGTAAAGTACATTTTAGCATTTTTTGATAAGTTTTTTATTTCCTTGGGAATGTTCATAGCAATAATAATAATAATAATATAAAACTTATTTGAATTTAATATCTTCTTTTCATGAACACACAAGGTTTTAAACTACGAGAGATATCCACTAGTTATCTGTCTCGCAAGAGCGAACTTAGTTTAGAAATTGGCACAATGGATATATATATACAGGGTGTTTCAGATAAAACGTCCAGTGCTTATAAATCCGAAACGGCTGAGAATAAAAGATGAAACAAAAACTGAGATAGGAAAATGTCATAGGGCGCATCACATGATGTTGCGGTGACTCCCAGGGCTCTCCTTCAAGGGGGCCCAGGGGCCAACTTCTAATTTTCAAATAGGAACACGTATTGAATCATACCTCATTCAATAGTACTTGAAAAACGAAACAACTTTTGTAGGAAACAATTTTCGATTAGGGCCACCGTTTTTAAATGACCGCAAAAAGTGGG
This sequence comes from Thermobia domestica, assembly GCF_964235325.1. Classification (NCBI taxonomy): domain Eukaryota; kingdom Metazoa; phylum Arthropoda; class Insecta; order Zygentoma; family Lepismatidae; genus Thermobia; species Thermobia domestica. The sequence goes on from NC_137471.1 coordinate 13,591,936, forward strand.
TCCTATATCAGATAAAACGTCCAGTGCTTATAAATCCGAAATGGCTGAGAATAAAAAGATGAAACAAAAACTGAGATAGGAAAATGTCATAGGGCACATCACATGGTGTTGTCGTGGAGACCCCCAGGGCCCTCCTTCAAGGGGGCCCAGGGGCCAACTTCAAATTTTCAAATGGGAACACGTATTGAATCATTCTTCATTCAATAATACTTGAAAAACGAAACAACTTTTGTAGGAAACCATTTTCGATTTGGACCACCGTTTTCAAAATGGCCGCAAAAAGTGGGTTGTGTATCAGATAAAACGTCCAGTGGTTATAGGCCTAAATCAGAAATGGCTGATAATAGAGAGATGAAACAAAAACTGAGATAGAAACGATGATAAAGCATATCAAGTGGTGTTGTGGTGACCCTCAGGAAACTCAGTGAAGGGGGCCTAGGTGCCAAATTCAAACTGATACAGGACATTTTGCGGCCATTTTGAAAACGGTGCCCCAAATCGAAAATTGTTTCCTACAAAAGTTGTTTCGTATATCAAGGACTATTGAATGAGGTATGATTCAATACATGTTCCCATTTGAAAATTTGAAGTTGGCCCCTGGGCCCCCTTGAAGGAGGGCCCTGTGGGTCACCACGACAACACCATGTCATGCGCCCTATGACATTTTCCTATCTCAGTTTTGTTTCATCTTTTTATTCTCAGCCATTTCGGATTTATAAGCACTGGACGTTTTATCTGATATAGGACCCACTTTTTGCGGCCATTTAAAAACGGTGGCCCAAATCCAAAATTGTTTCCTACAAAAGTTGTTTCGTTTTTCAAGTACTATTGAATGAGGTATGAATCAATACATGTTCCTATTTAAAAATTTGAAGTTGGCCCCTGGGCCCCCTTGAAGGAGGGCCCTGGGGGTCACCACAACAACACCATGTGATGCGCCCTATGACATTTTCCTATCTCAGTTTTTGTTTCATCTTTTATTCTCAGCCGTTTCGGATTTATAAGCACTGGACGTTTTATCTGAAACACCCTGTATACATAAGATATTTATTTATTAAAGTTATAGGGGCGATAAAGGAGAAATAAGGGAAATAAATTTTCTTTTGTAATACCGCTTGGGTTTAGTTTACTAAAAGCAAAATAAAGATATATTTCGTTTGCAACATCTTGTCTGATCTATGAGCTGATCAAATACATTCAAAGATAACCAATTTTCTTTCTTTTCTATGGAGGTAGATATTCATTAAGGACAATTTCTTCAAAGTAATAACCATTTTTAGTTTTACAGTATGCCTAAACTTTGTAGATCCCCAGTTGTCTGAAATCATGGCGCGCATAGTTACCAACAGAAGACAAATTGTCGAGTTTTAATAACATATGGCGCGTTACTAAACATCCAAGCTGATAACTACAAAGGACTAGAAAATTCGTTAAGGCGGGGTCAACCAGCAATTTTCGTAGAAATTAAATTTTAATGAGCTATACGTTTGAACGAAGGAATGAAAACCAATGTCAGGTTTATACTATTGAAATTTATGGCCTTCATTTCGACGTATATCTCAATAAATGTTGTATTCTTGCCGAAAAGAAAATCCTGAATGTGAATACTCAAAAATCAATAAAGCATCAGCAAGGGATAACGTCTGATACACTGTTTATGGGCACCAATTGGGCGTCCAAAGGAAGGTGCAAGAACCCAAGTCATCGGTAGGTGGGCTGAGTAACATAGGACGCTCTTCGTCAGCCAGCGTGAGAAGAGAGGTGGGGGAAATGGCCTGTTGGCAGACAGAGAACTCGTCAAAGAGTTGGGAGAAAAAGCATTCATCCATTCGCAACAAGAAATGTGTGTTCACTTAGTGGTAAAGAAAGAGATGGAAAACAATATCGCTTGTCAATCATTGCGTGGGAAGGTGGGAATTGACTTGTGCAACCAGGAAACTGTGAGCATTAAGGGGAAAGCGAGGAGAAAAATGAAATCTGTTCACTCACAACTAAAGGAAGTGATTGAGAGATAACCATCTCGCTTGGTTCAAACAGAACGCCTTAGCATCGAATAATGACAGGAGGTGTGGTTAAACTGGACTTGGCTTGCCAATCAGATCGGAATTTTGTTTCTGTAGCGGAGGCAATGGAAACTTAAAACCCACCATTTCAGTTAGGGGATAGGAAGGGTGGAGAACGCGTCGATGCGTCATCTTTGCTGAGCGGAGGACTCTCTCATTTCAGAGGCGAGTTATAAGAAAAACGAAGTTCGCTTCGCAGCGAGAAAATGAAAAATAAATAAATATTCATTCCTTTCCTTCCATTCCTTTCCTATCATTTCTATTTTGTTGTGTTCTGTTCTGTTAATATTTTTAGAAAGTTTCTAAGTTAGCGTAGCTCATCTTCCATTAAGAAACCAAAAACAATCCATTAAAAATCATACTTTTTAAAATATTTTCGGAACACTTTCTTACAAGGAGTATGCTCTGGCATACAAACTACTACATAAGCTGAGTTTCTTATTGAATTTTAACATCGAGTAATTTAAGTCAAATAAAAAGGTTCTAATAATTTATTATGAGTGAAATAATTTCAATGAAAACGAATGAGAATTAAAAAAAGAATAACATCGTTTTGACGGATCGAATTAAGTATTTAAGTAGGATCATAACTAAATTAAGGGGAAAAAGCTTGTGGGAGCAAGGAATCGCGTTTCAAGGCTTATACTGAAGTTCTAGTGATCTGAAACACATTTTAATTTTAATTTGATTATAATTTTATAAAATGTTTATTAAAGAATTGTGTAGGATCATGTGTCAACAAGAAAAAAGGTTATTCCACTTTCCACGACCACCTCATTCCCTTCTATTGCCCAGGTAATAAACCTTCCTCAGGGCCCCACAGACAAGAAATTCGTGAAGTACCGGTTTATTTAGACCACCTGCTGTTCTGTTGTTGACGAGACTCTCGTCTGACCCTACAATGCTAATCCAGTGTTGTAGTTACAACACGTATGGCAATCTCTAGAGGAAACAAAATATTTCATTGGAGAGATAATACAGTAGAACCGCTTATGTTCATGATACTGAAATCAACCTTTGCTTCTACTTATCTCTTAGAGCGTTTACACACTCCCCGGCATTCCTGGGTCCGGTTACGACACTGCCGGATATGGAATAGGCGGTAATGTAATCAAATGGTAGCTTGCACACGCTTTCCAACCCGGCAAAAAGCTGGTGGAACTCCCGGGACCGGCAAATGCAGTCGGCATAGCCGTCGACAAAATCGGTGTCGGCTCCGGCCCCGGCTTCGATTTTGTCGGCGGCAATGCTTTCTTACGCATGGATGCACACGCAGCCGGTAATGCAGGAGCCGGCTTGCTGGTAAGTTTCTTCAATAAAGCTACAGTGAGTGAGTGACAAAGCGTTGTGTATTCTTGTTTCTTTTCTTGTATTTGGATTTTTCGTTTACTTTAGTTTTTTCTGTTATTTTTTCACATCACTTCAATATCTAATGAAGAATGAAATAAGAATGAAATGATGAAAATGGTTTTGAGGTACCACAAAATATAGCGGCTTGCTATTTACACAAATTCTCAGCAAGGGAAATTCGGATCTTGTTTGAATTACCCAACTACGACAACACACGGAAAGTGAGTTTCACAGATGTATGCATATATCTTAATTTGTTATCTTCTACAACCGAAACTTACTTAAACAATTTAAACAAAGGAGTCGTTTCATTCGTTTTGATAGAGAATATGTCTTAGCATATATGAAGCCATAATAAAAAAACAAAATGGCGAAAATGAACAAAATGGAGATATGAAGAAATTATGAATCTAGGATAGTTGCCCAGTGTTTTTCCTGTTAATTATGCAACCCAATATGTAGGGTATGAATAATCTTCCTAATAAGAAAACAAGGGTTTAAATCTCTATCATAATCGACGAAGTAGGCATTCCCAAGCATAATAAAGGTTGAAAATAAAATTAAAGTATATAAAAACTAAAACACAACTACAGAAAGAGCTGAAAAAGCACAAACAAAACAAGAAAATTTCCAATCTGCATGCTGCTTTACTCGGCAAACTACTTCTTGGCACCGGCATTACCGGGATGTGTGTGCAAAGCAGCGCTGACACCGACATTGTCGGAGCCGGTACCGATTTTGCGTGTGCACAGCAGCTCCGGTTCCGGTTCCGGCATTATCTGTGCCGGGGCCGGCATTGCCGGGGACGTGTGCAAACACAGTAAGGCAGCGAGTCTTAATTGTTCGCGGAGCCCTGGGAATTCCCGAGGAGCGTGTAGTCAGGGATTCTGCAAGCCAAACTGAATTTTATTTAACTTCACTCTGAAGAATACGAATACAATAATAATGAGGTTCAAAATAATTATAAACTTTCTTTGTTACCAATGAAGCTGGTTTCGGCAATGTTCGTAATGTAAGTACTAAACTCGAGGCTGAAGCAATCTGTAGATTGAAAAATAAAATAAAAAAAAATATTCGTAAACATGAAAATATATTTCTAAACTTGTATTAAATATATGATTATGGATCCGACAAAATATACATTGTATGTACCAATAAGAATTCTCGATATTAAGAAGTTTAAGAAGAGCTGCTCTGAGGTAATGTCGCGCAAACAACTTGTTCCCTTTCCAGTTCTCGTGGTAGATCTATTCTTTGGTCTGTGGCTGAATATCTTTGCTAATGATGTCGTGGCAATGATGGCAACAGTCAGGGGTGTAGCCAGCAGTTTTATGTAGCCCGTCGTTTTTGAGGCCTGAAAAAAAGGGAGAATTTTGGTTTCCTTCCGGAAAACTAAAAACTCTATATTTTTAGCTTATTATTATTATTATTATTATTATTATTATTATTATTATTATTATTATTATTATTATTATTATTATTATTATTATGTCTTTTCTCCATAAAATATTCTAATTAGTTTTTATTATACTTAACCAAGAACTATTGATTCGGACCAAACGTTATATCTTTGTGCATAACTATAAAGGTAACCAAGAAAGTTCTGTCGCTTTTCGTAGAGGTCTGTGTTCAATTGGCCCCCTCCCCCACACCGTGTGTTGAATGCGAAAGGCAAAGGTCAGTTGTTGGTGTGTGTATATCCAACATACTACCTGGCTGTGGCAACTTAGTTACACCGTGAACTTGCGTAAGGACAAAGTGAACATGGGACATCCACAGAACGTCATAAGGGCGTGAATGCTGTACGAGTTCAAACTGGGGTCCAACGCCGCTGCAACGGCGCGGAAAATATGCCAGGCCTTTGGTGAGAGTGTCGTGACGACGCGGACAGTGCAGCGGTGGTTCAACAAGTTTAACTTGAAGACCACCGCGCGCCGGAAGACCAACACATGTACAAAATGAAGATATTCAGGCAGCAATTAAGGCGACCAAACCCAGTGACCAAACATGTGAGGAACTGGACTACAATTCAGTGTGAGTGGAGAAACCATTCAGCAGCACCTCCATCGACTTGGGAAGCACTACAAATTGGGTCGATGGGTCCCACATGTTTTGACTCTGGACCAGAAAGCAACGCGAGCAGACGCCTGTGTGTCTTTACTGTCTCGGAGCCATTTCTGGACAGGGTGTTGAAATGTAATAAGAAGTGGGTCCTGTACGAAGCTCTATGGCGCCATTATCATTAGTTAGCAACTCATGAACCGGTTCCAATACAGCCGCAACCAGCACTGCACGAGAAGAAGGTGCTTCTGTGTGTTTAACGGACTGATCGCGGCATCGTGCATTGGGAACTGCTACCAGCTGGTCTGAGTATCAATGCAACTGTGTACTGTCAGCAGTTGAGCTGTGTTCAAGAAAAACTCGAAACTCTGGAGTTAGCACTTCTGAATCGCAAACCGGTTCTTGTTTACGGGACAACGTTAAGTCCCACATGGCTAAGATGACCCAGGACACCATTCTGCGTCTTGGATGGGAAACAATTTTGCATCCACTATACTCCCCAGATTATCACCTGTTCCATTCATTGGACAATCACTTTAGAGGACGCCAGTTCAAATCCCTAGTAGAGGTGCAAAATGCACATGATATCTTCTTTGTTTCACGGCCCACCAAGTTCTACCGCGATGGAAACGATGGCCTTTCAGAACGTTGGCAGAAGGTCGTCGATGCTGATGGGGACTATTTTTGATCTTCCAGGTACGTCTTAGGTGGCATATTGATGTTCGAAAGCGGTGGATGAAAAAGCAACAGAACTCTCTTGAAATGCCTTTATAACTTATTTCAATTTAAGACCTCGTACACAGAACCTATCTACATAAGACTGATGTTTTTAAAAATTTCACTTGATTTCTTTAAGATTTCTTGACAAAAATATGTATTTATTATTCGTGAAGAAAAAAAAACAATTATTTTATTAACAGCTATATCTCACTTCCTGTTTTACACCGAGTAGAAATAAAAAAAAGAGCGAATGAAGTCCAAATTGAAAAACTGAATAAAAACATTGTTCTTCACCAAATTTTCCATCTGATAAAAAATATTTTTTTAAAACACTAGTTAAAGTATATAAAAATATAATGTACTTACAAATCAGTTTATTACCATTGTTTTATGGCTGTATTTATAGTACCTTGTTGAAACGTTTGTCTTCGAACTGTTAAATATAAATCGCAGTAAATTGTGTAATCTGCTGTTACAAAAAAAAAAGTATCCTATTTTTCGATCGGTATAAGGAAGAGATACCATACTATTTTTCGATCGGTATGGTAAAACAGTATTTTTCAATACTATTTTACCGTAAATTATTAATTGTATGTGAATTTCGTTATTTTTAAATGACTGAAGTTAGATAATTTTACGATGATATTTAGAAGCTGGTCATTTGTGGGGCAGGGAGTCACTTGGGGGAAGGGGATGGGCCCGATGGGCTTCCCAATGGCTACAGCTCTGGCAACAGTTCATGCTGAGTTACTGTATGAAGAAGTTTGTAACAGTAGTAAGGTATACACTACTGCAAGTTTAATGCACTGAGAAAACACATATTATTTAATAAATACAAAGAGCACTAGGAAAAGTTTTGCAGTAGAACAGAACGGATCATCCCAGGAGTTGGCAACTTAGTGCCTGTTTAGACATGTCCAAACCTGCACTTTAGAAGCTCTAGTCATTGTTTCAGTGTCAGTTGATTTTCAGCTGTGTTAGTGAAATGAGGCGGAGATGTGATCAAAAACTGAATACCGGGGAATTTTGCGCTTCAATTTTGCACGTAGATTAAGCGTTGATCAGTGTTTAGAGGAAATGACTCATGTGCTTGGAAAGGATTATCCTCATCGTACAACTACATTTAGGTAGTACCGAGAGTTTCAAAAAGGAAGTTTGAGCCTCGAGGACGCTCTAAGATCAGGTCGGCCATCTTCATCTGTGACTGAACAAAACATTGCTGCAGTAAGGAAAATGCTTGAGACAGGTAGACGGGTTACATACCATCAAATAGAGGTATGCTTGGGCATTAATGCATCAGCAGTTCTTGTTATTCTCCGCGATCACCTTCGAGTTAGAAAGCTTTGTACCCTTTGGGTACCATATGACTTAACTGACGAGCAGATGGCACACCATGTTTCATAATGCCGCAAAATGTTGAAAAAATGTTCCTCTCTAAACAGTTTTGTGACAGGTGACGAGACTTGGCTCTACTATGACGTCCCGACCAAGGCTCAAAACAAAGTGTGTGTGTTCGAAGATGAGGAGACCTCCGTGGCTGTTCGAAAGTCCACATCAGTGAAGAAGAGAATAGTGACGGTAAGGAATTGTCGAGCGAGTTGTCTTAGAAACACAGAAGACATTCACAGGGAAGTGGTATACCGAGGAATGTCTTCCTAAAGTTTTTACAGCTCTCAATCAGTTGCGCCCAAACTCAAGGATGGGCACATTGTTTCTTCACCACGATAACGCTCCAGCTCAAAAGTTTGCTTAGAGTATTTGGCTAGCACTGGACTAAAACTTTTAAAAAACCCTCCGTACAGTCCAGATCTCGCTCCCTGTGACTTCGTACTGTTCTCCCATGTGAAGACTAGACTGAAAGGAAGGCGTTTTACAAGTGATGACGCCCTACTAACGTCCTGGGACGAATGAGTGTGCTCAGATCTCTTCTGAAAGATGGCAGAGTTTCTTCGACGACTGGTTTCGAAGAATGGAAAAGTGTGTAATGTGTGATGGAAAGTATTTTGAAAAAGTATAAGAAATAAGGCTGTATTGCAAAACTTTCCTTGTACCATTTAACGCTTTCGTATTCAGAAGTTATATAACATATGCAAGATATGAGAGCTTCTAATTTCACACAATTTACACAGTCTCCTGATTTACACCATTTTCCTCATGGTTTTCTTGAAAAGTGTGAAAGCAGGTTAATAACTAATTAACTCTGTGACCTATGGAAGCCGGAGGTGCTCTCCATTGACTTCTATCCTTAGCCAACTGGATACAGTTTCTACTTTATATTCCTATTTCTGCGAGATTCATCTTAATATTGTCTTCCTATCTGCGCCTAGGTCTTCCTAATGTTCCTTTTCCGATTGCTCTTCCAGTTAAGACTTTGAAAGCATTCCTATTTTCTTCAATCCTGGCTACATGATCTGAGTCTCCTAGACTTGATGACCCTAACAATGTTAGTAAACCGTATAAATTATGTAGTTCCTCGTTATGAAGTTTCCGCCATTCCCCATTCCCATCCTTCTTGGGATCCGAATATTCGTCTCAGATCTTGTTCTCAAATACTTTTAGTCTGCGTTCTTCCCTCAGAGTAAGCGACCGCGTTTACAACCATACAGAACAAACAGGCATGATTATCGTTTTATATATTTTACGCTTAAAATTCCTCGAGAGAATTCGCGACAAGAGATTTTGAATTGAATAATAACACGAATTGAAAGTGGGTTATTGCTATATTTAAATATAATTCATTTTATTTGAATGTTTGTTTCACAATCACAACGCTTCTTGATAGAAGAGATTTTGAACTGAATAATAACACGAATTGAAAGTGGGTTAATGCTGTATTTATATATAATTCATTTTATTTGAATGTTTGTTTCACAATCACAGCGCTTCTTCATTGGTTCAAAAGATTGATGAATGTTTGGTACCAGAGTCGTAGTCTCACGTCTCGTAGTCTCACGTCCTAAATAGGAAATAAAATGGGGTTCTAAATGGGAAAACCTTATATTTAATGACAAGAGTTTTAAATTATCAACTGGGTGTAAATCAATAAACGATTTGCCAGTTTTCTGCTGGGATATTTCACAACTTTACCATTTTTGCCGTTGAGAAACGGTGTTCGACAATTTATGCATTTGCTCCAAACATAACCAATTTAACTAGGTGGTGCTTAGTGCTTCGTGAGATTTAAATGGATAAAATAATAAGTTGTTGCTTGGTTGTAGTTTATTAGACTACATGAAATCAATGGGGATCCGTTAGTACAATAAAATATTACATTTATTTTAATTCCTTCTTTCCAGATTCACATTTTCTGACTCCAACTCTTCGAGGGTACCTAGTGGATACAGAAGGATGTCGGATTCCTGATTATGATCCATCTGATAAACTTAATTATGTAAACCATGAGGTTCCACTGAGATGTTCACCGTACCCTACGTTTGTGGAGTCTAATGCTACACATGTTTGGATTAATAAGATTGGTTTGAAAGTATTCGGTATAGTAAACCCTAGGGATTTTACATGCTGTTACAAGAGTTTCAATAGAGTTGAAGGAGATCCAAAGACTGATCCATATTCCTTAGACTCTCATATAGAGTAAGTATGGTATAGTCAATCTTTCTGCCTCGTAATTACTGTAGACGAATCGTTTTGCAGAGGAAGGTAAAACTACTTCTGCTTTAAAATATCAGTTAGACCAGGGCGCAAAATTTCCGGTCGCCATTGGTGACTAGAAATTTAGAGCTGGCGACCAGTGTTCAGTAGGAGTGATTTCTGCCTAAACTCATAGGGCTGCGCAGTTTATGTTTCGCACAAAAATAATTGTCACTGAGTGGGAGAAAACACGGAGTGTGAAGTCTTCACAACGGACATGGAAAACATAGTTTTCACAACTTTGTAATTCGTCCCTCCTTTCTCACCCTCAATTGAAATGGTCATATTTTGTGCATTATTACCGTGAGGACTGCTTCATGTGAGAGAGAAATGAAATGAAATGAAAGTTTGAGTTTTACGTCTTACGGTTATGCCGGTTAGGCTAAAGGAGACGGTGATAATGAGTAATGAATGAAATGGTGGAATGAAGAAAGTGGGAGGAAACGGGAGAACCCCGAGAAAACCCACGCACCCGTGTTTGTCCACCACAAAGTTCACTTGGCGGGAGCAGGGTTTGAACCCGAGACCCCTAGCACCAGAGGTGAACGCTCTACCACTGAGCCACCGCGACCCCTCATGTGAGAGAGACTTCAGCAGTCTCAACAGAGGTAACACTGCGTACAGGAATCCACTTAAGACTGACACACTGGATGATTTGCTCACAATTTCCATCAATGGCCCTTCACTTAAGGATTTTGATCCGAAAACTGCAATCGGCAACTGGTTCTTCCGTGCAGAGACAAATCGTTACACAAACATTAAGTCTTAACGTAAGATATTTTTTTAAACATGAATATGAGTTGTCCAATTCAAATTGATTATCCTGAATTTAATTGTCTGTTTTTAAAATTTTATGCCCTGATGCAATCTTCTTTGTCAAAGCAAAGGCCGTGGAGGAGGGGGGCTCTCATAATTTGTACGTGAGAGATATTGGCGACCATCATTTTTGGATTGGCGAGTGCGTCTGACTTTGAAATTTTGCGCTCTGAGTTAGACTGTACTATTAAGTTGTAGCGCATGGAATGCCAATTTAAACAGTACAACTCAGCACGAACTCAGTAGGAAAAAATAAGTATTATTAATCAATATTGTCACAATTAGATGGTATATACTTCTCCCATCAAGGTACTAGTACATTAATGCTACTTTCGTTCTATATAGTTCGAATTTGGGACTCAAAAATCACACAAGAGGCTTTTGACACCTGTTTCATTGGTGAACCTTTCCACGTTAGGAAATAGTTTAAGTACTTAAGAATGTGGAAGGTCAATTGGTGAGAGATCTGTTGAGTAAGGTGATTGCAAAAAGAGTCTTATCATGCAAGTGATGCAGTTTTCTGGATTGTTTCTATCATATAGGGTTTTGGGGTTCACATTGTGTTGAAGCATTGCTGTTCTTTCTTCCTGTTCACCAATCGAGGTCGCTTCACTGGTCATTTTTGTTATGTTTCATCTATCTGGGTGCAGTGCTTTTTAGCATTCAGTATTTCACCAATTTTCAGGAACGAATAGTAAATAATATCAACAGCATACCATCAGACAATCGCTATATCATCCTTGAATGAGTGATCGGTTACGACGTGAGGCTTGGGGCGTCATCTACGTCTGGAAATTGTGCAGAGTGGCAACGATTATATTTTTCGTCATCTGTCATCATTGTATGCAGAAACAGAAAGAGAGGAAAGACACATTTCTAGAACAAACATCTTATGGTGTTAAGTGAACTCTTGGTGAAAACGCTTCTCAAGGTGCCTCCTTGTGGCCTCAGGTTCGATTTACGGTTACATCTCTGAGATATAAATCCAAGCAGTGGATCCGATCTTACTTTAAACAGTAAAAAAGTCCCGTCTAGTGTAGGCTCGGTGCTGGAAAGAGAAATTAAATGAAACAAATAATAATAATAATAATAATAATAATAATAATAATAATAATAATAATAATAATAATAATAATAATAATAATAATAATAATAATAATAATAATAATAATAATAATAAAATAAAAGAACATATCCAGAATCTTGAGTTTTTAAAGTTCTTGAAAGTGGTAGGAAATTGTGGAAGATATACACTAACCCTACCGTCAAGTCAGGCCCGTTCCAGGGGGTTCTAGGGGTCCGACCCCTAAATTTTACTGGCCCCCTCTAAAATTTTCACTGTAGGCTTGCAAATGAACTATAATATGGGATGAACTAATATTTTTGGATCCCCCCCTAACTTCCACCGGGCCCCTCCTACATTTTCGGGCTGGCTACGGGCCTGCGTCATGTGTAATATGCTTAGTCCAGGATCAGACCCCACTAGTGTTTGCACTTCATGGTTTGGCAGTGGGTGCTGATGCCTGTCTACGCGATTCAGTTTCAAGGGTTATATTATATTGTCTGATCAAAATTTTAAGAATGGTTCGTTCGCTATGTTAGGTCTAAATAGTCTTTTGATGTTCCTGATTGCCTTTGCTGCAGGGGTTATGGTCAGGTTTAAATTAAACTCGTGAATAAAAGGTCACATATTCGATGTGCCCATGTTGTCACGTGTAGTGTCTATACCAGCGTTTCCCAACCGGTGTGCCGCGGCACACTAGTGTACCGCGAATGGGTCGCTGGTGTGCCGCGAGGAAATCGAAACAAAATTAAATCTATAGCAATCAAATTGCAACACAAAGGGGAAAATATGTATGTGTATTTCATATTATTATGAACCTCTACTATGAATCTACAATTTTACGTTTCGTACTGTGTTACTTTTCTGTACATTTTTAATGTTGAAAAAGTATTTGTTATCATTATTGCTTCTTTATTGTTGCAGACTATTTCATATCTTGAAATTTTAAAATATCATTCAATCCTTTCGACAAAGCAAACATGCATACAAATGAACTACATTTGTGTTTTAAAAGTAAAGGAGATTTGTTTGTTCGTTCGTTATTTAATGATCTTGCTTCTTAGTGAAAGGTTGGATACAATTTTCGAAAAAGAAGGTGTACTTTTAAAAACTTATTCCTATATCTCATTGCAATTGTTTTCTGTTTTTAAATTAGAATGAAAAATAAGCATAATGGTTTACCACGGAGAAAAACCAGTGATCGAGCTTTCTCCTCTGTGAGAAGGAGATCAGTAATCACAGAAAAGAATTACCATGGTATTTTATATTTACAAATAATATCTATATGAGTGTGCTGCGAGAATTCAAGTTACACCTGTAGTGTGCCTCAAGTTGAAAAAGGTTGGGAAACGCTGGTCTATACCATTACATAGGACGTGATACTCAACTGACTCCTTCTTCACGTGTACCCATTACTTTCAAATACAGTAACGCCATCAGATGGAACTTGTGAATTTGCAACTTACAATATCCAGAAATCCGACGTTTGATGTGCCACGACCTGATATCATGCAGTTTCTAGTGTTAGTTTCAAAGTTAAATTACATCTACGTTGTCTGACGCTAATATAAAAGGCTATTCAATGTACCCATTGAACATCCCGTTTCTGTTACAGTCATGGCACGTTTATAAGGAATAGAAACGCTTCACTTTTATCTACTAGTTAAATACTGATCTTAATTTAGTAAATATTAAATAACAGTAGTAGCTTGATTAATTAAACAACAAAGTATTAAAATGATAAGAGAAATGCATTTATAAAACATAGGAGCTTTTTGACTCGTTCTGAAACGAAACTAGTATGAAAGATGGTCTGATTAGCTAAGTAAAAGCATGTGTGTCTACTTGTCACTGTATACCTATACATCTATGTGCGTGGTGGTTTTATGATATTAAAAGAAAATCATAAATATTCTTTGTTTAGTGAAAAGTCAGTACCTTCAATCAGCTTTTAGTGGCAGTGACGATGAGTGCTGAATAATGTTTGACAAGTGGACTGTAACTCGACTGTAACACTGTATTAGCTCGAACTGGAGTTCAACGCTACGGTAGCAACCAAGGACGTTATAAAATAGAGGATCTGCCCATATGTATCTTCATCATATGAACTCAATGAAGCCAAAAGCAACTGAGCATCGTCTAAACTCGCAAGTCTGATTGGCTACTTTCGTTTCCGCCATGATTGTTAGATCAAAACATTGCGATCTTATTGGCACGGAGTGGACAGAGTAGTTGTGACGAAGCTGTGACGTATGGCTTCACGATTTTGCTTTATGGGCAGATCCTCTATTTTATAACGTCCTTGGTAGCAACCAGGACCGTAGCCAGTCCAAAAATTTAGGGATGGGCCCGGTAAAAGTTACGGGGGGGGGGGGGTGCGACCCAATCATATAATACTTCATCACCATATTATAGTTCATTTGCAAGTATATCGTGAAACTTTTAGGGGGCCAGCCAGTTTAGGGGTCCCGGCCCCCTAGCCCCCCGTAGATACGGGCCTGGTAGCAACCCTGAAATTTTGTCATATAAAAGGAAAAGATGTAGTGAACTACAGCACAGCAACTTGTGGATTTATGGATATACTAGTACTTTGAATATTGGCTGAATAAAATATACCAACATTAATAACAGATCTCCCGCTAATGTCTTTTGCACAGGTAACTGTGTCTTTTGTTTTCTTAAATGGAATATGAGTCCATTTTTACTTTCTTTTCTGCGAAGTTTTAATATGTAGTTCTTCTAATACCGGAATGCATTACTTGGTCTTCAAATCACAACAATCACTTTAACAATACTATAACAGTATAAATCAAGAAGTGGACTATGTGTATTGACTTTTAGTGCCTTTATGTTCTGGCTACCCTGTAAAGTAATGCAGGAAGGTACCAGGCCCATAGTTAGGTAAGTGCTATTCTGTGCTCGAGTACAGGGCGGCAAAATTTTGGAATTCTTTTTTAAGATTCACAATATAGTAATATTTAAAACTAGGAACTACCAGAGTCCCGCGCAAGCGCTAGTAAGTATGTGTTTAATTCGCTCTAAAGCCTGTGACAAACATCTTGACATTTCAGCTAAACGAATAAAACGCGATCTCTGACGCGACGCTGCCGAGTGCTAAGGGGCGTGGCTATGGATAAGCAGCCAAACTAAAGCAAGGTCTGGTGGCAGGGGATAGACGTGAATGTGTACACAATAAACGTGGCAAAACCTCTGGCGTTTCATTTGCTAGAAGCATTTAAAGGGAACTTGGAGCGCCGCCTTCAAATGCCAAGATGTTTGTCACGCCGTTTAATTACAATAGTTACTAATTAACTAGCGTATCTGATTATTTTTAAAAAGTCATCTCTCCCACCCCAAGGGGTGAGGACTGAACTCATGAAAGCTGATATCGTTAAACTGAGCAACCTCGACAACTATGAATTCAACACTAATATCTGTCGTTTTTGATTACTTTTGAAATATCGCTCCCTCCCTGGAGAATGGAGTATGACCTGGCTTAAAACAGTCCCTATTCACCTCAGCGGCTCCAAAAACTATGAATTCAATTCTAACATTGGTCGTTTACAGGAAGGGGTGGCAAATTTTGTGTAGGAGCGGCAAATTATTTAGAGTATAGGGGCGCACAATATATAAATACGGGCCTGGAAGGCATCCATACGTCCCTCGGAAAAATCTTTCAACCAGAACAGCGTATAACAACTAGGGATGGCAAAACCGGTTTTTATAAAAACCGGAAATCGGTTTCCAAGAAAAACCGAAACCCGAAAAACCGACATTTCGGTTTTCTCCAAAACTGGTTCGGTTATTTCACCGGAACCGGTTTCGGTTTTTTCCAAACCGGTTTTGATTTTCTTCAAAACCGGTTCGGTTTTCACCGAAACTGGTTTCAGTGAAAACTTTTGAAAAACAAAACTATTCCTGTGGAAACGGAATCGGTTTCCGGAGAACAACAGAACACTATTCTGGTCAGAAATAGAACAAAGTTTGGTAAAAACCGGAACCGGTTTTGAAGAAGAAAACCGAAATCGGATCCGGTGAAAAACCGAACCAGTTTTGGAGAAAACCGATAACCGGTTTCGGTGAAAACAGAACAAACCGGTTTCGGTTGTTTTAAAAACCGAAAAACCGGTTTTTGTGCGCACTGCAGCGACTCCACAAAACAAAGGCACGAACTTGTCAGATTACCAACGATTAGCATTTAATCACCACGCATAAAGATGTAATACGTATAACTTATTCCTAGACTAGCATGTTAATCTTGTTAGCCCCGATGTAAGCAATCATCGGAAATGATCCAGATCGTTTGGTCATGTTTGAGCTAACAAACAACACTTGATAGCCACATATAGTGACGTAATACGCATAATATTGCAAGGAATTTGACAAGGTATCCTGTTAGTCCTCCTTGGAATCAAAATAGATCTGAATTACTTAGATCGTTTCATTGTCGTATATTCACAAAACGTAGTAACGATGTACGCGAGTGTTTGGGTGGCACAAACGCTTCAGCAAATGGTACGAAAACGTTGATGGTAATCAGTGGCGTCTCCTGGCATGGATGTTAGAGAGTTGACAATAAAGGAAAAAATATATTAACCCTTAAACTACGGGGATTAATGTTTTAACCCTTAAACTCCGGAGGTATTTTTTAACCTTTAAACTACATTTTAAGCGTTTTCGTAAGGGTTTACAAAGAGGTCCATGTTTTTACTTCTATTTATTGAAGACACATGCAATAAAAAATGTTACAAAAGTTATTGTAGTACCATTTCGTAATCGAAATATCCGTAGTTAAGACATGGAACAGCGTATTTCGAAAACGAAATATGCCGTAGTTTAAAGGTTAATCCTCACATTCATAGGCGAAACTAGCAAAGATGGGCCCAACCACATTTTTTTTTTACTGAAGTGAAAATAATGTGATAAGTTTACCTCATGCCCACCCATCGATTTCTTGAATATGGTCTGTGCTTGGAAGTTCTCGATGTTTTCGGAAGTAAGGGACCATGGCCATCCTCCCATAATGCTCTAGTTACGCCAACCTATAAATAGCAAGTTTCTTCTAACAATTTAATCTGCAAATCATAAAGCTGAATCAAGAAGGATGTTACTACGAAAGGAATATATTTAATTACAATAATTATATATAAGTAAACATACCCTCAAAATATTAAACTGAAAATCAAAAACAAGCAATTATTATCTACAATTATTTGAATTCCATCTCGTGTTGTCTTTCTTTGCGTAGAAACCTGTGGATTACTGCTTCAGAAATAGTTATAGGAGGCCTGAAATCGTAAGTCTTGAGGATGACTCACTAACGACAAAGTACATGAAAATTAGGGAAAGAAAAAGGCAGAATGAAAAACCGTTCTGTAGCTTAAGAGTCTTCATCCCGGCGAAATTAAAATACTGCTAATTTTACAGTAATTATGTGATATCTTCAAATAGATAAAAGATAATTAAAATATGGAACAAGAGCGCCCTAGACAATATTATTTTGCGTGAGGTACCGTTATCACAAGTCACCTAGTGGCTTTCCGTTTTCAGCTGTCTAGAAATGCGAAAATAAATGCCGATTTTCAAAATGGCTCGAAATCGAAAGCAGATAAGTGAGTCGTGATAACAGTATCTCATGTAAAATAATATTGTCTAGGGCGCTCTTGTTCCACATTTCGATTATCTTTTATCTATTTGAAGATATCACATAATTACTGTAAAATTAGCGATATTTTAATTTCGCCGGGATGAAGACTCTTAACATCCAGGCTTTTTGATCAACTGACTATTCGAACACAACTTTATTGAATCGAGAGAAAAATGATTATGTTTCTTTTCACCGTGTTTCTTACATACCGTGCTCATCGTATTAGCAAGAAGTCGATTGTACTCTTAACTTATGACTTGAACGATATGTTTAATAATAAAAAAAGTGTGTAGATCAAAACCGCCCATCCACACAAAAAAATATTCCGTAGCGCTAGGGAAAATATCTCATAAATATACACACTTGACAACGCTTGAGACAATCAGGAAACTCAAGATGTTGCCTTTCTTAACAACGCCTTGGATCACAGAAGCAAGGTGTGAGAAACACGAAGCGTGCTCAATATGATTCTTCTGAAGCAGCGAAAATGCAACCAAAGCGTTGCCAACGACTTACTCGTAGAGGTGCCTCCTCAAAACGTGGCGGAGATCGCAAAGCACTTCTCTGTTCTGCACTTTAACAGTTGATTCTATCTTCTTCTAAATCAAAAAAAAAAAAAAAAATCCCCAGTTTTGACGATCCGTTTAATTAAATTAAAATACTCTTTTCTTCATTAACTTTGTGGTGGACAAACACCGTGTGCCTGGGTTTTCTCGGGGTTCTCCCGTTTCCTCCCACTTTCTTCATTCCACCATTTCATTCATTACTCATTATCACCGTCTCCTTTAGCCTAACCGGCATAATCATGGGGCGTAAAACTCCAAATTTCATTTCATTTCATTTCTTTTCTTCATTTTTCGTTGGGCGTTAACACACGACTTGCACACCCAGAGAAGACGCTACTGATGGTGATGAAAGACTGGGTCATCCTGTCAAATTAACAATAGAGGAATATGTGGCAAAAATAATTGAAATTGTCTGAAAAGATCTCAGGTTCGGCATTCAAATGACAGTAAACATAATGGGCATCGATAAAGAGTCCTTTCGCGCAATTCTGCACTATCATTTGGCAAAGTTTGCACTAAAATGGCACCAAAAACCCTCACGCAAAGCAGAATGATTACCGGAAGCATGTATAAAGTGACACAATGGAAGATTTTTAAACAGAAGTGGGCTTGTTACCAAAAATTGTCACTGGTAACGGGACGTAGATCATTCAGTATGATTCTGAAACGAAAAGGCAATCCATGCACTGAAAAACTCTCTCATTGCCGCGAATGAAAAAGGCACGCAAGAGCAAATCATAAGTGAAGGTCATGCTCATTATATTCTTTGATATCAATGGTCTGCTTGTTTTTGAGCGGGTACCATCCGGTCAGACAGTGAATAAACAATATTATCAGCAGTTTTGGTGAAACTGCGAGAATGTGTGTGAGAAAGTAAAGGCACGCATGCAGAAGAACAATGAATGGATTTTGCATCACGAAAATGCTCCTTTACATATTGCTTTGACCGTTAAGCAGTTCCTGGCAGCTAAGAAAACTCTAATCTTTAAATTTCCATCTTATTCACCGGACTTTTTCTCTTTCCGAAAGAGAAACCCGCTATCAAGGGAACTTATTTTCAGACTTTCTAAGAGGTGAAGCAGAAAACAGCAACGGTAATCAAGATCTGAAGAATTCCACAACTGCTTCCAACAATGGAAACTTCGTATGCAAACGTGTATAGAGAAGGAAGGGAAGTATGTTGAAGGGCGATACCTTTAATTTGTAAATTTGTGACAATAAACCTACTTTAAGCACCAGTCCCGTTACATTTTAATCAGGCCTCGTACATATTTTAGAATCCTCGTAATGAGAGCTTTCATTTAATATCCATATTGAAAAGAAAGAAAAAAATCAGCTTAGACAAAATGGACAGCTGACGTTCTCCATATTGACTGCTTTTTGTGTGACATCACTATCCTATGTTACTCGGACTGTTACCACGATCCCAACGATTCCTCATTTATTGAAATCAGTTTGGGCTGCACCTAGGGGTGTTCGATAAGGCTGAGGACCTATCGAACTTCGGGAGTGAAAATTTATCGAATTGTCATCGGTTACTCGAAACCGTTCGAGTATTTGAAATTATCGAAATTTCGAGTATTATCGAAGTTTCGGGTATTATCGACATTTCGAGTATTATCGAAGTTTCGGGTATTATCGAAATTTCGAGCATTATCGAAGTTTCGGGTATTATCGAAAGTTCGAGTATTATCGAAGTTTCGGGTATTATCGACATTTCGAGTATTATCGAAGTTTCAGATATTATCGTCATTTCGATTGTTATAGAAGTTTCGGGTATTATCGACATTTCGAGTATTATCGAAGTTTCGGGTATTATCAAAAGTAGTGATGGACAGTTCGGTTCCTTCACCTCTCCAATGATTTCTTCTTGCAGACAAACTAATCAAACAACTTTTTTCACCTGATAAGTTAATGCAAAGTTGTATTTGTCGAAATCATATGTAAAATTATTTTCCTGCCTGCCCCGTTATTGGCGCAATCGGCAAAGTGACTATTAGTAGACTAATGGTGTCTTGGATTCCAATTCCATTCGGGTGATGCATGTTTTCTCTTCCTCTTTCTCTCTTCTGACAGACTGTTTAAACCTTGTACAGATCTGTGGGGAAAAAACTTTTTCTTCTCTTCATTGCTAAGGAGAGAAGTTTTAATATGAACACCCTGCATATATGTAATACATATTATATACAACTATGATAACCTCGAATGCATTGTTTCTTCCGAACACTCCGATAACCACGAACTTTTCCAAATATTCAAGCGACTCGACAAATGCGATCATATTGATATATTTCTGTATTTGCTGCTTTCAAACAATTCGAGACTCTCGAACAGTTCGAGTGTCTCGAAGTTGTCTAATGTTTCTTACATTTCGAGTGCCTCAAACACTTCGAGAGTCCCGAACGTTTCGGGAGTCTCAAACATTTCGGGAGTCTCGATCATTTCGAGAGTCTCGAACATTTCGAGAGTCTCGAACATTTCGGGAGTCTCGATCATTTCAAGAGTCTCGATCATTTCGAGAGTCTCAATCATTTCGGGAGTCTCGAAAGTTCGATAAAATTAAAATTCTTTATCGATGAAACGGTTTTGAAATTTTATCGAATTGTTATCGATTACTCGATTATCGGAACAGCCCTAGCTGCACCACATACGGACATGCCAAACACAATGCTCTCCTTTCAGTTTCACTGTAGGCAGGAAGAAATTGATATTTACGTATCTTTGTACTTTTGTTGCAAATTGTGCAGTTTTAAAACTGAATCAGAACAGCTTTGTAGTTAAGATTTATTTGTTTCATTGTGATACGATGACGCTATATGAAGATAGTTTACAATTGTTTCTCGAGCAATACGCGTAATTGCACTTCTTGAAAGTAATAACACACTTCAAATAAAACAAATTTTTGTTTCAGGTCACTAGGTGGCTGCAGATATTTTTCAAATCCAGTGCAAGTCAAGGAGGAATTCATTAAAATCACCTGCTCGGCATATGGAACAATCGAATATGACGATTATCATGCTTTTGTCCCGTTGAAACCTAAAGGAGAGAAAAGGTGGTTGCAGTCAACGGAATCTAATCAAAAAAGAGAACTACTAAGTGTGATGCTCATTGGAATCGATTCACTTTCTCGATTGAACTTGTATCAACAAATGCCCGAGACACGTTCTTTCTTGAAAAACGAATTACACGCTATTGAAATGGTTGGATTTAATAAAGTTGGTGATAGCAC
This sequence comes from Thermobia domestica, assembly GCF_964235325.1. Lineage (NCBI taxonomy): Eukaryota > Metazoa > Arthropoda > Insecta > Zygentoma > Lepismatidae > Thermobia > Thermobia domestica. The sequence continues at coordinate 13,613,099 of NC_137471.1, forward strand.
ATTTGCAAATCTTGTTGCTGTTCTCACTGGAATGACAGTGGAGGAATTGCAAAATTCGTGCTGGCCAAATACTTGGACAATACTCGATGACTGTCCGTGGCTATGGAAAAATTTCAGCAACGAAGGATATAGAACAATTTTTGGAGAGGAAGCTAAACTTGGAGTATTTAACAATGGCAAAATGGGTTTTCTGAAGCAACCAACTGATTACTATCTTCGAACCTTCACGTCATTAGCAGTAACAGAAGGTGGACATAATGAAACTAAATTTTGTGTTGGTCCTCGAAAATCAATTAATCTAATCAACGATTATATCAGAAAGATGGTGTTATCTTTAAGTGCCAAACCATATTTTGCATTGTTTTGGTACGATAGTTTAACTCACGATTGTCTTAATTCTGCAGGATTGGGTGACGAAGATTATGAATCTCTTTTCAGAGATTTGCTGTATTCGTTGAATTTAGAGAACACAATTTTGATATTTATGAGCGACAACGGAGTACGTTATGATAGCAGCATCAGAGAAACATATACCGGTTATGCGGAAGAACGTTTACAAAATTTATTTTTCGCATTGCCATCGTGGTTCCGTAAAAAGTACGGGAATGCTTTCTCTAATTTGCAGCAAAACTCACGTAAGTTAACAAGTCATTTTGACCTCCATGAGACTTTGAAAGATATCTTAGATGTACGCAGAATTGAAAGTAGTTCCTTGTTAGAGAGATCTCAAAACGTATTGAACCAATCACGAGGAATTTCTTTATTTCTTCCAATACAAAACAATCGATCGTGTTCTGATGCTGGTATAGATGAACATTGGTGTATGTGTGAACCTGACTCCGTAAAGCTTTTGGACGATGAAACAAGAAAGATACAAGCTTCTGAATTCCTTGTACATCATATTAACGGCATCTTAAAACCTTATGAGGAATGTGCTCAGTTATACGTAGATGGAATAAGGAAGGCACAGATTCGAATTCCCTCAGAATTCTCTCGTAAAACGCAAAACATAGATATTATTCATTATATTGTTGCTGTCTTGGCTAGGCCCAGTTTTGGATTATTTGAGAGTACACTTATATATCACCCTAGCAATAATTCTTTCGAGACACCAAAATTTGTTAGCAGAATTAATAGTTATGGTAATCAAAGTGCATGTGTGAATGATTACCGTATAAAGCCATATTGCTACTGCAAAGAAAATCCCTAAAGATTATGATTGCTTATATGAATAAACTTCCGACACATTTTAACATTGTTTCTTCAAGGTATCATTTAAAAAAAAAGTTATCAGTGTACTTACATTAATTGGCCGTAGTTTATTTGCCAAAAGAAATGTTTTTGTAGTTATATAAGAGAAATATTATAGCTAATCCGCTGATATTTGTTTTTTCAACATGAAAAGTTACTAGCTTTAATTGACGGTAAATATTTTCTGTTTATAGTTAATTGTTAAAAGTTTCTCTTCACGTATAGCTATGTCAATAATCTAGGTAATATTTATATCTAGAAATGTAGAATTTTATGGGTGTTCTTGTTAAAATAAAATACTAGATATGAATGGATATGTATCATTGCATGAAACGACCTAGTTCCTCCTCGTAAAATGAATGTGTGCTGCAGGAGATTCTCTGTGAGTGAAAAGGAATAGAAATTTTGTATGGCAACATCGTAAGTTTTTATTCCCCACGCTGGCATATAATATTTCTAAGAAATTCAATCATATCCATTAATTGCATTTGAGCCTTTCAGTAAAATTATTAAGAGGATGACTGGCAACTGTGCTGGCATACATACATAATAGTAAAATTTTAATGACAATCAAGATCAGAATAAGGATGACATTTTTTTTTTAAATATCTGTTCTTATGAATTAGTATGAACAGCACCTTATAATAATTATAATTTAAGAATAATGGGTTTATAGTACATTTTTGAACATTTTGTTATAAATCCTAATGAAAACAATTACAATAGAAGCTGAATACCTGTATATACATAGTAGTCTCCTTTGAGTTTGAAAACACATATTGTTTGATCAAATGTGTAGTAAAATACTGAGATAAAAAGTGAAACTCTTATGTCCGCGAAGAATTCTCCCCCTCCCAAACAAAATTTAAAATGACGCTGCTTTTAGCAACAAAGCTATACAGTTACGACAGCACATTGCTAGAGCACTTATATTTAGTTTCAAGAGTCAAAGGTTTGATCCCAAGCCATGTGCGTACTATCGATCCCAGCAACCCTACTTGCAACAAGACAAACAATTTAATTAGTGCTTCGTTAATATGAGATTAAGTAGTAGTGACTGCCCAGTTTCGAAGTCTGCTGGATTATTCATGTGTGTAAGTAAAATCACAAATCCACGTTCTCCAAAGTTTCGTACTTGTGGAAAAGGGAAGTCAAGAACTGTATTAAGTTTCCGCACACATAGGCTTGCATTGGCATGTATAGTTCATTTATTTTATGGAGTTCTGAAATTAGCCTTCAGCTAGCAGAACTATACCCCATCAAGTCTAGCCTGACCATTCAGGTCAACAAGCAGGTTGTTTAATTAATTCAATTCATTATTAATTTTATAATCTACCAATCTCCCAGATTCATTATCTCATCAATTCATCATAATTCCTTTTTGTAAAAAAAAAAAAAGCAATTTCTTATCTTTCATTGGAACACAATGGCGTCATTCTGATGCGCCGTATTTGAATATTAAATAATATTTAGAGATAATTTAACCCAAGTGACAGGTAGTACCGGTATGGTACTACTATCAAGAGGTGTATTATAACGTAATGTTATATCAACTCCTCTCTTTATGACACGCTTATTATTACAGCCCGGATTTATATGCAAAATGCATGTTTATAGTAACATACAGGAACGTATGGAAAATGTTTTCTTCTTTCCGACGAACTTGCAAGGATTTGTTTGAGACGCATGTGATGATGCATATTTTGAGTGAATTTCGATGTACATGCATATTTCGTAAGCTTTGCAGGAAACTGCATATTTCCGAATTTTATTGCTGCATACTGGCATATTTGAGAGTATATCACAAGAAAGTAGGTTATATTTAAAGTAAACCGACTCACTTTGTAAACTCAGATGTAGAATAAAACGTTGTATAGAATAATATACGACAATGTTGTATCTTATCCTAAATTAGTCCACCTGACTTCTCTTGCACATGATCTTCATTGCGTAGCAGAAACAATCAGATGCTAATATCTAGCAGTACACGCGCTTGTACCAAATGTAAACAACAGTATTTGTGAAAGCTCCATTGCACGTACATATCTTTCGTGAAGTTGCGAAAAAATTTCCAGTACCTTCTCAACCAGTGGAGCTCGTGGCTGGAAGCTGTGCCGTATTATGCAGATAACTTAAATCAAGTGAAGACAGTTGTAGACTCACTAAGTCCCGATGATGCAGCCGCTATTTATGTATGTAAAAAATATTTATCTACAAGTGGCATTGAGAACAAGATCAAGTACATACACAACCACTTCTCGAGAATATCTGAATTTATCAGACAGTTGGAATCCAGTAAGAATGCTTTGCAGCATTCACTCTCCTTATTGGGCGAATTATCACAGACTTTGTCCAGTAAAACAACTCATGGTCTCGCGAAAATAGCGTCAGATAAACTTTGCGAGGTATTAGGCAAAAATCCCGGGTACAAAAGAATCTGTGCCATTGCAAATGTACTTAATGGTGAAGAAATGGAATTGGAAGAGAGCGTATCACAGGAAGACATTTGGTGTTTTTTACATGTACCAGTGACTTCTGCTGATGTAGAAAGAAACTTTTCGACCTGCGAAACGTTTCTTACTGACAAACGCAGAAGGTTGACAGACCTGAAGTAAATTTCGATCTAAGTGCCATTTTCTGAAGTTTCGAGTTATAACCGGAATGATGGTCTATGAGCCAAGCCAGTTTAAATATATTCGGATCTAAGCGCCAAACCTGTGCGTAGTAGTGCAGATGATTGGCAATAGAATGCATGAGGTGTATGTGCAAGGTACAAATCCTCGAAATAAAACAGCATTATCTCAAAACTGATCTTTGTATATATATATATATATATATATATATATATATATATATATATATATATATATATATATATATATATACAGTGAAACCTCTGAATAATGACACCAATGGGACATGAATTTTTGTCCGTTATTGAGAGGTTATAGAAATTTAATCTCATAACGGTAATTGTGTGCTATAATATGTAGTAAATACATTGTGTATGAACGTAAGTACGTAAAATTCAATATGAAAATACTCTATTTAGTATGTGCTTGAATGGAAGGGATAAAGGAGAAATTCATTTCTGTTAAATAATATTATTGCTGGGGGATGTGTTAATATATTCGTATACCGGTACTGCAAAAGATAATGCGTTTATGTTAACTTTCTTAAATACATGTCATTACCCTGTAAGCGTTTCTCATTTATTTCAACATCTCAGAACCTTCTCAAAAGATGCGTTAGGAACCAAGTAATCGGCTAAACTCTTTTGTTTAGTGAAAAATGCATATTTTTTCCTCTACAAGGGTATAAAAGTCATTAGCAAGTGTCCTCTGAGAATCCTCGGTTGCGGAAGAAACGTGTGTGTGTGTGTGTGTTTGTACTGGTGCGGTATCTTCGTTGGCGGAATGAATGAAAAGGCATATGGGAGTGCATATTTTTATTGATCCAGCTCCAATCACAAAGAATACTTTCTTAGAGAAAGTGAAAAAGGAAGCCCGGAAAACTCCAACCCAGACTTGTTCCAGTATCATAAGTAAAAAAAAAAAAAAAATTGCTTTTCGAAAAAAAAAGTACGAGAGGAAACATTGCTCGTTGAAAAAAGTTATTGTAAAACAATGTTTGTTTTGTTATCTATGAAATTGTCGGGAAGGATGGAAGGCCCAAAGGCAAAAGGATTAAATTTGTTAGAGAAGGGAAGATTGTTCACATAGAATTCTTGGTCATACGATTGACCCTGCATGAGTGTTATCGCGTATTGAAGGTTTTCTAGGATTTCCGCAAGAAAGCAGTTCATTGCGGGCAGAAAAAAGAATAATTTCAAATTCAGCTTGAAGCTGTTCTGTTTGATGGTTCACCAGGTCTAGACTTCATGATAGATATACTTGTGAGGAATAATATATGGCAGAACTGAGAATAATTCCTGTCCGTTATGAAGAGGTTATTGAAACGTCTGGGGGGAAATAGGACTGTCCGCGTCCGTATCTGAGAGTGTCCGTAAATGAGAGGGTTTTGTTCCATAAGGGAACATATAATTTTGCCGGGACAAAAAATTGTGTCCGTATTATAGAGGTGTCCGTTAAGGGAGGTTTCACTGTATATACAGGGTTTTCATAAAGTATGGACGGATTTAATTCGCTTATAATTTACATAAAAATGCTCATATTGAAATCAAATAAAGTGCAAACGGTAGCGGAAGGATTAAATTTTTACCTGTAATCTGCACCAGCTCAGTTCATTCACCGCCACACCTCCAACTGGGCGCCATTTACGTCCACACATTCGCGTAGGCAGCGCTGGAATTCACTCACAGCGTTCCGCCGGGTTTGATCCGAAATACCAGCCACAGACGCCCTGATTTTGTCCTTTAAGTTCTCCAAACCACTTGGCTTCCCCAAAGCCAGAAGTCGCAGGAGGTAAGGTCGGGTGATCTTGGCGGCCAAGCGGTCGGGCCACCGCGGCCAATCCATCGGTTAGGGAATTTCTCGTCAAGGAACTGTCTCACCTTGATTGCATAGTGAGGGGGTGCCCCGTCCTGTTGGAACACGATGTCGTTCTGGATTCCACGTGCCTCCAGTTCCGGAATGAGGTATTTCTGCAACATATCCAGGTACGAATCTCCATTCACGGTCTGCTCTTCAAAAAAGAACGGTCCAATCAGATGGAATTTGGTAAGAAACTGACCCTTGCCCTCCCTCTCCGTCTCTCAACCTGTTCAGAGTTGCCGCTTATCTAACAGTGTTGCCAACTAAAAATTTAATCCTTCCGCTACCGTTTGCACTTTATTTGATTTCATTATGAGCATTTTTATGAAAATTATAAGCAAATTAAATCCGTCCAGACTTTATGAAAACCCTGTATATATATATACAGCCACAGATCCAGGATATGATTAAGGAAGGGACTGAACCATAGTTTGTCACTTTATCCAGTGTAAAGAAAGTAGGATTGAAGCCCATTTTGTCCAGTGCATACCTGAGCGCCCAGGGCTGGCTATAGCCCTCCCCTTCGATCCCCTTCTGTATATATATATATATATATATATATATATATATATATATATATATATATATATATATATATATATATGGTGCACTGATTGGGAAAAATTTACAGAACAAATTTGTAATAATATTTTAATAGATCAGTGTCTAAATAATCTAAATATATTGTGTTTTTACCTATGAGACGCGTATCTACGTAAAAATACATTAATGAATGTCTAATCTATTAAGCACGAATTCAAATAAAAGGTAGCTAGTAACCACAGTATACAATAAAGTGAAGTATTTGACGTCAGTGTAATGGGTGCCCACAGATTTTTTTTTAGGGTGTGGCAAATGTTTCTGTCATGTTTCGCAATACTCTCATATTTGCAAGGGTTATATTTAGTGGGTGCCTTGAACTAAACACCAACCATTCCTGTAATCTTTACTATAAACATAATATTAGTTTTAGCTTTGTTACTAGTGTATTGTATGGGATCTCACGAATGCGTATTAGGTGAACATGTGTGGTCTCTAAAGAACAGTAAAGTCAGGAAATCAGTAAGAAATATATATTTTACATAAGCAGATAAAAATGCAAACACATTCATTTGGGAATGCCTCCATCCTACAATATCTTTATATATGTTCTCCCAGACAAATTCAGCATTAAAATCCAGACATTGTATCTGTACAATGACAATAAATGAAGCAAGATTCAAGAATGCAACTTGACCTACTACCGGTTGATACACCCTGCGTGCGAAACGCAGAGAGGTCGATTAACTAATTTTGGACGTCCACATTAAATGAAAACTGCAGTGGAGGTTTTAGAGCAAATTTTGTTATAACCAGAGCCCGGATGTTGTTGACCTAAAATTTTCTAAAAAGTGACCTATAAAATGACACTAAAATTCCTGTAAAATGATCCTAAAAATCACAAAAATTGACCTTAAAACTTGCGTTTTCTTAAACTTTTATTTCGTTAAACATTGACATTTTTTAAATGTCTATTGGATTTTTAGTTAACATTTCTCACTCATATTCAAAAAGTATTGTTTCACTTAGTTGCAGTCCATTGATCATTTATTTCTATTGATCAGTCCATTGTACGGCATTGTAAGTATTGAAAGCGTCAATTCACTCCCGAGTTAAAGCTAGGAAGCACTCTTAAACAATAAAAGTTCGCAAGTGTAGACTACATGAAAATAATAGATAGAAACCTATTTAAAATCCTTGTACGCCTTCTAATCCATTTTTAGTTATTCACGTGATCACATTCTTTGTGGTCAACAACCCAAAGCTATCTGTTTGGCCACCTACCAACCCCCACCTTTCGTTAAACAGCTACAGCTTAGTTTTCATTAGCTTGTTAAGAATGCAGTTTTTCCACCCCAATAGTCAAGAAGCAAGAAAAGAGATTATTCAACTTTGTATTTTCCACATTCGTAAACCGTGATCATGTAAAGGTTTCCTTATGTAGAAGAAAAAGAATAAAAAGACCCTAAGTGACCTAAAAGTTACCTTAAAATATATAAAAAAAGACCTGAAATTTCAAAATGGCAAAAAGTGACCAAAAGTTGACCCTAAAAAACTATATTTTTAGAACCTAGAGTTGATGGATAATGTTTTTATTTGAACTTGCCTTGTCCTATGCGTAACAGAAAAAAGTTGACTTGTCAACAAGATCCGGGCCCTGGTTATAACCTCAATAAATTCGCTTTTTTTTTTTTCTGTGTTTATGCGCTTTCGATTTACACTCAAGACACAACCTATCTAATCTTTCTTAGACCATTGTTGATCGCTACCACGTTTTCATTCTTCGCAGTTTTCAGCTGTACAAGTTGTTGCTGGGAAAGTAAGACACCTTATAATTGTTGGGGAAAATTCCTGGGACTGTGAGAGATCAATGCGAGATCCACTGAAATCCCTATAGAAGCACATTTCAAACCAATACTGAGATTCCGCACTGAAGTTTTCTATCCCGTAAAAATTTCCTATTTCATCTGTGAGAGTTCTGAATGTATCAGAGGGATGTTTCTTCATATTGTTTGGATGTAACTGTTAACAACGCAAATGCAACGTTATTTTCTTTCGCAAACCGTTGTTGCAATGAAGACATTATTAAATCAAGATAAGGAACAAATATGGATATACGAATGTACTCCTCAGGGAATCTAGAACTCTGATTTGATCTATGCAGGGGCGTCATTTAGGGGGGCTGGGAGGGGCAATTGCCCCCCTGAGTTTGAGATTTACATAGATTTTATCAATAGAATAGTAGTAAATCAGTGAAAACGCGAAATTTTACTTATACACCGTGTATCAAGGGGTCTTGCCCCCCCAAGCAAAATCTGAAATGACGCTCCGGGATCTATGTTTTTGCTGTCTTACAAGTTGTGGAACTATTATTTCACAGCCAAGCTTTTCTGCAGTTTTCTTCACTTTTGATATTATTCCCCGAAACGCTTCAACTGGTTGGGATCTGTGGCACTTGATGATAAGTTGAAGTTCTTTAATATGACCTGCCACTTTATGTGGCTCCACTGATACTGCTTGAAGAGCAACAGTAACATATTTAAACATAGAGTTGTAGTTTTCAATAATGTATATCTTTGCTGGAATAGTTTGCCATTTACAGCTTTCACATAATCAAGATCTGTGTCTCTCTTCTGCGACTTTTTCCCCTTTACAATTCCGCTTATTAAATTTTAATATTCCCAAACAAGAAACACAAATTTTAGCTAAGGAAACCAACTTTTAAAACTACATTATTCACGTTAATGTTTCATGCTTTTAGACAAATTTGTCGAAACTAAGATTCAGATTCGAAAATTTCTTTTAAAATGCCAAACCTATGTGTTGGAAATTGAAATTATATAATTTTGGTATATTTAAAGAGTTCGTAAATATGCCCAAGAAATCTAATTCGACTAATATATTATTGCCGTTCTTCATTGACAGATATTTTTTTGTCAGACGTCAAAAATCACATTTAAGGGCCCGTCCTACAATATCCTGATATTCTTTATGATTACTATCAGTCAGAATTAGATATCAGGAAGTTGTCAGTTACTTTAACCCGTGCTTCGTTTTACAATATACTGTGCCTGATATATACTCTGTCAGATAGTTAACCCGAAGCAAGGTTTTAACGGACCATTTGATTGGTTGGTTTTCTGTTGCTCATACTGAAAACAATTGAAACGTCAAGTGCGTTTTCAGTATGCTTGTTTAAATTATCCTATTGAAAACATGGGAAACAGAAATGAGTACCGGTATTTTTTGTTATGTACGTTATTGTCTAGGGGTACACTATCGTAAAGGCAAACACAAACTTGCTACACTTACATATGCATTGGTACTATATACGGTAATTGTATACATGAGAACCCCCTGTCTTCCGTGCGCGAGGATACTTCATATTATATATTTATACGTTACCAAATTAAATCACTGCGTTGTCTTCATTATATGTGCTTAACATTCTATTTTTACTTTTTAGAATAAATTTTGTTGATTTCGATTCGAAAAACGTTAAATATTTTTAAATTTATTTCATGATGCAGACCAAAATCCTTGTTGCATATAATGTAATGCGCTATAGCATATAAAGTACAAGGGCAAATAGGTACGTTCTTTCTTATTTTCGTATCAGTGGATAAGTAAATGAAAGTGGGTTTGTTACCCCCTTTCTAAGTTCGTAGATACTCAATGAATAATCCCTAAAAGTATGAGCGTCCAGCTCCTTCTGGAACTCAGACGGTCTTACGTATACTATATCCCTATATACATAGAAATATTGCTGTTCGTCCCTACAACCTGAGCTCTTAATTAATTCATTTATTTGATATTCCACCTCTAAAAATATGTAAATTAGATTAATAATTTAGACATGTTTTTATAGGGTTAAGTTCCAAAGTTGGGCGTCCGTTTCTAGCAATTTTTTTAAAATTTACAGGAAAGATATGAATAATTTGATCGTTTGTGTGCTTGATAATATATAAGAGTCTCGAAAAATCTCTTTATTTGTTATATATAAGCGGTTATAAGCATGGGACTATACGGCGAGCGGAGGGAACTACTTGGCGCAAAGTAACCGAACAGTTGCATTGTGGGAAAGAAACGAGCATTTATGTTATCAACATGGCGAATGTACAAGGGCAATGAATATAACAGTTTTAACATTTGTGGATCAATACGTTGATAACGAGCAAAATCTTTTAAAAGTTTGTGAAGAGCACGGATTAATGAACCTAATAACAAATTACAGAAAGTGTGGAAAGGAGATAACAGCGAAAAAATGTGGCGAAAGCGGACGCCCAACTTCGGAATAAATGCCTTTTTATATATCATTCAATTTCAACAATTAAACTCTATATTTTATATAGAATATATTTCTTCATCTTCTAACTACACAAATTACATGGCGCTTATGTGCGAGCACTTGTAGCCAACGGGTACTACTTATCGTTATAAATTGGCATATATTCGAGCTAAGGGCCAATCCTACCATCTTCTGATATCTGTCTGATATAAATATCCTCCTGACATTTTTTCGATAAGTGTTCTACAATGTTCTGATAACAATCAGGTGGCTGATAAACCCTATCAACTGGTTGGTACTTTGACAGGAAGTTCAATTGCCTGTTAACAGTTATCAGCTACTTGTTAGTTGTCGTGTAGTGAATCATGGACGAAATCGAAGAATTGTTGATGGTGTGCGAGGACGATGAGGAGATTGTTCAATATATAGCGAGGCCTAGAAGACCATTTTAGCTCGAATATATGCCAATTTATAACGATAAGTAGTACCCGTTGGCTACAAGTGCCCGCACATAAGCGCCATGTAATTTGTGTAGTTAAAAGATGAAGAAATATATTCTATATAAAATATAGAGTTTCATTATTGAAATTGAATGATATATAAAAACATATCTAAATTATTAATCTAATTTACATATTTTTAGAGGTGGAATATCAAATATATAACGAAATTAACGTTATAAATTTTAGTAATGCTTCTTAGATTGTAAGGACGAACAGCAATATTTCTATTTATATAGTACCAATGCATATGTAAGTGTAACCTAAAAAGTGTTTATTACTTAAGTTTGTGTTTGCCTTTACGATAGTGTACCCCTAGACAATAACGTGCATAACAAAAAATACCGGTACTCTTTTCTGTTTCCCATGTTTTCAATAGGATAATTTAAACAAGCATACTGAAAACGCACTTGACGTTTCAATTGATTTCAGTATGAGCAACAAAAAACCAACCAATCAAATGGTCCGTTAAAACCTTGATTCGGGTTAACTATCTGACAGAGTATATATCATGCACAGTATATTGTAGAACGAACCACGGGTTAAAGTAACTGACAACTTCCTGATATCTAATTCTGACTGATAGTAATCAGAAAGAATATCAGGATATTGCAGGACTGGCCCTAAAATGGTCTTCTAGGCCTCGCTATATATTGAACAATCTCCTCATCGTCCCCGGACACCATCAACAATTCTTCGATTTCGTCCATGATACACTACACGACAACTAACAAGTAGCTGATAGCTGTTAACAGGCAATTGAACTTCCTGTCAAAGTATCAACCAGCTGATAGGGTTTATCAGCCACCTGATTGTTATCAGGACATTGTAGAACACTTATCGGAAAAATGTCAGGAAGATATTTATATCAGACAGATATCAGAAGATGGTAGGATTGGCCCTTAGGTTCCAAAACTCAGGGAGGGGGCAATGCCTTTCCTTGCCCCCCTTGCGGGCGCCGATGGTAAGTGTGCTAAGACATGACGCACAACTATTGAAGTGTCTGAGTGTTAAAGAACCAACGTAATTATGAAATTTACGTTAGTAATATGTTATGTTATCTGGGAACACAAATGTGCAATCAATGAAAATATATTGGGATACTACCTATAACAACTTTTGTAACGTACAAATACATAACTCAACACAAGGTATATGTTTGTAAGCCATATTATAGTGTTTTGTGCTATCCTCGTTTATGTGTATACCCTCCCTACGTGTCTCCTCCCTATGCACGCACTCCCTCGCTAGGGCAAGAGTCCCTCTACTGCGCTCCTGGACTGACTCGGTTAGATAGCATTCGTACTTTTTAGTGGATACCTAGCACAAGTTGGTTAGCGTCTTTTGCATAATAATTCTTATTGTGTACATATACTGAAGCCCTCCTAAAGTGAATCTGTACAGAGAAATGCGAGTCCACATCCTAAAACTGATTATTTGAGATACAGGGAGTCAATTTTTACTGGAAATGAAGTATATATGAAATTTATTTATGCATGAATCCGGGCAATATATATAAAAGTTTCAAATCCACGAATATATGGCATAGAAAACATAGATTTACACCAGAGTATGCAATACTTTAGATCTGATAAAATCATTTGAGCTACAAGATAGCAATAACTCTCACATATATTCTACGTACAAAAAGATGAAAATGAAATATTTCAGTTTTACGTTTCATGTTTACGCCGACTAGGCTAAAGGAGACGGTGACGATGAGAAATGAACGCGATGGTGGAATGAATAAAGTGGGAGGAAACGGAAGAGCCTGGAGGCACTAGCGTGCGCAGGACATTATTGTGCTGCCAAAATGTCTTGAGCCGTGGCAAAAGTGCGAACTAAAGCTCACACCCCGACACACCCACGAGTTCAGCCAATAAGGGTTCAGCAACTGCTAAGCGAGAGAGCCTTAGCGAAAGAGAGTGGAATTCCTTCAGCCGATAGCAGCGCCTGAAACGGAAGACTAGGTGTCAAGTAAATGTGGTATATTTATTTAGGAATGTGGGTGCCAGATCTAAAGTACCACCATATAGAATGTCGTCCTTCCCCCGTTTACCCTAAGAAAAGATAGCGTCATTGCACCCGATGCTGCGTTGGCGACGCACGGCACACATGCAGATGGGAAATAATTTACACGTAATCTCTTCTCAGTTTGTAATAATTCTACATAAAAAAGTTTGTGTAATGGGGGTGACAAGGCACCCATGGCACCCACGTTGCGCACGCCTATGCCTGGAGGAAACACACTAATATAGTGTTGTCCTCCACAAAGCCCACTTCGTGCGAATATATTCTGAAGTGTACCAATATGTCACAGACCCTTAAACCTACTAAGCTTCATTTACTTACTACCGTATTGGGTACACGGGTAATGATATCTGTGTCACTCTGACTTATCCATTGTTTTCTATAGTTAATAATCTTTGCAAACAAGAGTGCAAAATAAAATAAAATAAATTAAAAAACTTCAGCTTTTAAAGGTAATGTATTTACCTAAGAAAGATCTTTTATCCTAACCTATTATTACTCACGTAGATGGACTTGGTAAATCAAAAGTTATTAAATCCTAGATCTTATTTTAGGGTTTAGTTTCTTTTCCATAAATACTAAAAAATCAATTCGTTCATTAACGAAATTAATTCATAGTTTCATGTGGTGTATTTATTCCGAACATTTAGTGCTGTTTAAACACTCCAGATTTTACAAAATTTACATGAAAATTTGAACATTGTGAAAGGAGAACATATTAAGAAATAAATTTATGCTGGCAGTAAATTTTAATAGTAAGTAATAAAGTAACAAGTAACGTAAATATACCTGAAAATTTCATCTATTTCTTTTGTAACTTTACCAAATCGTATACAGATAAAATGTACAGAACTCAGTACACTATTGTGCAAATTTAAAATATTCATAAGGAATTGCAATATTTTGGGGTTAAGTTTAGAGTTACTCCTCTGCTTTTTATAAAAATCAGGAAAATTTACAAGAGAAATGAGGTAAGAAATGATAATTTGAAGTTTTTATTTGATGTTTAGGAATGTAAGTTCGGCAGGATAGTTATGTTTAATGCGAGAAAAGATATGTGGAAGTTAGTACTATTTGCCGGATGCGGAAGCATTCGCGGAAGGTTTCAGCAGCATGGTGCTTGTAAAATATGGCGAACAGTTGTAACGGATGCGCAAGAATAATGAAGAAACCCTTTTAAATTTTTGTGAAGCCCACGGAGTACTGAAGTCAAGTGAAATGTAAAAATTTTTAATACTTTGAGCACTGTTTTTTGTATGTTGCAAAGTCCAAGGGCACCTTCAGACTGAAGGGGAAACTCTAAACTTAAGCCATATTTTGGATAGTAACAGTTGCAATGTTACAAATTAAAGGGAATACCATCATATCGTAAGGTCTAGGTGATGCTATATTTAATATTGGGCTCCGATTGAGAATCCGGATATACAGATTTGTAAAATATTCAGAAGAAATTTGTAATAATATTTTAATAGACTAAGCATGTAAACAATCGAAATACGTTGTGTTTTTACCTGACATGCGTATCTACGTAGAAATATATTATAAGGACTAACATGTCATGTACGCATTCGTCCATAAGGTACTCTTTAACCGGAGTATACAAAGTGAAGTTAAATATATGAAGGCAGTGTGGTAACTTATGATACGTAAGCATAGAAGCGTTCGAGAGTTAAGGATCCACATATTGAAATTTATTCAAGTAATATGTTACTTTAAAACACCAATATGCAATTCAGATTTATTGTAAGGATTCATAAATCCATTGCATATATAGTTCTTTTCCAGTAGATCGACTGTCGGTACCTTAAATAGTTATTTTGTGAAGTGGAGGCCTCTCTACAGACTAATTTTAGGAGGCTCTCAGTGTACGTACATGATAAGAACTATGTGACAACACACAATAACAATTGTGCTAGGTGGCAACTGTAAAGCACGAATGTTATCTAACCGGATCAGGACAGGAGAGCACCAGAGGGACTCGCGCAGTAGTGCGTCCGTAGAGAGCAGGTGCGTCAGTGAGGTTGGGTATGCGCATAAATGCGGATAGTGCATAACACTGGGATTAACTGCTACAGATTGCGGTCCCGAAATACAAAAGGTAAGAAGAAATGAACAGACTTAGGCAAAATGCGAGCATGAGAATAACAAAAATAGGCAATAAAGATCATCAATGTAGGGCGATTAATTGGGGAGAAAAGCGAATTTAAATTTTTGACTATATGAGTTCGCATAATGTTGAGGTAAGTTAGGCAATAGAGAAAAATATGGCAGTTTCAAACCCAGTGCCTGATTAACTAACCTACAGGGGCGGACTGGCAACCATAGGGCCCACTCTGCTAAACTGAAATGAGGGCCCACTGTATAAAAATGTAAAAAATATACTTGGCATTCCACTTACTTCAGTCGGGAGTCTCCTCGCGAATGCACTGCAATCTCCCTCTGTACCTGTCTTTTTGGCGAGAAGAACATGTAACCCACATACACAAACTCGTCTAAATATTGCTGTATAATCTCGAGGAAGTACACCCCGCTCTTAGCAGACAACTCCCCCCCCAAGCGTGTTAGGTGAGACAACAGACATGGCGCCAGTGTTGGAAACTTGAAAAAGCTGTAACTTTGTGGCCTCAATGCAACACAAAGAATGCGATTGGAGGTAAATTTGCGATAGATCTCGAAACGCAAGATATTCCTTGACATAAATAAGTCATAATATCAAATCTTCATGTCGCAGAAAGATTAGATATCTCTATCGTCTAGTGTAGTCCGCCCATTCCTCGGCTGGCCCCAATTTATCTTTTCATATGAATACCTACTTTGCACATCACAAATAATTTTTACATTTTACTACACTTTTATTTTAAATTAACTTTAAATAACTAAAGGGAAGTTAACATTTACACGATATACACACTAATTTGACTGACAGAATAAGTGTTCAGCACTTTGAGAAGTTACACCAACGCTTACTGAGCCCAGTGCCGGCCGCTAGTGCTCTTAAACGGGTCAGGTCAGGCTTCATCAGGTCAGGGCTCGAGTCGAACCTCCTTGGGTCACAGGTCGGGTCAGGGCTGCTCTAGCCACGGGTTGGCTCGGGTCAACTTTCTTATGCGTCGTTTCGGCTAAAACCTATTCGGGTCATGAGTCAATTCGTCCCGACCCTCTCGACCCGAAGTAGTAGTTAACGTGCTAGTTTTTAACAGCTGCTGTATCACAAACCCCGCAATGTTTTAGGGCCTGATTGTCTCATAGACGGACTTTTCAAGTCGATAAACATGAAGAAGAATAAGGTCTGTTCATGAAAGTTTAGCTTTAAGTCTTTTTTATGCAAAACACAAGTTTGCGGGAGTTACCCTGCCATATTTTTTATGCTGGTAGGTTTAATTGAGCACATCTTTTTAAAATTGGTGGAGGGGGCCCACCTGTTTGGGGGGCCCACCCTGCATTTGCAGGGTAGCAGGGTGGGCCAGTCCGCTCCTGCTAACCTAGGGTGTGTATACGAAACTAGTGGATGTAAATTCAAAAATGTAGAGCGGAAAGTAATATGAGGAGTGTTGCACCAAGCCAAATGTTTTGAAATAGGACATAATTTTGGGTGCTTTTCCACTTTATGGGGATATAAACTTGTGAAATACACAGAAGAAGTATGTACTTGATTTCATAATAGGATTGCAGAATAATTCAGAATATATCGGTATCTCACCTCTTACGTGTATAATAAGGTAGAAATACCAAATGGAAAGTGTGTCCTTTACTACGTAGTATTCCATAAGAAAGACATGATGAAGTGAAGTGCAATGTGAAGGCAGTGTACAAAGTATTCATAGGAGTATCGGAAAGCTGTGCCGCACACTAGGCATATGTTCGATGCCATGTAGTGTTTTCCAATATTTTCGTTTATGTGTAGACGCACCATCACTGACGCGCTTGCTTCCTACGGACGAAGGAGCTCTCTCTCCTGCTTTGGCCCTCCTGCTGCGTTCGTGCCTTAAGTGCGTTAGGTAGCTTTCATGTTTTCTAGTGGTGATTTTACACAAGTTGGTTAGTGTTTTCACAGAATAACTTTTATAGCATACGCAAACTTAAGCTCTCTTAAGGTCAAAATCCCTAGGAACACAAGTCCTCACTTCAAAAATTACTCTTTAAAGTACAGAGTGTCCATTTTTCTTAAAAAAGAAGTGTATATTCAATGAAAGTACCCTAACAGCACAATTACATAGCGGGCATATGCCTATCATGTTCCCTCAGGTACATGGGAATGTGTCCAGTATGTGCTTTATGTACCTCTGAGAGAGAAATCACATGGATGGTAAGTGATAGTCACAGGCTATGTCCGCCTTTAGGCACATGCCTGACATGTACCTGGGAATGTGCCTAGTATGTTCTAGGTATGTTTCCCATGTCGTAAGCGTCCATGAACCACGTTACACCCCAAAATGTGTTAAATCGCTTATATGTGTAATGTGTTTACATTAAGGTGAGTCTAAAAACACTTTAACCAAGTAAAAAAGTGTACACCCGGGTGGGCGAGAACCACCAACCATTGGATTACTAGCCGCGTGCTCTACAGTCACAGAGGGGATGAAGACAACGTCGCTTGTAGAGACATAAATTGTTGAAGTCTTTTGAATTTGGCTAATCAGAGTGCTCCTTTAACCGCGTATATCCGACGATAACAGTTTGGCAACAGATAAAATCTACTCCCCATGTAATTTTATAACAAAATGGGGAGAAGATAATCTATTTACTTTATTTCATGGTTCTTCCATATTTACTTTGAAATGATCGGCGACAGTTATCATCTAATAAAGTTGATGCGTTTGTTGTTTCTAGAACACAATGACTTAGGAAAAGAAGCAACAAATGCATAAAATGTGGGAGATGAATTTAGAACACCTAAATGACGCATGCCTAACACATCTTGTGCTCTTAGGGTATCTGAAACAGTATGTATATACCTAAAGGACGTGACTAGAACATGACAGATATATGTCCCACGTGACGACATAAAAACAAATGACTTAGAACGCGAAACTGAACCGAGCATATATATATATATATATATATATATATATATATATATATGCTATATTTGTGGTACATAGTTACAAATATCAATTAGGTGTAACAAGTATCTAAAATAGTAGGTAGCTGAAGTACATACTTAGCACATGAATATCATATGTGCCAAGTGTCGAGTACCTAAAAAGTAGCTGGGACACCTAAATGGCACATGCCTAGCACATATTGCGCTGTTAGGGTATGTATTGATCCGGATTCTTAATCTACAACTAAAGGGTGTTCAAAGTCGTAACGAGGGAAAGCAAGCGTAACATTAGGTAGTGTTACCATATGTCATCATTTATGCGAACGTATCCGCATTTTAAGAGCAAAAATTTTCGTCTGTATTAATTTTCTGAAATTGCCTCACTTGTCCGCAATTTCTAAGCTTAAGTGCATTATCAATTCAATTTCAAACATTCTACATTTAAACATACGAGGCGTATTCAAAAAGCATCGAAACTTATTTTTACCACGGGAACCAATAAAACGAGAGAGACTTTCTTCAGTGTAGATGTTGAGGGGACACTCATGCTCAGTCGTTAACTTTTTCCGCCTCGAGATAGCGTCAGTCACTGGGAGTCGGGCAAAGAGTAAAAATGTGTACTGAGTCATCGGATTTCAGTTTTTTTTTTGTAAAATGACAGAAAAAATTGAGCAACGATAGTTCATGAAATTTTGTCAAAGGCTTCGCGATACCCAAGGGGAAACCATTCAATCAGATCGGTATATTCAATTTTGAACGAGAATTTCGGCATGAGGAGGGTGTCCGCGAAATTTGATTCAACCCTTTCATCGCGAAACACAACATTTCTCCCTACTCACTCGACATGGCTCCGTGTGACTTTTGGTTATTTCCCAAGCTGATAATGCCACAAAAGGGGCCCCATTTGAGTCAAGAGAAATCATTATGCGGAATGCAACGGTATGGTTGCTCTCCGTTCCAAAAACTGCGTTCCAGAAGTGTTTCAAACAATGACGGGAGCGCTGGGAGAAATGTGTGCACCACCAAGGAGACTACTATGAACGGAATTAGTATTTTTGGATTTCCACATCAATAAAAGTATTTTTGCTAACAAAAGGTTCTATACTTTTTGAACATACCTCGTATATTTGGTTGTTTATATTCAAAGAGAGAATTGTCAAGAAAGATAATATTTACTGAAAAATATGGATGGGCAAAAACATGACGCTCGGTCGGTACTCTTGTTTAATTAATTTTCATGTATATCATATTTTTTTTCATAATGTTTCAAAATCAAACTTGAAAGTATCGCTAGAAAGCTAAAAATTATCATTCATGTGTCGAAAGTTAATCTTTATGTAACGGGATAGCCGTGTGGAAGTGTGATGGTCTTTGACATTTCAGAATATCGTAATCGTAACATTTGATAAATACAGTCTTTGTGCAGGTTAAGAATACGTGGTCATTAGTATTATTATGAAGTACAATGAACTATTTATGTAGTCGAAGAACATATAAGTCGGCTGTAAATATAACAACTGTAAATAAGCGGGTATATTGCGTTATTGTGCAATTGTAACGCAAAGCTACCTTAGTGATCACAAGTTTTTCGCACTAGTCTTGCTTTGTGCGAACACCAGTCTTCACAAAAGCGAGCTCTTCTAAGGACGCCCCTCCACCAGGCGGTATCTTCCAGCATCGTAGTGTCCTTAATCGCAATAGATGCAAAGTTTGTCTGCAATGACCACCTAGCACAAGATGATACGTGAATGTTACAATTTTCTATTTTACGTGTATACCAATATTAATGCCCCTTAACTTCAGTAGTACAAAGTGAGATGTATTGTCATGTTGCTTACTGAAGCATAAAAATATTATTTATGAAAAATATTATTTTTCAAAAGCTACAGGGTGGCATATCTTGTACCTACCAATTGCAGTTAGCAAATCTGACCAAATGCGCGTACGAATACTGTGCATGTGTACATCGCTGAATAGGAGGGAATCAGGCAATTAGTATGCCATGGAGCGGTGGTCTGTGCTGACCCGAATTGCGGCGGTGGAAGGCTTTATGTGAACTAGGTCTTGGAGGATCAGGGGGTACAGTGATGATCGCCATGTGGCTGTAGCCGAGAAAAGCTATGGAAGAATTTTACGAACGTGTGAGAATTTGGAACGAGTGCGTATATCACTTGTATGCAGTCCCAGACGTTCAGCACTGTGACGTGCACAAACATCATAACTATCACGACATTTATTGGTCTGCTTACGGGATGATTTGAAGTTTCATCCGTATAAATTACAGGTGCTCCAAAACTTGAGAGATATTGATTGACCAAATAGACTTGCCAACTGCGCTGGCATTCTTGTAATGATAAACCGAGAACCACTGTTTCTCCAGAGTTGCTGATGTCCAGTGGAGCAAAATTTTATCACTAGATTAATAAGCAAAATACATGTGTTGTTTTCAGGGAAATCCACGACGTTCACATGAAAAACTCCAGTCGAGTACAAAAGTTATGGCATGGTGTGCAGTTGGCATGTGTGAGATTATTGGTCCTTACTTTTTCTTCTGAGTATGACGCCGGACGTGTAGCGACTGTGAATGACGAACGCTAGTGCAAAATATTCGCGAATTCTCTCATTCCAGAATTGCAGGCAAGAGGGTTGGTGAATACCATTTCGTTTCAGCAGCATGGTGCAATAGCAATAGCAATGGTGGAGTTTGCCTGTACTTTGACAAATATTTCCAAACCATGTGATATCCTGCTATGACGACGTGACGTGGTCATTCCGTTTCCCAGATTTAACTATTTCTGATTACTTCTCTGAGTTTAAAGGAAAGGATCTTTGCAAATCGTTTGCAGACAAGTGACAAACTTAAGATGCCATTCGCCATTAAATAAAAGCCAATCCACAAAATAATTTATGGAAACCTTCCGGTGTCGCTTTCAGCAGTGAATCAGTCAAACGTGGGACATTTGGAGGACGTTATTTTCAACGTGTAGTAAGGTCTGTGTTGATTTCACCATATTTTTGTCTAATTTGAAATTTGTTGGTTTGATTTTAGTTTAACGTCCCACGGTAATGCCTGCTAGGCTAAAGGAGACGTGGACCTAGTGATTATAGTGGAATCCGAATAACTTTGGTTGTTCAACCGTACCTTCACTGGGAATCGAACCCACGACCACGCGAACTGTCACTTGAAATTGGTAGATACAACACGCACCATCCTGTACTTCTTGTGACCACCCTGGATTTCACACATTCAAAGTAGGATATTATTATGTAGTCCAATGTAGATATTTTGCAAAAAAAAATATGGAGATAATTGCTAAAATAATTTTAATATTTATAGAATTATGTCTAGCTACCCCCCTCAACATTACCTGTACCAAATGTTGTATTTTTGTTCGGCCATTGCGAACATATTGCAGAAGTGAAAGTAGATAATTAACAAAAGAATTATAATTTTCCAACAATTACTTAGAGTGTAGCCCTTAGACTTAACCTCCACAGAATACTTTCCATGTTTTTTTTAAAAAAATTAATCTGGTTGCTATAATATAAAATTAAATCAGTTTTAGAAAAGAGCTTTCTCGTAGAGTATGAGATACCTGGATCTGGTTAAATGCATTTGAACATAAAATAATACAAAAGTTGTGCATTATTCAGAAATTTGTTGTAAACCACTTACCTAAAACCCAGGCAAGAGTGTAGAAAATATTAACTTAATTCCATTGTAAACTATATTTGCTACAAGTGACACTAAAATCTAAATTGTGCGTTTTGGTTTGGCAAATAATGTTTTACAGACGTACGCAAGTTATTATCCATAGCTTTATATTTTGTAATATCTCATATTATTCTTCGGTTGTTAATTAATAGTTGACGCGACA
The DNA here is from genome assembly GCF_964235325.1 of Thermobia domestica. Taxonomy (NCBI): domain Eukaryota; kingdom Metazoa; phylum Arthropoda; class Insecta; order Zygentoma; family Lepismatidae; genus Thermobia; species Thermobia domestica. The sequence goes on from NC_137471.1 coordinate 13,635,124, forward strand.
AGTGTATTAATTATGTCGTAATAATTTACTAAACTGTTCTAGACGTGGTTCTATTCCACTCTGTTTTATTTTATTCTATTATTCTTACATAAAATTGATTAATGTAACGTGTTCTGAGTAACTAAGTATTGACTTCAACAGCAATAGAATGTCAGTGTCTCATAAATGCATCTACATGGTAAGCCGGAGACCTAGGTTTTAATGTCAGTCCAGTCGTAATTTTGCTTCTGAAGAGGAATTGGTGTGATAAAAAAAAGTCAGTTATTTCCTTGTCACCGTCGAATTTGCGCTCAACTAAATGAGAGGGTGCAATTATTTCGATTATGTGAAATTATAATCAAAATTTTAAATGTTTTATGTATTTTGCAAATTTACTTACATATGGCACGGATTCAAATTGTACACGTAAAAGAAGGAAAGGTTGGATACTTAACGTAAATCCATCCACCGGTCGCACTTCTTCACTCATGTGGTTCAAATCAAACACCGTATCACGTAATCAAAGTCTTGGCGCACTCTTTCTTTGTACTGTCTTCCATGAGTTGCCTCTGCCTATCCTAGTCCCATCTACCCTTCGGTGCTGGTTATGCGGTTGCTGTACGGGGGATTGCCAACGTAAAGAAGGAAGCTCTTACTTTGTTTAGAAATTATATAGCCACTTCACCAAGGATGTTATAAAATAGAGGACCTGCCTATACAGTGGTGCCCCCCTTATGTCTATGACGCACCCCCCGGAATTGTCTATCCATAGGTGTTCTTCCATGAAAAAAATCTTTTCGATTAATTTTTACACCCCCTCAAACATATTTACATAGATTTTAACCCCCCCAGTTATTTCAATGACGCAGTTTGCGTCATAGCCCCCCTTGTGGGCACCCCTGGCCTATATGTATCTTCATCCTATTAAATCAATGAAGCCAAATAACAACCGAGTATCGACACGTCTACTCTCGTTGATTGGCTTCTTTCGTTTCCGCCATGAATATTGGCTCAAAACATTGCCATCTTATTGAGCGCAGTGGGCGGAGTAGGGGTGGCGAAATTGTGACGTATGATTTCACGATTTTGTTGTATAGATCCTCTATTTTATAACATCCTTGCACTTTATAGGTCTCCGTGCTAAGAAACCTTCCAAAAATATTCAAGATGAGATGGGACGATGTAGTGACGCTACTTATCACATCCCCCATTTTACAGTACCTTAACTTAACATGGTCAAGTAAGAAACCCTGACAACAGACTAGATTTAATTTGTTCGTTGGATTGAAATTTAGCATTCTTTCCAGCATTGAGGTTATATGAGATCTCAACCTGAGCTCCTATCGGCAATCGGACTCTGGCTTTCGGCGCCAAGGCGTGTAGATCAACCTTATAATTACGTGAAATCTCAACCAAGGGCTAGAATGATTAATTGTTGCAATTTTAGAATTTTACCTTTCTGGTTAATGGTGGATCACCGAAAATAAACTTGTACGGTAAATGAAAGTGGGATTTCACATGGCTCAGTGGAAAAGACTCACTAGGAGGAAGATAGGTTGTTTAGTACTGACATGACCTATGTTGTAGATGCTGTTTTTGGCAAGTATCATAGACTTTGTATTTGAGTTAATACTAGCACAATACCCGTTGCTTGCACAGGGATAATACGTTTCATTTTGGACATAAAGCACTGGATTTGTATTTAAACGGCATCGGAAGTGGCACTGTTTGTCTCAGCGACCCTGAAAAATATATATTCGACACTAATATCGGTCATTTTTGATCATTTTTACATATCTCTACCTCCTCCAAGTTCCGGAGCTGAATTTCGATGTTAACGACATCGGAAGGTCACTGTTCATCCCAGCGACCCCGAAAACTAAGGATTCGAGACTAATATCGGTCAGTTTCGATTTTTATATAGCTCACCCTCCACCAGGTTGGAAAGTGAAATGACAAAAACCCGATCGAGATCAGTCGGGTAGTTCAAGAGTTATTAGCTCGCAAACATAGTCACTTTCACTCTTATTTATATAGATGAGTAGATGTTCCGCCATAGCTTTCGACCTATAAGTTAAAATAATAGAAAGGCTTAATAGAAAGTTCTAACTGGATACATTTACATTTTCTTCTTAATTAGCCCACTGAACAGCATGCGGTAACACAAATAATAATGCTTAAATTTAAATATGGTAACTAGCCATGGGCTATTTTGAAATAATTGAATTCAAACAATTTTTAAGTGCGAACTAAATTGTCAAAATTTGCAAATTGCTTACACCTTAGGGACATCTATTGGCACCAGGTAGTTGGCATCGTAGGTAGCGACAACTATTAAAGTGACTCGTTACTGTTAGGATCTTGCGTGACACACAAAATGGAAGAACAATAAGTTATTTTTTTTGGATTAAAAGATCCAATATGTTTGAATCAAAAATGTTCTTATATCTGGAAGACTACATACAGTGTAGCCACACCCAAACTAACACTTAACTCAGTATGATGTAGGTACTTATTCTGTAAAAAAATACGAAAACTCGATTTAGGGGCCATTCAAATATTTTGCGGCCCTTGATCGAAGATGCAATATATTTCAATAAAAAAAAAAAAATCTTGTACGTCTTATATCTGGAAAACTACATACAGTGTATCCAAACCTAAACTATTACTTAACTCAGTACAATGTGCTTATTCCATAGGAAATACGAAAACTTCATTTAGGAACAGTTCAAAAATTTTGTGGTCCGTGACCCAAAAACTAATTATTGGGCAAGATCACAATCTTTTGATGCATTTATGTTTGGATTATTTCTAAAATTATTATTTTATAATTCGGATGGGAATTTTAGGTATTTTATACTCGAAAGTTAGTGCATATATCTTTTCTATCTATCTATCTATTTATCTATCTATCTATCTATCTATCTGTCTATATCTTACATTTGAAAGATTGTGTATTAACTAATATGCTCTCCTTCTTTTTACAGATTAAGTCACAAGTAAATGAAGAGAAAAAGCCGGTTTATTTTGGCGAAAATGACACCTCGTAACATCAAAAAATTGATTTGTTTGATGACATTTCTTGTTTTACTGTCTATTTTTTATATTGTCAATAAACTACAAGCCAAGAGGCTTCCAAACATCGAAGGAAAATTAAGTGCTCGTCAGAATGATACTGTACCTAGCAATAGTAGCGTACCGGTACCTAAGAGTAGTAAAGTACCTAAGAATGGTAACGTAACTAAAAAAGGTAACGTACCTAAGAATGGTAAGTACCTAAAATTGGTAAGTAAAATAGTATATTTTTTAAGGTTAGTGGTTCTCAAGCTGTAGTACTTGCAGTCAAGATGCGATATTAACCATAAGGATCCACAGAGGAAGAAAACATATATGGCGTACGTAAAAACGTAGGTTACATACGTAAATCCTGTAGCTTTTAGTCTTAATGTACGGCTATATGTAACATCATGCTTTAAACATGTAACTGAAAACACATGTTTTATAATATTTTCAGTATAAGTGTTCCGTCTATACGTACCTTCCGTATGAAACAAATAAATATATACCGTGTGATTCAATAAGAGCGTATTAGGCCTATATCGCAGTTAATACTGCACGTAGAGCCTTCAAACAAAAAATTGCATTACTAAATCGTATGTGTACAATGCAATAAAAATAGTAGCGAGACCAGTGGCTTCTCGTGAATACCTCCAACGGGAAGCAACTTCAAAATTTTCAAATGGAAAGTGGTATAACTGTTGGAATCGTTCGAAAGGGCATTAAATGTAAGGCAACTTTTAGAGGACAAACTTTGCCATATCCTTTCCATTTGGCAGCTAGAGGTGTTGTTGCAGACTTGTATCTGACTACACGTAGCAGGCCTTTATCTCAGCTAATAATACACATAGAACCGTCAAACAAACAATTGAACTACCAAATTGTATGTGTAGAATGCAATAAAAATAGTAGCGACACCAGCGGCGTATCGTAAATATCTCCAACGAGGTTCATCTGCAAAATTTGACATGGAACCAGGGGTTGGTTGTGCCTCCATTGAAACAAGCGCACAATGGGAGAAATGTCGAGAGGAAACACGTTGGCATATTTCTTCCTCGTTGGCAGCAACACGGTCTCATTACTAGGTGGAAGTCAGATGGTGCGAGGGTGATTCCTCTCGACGTTTCTTCCATTGTGCGCTTGGTTCAATGGAGGCACAACCAACCCGTGTTTCCATGTCAAATTTTGCAGATGAGCCCCATTGGAGATATTCACGATACGCCACTGGTGTCGCTACTATTTTTATTGCATTCTACACATACGATTTGGTAATGCAATTTTTTGTTTGAAGGCTCTACGTGCCGTATTAACTGCGACATAGGCCTGGTATGTTCTTATTGAATCACCCTGTATATAAGCGGTCAGGATCTCACGTACAGATGGAAATATATATAATATTCGTTGACGTAAATTACATATCTATACGTATGTAATATACAGAAACTGTTAGATGTCAGACATCCTCTGGCGGCATGGTGTTAACATCTAAGGCCAGTACGTATGTAGCGTATGGATAACCTATGCTTAGTACAGATTTCTGTAGTAAACATATGGATTCTGTATATTTGTGCAATATACCACTGTCCGGATAGTGGATTTTTATCACTGTGGGACCAAATATTGGGCACTGTGTTTTGTATTTTCTTCAAGTTTGAATTTCCCGATAGCTATACAAAGTACTCATAATTTTCCAAGTGATTAAATTGAATAAAGTTAGGTTAAAATATATGAATTTAGCGAGTTTATAAATAGCATTAAGTGAGAAGAATACAGTATTTGCATTGATAATACAGAAATTTAGTGACTTTTGAATCGCTACTTTAATAAAAACTGAGTTGACAATAGAAGGTTTTCATGAAATTTCTTTGGGGATGTACGAAACCATGACCGGTCCTGCATACAGGCAGTTGCGATGTTCCTAGGAGAGCACAAATTTGCAACAAGTCCGTTAAAGCATTATGTTTAACGTTTTCCTACCCTTTTTAACATTCACATTTAACGTTTATCAAATTCATATTCCTCACTTTTAAATCTATGAAATTTCAATTTTCCTCCTCATTACGTCACACCAGGTTGATCTTCAGCGTGAATGCAATATCACATCAGTGAGATAATAAAATCAGTTATGACAACGAAATCAGCCATGGCTTCTTAATTTTCTCTAGGGTAATGCATGATAACACTCGTGATCTCCGCACTACCGATCAGATTCCATTACATTAAACTGTGAGAAAACTGGTATTTTCTCGCGATTCCATTCTGAGGGGCAGTCAACTGAAAACCGAACACCTTCCATAAAACACATTCCCCGCAAAAGTTAGCATCGCTGCTGTTTCTTGACTTGTGCTGCTAAGTAGATGGCCAACAAACTTATTATTATTAAGTAGTCTGCCTTCTGACAGGTTCTGGGACTAATGATTGTGTTTTCTTTTCAATTTTAGATTTGGGACTGGAAATGTTTCTTCCACGTTTCTCGATCTTCACCTCCTTCTGTTAACTCCCAATATTTTCTTGTGTTTTCTCAAATCATCGATCAGTTGTGTTCTTCTTCTTCCTATTCCTCGCTTTCCTTCCATCTTTCCTTCTATAGCAGTATGAAGAAGACAAACAATTTCTTTGCAAGATGTGTCTAATCCAATTGGTCTTTCTACGAAGGCTGCTGGCTAGAAGCGTTTTCTTCTCTGTTATCCGTTTTAAAACATCCTCATTTTGTTGCACTCTATGTCAATTTTATCTTCTTCCTCTTCCTTCAAAACCACATTTCGAAGCTCTCCAAATATTTCTTTCCTAACTTCCGTAATGCCCAAATCTCTGAACCATACAGTCCAATGCTCCATATATAGCACTTGACCAACTTCTTCTTAAGTCCAATATTGAGCCTGCTAGTTAAGAGTGATCTTCTCTTGTTGAATGCTTCTTTGGCTATAGCAATTCTTGACCTGATCTCTTTGGTGCAGTAAGTGTCTCTCGTCAAAATATTTCCCAGATACTTGAAGTAATCGACCTCTTGAAGTCCTCTTTGTTCTACTCTGACCCGTAACGGTGTGACCGTCGTATTCTAGTGAATACGAGGGTGCACTTGTCTCAGCAGTACGCAAAGGTAATTGCGCAAAAAAGAAAAAAAGTCAAACACAATCGCAAGAATCATTTAGGGCAAAAGAAACACATTTTAATGATGAGAGAAAGTTTATATGAACCAAAAACTATTGGAGTTGAGATTACAAAAGAAAGTTTTGAGCTGAGGGCTCCGATTACAGGTTAAATGATAAAAGAAATATTACGATCGTTTGTCCAATGGTATGCTGGTAGGCCATCTTCTTTGGTGTCCCCTGCCCTGGATTCACTTCAAGTCCATGTGACCTTTTGTTTTAACCTGCTCCTCTATCCTGGCACCGGCTGCTAGAGCTCTGCTGCTTCCTTCCTACCACTGGAACTGAGAGAATGAGGACGAGTCCTTGCTGGGATGCGTGGAGACTGCTCTGCTTGGTCGTGCTGCCGCTTGGTGGCCGCTTCCTCAATTGTCCCAATTTACGATCGGCACGCGAAGAGATTGTCTGCCGTCCACAATGGCGCGTTTCCATGGGATATTCCGTTTCGAGTTTTCGGTGTCAATTTGCATTCCATATAGTTTCCCAGTATCAACTTTTTTCAGTCATCTCCTGTGGTTCTTTTTCTATTCGATCTATAATAAGCGCCTTTTTTTTTATTATCATCCGCTTATTTGATCTTGTTAATGATCTGCCTTCCAATCTTGAAATCACCAATTTTCATTATTGTTTCTTTCATTAAACATTCACTATAAATGTTGCATTATCGAAGCGATATAGATACATTCTTGTCTAGCTCTTCTTCCAATCTCCACACTATTAGTTTCTCTTTCATTCAAGCTTGTCTAGCTCTTCTTCTAATCTCCACACTATTAGTTTCTCTTTCATTCAAGCTTGTCTAGCTCTTCTTCTAATCTCCACACTATTAGTTTCTCTTTCATTCAAGCTTGTCTAGCTCTTCTTCCAATCTCCACACTATTAGTTTCTCTTTCATTCAAGCTTGTCTAGCTCTTCTTCCAATCTCTACGCTATTAGTTTCTCTTTCATTCAAGCTTGTCTAGCTCTTCTTCCAATATCCACACTATTAGTTTCTCTTTCATTCAAGCTTGTCTAGCTCTTCTTCCAATCTCCACACTATTAGTTTCTCTTTCATTCAAGCTTGTCTAGCTCTTCTTCCAATATCCACACTATTAGTTTCTCTTTCATTCAAGCTTGTCTAGCTCTTCTTCCAATATCCACACTATTAGTTTCTCTTTCATTCAAGCTTGTCTAGCTCTTCTTCCAATATCCACACTATTAGTTTCTCTTTCATTCAAGCTTGTCTAGCTCCTTTTCCAATCTCCACACTATTAGTTTCTCCTTCATTCAAGCTTGTCTAGCTCCTTTTCCAATCTCCACACTATTAGTTTCTCTTTCATTCAAGCTTGTCTAGCTCTTCTTCCAATATCCACACTATTAGTTTCTCTTTCATTCAAGCTTGTCTAGCTCTTCTTCCAATATCCACACTATTAGTTTCTCTTTCATTCAAGCTTGTCTAGCTCTTCTTCCAATATCCACACTATTAGTTTCTCTTTCATTCAAGCTTGTCTAGCTCTTCTTCCAATATCCACACTATTAGTTTCTCTTTCATTCAAGCTTGTCTAGCTCTTCTTCCAATATCCACACTATTAGTTTCTCTTTCATTCAAGCTTGTCTAGCTCTTCTTCCAATATCCACACTATTAGTTTCTCTTTCATTCAAGCTTGTCTAGCTCCTTTTCCAATATCCACACTATTAGTTTCTCTTTCATTCAAGCTTGTCTAGCTCTTCTTCCAATATCCACACTATTAGTTTCTCTTTCATTCAAGCTTGTCTAGCTCTTCTTCCAATCTCCACACTATTAGTTTCTCCTTCATTCAAGCTTGTCTAGCTCTTCTTCCAATATCCACACTATTAGTTTCTCTTTCATTCAAGCTTGTCTAGCTCTTCTTCCAATATCCACACTATTAGTTTCTCTTTCATTCAAGCTTGTCTAGCTCCTTTTCCAATATCCACACTATTAGTTTCTCTTTCATTCAAGCTTGTCTAGCTCTTCTTCCAATATCCACACTATTAGTTTCTCTTTCATTCAAGCTTGTCTAGCTCTTCTTCCAATCTCCACACTATTAGTTTCTCTTTCATTCAAGCTTGTCTAGCTCTTCTTCCAATCTCCACACTATTAGTTTCTCTTTCATTCAAGCTTGTCTAGCTCTTCTTCCAATATCCACACTATTAGTTTCTCTTTCATTCAAGCTTGTCTAGCTCTTCTTCCAATATCCACACTATTAGTTTCTCTTTCATTCAAGCTTGTCTAGCTCCTTTTCCAATCTCCACACTATTAGTTTCTCTTTCATTCAAGCTTGTCTAGCTCTTCTTCCAATATCCACACTATTAGTTTCTCTTTCATTCAAGCTTGTCTAGCTCCTTTTCCAATCTCCACACTATTAGTTTCTCTTTCATTCAAGCTTGTCTAGCTCTTCTTCCAATATCCACACTATTAGTTTCTCTTTCATTCAAGCTTGTCTAGCTCCTTTTCCAATATCCACACTATTAGTTTCTCTTTCATTCAAGCTTGTCTAGCTCCTTTTCCAATATCCACACTATTAGTTTCTCTTTCATTCAAGCTTGTCTAGCTCTTCTTCCAATATCCACACTATTAGTTTCTCTTTCATTCAAGCTTGTCTAGCTCTTCTTCCAATATCCACACTATTAGTTTCTCTTTCATTCAAGCTTGTCTAGCTCCTTTTCCAATCTCCACACTATTAGTTTCTCTTTCATTCAAGCTTGTGTAGCTCTTCTTCCAATATCCACACTATTAGTTTCTCTTTCATTCAAGCTTGTCTAGCTCCTTTTCCAATCTCCACACTATTAGTTTCTCTTTCATTCAAGCTTGTCTAGCTCCTTTTCCAATATCCACACTATTAGTTTCTCTTTCATTCAAGCTTGTCTAGCTCTTCTTCCAATATCCACACTATTAGTTTCTCTTTCATTCAAGCTTGTCTAGCTCTTCTTCCAATATCCACACTATTAGTTTCTCTTTCATTCAAGCTTGTCTAGCTCCTTTTCCAATATCCACACTATTAGTTTCTCTTTCATTCAAGCTTGTCTAGCTCTTCTTCCAATATCCACACTATTAGTTTCTCTTTCATTCAAGCTTGTCTAGCTCTTCTTCCAATCTCCACACTATTAGTTTCTCCTTCATTCAAGCTTGTCTAGCTCTTCTTCCAATATCCACACTATTAGTTTCTCTTTCATTCAAGCTTGTCTAGCTCTTCTTCCAATCTCCACACTATTAGTTTCTCTTTCATTCAAGCTTGTCTAGCTCTTCTTCCAATATCCACACTATTAGTTTCTCTTTCATTCAAGCTTGTCTAGCTCTTCTTCCAATATCCACACTATTAGTTTCTCTTTCATTCAAGCTTGTCTAGCTCTTCTTCCAATATCCACACTATTAGTTTCTCTTTCATTCAAGCTTGTCTAGCTCCTTTTCCAATATCCACACTATTAGTTTCTCTTTCATTCAAGCTTGTCTAGCTCCTTTTCCAATATCCACACTATTAGTTTCTCTTTCATTCAAGCTTGTCTAGCTCTTCTTCCAATATCCACACTATTAGTTTCTCTTTCATTCAAGCTTGTCTAGCTCTTCTTCCAATATCCACACTATTAGTTTCTCTTTCATTCAAGCTTGTCTAGCTCTTCTTCCAATATCCACACTATTAGTTTCTCTTTCATTCAAGCTTGTCTAGCTCTTCTTCCAATATCCACACTATTAGTTTCTCTTTCATTCAAGCTTGTCTAGCTCTTCTTCCAATATCCACACTATTAGTTTCTCTTTCATTCAAGCTTGTCTAGCTCTTCTTCCAATATCCACACTATTAGTTTCTCTTTCATTCAAGCTTGTCTAGCTCCTTTTCCAATCTCCACACTATTAGTTTCTCTTTCATTCAAGCTTGTCTAGCTCTTCTTCCAATATCCACACTATTAGTTTCTCTTTCATTCAAGCTTGTCTAGCTCCTTTTCCAATCTCCACACTATTAGTTTCTCTTTCATTCAAGCTTGTCTAGCTCCTTTTCCAATCTCCACACTATTAGTTTCTCTTTCATTCAAGCTTGTCTAGCTCTTCTTCCAATATCCACACTATTAGTTTCTCTTTCATTCAAGCTTGTCTAGCTCCTTTTCCAATCTCCACACTATTAGTTTCTCTTTCATTCAAGCTTGTCTAGCTCCTTTTCCAATCTCCACACTATTAGTTTCTCTTTCATTCAAGCTTGTCTAGCTCTTCTTCCAATATCCACACTATTAGTTTCTCTTTCATTCAAGCTTGTCTAGCTCCTTTTCCAATCTCCACACTATTAGTTTCTCTTTCATTCAAGCTTGTCTAGCTCTTCTTCCAATATCCACACTATTAGTTTCTCTTTCATTCAAGCTTGTCTAGCTCCTTTTCCAATCTCCACACTATTAGTTTCTCTTTCATTCAAGCTTGTCTAGCTCCTTTTCCAATATCCACACTATTAGTTTCTCTTTCATTCAAGCTTGTCTAGCTCTTCTTCCAATATCCACACTATTAGTTTCTCTTTCATTCAAGCTTGTCTAGCTCCTTTTCCAATCTCCACACTATTAGTTTCTCTTTCATTCAAGCTTGTCTAGCTCTTCTTCCAATATCCACACTATTAGTTTCTCTTTCATTCAAGCTTGTCTAGCTCTTCTTCCAATCTCCACACTATTAGTTTCTCCTTCATTCAAGCTTGTCTAGCTCTTCTTCCAATATCCACACTATTAGTTTCTCCTTCATTCAAGCACAAGTACACTCGTCTTATGTTCAGGTTGCGAATGACACTAGTTGACCCCAATTTCTGTAAGTATTTTCAGAAGTACAACAAACTTGTGCATGTTTTATCCACTGCACATAAACGCTGTACTGTTCAGATTGTGTATGGAAGGCTCAAGACACACTATTTCCTGTCCCAGCAGTGTAGCTATTTACAATGAAATTATGTTGCAGCAAACCATCACCGTCGATTTCAGAATAACTTGGGGGAACAGATATCGGAACAAAAATATCCACATTCTAGAGGGACGAACGAACTTTGAGGTGAGCCTCTGTGGTCATCACGACGCCAATGCTATAAACTAACCTTAAATCCAATAACCTAGACGACTCATAAACAGTGTTTCTTCCAGATATGTTTTTTGGGGGTCATTTTTCCGCGGAGCTCTGAGAGTGCCCCCGAAGGAGATAAAAATAATACGTTTATAATATAATTAGAAATAGATAGTACCAGCAGTACCACCCCGGAATAATAAGAGTGCCCCCCCGGAACACTTTTTCTGAAAGAACGATTGCTCATAAACGTAAACTAGAGGAGCCATCGTCGTTGTACTTGTAGAAAAGAGTGGCTCACGATGAGGTTAAGTTGAGAACTTTATGAAATGCAATGCAAGGCTGATGGGAAAAAAGCTAAAAGTATCAACAATAGCTGTAGCACGAAACGATGAGCAGAGATTGGTTTGCCAATTCAACAAATGTATGAAAGGAAACATGTCTTCTTTCTGCTTCTGAAGACCTTTAACGAATTTCCAACGCTGGAAAACCAACTTACTATTACACTAAATTTGACGAATTTGGGCATTAAGAATTTCTAAGTGCTTCTCAACTCGCTTATATAGTCAACTCTCAAGAAAAAATCCTCGTGTCGCTGGGAGGTTAGTTTGCTGATGATTAATTAGTATTTAGTATTCTAGTGTATGGAAACAACAGACAGTTGACTTCCACCAGAGTGCTCTTATTCCTAGAGTGCTGTGGAAGAGGTGAAATCGGTTTAAAGAGAGATTCAAAAGTTACCATTAAAGCAAGTAAATTGCTGAAGCCAGTGTCGTATTTAAGGTGGGGCTTCCGGACTTAAGCCCCCCTCCCGAAATCTTACTATAATAAAGTAAATGAAATATCTTGCAGAATTTTCACATTTCCAGGCAAAGCCTCCCCGAAAGTTAGCAAAGCCCCCACCGAAACAAAAACGTAAATACGCCACTGGCTGAGGCTATAGCATCTAATTCTGACTAAAGAAACACTGACCAAAGCTTCAAACTCACTATATTTTAAACTATAATATGTAACGGTTTCGGATATCTAACATATCCTTCCTTAGACACTATAGAACATAAATGAAAATACAGACACATGTATATAGTCTTGCTATCTAATTGTGGTGTGATCGAAAGCAAGATTCACCTATATTCGGAGTGTTCTGCAAAGGAACCGAAATTCTGGGTGTTCCACAATCAAAAGCAAGCATCCAATATGCAGTACCATAGGAAAAAAAAAACTATATTTAGTGCCAAGAGTTTTTAATTACCAAACAGTTGTAAATTAACTAACAAAGTACTAATTTTAAGCTGAGAACTTACACAAATTTACTATTCCTGCCACTAAGAAATGTCCCACACTCATACTTTTGCTCTAAATATAAACTGTAACTTCAATACGCGGGAATAGACTATACTTGATGTCTCGAAAACATACGGTAAGAAATTTTTGTGGATACAATAGTTGATGAACCTAGTTTGGTTGAAATTCATAGACCCAGGCACGTAGCCAGGATTTCGTGAAGGGGGGGGATCCGTGACATGAAATACTGTGGTCATCACACCAGGGGCTCGATCATTCTAAACAATTTTACTGGAACATATATTGGTTCGTTTAGCCAGGATTTCTTAAGGGGGGGGCGTGACATGAAATTCTGAAGGCCCAGGAGCTCGATCAATCTAAACTACTTTATTATCAACATATATTGGTTTGTGAGGATATGTTGGTAAGTATTTTAATAAACTATGAAGAAATCTCGAGTAAAATAATAATAATAATAAAAACGTATTGAAAAAGATTATACAATATTTACATTCTTCTTTTGTTTATTCAAATATAACAATTTTCCTTTCATTATGACCTCAACTATTGTAAAAAGTACATATTCACTATTAGAAAAAGTACATACTCAATAATGTCTTGTAAAATATTTTGCAATATCTGCGTTCCTCTTTCTGTTGAATCAAATGTTAACAGAACTTTCTTTCCACATATATTTTTGTTTTTATTATTCCGTCAACTACTGTCAGGTTCAAATGACAGGTTAAAGGAGCAGTAGAAAATTGTTTTTGAAATAAAATGTTTGATATTGCAAGGATGCGATGACGAAAAATTATGATAAAAAAAAGTCTACTGTTACACAACGGCACTATGCTTTCGGAAGCTTGAAATCTCCCTGACTAGTAGCAGAAATTCTGAGAATTCCACAACTTTTCTAGGAATTTCAAATTCCCTGACTCTTCCAGGATATATCGCTCACCTCGCAACCATGTATTGCAAGTAATACAAATTTCCTCATAAGAAAGAGTAACCAAAAGCTTCCTGTAGTTTTTTTAAATTGTTAACGCGATCCTTCTTTTTCTCATTTCATTTTGTTTCATCCATCCTAATTTTTTTCATTTCTGGTCTCGAAGGGGAGGAGGTCCAGACCCCCCCCTTGGCTACGTGCCTGATAGACCATATGAGACCTGGACCTATAATTAAACATTGTCCTAAGGAGATTGTACCTGGGATTACGCACATGATAACCCATTGTATATTGTAAATATTTTTTTGTTTCTGTTACACTAAAATATGATATGATATACTTTTAATTCTTTTTTTTTTTCCCGTTTCAGAGTTTGTAATTCCAACTCCTCGTGGATATCTAGTGGATACAGAAAGATGTCGGATTCCTGATTATAATCCACTTGATAAAAGTATTCTTAAATATATAAAATATAAACGTCCATTGAAGTGTTCACCTTTCCCTGCGTTGGTGGAATCTAACGCTACGGCTCTTTGGATTAATAAATCTGCATTAAAAATGATAGGTATAGTAAATCCTGATGATTTCAAATGCTGTTACCGAAGTTTTCGAAGAGTTCAAGGAGATCCAAAAGTTGACAAATATCGCATAGATCACCTTGTAAAGTAAGTATGCCATACTCAATCTTTTCGCCCTGTTACTTGCCGAGTCCTCTTATTATATACTCGTAGGAAAAGTCAAAACTATTTTTGCTATTAGATATAAGCTAGAAACGTGAAATGGAATTACACACACACACACACACACACACACACACACACACACACACGGACGATAATAATAATAATATGAAGAAAAAACAAGTTTCTGTTTGTGCATTCTGGATTCAATTTGTTTTTACATGATCTTTCACAATTACGACCAACTCAATGAATTCCAAATTATGGTTGTTATTAACACGCAAGCCTTTATAAATTAAACTAAATGTTTTTAATTTTCAACTAACTAGGGATGACTTCAAAGTTGAACCTGAACCTGGGAATAACGTATACATTTCCAGAAAAGGTTTGTCAAGCAAGTTCCAAAACAGGTTTCAATTCCTTGTTCGGAAATGACCCCACTCCTTCAGGATTGGAAATATTAGGTAGAACAACCTATAATGACAACTCGTTGGCCAAACAACTCGATAAGTTTTACTTCAACTGCATGTCTTTAGCTTTGAATTGATTCAGTATTCATCTGACTTAGCATCTTCATATTCTATTCTGTTCCATACCATGAAGACATACTGAAGGTAATTCAGAAAGTAATGACTCCAAGCCCACTACTTGGCCAAAAGTACTGCAAACATTCTAAGTTGTTTATCATTAATACACTGATGTTTAAACTATAGAATCTCTTCTCGTTCCAGAGTAATGAAGCAATCCCTGGCATCAAGTAGTGCCATCTGGTTGAAACAGCGGGCTGTCATTGAATGTCTAACTGCGGAAGGTTGAGCGCCCAGGAACATTCATTGCCGGCGACGAGTCCTGGATATACACCATTATGACCCGGAAACGAAGCGTCAATCGATGGGGTACCGCCACACGTCCTCTTCTCCGCTCAAAAATTCAAAGTTGTCCCATCTGCTGGCAAAGTGTTGTTGACATTCTGCCTTATCCTGCTTATAGTCCGGATCTTGCGCCCTGCGACTTTTGGCTCTTTCCTAAACTTAAGTATCACCTTAGGGCCAATGCTACAGTTGTGGCGCAGAGGTGCAAGCAGCAGTACGGCAATGGTGTCACCAGAAGCCATCACCATTCTTCGCTGACGACATGAAAAGCCTTATTTCGCGTTGCTGCAAGTGTGTTGCTCTTAATAGGGACTATGTTGGAAAATGATGACATTGTAAGGTTTCCACTGATATCTGTATAGATGCCATCTGTCAAACAGAAATAAAGGTACCGGCTAGTAGGCATTATTTTCTGAATCATCCTTGTATGGTACCGGCTAGTAGGCAGTATTTTCTGAATCATCCTTGTATGGTACCGGCTAGTAGGCATTATTTTCTGAATCATCCTTGTATGGTACCGGCTAGTAGGCAGTATTTTCTGAACCATCCTTGTATGGTACCGGCTAGTAGGCAGTATTTTCTGAACCATCCTTGTATGGTACCGGCTAGTAGGCAGTATTTTCTGAATCATCCTTGTATGGTACCGGCTAGTAGGCAGTATTTTCTGAATCATCCTTGTATGGTACCGGCTAGTAGGCAGTATTTTCTGAATCATCCTTGTATGGTACCGGCTAGTAGGCAGTATTTTCTGAATCATCCTTGTATGGTACCGGCTAGTAGGCAGTATTTTCTGAATCATCCTTGTATGGTACCGGCTAGTAGGCATTATTTTCTGAATCATCCTTGTATGGTACCGGCTAGTAGGCATTATTTTCTGAATCATCCTTGTATGGTACCGGCTAGTAGGCATTATTTTCTGAATCATCCTTGTATGGTACCGGCTAGTAGGCAGTATTTTCTGAATCATCCTTGTATGGTACCGGCTAGTAGGCATTATTTTCTGAATCATCCTTGTATGGTACCGGCTAGTAGGCATTATTTTCTGAATCATCCTTGTATGGTACCGGCTAGTAGGCAGTATTTTCTGAATCATCCTTGTATGGTACCGGCTAGTAGGCATTATTTTCTGAATCATCCTTGTATGGTACCGGCTAGTAGGCAGTATTTTCTGAATCATCCTTGTATGGTACCGGCTAGTAGGCATTATTTTCTGAATCATCCTTGTATGGTACCGGCTAGTAGGCAGTATTTTCTGAATCATCCTTGTATGGTACCGGCTAGTAGGCAGTATTTTCTGAACCATCCTTGTATGGTACCGGCTAGTAGGCATTATTTTCTGAATCATCCTTGTATGGTACCGGCTAGTAGGCAGTATTTTCTGAATCATCCTTGTATGGTACCGGCTAGTAGGCAGTATTTTCTGAATCATCCTTGTATGGTACCGGCTAGTAGGCAGTATTTTCTGAACCATCCTTGTATGGTACCGGCTAGTAGGCAGTATTTTCTGAATCATCCTTGTATGGTACCGGCTAGTAGGCAGTATTTTCTGAATCATCCTTGTATGGTACCGGCTAGTAGGCAGTATTTTCTGAACCATCCTTGTATGGTACCGGCTAGTAGGCAGTATTTTCTGAATCATCCTTGTATGGTACCGGCTAGTAGGCAGTATTTTCTGAATCATCCTTGTATGGTACCGGCTAGTAGGCAGTATTTTCTGAATCATCCTTGTATGGTACCGGCTAGTAGGCAGTATTTTCTGAATCATCCTTGTATGGTACCGGCTAGTAGGCATTATTTTCTGAATCATCCTTGTATGGTACCGGCTAGTAGGCATTATTTTCTGAATCATCCTTGTATGGTACCGGCTAGTAGGCAGTATTTTCTGAACCATCCTTGTATGGTACCGGCTAGTAGGCAGTATTTTCTGAATCATCCTTGTATGGTACCGGCTAGTAGGCAGTATTTTCTGAATCATCCTTGTATGGTACCGGCTAGTAGGCAGTATTTTCTGAACCATCCTTGTATGGTACCGGCTAGTAGGCAGTATTTTCTGAATCATCCTTGTATGGTACCGGCTAGTAGGCAGTATTTTCTGAATCATCCTTGTATGGTACCGGCTAGTAGGCAGTATTTTCTGAATCATCCTTGTATGGTACCGGCTAGTAGGCAGTATTTTCTGAACCATCCGGACGAGGCTAGGGATGCGCATGAGACAAGATTTGAAGCTGTTTCGCCTCGAAAATGTGCTGTAAAACCGATGTCTCGACTCGAAAAATGTATATTTCTCTATTGGAAGAGCTGTGTCTCGACCCGAATTTTGTCAGGAAAATTCCGTCTCGACTCGTCTCGTCTCGTCTCGTGCGCATTCCTAGACGAGGCTCTCACGAATACAGCAAATGACTGGTTACACAACCCAGGAAGAAACATTTACACTACACTAGCCAAAGGACGTTCAAGTGCAAGGCGACTGTGTAGAATTGTACATTTAAAGCTTTTCAGCTCACTACCACATCGCCTAGGGATGCGCACGAGACGAGTCGAGACAGGATTTTCCTTACAAAATTCGAGTCAAGACACCCCTCTTCCAATAGAAAAATATACATTTTTCGAGTCGAGACATCGCTTTTACAGCACATTTTCGAGACGAGAGAGGCACAAATCTTGTCTCGTGCGCATCCCTCATCGCCTCCCCTGAAAGGATAGAAACTTTGCAGTCGACCCTCGTACATGTTCAATGTTAAGGTATTTAGATAATAATTCTGAAATAATGTTAAATTTTGTTGTATTTCTGATTCCAATTCCCTTATTTTACATCCTGGAGGATATTCATATTTCGCAGTGCATTGCTTCAAGTTTGGTTGTATTGTATCACATTAGAAACGAGTAATAGAATTAGAAGGCAGAAATTATTTTTTTAAAACATGCTAGTTACTTTCGTATTTTTAAAATTCTAAAACAGAAACTTTTAGTTAAGACTTCATACCTCATGCTAGGATGCTTCTATGTATGTTAATTTATAGTTTCTAAATTTTTGAAAAATGCATTGATACAATTTTTGTATTCAGGGCCGTCGCGTGGGCGAAGAGGCGCCGGGACAACAAATCTACAAAATTCTAGGAATTCAGATGTTAGTTAATGAATTATTTTTTTTTAAAAAATAATGTTAAATCAGATATTTTAATAATGATCAGGCCACGGTTAAGTAAAACTTATTTATTTATTTCATAAGGACAACCAACAGGCTTAATGCTAGTTATAGTGCCGCATAGATAATTTATCTATCATACACTATTATACAAAGACTAATATACGTCGTTTAATTATGCAGAAGTTATTGCCTGACAACGTTCTGAACTTGTTTTTGGACATACTAAATACATCTACTATATGAAATCTAATCATTTCGTTATATGAAGCATTCTTCATACAGGATACTTATGTAATATTTTAGTTCTTGCTTTTCTGCAATGGCATGTCCCAGTGTTTGCTGTTCTAGTCTTGCCTATTAGGACACATAATAATACTTCTGAAACTAATTCTGGACAGTCAATTTTACCATTGGGCCGCGATGGCTCAGTGGTAGAGCGTTCACCTCTGGTGTTTGGGGTCCCGGTTCGATCCCAGATCCGCCAAGTGAACTTTGTGGTGGACAAACACCGCGTGCGTGGGTTTTCTCGGGGTTCTCCCGTTTCCTCCCACTTTCTTCATTCCACCATTTTATCATCATCACCGTCTCCTTTAGCCTTAACTGTGGGACGTAAAACTCAAAAGATTTCATTTCAGTTTTCAATTTTACCGTTGTAAGAACAACAGATGAAACACGCATCTCATTTTTTGTAATGTATGAAAACTAAAATACGTTCCTATGTCTTCGTAGGGGACATACTTTCGGTAGAAACCAGTTTTCTTGTGTGCAAGCATTTTTAAAAATTTGAACTATACATTTTCTATTGCGTCAGAGTATTTACTGACATTTGGTGTCCAAACAGTACACAGTATTCTAATTTTGACCTCATATACAAAAAATATAACCTTATAAATGTTGATTCTTTGTAGAAAATATATTGATTCTTTGTATAAATGTTGATTTCTTCTGTCCTATCTTATAAATTAAACCTAAGTTTCTATATGCACTACTCGTTATTTCATCAACGTGTTGAGCAAAGGTTAATTTTCTAACAAATATAATTCCTAGATCTTTGATATTTGGAGTAGTCAAGGAAGTGCCACTTATTGTATTGATAAAGTTAATTGGAGTTTCTTTCCTCGTGATAGATAGATTTACATTTGGGCACATTAAGGGCTAATTTGTTCTTATTACACCATATTTGAACTCTTTGTAGCTATCCTATTGAAGTCATCAATTGAATTTATTCTAGTTTCGAGTATAATTTGAAACTGTTGGCAAAAATAATTTAATACACAGAGTTAATACTTAATACAAGAAGTTTTGGTACACAGAGGAATATCATTAATAACAAGAAGAATCAAAAGGGGAGCTAGATTAGATCCTTGAGGGACTCCCGAACTTGAAAATTACCGGTAATGTAAAACATCGCCTAGGATTATTGAGCTGGAACTTTGTCCAGCTATCTGTGAGAAGAATTTTTTTTTTTTTATCTTGGAGTTTAATAATATTTATATCGTTATTTGTATATTCTATGCTATAACTATGTTGATGTTTATCGAGTTCAAAATAAACAAGAATAGCGCTCTATTTCAATAATTCAAAACCTGTTTTCATTAACTGTTATGTTTTAACTACAAAAGCAATTGAACTTAAAAATGACATAATACCAACTTCTTTTAACTTATATTATTATCTTACATTCCATATTTAAATCTAGGAGTACAGAATAAACTGGATGTTTTCATAACACACTGGGAGACACCTTGGAATTCTCGCCCCGGACGCTTACACGCCACGCGACGGCCTTGTTTGTATTAATGGCTAACATGAATACTTTCGAAATATAACAAACTCCACAGCACTGCACACACATATATTGTAATGATTTTGGTAAAGTCAATAATGGACCGAGATCATATCTCCTTCACCAATTTATTAAAATGTAATAAATACAAAATGTCTTTGATTTACAAAGAGCAAAATAGTGTCTATCTTGTTAATGTCCAAGTACAAGGAGAATAGGTGTTTTGCACGGTGCCCCTTCTCTCAAGGCGGTCTCCAAGGCACCTGCCGGTTTCGGTGAGTCTTGAAGGATAGCCCCCTCAGCTCAAGACAGCTTCGCGAGGCTTGCTTGTAGAAAGGACCCCTAGTCCAGTGCGACCTCGGGAAGGATAGGTTTACCCCTAGTCCAGTGTGACATCAGGGAGGTGTAGGTGATTTAATTAGTTGGACGAGGTTTCCTAGACACGATTCTTGAGGTATCTCAAAGGAAAAATTCAAAGGAGCCAGGCGATTAGTCCCCTATGGTTAATTCTCCCACAGAAACGGCGATTCAAAAGATTCCTAAGATCTTGAGGCCAATGAGGAGGTGCTCCTTCGTATTGGAATATTATGCTTGGCTGCAATTCCAACAACTGAGGGAGAAGTAATCATGAATCATGTCGTACTAAGCAAACCAAAGAAAAAATGGACCAATTACTCTATCATGCATAAGAGCATCACGTAAAGTGCGGAATGACGTGCGGATGTTCAGAACCCCATACCCGAACGTTATGATGGTAACATGTCCGGGCACAAAGGACGTCGCTTCATCAGAGAACACCACCCTTTGCCGGCACTGATTGTCTTGTTCTATTGATCCCAGCATGGAAGCAGCAAATGCAGCACGCTAAAGAATAATATTTGTCCCCAAAGTTTGCGTAAATTGCACTTTGTAAACATGAAGATGTAATTGCTCATGGAGGACATTATAAATTGTTGATTTTGGTACATACAATTCCCTGACCCATGACGAACTGATTTCTGTGAGATGTGTTAAAATGTAACTTGTATGTTGTCTGCAATTGCATGTTCTACATCTGGTCGTCCACTCCCTGGCAAGCCCATTACGTTACTTGTCTAAACATTTCGCGCTCTATCTAATTATAGATGATTTCCCATACTGAAGTCGGAATTTTTACTGAACAGTTGCTCGTGATTTCCCACACTCAGCATACTACCACTACACATATTGGGCCTTCTCTTGTACTGTTGCCATTGTCGTTCAAATCACAATCTACAAAAGAGGAAAGAAAACTTTGAGATATATGTAGATCTTCCAAACACATAACATAATATATACATAAAATTTTGAGAGATGCAGAACATGTAAAAAAAAAAAAAAAAAAAAAACACAGGTCTCATATCGTTTACGCACCATGGGTCATTGTAACGATAGTAGGACTTGGTGGACATGGTGTTTACTGAGTGTTTCAAAACAACACCGACAAAGTTTGGTCGGTGATTCCTGACACCAACATAAGAAGAATTATAGACTAACCTGGGTGCACAAATTCTTCTTTTCGGAGTTATAGGCTGTTGAAAACAAAAAAATGGTTCATAGCTTCAAAACTATATGACCTACCGTAGTCGGGCCAAGATTTCAGTATTTGTCCTATCCAAAAATCCATATTCCAAAATCCTGCAGTACTGACGCAACAATTTTCATAGAGGAAGTTTAGCTATGAACATATAATTTGAAGTATTCACCAACTACCTATACAAAAATTGTTGAGGAAGTAGTCAAGGATTCTGAAACGTGGATATTTGGATAGGGCACACACTAGTTCCTCAGTGAAGTCTTGACGCAAGGGTCTATATTAAACATACTTTTTCTTTCGTCTAACTTTGTTTATATCTAGTTTTGAACAAATCTTCGACCCTAACCGATATTACAGCTTAGCGCTGTCCTCTATGGATGTTTCCCACATATGCTTAATGCCGTTGCATACTGATCTTATTCCTATATTGACTTCATCCCTAAAACCTTTCAGTTGCTCTAAATCACCAATGACTCTCTTACTTTTGCTGCCCTTTTTGACCAACCTCCTGAGGCTTTAGAGCCAAAATAACAGTACCTCCAGATAGAGCTTAAGGAGTGCTTCATATTACACCTATTGGTGAACGTCAACCTTCTGGGGCCCTTGGCAATGGAACTGTGAATAAACCTGTTTGTACCACTTCCAGTTCTAGTAGAACGACACGGGTGAATATAGTATCCTGTCGTTAGACGTTGAATCAATTCCAAGAAACGCTTGTCGTTATGTATTATAGTGTATGTTCTATGGCGACAAACGCTGAGGCCGGAATCGGTTGACTGTATTACTTATGGTTTCAATAGATGGTTATTGAAGGGAAATTGAACCTATTCTTGGGGAGCTGATTGAATTTAAAAAAAAAAACACTCCTAGATACCTCTGACCATTTTGTTCTATTAAAAATTAATATTGAAACAGGAAACAAGTAAAGATTAAACGGTTCCGGTTTTGTTAGAGTGTTACGAAGGCACATGATATGTTTTCCTGAGTCGGTAAATCGATTTCAGAAAACACTTGCCGATATTTATTACTGGTTTAGTTCTGTGGCTATCAAAGTTGAAACTGGGAAGTTTGATTTCTATTTTCAAGTCTGATTAAAATGTTAATAGAGAAGTTTGAATCTATTTTTGGGACTCTGAATAGATTATGTAGTATGCGGCAAAACAAACAGTACAGAAATTCACGTACGAATTGCACTCAGGTGCAATGTGGTATGAACTGTGAGCACTGTGCAGTTGGCGGGAAGATAATGTTACTCACAACAAAGGAGAAGGTGTTTATTGCCATGTACTATTTCAACTCATATGGTGTGGAGTAGCATCTCACTGCAGAAGACGAGCGCACGTGTCTACTGTATTGCTCTGGAGTTTTGAGATATGAAGATGAAGATTTCGTCAGCAATTTATGGTTCCGTGCTGAAAGCCGTGTGTCCCTTGATCGCTACACCAATCGACAATTGATTATTGACCCATTCTTGGATGATTTGCGCAAGTATTCGACTTTGCGCAAGTTAATGAATAAAGCAAGACGAAGCTAGTGCCCACATGACAAGTGAGTCACTTGCTCTTCTGCCCACGAAAGTTTGGACATTACTTGATTTTCCGTAGGACGAATTTTCCATATTCTTCCGATTCCCGGGACTTCACGGCTCCAGATTCCAACATATAGGATATGCTGAAGGAAGTCATTTGCCAAACAGATAACTGCCTATCGCTATGTCAGAGTTAAGAGGGAAGATTCGGTTATTTGTTTTGTCGTACCAGAAACCATATTTACTCACATGTTCATCGATCTACAGGACCGCTATGAATAATGCATGCGATGTAATGGTCAATATTCTGAACACATCATGTACAGGTGCGATTCCTCTTAAATTTACAATAGGTGTTGAGTAACATTCAGTTGACATCCATTTGACATTTCTTGTGTTTCATTATGTTGTACAACAAATAAATAAATAAATAACTAAATGTCTAGATATGATTTGAACACTGTTTGTTTCGCCGCATACTGTAGGAAAAGCCTTTTCTCTATCTCGACATCTTTTACCGTTTTTGCTCTGGTACCTTTCGACCAACTGACGGACACTTTGATTGACGGACGGACATAGCAAAGCAATGGAAAATCTTTACTAATATTATAGCGAGTTATAAAAAAAGTTGACGAAGAAAGGGGAGAAGATTTACAGGTTTATTTGCAGACGAAAACGTAAAGTATTGAACACTGGCGACTCATGTCGACACAATGATTGACATCAAGTTAACACCACTGACTCAGACCTTCTTGTTTGAGTTCTCATAGATATAACGAAATGTACGCTGAGTTTGGCTTGATGTAGACTAAATTCTTAAGATCACATTCTTTACTGCTATAGATGAAATTACTGCATTTAAACATATTCTATCATAGTTTATCTTGTAATAATTGTAGTTCCTAAGAGTACACATTTCAAGTAGAATTTTTCTGTTTCAGATACAGCAATAGTTGCAGATACTTTTCTGAACCAGTACGAATCAACGAGGAGTTCGTTAAAATAAACTGTTCAGTATATGGAACAATCAAATATCGAGATTATCATGCTTTTGTTCCTTTGAAACGTGAAGTGGAAGAAAGGTGTGAAAACTTGACATCTAACTCTGAAAAATCTAATCAAAAAAGACCAAAAATTAGTGTGCTAATCCTTGGAACAGATTCACTGTCACGGTTGAACTTGTATCGACAAATGCCTAGAACGCTTTCTGTTTTGAAAAACAAATTGCAAGCTATTGAAATGTTTGGATTTAATAAAGTTGGTGATAATACATTTCCTAATATGGTTGCTGTTCTAACTGGAATGACAGTAAATGAATTGCGGAAAACGTGCTGGCCAACCACTTATACAATATTTGATGATTGTCCGTGGTTATTTAAGAATTTCAGCAAGGAAGGATACAGAACAGTTTTTGACGAAGAAAGTCGCTTTGGAATGTTTAGCTTTGGTAAAATGGGTTTCTTGAAACAACCGACTGATTACTATCCTAAAACGTACATGATATTAGCACTAACAGAAGGTGAACATAACTCACATTTTTGTGTTGGTCCTCGGAAATCAATGAATCTTATTAACGACTATATCAGAAAATTAGTTTTATCTTTAAGTTCTAAACTATATTTTGCATTGTTTTGGTACGTTAGTTTAGCTCACGACAGTCTTAATGAAATAAAATGGGGAGATGGAGATTACGAATATCTGCTAAAAAGTTTGTCAAATTCCGGAGTTTTAAATGAGACAATTTTAATATTCATGAGTGATCATGGACTACGAATGTACTCTACCTTCAGAGAAACATACATTGGTTATGTAGAAGAACGTTTACCTTATTTATTTTTCGTATTTCCAAAATGGTTTCGTAGTTTGTATCCAGACGCTATTTCTAATTTACAGCAAAACTCTCGTAAATTAACAAGTCCTTTTGACCTCCATGAGACTTTGAAAGATATCTTAGATGTACGCAGAATTGAAAGTAGTTCCTTGTTAGAGAGATCTCAAAACGTATTGAACCAATCACGAGGAATTTCTTTATTTCTTCCAATACAAAACAATCGATCGTGCTATGATGCTGGTATAGAAGATCATTGGTGTATGTGTCAACCAGACTCCATAAAGCTTTTGGAAGCTAAACCGAAAATCCTGAGTGCTGCTAAATTCCTTGTAAGTCATATTAATGGTATGTTGAAACATTATAAGCAGTGTGCGAAGTTGTATCTTGATGAACTTAGGAATGCTATTATTCGCATTCCGTCAGAATTCTCTGGCAAAACAAGAAACAAAGACGATATTCAATACGTTGTCACTGTAGTAACATCGCCCGGAAGAGGATTATTTGAAAGTACATTTACATACAATCAAAGTAATAATTCTTTTGAAGCACCAAAATTTGTTAGCAGACTTAATCGGTACGGTAACCAGAGTATATGTGTAAGAGATTACATAGTTAAACTGTATTGTTACTGTAAACAATTCCTGACAAACTATGATTATCTATATGGATAAATTGTAGACTTGTTTTGTATCAGTTTGTTGAAGGCATAGTTTAATAAGAATGACTAGCGTACCTGATTCCATTTGACAATATTTTTGCTAATCGAGTTATAACATGTATTATTGTAGTTGTATAAGTGTGATTTCTTAATATTAAAAGCGTCACTAGCTTTGATTGGTAGTAAGGACCTCATGTCTGTAGTTTATTGTTAACAGCTCATGTTTTTTTTACATATATATCTATGTCAATATAGGTAACAGTTATGTTGTGAAATGTAAAACCTGTATGGATTCTGATTTTATAAGTATTAATGTAAAATATGAGGTGCATGTCAAAAAATAGAGGCGATATATATTTTTTTTTAAAAAAATATGGAAATGATAGGAGTAAAAAGATGATGTGGTTAATATACAACTACATACCTTGGCTATTTTTCGAAGTAGACTGAACCTCCAGGCATTTCTGGTAGCGTATACCCTCTATGTAAAAAATATGGTGCAGCCAATCCAGATTTGGTGTCTTGAGTACTTCACTGTCTTTGAAATGCTTTGATACAAGACCCTTTTCCAGGTGAAGGAAAATGAAGAAGTCACTCGGGACAAGATCGGTGCTGTAAGGCGGATGTTGAATAGTTTCCATCGAAATTTTTTTGAATTGTGTCAACAATACGAGCAGCTGTGTGTGGACGGGTGTTGTCATGGATCATAATTTCATTGCGTAGCATTCCGATTGTGGCATAGTCGCAAATTATTCAGTGTTTGGCAATACACATCTGCTGTAATTGTTTGTCACGGTTCCAAGAATTAAGTAAGAATCATATCCTTTTGGTCCCAAAACCACGCTTGCCATGATTTTGTGAATTGATGGTGTTTATTAGAATTTCTTCACTTTAGAAAAACCGGAGTGACGCCTTTGCATTGACTACTGCCTTGGTTGCCCAGTGGAGAACAATGTAAAGCTTTCATCCCCTGTCACAATGTGAGAGAAGAGGTCATCCCCATCCTCTCCCCCCGGCCAGCTGTCATTCTGTGCTCTTTGTGAGCATATGTCAGCATTTCTGGGACCATCTTACACATAGTTTGTGATACCCCAATCTTGTCAGAAATGAATTCACTGTTTTCGCTTGCACTTCTGGAAACTCTTTGAGAAGTTCAATTATTGTGAATCGGCGATTGGATTGCATTTTCTCGTTAACGGTTTTATTAGATCGTCCGTCTAAATGCTAGGTCTTCTGCTACGCTCATCGCTGTGAACATTTGAATGCCCTTTTCAAAACTCTCTACACCATTGCCTGATTTTCCTTTTACTCATTACTGTTGGCTCGTAAATGACACACAATTCCTGAAGTATGTTAGCTGCATTCTGTCCGTTGGCGTTCAAAAATCGTATGACAGATCTCACTTTATTTGGCGGGATTTTATATTGCAGCAGCCATTCCATCTTACTGTTACTCGCACGTACGCAAGTACATTTGGATGATTCTATTGCTGATACAAGCACAGAATACTGGAACATGCTCTTGTGTATCTTCAACTTCATCAGAGTTGCCAACTCCGCCTAAAATATTGTCGACCTTCCTTTTTCCTGCTTTTATTTTTTCTTTATTATTTTAATACACCTCTTACTATATGCAGATAAATCGTCGCAGATAAGCTCGCAGGGGAAAATCATGTTCCTGATTAAGAGCAAAAAGTTGTTGTATACTGCCATAGCAGATTCTAATATGAAACAAATTTTGTATGCCATTTGTAAAGGAAATACAAATATTGTATGCCAGATTGGTATTATTCTTTATAACCAGGAGCTATACAAGATTTCTAGAAAATTCAATCGCATGCATTGTTTGCACTGAACCATTCATCAACATTAAGAGAATGACCGGCAAATATTATTGCTTACGTCATGGTAAAGTTAAAACGAGTCATGATATGGGTTCAGATCGACAAAGTACGATTGAAATATTTGTTGCTGATTGATGATGACTTACGTGATGATTCAATTATAATGATTCTTAAGATAAACAGTAAGGTTATTAAAGAATGATTGATAAGTAGTCATTTTAAAATGAATTTTGAATTAATTATTTCCAGCAGCACCCTATTTGTAATATGAATAATATTTTAACAACAATGTTTCTCTAGTATATTTGTCAAATTTCACTGTAATGTTTGTGGAAAACTACAGTAACGATCTAAGTAATCTATTGAATAAATATAATTCCATATATTAAGCTTTTGCTATAATGGTTGAAACCCAATTTCCAGAAGTAAGTAAAGTCATTTATACGAGGGTCACTACTAAAGTTTTGAGATACGCATTGTTGTGGCACAGTATTTGAATTCCAACAATTGCGGTCGGTAGTGGTATCCAGAACGAAGAAGCGAAGCAAGTTTCAACTCGCCTCGCTTATCGGCGTGGCCGTATCACCTTCACTTGTTAGTTGATGTGAGCAGTATTCGGCTGTCTAGAATAGAGCTCGAAACGAACATTTTCGGGCAATGATCGTTTAGGATTTCAAAAGTGGTTTGAACGAGACACAGAGCCTTGACCGTTTGCAGGGGGCATTTGGGAACCTTGCTTCTTCCCGTGCTAAAATTTTTCGTTGGTTTGGTGAATTCAGAAGAAGCCGGACATCGCTTAAAGATGAAGAGAGAGCTGGGCGTCCGGCAACAGCTGTGTCAGATGAAAACATTGCCGCTGTGGAACAAATGATTCGAGAAAATCCTCGAACAACTTTCAAGGACATTGAATCTACAATGAACATTGGATCGCCAGCAGGAACAAAAATTCTTCATGATCATCTTCGGCTCAGGAAGGTTTCATCTCGT